>NC_080385.1:35793627-36393627 GCF_014773155.1 Arachis stenosperma | reverse complement strand
GCCAAGGGCCGTGACTTTTGGGGATCGTTTAATAGTATTTTCGGCCGTCTGGGCCTTTTTGTATGATCCGTTTGTGGTGTTTATTTGGCCGTTCGGGCCTTTCTGCAATTTTTTTGTTTTATCGTAACCGTTCGTTTGGTCGGTTTTTTGGATATCCGTGTGTTCGGCCTGGAGGGTGATCAGTCCTCCAGTGATGGCCGTGTCTTCGTTCCGTGTTTTGAGGAACAGTAGTGGTTTGTAATGGGGATGAGGTGAAAGTAACTTGCAAGAAAATTTATTTAAATGGTTTGGGCCTCGTTAAAACCCTTCGTGAGGGAAAGAGTACCCGAGGTTCTAAAAGACGATAAACAATAAAAAATAAAGGGAAATAAAGGGTGATTAAAAGAAAAAATAAAGAGTGACTTATTTAAGTATAGTATCTTCGTAGGTTGGCCGCGTTCCAAGTTCTTGGTATTTCGCTGCCGTCTAGTCGTTCGAGTTTATACGCTCCTTTTCCTATTACTGCCTTGACTCTGTATGGTCCTTCCCAGTTGGGTGCGAGCTTTCCTTCTCCTGGGGTCGGGAGGCCGATGTCGTTTCGTCGTAGGACGAGGTCGTTGTCCGCGAATTCTCGTCGGATGACGCCGTGATTATACCTTAGGCTGATCCTTTGTTTGAGTGCTAATTCTTTGACGTGGGCTATGCTTCTTGCTTCGTCTATGAGGTCTCGTTCTGCTTCTTCGTCGTTACCTCCAACCGTTTTTCTGGGGCTGGGGTCTCCGATTTCTACTGGGATGACCGCTTCTACGCCGTATGTGAGTCGGAAGGGCGTTTCTCCCGTGCATGTTTGGGGTGTTGTTCGGTATGACCATAGGACTGATCCCAACTCGTCTGCCCATAATCCCTTGGCTTCGTCAAGTCGTTTCTTAAGTCCTTTGACGATAATTTTGTTGGCGGATTCCACCTGTCCGTTTGTTTGGGGATGTTCTACCGAGCTGAAGCGATGGGATACGTGCAATCCTTCTAAGAGTTCTCTGAATTTCCTGTCTGTGAATTGGGTTCCGTTGTCGGAGATGATGACTTCGGGAATTCCGAACCGAGTAATGATCTGTCGCCAGACGAATTTTCGGCATTGGGTTGCCGTGATGGAGGCCAGGGGTTCGGCTTCAACCCATTTGGTGTAGTAGTCTATGGCGACGATAAGGTATCTGAGTTGGCCGGGTGCCGTGGGGAAGGGCCCGACGAGGTCGATTCCCCAACTGCCGAATGGCCGTTCTGCCGATATCACGCTGAGTGGTTGTGGGGCGGCTTGGTGGATATTGGCATGCCTTTGGCATTTGTCGCAGCTTTTAGTTAGTTGTATGGAATCTCGTATGATCGTGGGCCAGAAATAGCCGGCCCTGATGATTTTTTGGGCTAGCGTTTTCCCTCCGATGTGGTGACCGCAGCAGCCTTCGTGGATCTCGCGGAGTATGTACTCCGTGTCCCCGGGCTCGATACATTTAAGTAGGGGCTGCGAGAATCCGCGCTTGTATAGTTGTCCTGCTATGATGGTGTAATTGGCGGCTTCCCTTTTTATTCGCCTTTCCTCTTTCGGATCTGGTGGTAGGATTCCGTCGCGGAGATATTGCCAGATCGGGTATGTCCAAGACTCCCGGTTCGAGGATGTTAGGTGTGCGCTGATTTCTGTTGATACGGAGGGCGATTTCACGACCTCCTGGATTAGCGATCTGTTGCCGTGTCCTGATTTCGTGCTGGCTAGCTTGGAAAGTAGGTCCGCCCTGGCGTTTCGCTCTCTGGGGACGTGATGTATGGAGACGTTTTCGAATCCTTCTTTTGTTTCACTTACTTTTTTGAGGTATTGTTGGAGCAGGGGGTCCCGGGTTTGATAGTTCCCGTTAATTTGGGAACATACCACCTGGGAATCGGTGTTAACTTCGAGTACCTTGGCGCTGACTTCCCAAAGAGAACCAACGAGACCACCTTAAACCGACCCACAGACCACCAAGAATAGGAAAATTTTCCAACTACACTCCCCTAACAGCATCAATTACTGAGGTATACCACCAAATAGCAGATCGAGGCATCATCCCCAGAGCCCGACCACTCAAGGAAAGGACAGGAGGAAACAAAACCCTCTACTGCGACTATCACCGCGGATACGGCCACAAAACACAAGATTGTTACGATCTCAAAGACGCTCTTGAGCAAGCTATACGAGACGGCAAACTCCCCGAGTTCGTCAAAATCATCAGAGAACCAAGGCGCGCCGACAGAGACAAATCACCAGAAAGAGAAGGACGCAACCCAAGAACTCAAAAACCACCCAGGGAAAACACCGAAGAAGATCCGACCATCATAGTGAACGTCATCACGGGCAAAGACGTGCCAAATAAATCAAAACTAACAATGAAAAAAGACCTCAAGATAATGGCCATCAAAAACCACGACCCAGTAACCATTGCCGACAGCACGATAACCTTCTTACCCGAGGACTGCCAGCACGGCACCTCGGCCGGAGATGCCCCCTTCGTCATATCAGCCCGAATCGGAACAGGACTAGTAAGAAGAATACTCGTGGACACGGGTGCCGACTCCAATATCCTCTTCCGAGGAGCCTTCGACAAACTCGGGCTCCGCAACGACAACCTCCAAACGCATCGCCACGGCGTCACGGGCCTCGGAGATAACTTCCTCAAACCAGACGGCTCGGTCACTCTCCCCATCACCATAGGAACAAGCAATCAGAGAAAGACGATCCTATCCGAGTTCGTCGTCCTAAAAGACTCCACAGCCTATAACGTCATTCTCGGGAGAAAAACAATTAACGACTTCTCGGCAGTCATCTTCACCAAATACCTTCTCATGAAATTCAAAGCCGATGACGGCACCATCGGAACCATTCACGGAGACCGAGAAGTTGCAGCCGAATGCGACAACAATAGCTTAGCTCTAAGGAAAAAATCCCGGGATGCGGCCGGAATATTCCTTGCCGACCTAGACGCACGGCTTGACGGCCAACCTAGACCAGAACCAGAAGGGGACATGGAAAAACTACAAATAGGGCCAACCAAAGATGAATACACGTTCATCAACAGAAACCTCCCACACGACCTCAAAGAAGAACTCTCTCAACTTTTGAAACAAAACAGAGACCTATTCGCATTCACACCAGCCGACATGCCGGGAATAAGTCCCGATCTGATGTCTCACCATCTGGCAGTAGACCCCCTAGCCAAACCCGTGGCGCAAAGAAGACGGAAAATGTCACCAGACCGAGCCGCCGAGGTCCAAAAACAAGTAAAAGCCCTACTCGAAGCCAACTTCATCCGAGAACTCCCTTACACGACCTGGCTAGCCAACGTCGTACTAGTTAAAAAGTCCAACGGGAAGTGGCGAATGTGCGTTGATTACACAGATCTCAACAAAGCATGCCCGAAAGACGCCTTCCCCCTACCAAACATCGACGGACTAGTAGATGCAGCATCCGGACACCGGTACCTCAGCTTCATGGACGCATACTCCGGCTACAACCAGATCCCGATGCACCGACCAGACGAAGAAAAGACAGCATTCATCACCCCAGACGGAACCTACTGCTATAAAGTAATGCCCTTCGGCTTGAAAAACGCCGGAGCCACCTACCAGCGACTTGTTAACAAAATATTTCGCAACTTAACCGGAAACAAAATAGAAGTCTACATAGATGATATGCTCGCCAAAACGGAATCCGGCGAGCAACTAACCGATGATCTAAAGGTCATAATGAACACTTTGCGAAAGCACCAAATGCGACTCAACCCAACAAAATGCGCTTTCGGAATGGAAGCAGGAAAATTCCTCGGGTTCATGATCACACAACGCGGAGTTGAGGCAAACCCGGAAAAATGCCGTGCCGTCCTCGAGATGACAAGTCCCAAAAACCTCAAAGAAACCCAAAAGCTCACCGGCCGACTAACCGCACTATCCCGGTTCCTCGGAGCTTCGGCACAAAAGGCAATCCCTTTTTTCAAACTTATGAAAAAAGGAACCCCCTTCAAATGGGAGGCAGAATGCGAAGAAGCTTTCCAACACTTTAAGAAGGTCCTAACGGAACCTCCAATCCTCGCAAAACCTCAAACAGGGGAAACATTATACCTGTACCTTTCCATAACGGAAGAAACAATCGCAGCAGCACTCGTCCGGGAAAACGAGAAAAAGGAACAAAAGCCCATATACTTCACAAGCAAGGTGCTACAAGACACAGAAGCCCGCTATTCACGACTAGAAAAACTGGCTTTCGCACTCCTATCGGCATCCCGACGACTACGACAATACTTCCAGGCTCACCCCATAACGGTTCGAACCGACCAAACGGTCAAACAAGTATTACAAAAACCCGACCTAGCAGGAAGAATGCTAGCATGGTCCATCGAGTTATCCCAATTCCAGATCAGGTTCGAACCCCGAAACGCCATCAAAGCACAGGCCTTGACCGACTTCATCGCCGAAATGACTCCGACCAAGCTGACACCCGAACCATGGAAGCTGCACGTCGATGGCTCGTCAAACTCCACTCACGGAGGCGCCGGAATCATACTCGAAAACCAAAATGGGATCACGATTGAACAATCAATAAGATACGACTTTCCAGTATCAAATAACCAAGCAGAATACGAGGCCCTTTTGGCAGGCCTAAACCTAGCTCGGGAAGACGGCGCCAATGTACAGAATGCTTCTGGTACGGGTTGAGAGGAGGATCGGGAACCTGCGGGTCGGATCGGATGTTGACATTATACCTGTACCTTTCCATAACGGAAGAAACAATCGCAGCAGCACTCGTCCGGGAAAACGAGAAAAAGGAACAAAAGCCCATATACTTCATAAGCAAGGTGCTACAAGACACAGAAGCCCGCTATTCACGACTAGAAAAACTGGCTTTCGCACTCCTATCGGCATCCCGACGACTACGACAATACTTCCAGGCTCACCCCATAACGGTTCGAACCGACCAAACGGTCAAACAAGTATTACAAAAACCCGACCTAGCAGGAAGAATGCTAGCATGGTCCATCGAGTTATCCCAATTCCAGATCAGGTTCGAACCCCGAAACGCCATCAAAGCACAGGCCTTGACCGACTTCATCGCCGAAATGACTCCGACCAAGCTGACACCCGAACCATGGAAGCTGCACGTCGATGGCTCGTCAAACTCCACTCACGGAGGCACCGGAATCATACTCGAAAACCAAAATGGGATCACGATTGAACAATCAATAAGATACGACTTTCCAGTATCAAATAACCAAGCAGAATACGAGGCCCTTTTGGCAGGCCTAAACCTAGCTCCCCACAGACGGCGCCAATGTACAGAATGCTTCTGGTACGGGTTGAGAGGAGGATCGGGAACCTGCGGGTCGGATCGGATGTTGGACGGCCCTGTTGGAACGGAGGGGAGGTACCTGCAAAGACACTCCGACGCTCAAGTCAGAATAGATCTAAGAGGTATAAGGTATGTGGAATGAATGAATACCTGGAGGGACCTGGGTCCTCTATTTATAGGTGATGGTGATAATCTTATCTTATCTTTATTTGCTTAAGATAAAGGGGGATGTTTGAATTCGAAAGTTAGTTAGAAGATCTAGAGGGCCGGTTCGGGGCCTTCTAGAAAGACGAGATGGGTTGACCCGATAAGCCGGGTTCGGGTTTTGGTCATGGGTCCGGGGTCCGTGGGCCGGATCCGTAACAATATATATATATATATATACACTATGATGGCAACTTGCAAGCCAATTAGCCGCATAGAAGGTGGTTATTTCTACTAGTTCTAGACTTACGCGTATAATATATATGATTTAGGACTACATTTCTTAGCTTTGGCTTATATTCACGGCTCTAGAATAATTTATACGTCATGAAGAAGTGGGCATTTGACAACTCTGCGGAATTGATGAAACTATGAAAGAATAATAATATTCTATAAGAGATAAGATTGGCAGCTTTCAAATTCTTAAACATAATGGGCATCCACATAGTGTGTGCATTTGTCTTTCAATCCTTATCTTATGCACAATGGTAGGATACAATTAATTCTTCCTATTAATGTGTTCCAGTTCAGAAAGGCATAGGCATTCGCAGTGCATGACAGCTCCTAAAGTGAGCAACTCCAGGAATTCTCAAATTTTTTATTTCAATTGAGAAGATAAAGTATAATTTTTAATTTTTTAATATTTTTTATATTTTTTAGTCTTATTTATAAAATTAACCATAAGAGATTATATTTTATTTTTATAAGTAAAAAATTGAAAAAATTTATTTCTGCAATGATAAATTCAAAAATTTTAAATCGTGAAATAAATATATAACATATAATATAATAAAAAATTGAATAAATATATCAAAATATATAAAATAAATAATATAAAATATTAAATATTAAATAATTTTTATTTATTTATTATCAATATTAATATATTAATAAGTAATAATGTCATTATTACTTCAACTTTTATAAATTAAATACATATAACAATTATTATTATTATTATTATTATAAAGTTGAGTAAAAAAATATTAAGGATATAAATTTTAATTAACTACATTTATTAATTTTTAATGTTACAATAATATTTTGTTTTTTTATTAAATTGATTTAATATATATATTTTATCTTATACTTTTAGATATAAATTAAAATTTAATTTTGATGTACTAACGGTATAAGATTTTGTACAGTTGTTTAATTACGTTTATTTTTTAAATGATCATCCACAAGATCAATATAAAAAGTAGTTATTTTTTATGACATGACATTACGTAATTGGATACACGTATAAATTTAGTGTTACACTGACAATATATCAAATTTTAATTCTAAAAATAAAAAATATAAATAAAATAAAAGAATTAGCTAAGTTATATCCTAAAAAATATGTTAAGAATATAATAATAATAAAATATATGTAATACGTTGAAAATATAAAAAAACAAATTTTTAATAATTTTTGGTCAAATATTTTTTTAGAATTTGTCTAAAAACCTTTCTCATCGTTGGCTCAAAATCATCGAAGGAAGGAGCAATGCTTCTTTGCGAAACCTATTGACACAAAAGTAGGTGTGCAGTAGATGAAATATTTTTTTTTATTTTTTACAATGTTGAGGTATGCATCATTGTAGATTTTACTTAGGAATTTTGTATAGGTTGATGAAAAAATATTGAAACTAGATTATTAGTTAGGAATTTTGTGTTTAGTGTGGGTAAGAATTTTTAGAATGCTCTGTTTTCACACAAGGGAGAAGGGTATTTCTATAATGGCAATGTCAATGATGTAGCTATTTCAAACAATTTTGGTTTGTGTTGTACCCTGATTTGCTTACTGTAACACCCTAATATTCAAATTTTTATGCTCGAGTCATAATTCAATGATACTACGGTGGTATGACTCTCAGGTGGATTTTTAATATATAAATATAGGTAATTTCGGAAAGAGTATTAATCGAAAAGCCTGAAAAGAGTATAAATAAAATCACGAAGACGTATCACCCACGTTTTTCCAACAAAAAAAGATAAATCGTGAAGTCGAAAGCGATATACGGACAAGGCATAAAGGAGATTAATAGATAGATAACAGATAGATATATATATAACATAAGTAAATAGCCACTAGTCGCAACCCGCGAAGTTTAGGCCGGCTAGGGTACAGTATGAAAGTAGTTGACAACAGTATATCCTAATCTCTCTCAAAGGAAACATGAGAGCCTCTATAGACAAGTTCAAAAGAGTTCAATACATAACATAATCTTTTCAAAACAAAGGTGGAGAGATTCTAAGCAAAACACAAAGTAGAGAAAATAAGGATCTTCGCCGTCTCTCAGACGACCCACAACTCACTTCTGAGCATTTGGACCTGTATCTGAAAAACAAGAGATATATACGGAATGAGAACCCCGGGCCCATGGGTTCCCAGCACGGTAAAAGTGCCAAATAAATACAATGCACTGCAATAAAAACTCACTAAGCATCCTAAACTTCTTCACCAATTATCCATCCTAGGTTCTCGCTAATCCATGAATAGGCAACTGTCATAAGGGAGTGCTAAATCTAATTCATGTTTCACATGTTTCCTAACTCGCTGACTCTTCCACGAATCAGACTCAGAATCATAAGCAAAACCATCACCAGTTGTTCTACCTCAGCAATTATATATCAATACATCATACCCTCACCTGGAGCTAGTGAAACCATATCACTGCGTCTACCCAAGGAGCTCAAATTATCTCATTCAATGATCATCATCATTATCATCATGCAATCGCATCATCAATTCATCTCATCAAGAACAACCCTCAACATCCACCGACACCAGCATGAGGGGCCTCTCAGTTTTACAAACACAAGCAATACAGGCAAGTAATATACAAATAAGTTACAAGTAGAACAAGTAGCACATAATCAGGTAACATAGCATATATGATGTAGAAATCCAAAACAAATAGGCAAACCCAAACAATTCAAACATATGCAAATGATGTATGCTTGCCCTATGGCTGATGATATCATCTGTCGGTTATATAGCCAACCTGACATGTCCTGGTAGCTAACCATTGGACAGAAACACCCCTTGCAGAGCAAGTAGGTTTGAGCTACAACCCCCTTGCTACTACCCGCTCAACCCAGAGCCAGTGAAATAACCACTACTGCGTCTACTACCCAGGTGTCACAATCTCTGACTTGGAGCAAGTAGGACGAACCACAACCCTTGCTACTGTCCAGGATCTCAAAACATACATTCGTTCAGTTTAAAAGCAATCATCATTGTTATCAAATCTCAAACATTAACCTGGAGCAAGCGGGATGAACTACCACCCTTACTACTACCCAGGTATCACAAATAAATTCATTCAAAACTCCATAATTAAACTCATTTATCATAAACATCCTTTCCCATCTCATACCCAGAGCAAGTGGACAATGCCACTGCCTACTACCCGGGGTCACACATTACATTTCAAAATTTTCCATTATTATCCATTTAACACATTCATTCATTAATCATATATGTATTTATACTCAGCCACAATCAATAATGGCTTTGCCGTAACCCGGAAATAACTCAGCCATCCGGCTCATGGTTCAATCAAGAACCGGCCATTTATCAATAAATATAGCCCTTCGGCTCATGGCGTACACGGTGCTTCCATTGTCATCCTCTATATCTCATATAATCATCTTTGATCATCGTTGATCATAACTTTTTCCCTTGCTTCATTCGCAAGTTACCACATCCCCTAGCTCATTTCTCATTGCTAGGCATATCATAATGATTTAATACAAAAGGGGTGAGATCGGAGGCTTAGAAGTATGAGATTTGGCTTTTAAAACTCAAAAATCAACTTTGGCATGAAAACTGGGCCACGCGCACGCATCTTCCACGTGCACACGTGGATGGCCACAATGTTCATTGACGCGTATGCGTTGCCCACGCGTACGGGTGGGTGGAAAAACAGCAAAGGAATGCGCCCGCATCAGCCACTCGTTCGCGTGGGTGTGTTTGTGCCCCACACACAAAACTGGCACAACTCCGGCACAAGTCTCGGAAGAAATGGCTCAGCATTGGGTGCAGCGTATCGACGCGAACGCGCACACCATGCGCTTGCGTGGATGGTGCCTTATTGAAAAGCGACGCGTATGCGTCAAGCACGCCTACGCGTGGGGGGGTATTCTGCTAAAAAATTTTTAAGTTAAAAGCTGCAGAATTTACAAATTAAACCCCAATCTTTCAACGGACATAACTTTCTCGTTTTAAATCATTTTTCGCCCGTTCTTCGAACGGCATGGACACCCCGGATCCAGTTTTATTTCTAAACGAGTTTGGCACAAAACGTAGGTCCGGAGTCCAAGTTATGTTCCATCAAAGTATGCCAAAAAACCATATTTTCATACAAAACCACAAAATGCCATTTTCAAAACAAGCCATTTTCAACCCTTTTCAAAATCAACCAAAGCATGTCAATTTCGACCTTTTTTTTAAATCAATCAAAATATACTAAAATCAACATCAAGCCTCCTCAACTCATGCATTAACACCTTACCACAATTCACAAAACCGCCATATAACCATTTTTACCCATTTCAAACAAATGGCTAAATTACAAACACATTAACATGTCATACATCCTTCCTCATCCCAATTTGCAACAATACTATTTCCAATCAATCATCATTATACATAATCAATATCATACTCACTATCACATGGTTTTACCCACAAATCAACCTTAATCATTCCTCAAGTATATATCACAACATACATATCTCTCTTGCATCATCATACCATCAAGGCATCAATAATCATAATCACATATATGACCACATAATATATCTCAACCAAAACCAAACATACATCATCTATATAATTTCACCCAAAATTACCAAATTCCACACTTCAAATCCTCAAACCTTATTATTCAATAACCAACCTAATCATGCATATATTCATTATCTGAAATCCATCCAAATCACTTGTGTCGTCATACAATGCACACATCAACTTACCTTTCTTACCTCTTTCCGGCCTCCGGCCCAAGATTCACGGCCTCCGGCCCAATTTCACAATTTAAATGCATAAACCACAAATCAATACTCATTACCCAATACATCAAATTCTCAATATACCAAGCATACAAGGCCACACAATTCTCAACCCAATCATTAATTCACATTACATACCAACTATGCATATTAGCACCAACCATTTACACAATCCAAACTTAATCCTAGGAACATCTAGCCTAGGAATTCTCATCACACCACACGGTACTTAAATGAAACTTAAACCGTACCTCTTGTAGCCAAACCAATTGAGCTTCTTCTATGGAAGTCTCTACCAACCCTTAACTCCAAGCCTCACCAAAGCTTCACAAGCAACACCAACCTCCCAATTTTGTATCTAAAACACCAAATACACTAACATAACCAATTTCACATACATACATCAACCTAGGGCTCATAAAAATGACAAATCACAAGGGTTTGAGCACTTCTTACCTCAGCCCAAATGAAGTAGGGATAGAACCCTCTTAGAATCCATGTTGGAGTATCCCTAAATATCCAAAATCACAAGATTTCAACACTAACTACCAAAAAATGTGTAACAGTAGAGAATTTCGAAAACTGGGCAGAGATGAATGGAATACTCACCAAAAAACTTAGATAGAATTGTAGAGGATGAGAAGAGCGATGTATGGCCGTAAACAGCTCGTCAATCGGAGCTTCGTAGCTCAAGTTATGGTGGTTTGAAGATCAAAGAGAGTAAGGCTTTCTCTCTTCTCTTCTCTCTTTTCAATTCAGCGTCCCTCTTCTTATTTTTAGGGTAAAATGAGCTGAAATGCTCATAACTAATGTTTATATATGTTGGGTCTTAGGCCCACTTAGGCCCGGTTCACTGATTTTGTCCGTTGGCCCAATTTTTGGGCCAAAATCCTTTAAGATTAGCGCTCTAAATCGCACTTTAAATATTTCTACCTCCCCTAATTATAATTTCTCATTTTTTAATCTTATTTACTCATAATCAATTTTCTCAGCTGCAGTACCAGACAAGTCTCAGCCGGTACTGCCGGTCAAAATTTCACTGCGTGCTTTTACGCAGAAAACTATGTTTTCCGACTTGGAAAAATTCACTGAATCCAAATATCATATTTAAATCATCAAATTCCAATTGCCAAATCTTACAACCATATTCGCTCATATTTAACTTATTATTTAATTAATTTTGGTTAGACCGGGTATTACATTCTACCCCACTAGCATAAATTTTCGCCCTCGAAAATTCCATCAATCACTGCGAGTACGCGCGCGTAGTCGGCCTTTATATCCAACGCATAACAGTTCCAAGGTCCTTTTACTCTGCGCGCTTCCATTGCCGCGCTCTGATTTTTCTATCTCCGAGGGTCTCGATCATTCGTTCAACGCTGACCAACAGCCTCGTTCTTTACTTTTATCGTCTCATCAACTCTCACCCTGTTAAATCTCAAATCATGTCATCAATAATATTGCCATCATCGTTAATCATAGCCATCATCCCATATCACTATAATCAATCAAAGATCATCACCACATCTTAATCATACTCCATCACTATCCTCTCTCTCTCTGCCAAGCCAATTCCTCTACTCACAGTTCAACTCCAAGCATAACCTTCAAACTTACTTTCTTATTCTCAAACCCTCGAATTTCAATATGACTTGCTGTTATAAAGTCTTTGACTCATCAATCAAAAACCTCTTTCATTTCTAGAAATCAAATGAGTTTGGAATAACAAGCTAACAAAATCATAAGAATCCAGCTTCCTTTAATAATCTATAAAAGCATTTGAAACACATCTCTTTTGTTAAAGTTATTCAAATCAAAGGTCCTTCTCGAAACTATAACCAACACTCTTTCAAATTCTTGGGAAAAATTGACAGCACCTCTCCTAAAAACTGGAGTTTACCATCTATCATGGGTTCCCTCAAGACAATCTCAGTACCACATTAGCATTTCAATTTAATGGTTTTTCACATTCATCTTTTAAAACCAATCATTATAAATCTCAATCTAAATCCAAGGTCACTATGATCAAACATCATAGTACTCATCTCTCAAACACGACAACTTGCACTCTCTCATCATCTAAATCCAATTACGCATCAATGATAATTTTCTCATCCACTTTAGAACCATCAAAGCTCGCATCCGCAATCAATTTCAACTATTTGGGGATCATTACATGCAGTAACCCGTTTAACCCTTCTAGTATTCAAACTTAAGATATTATAGTAAACTTTTCCAGCTCCTATTCTTAGCTATCCTGTGTTACTGCTTCCGCAAGTTTCTGCTGCTTTATTCTGATCTCTTGTCTAGTACTAGCTCTATCACTTACTTCCTCAAGTACTCAACCACAACTTAGCATGACTGGCATTTCAAATCAACGTTTTCAAATCCATTATTTAGGACCATTCCTTATCTATTTAAATCAAAGGAACTAAAAGTCACGGGTTCAATCCGTTTCACCAAAAATACAGAAATCAACCAACTACATAACAAACACAATACATCATTCTCAACAGAAAATCATTTACATCACATGCATTTATCCATTTGTATTAAGGCAAATCCTTACTCGGACCATCCGGTTTGCTTCTCAGTCTAATATTAAGCTTGACATTCCCAGTTTTACTGTACAGGCGGTATTATAAAATCACGCACTGTCCTTTAAGCCTGATTATTACAATTACTTCAATCTTACTGTTGCAATCGGCCTGCATCCTGACTCTCTCCTTGTTGGTAATTTCTTGATACATGCCATGGTAATCCGCACTTGTAACATACACCTAACCCCAATCGGCACGGCCTATTTGGGTGATGACTTCCATATCTCTGACAGCTCGAAACATCAGAAGTAGCCGCTGCCCGTTTTCCCTTACCGTTTCTTTAGGACTCCTCACTCGTCACAAAGTTATTCCGTCCTTGGGGAAAGTGTTGTATGTATGCTCTCTCCTTAAACTCTCGACCCCTTGGTGCGAATCCTTGGTTGTGCTCTCTATGACTTCCTTTCTCTGCAACCCTCCTTTTCACACACTCTTCAGTAATTCTGCTCTTATTCACCAACTCTGAAAAAGTTCGGATCTCCATTGGTCTCACTGAACTTAAGATGTCGCTCCGGAGCCTTCCTTCATACTTAATGCATTTCCATTCCTCGAAGTCTCCCGGAGCTCCTTGACACATGCGGGAAAACCTGAATAGCTCCTCAAATTTGTCTGTATACTCAGATACGAACATAGCACCTTATTTCAGCTGCAGTAACTCTAATTCCTTGACTGTCCTGGAGGAATTCGAAAAGTACTTCTTATAGAATTCCACCTGGAAGGCATCCCAGGTGATAGGATCATCCCCCTGCTGCAGGAGGTGTCGGGCCCATTGCCATCAATGCGATGCTTCTCCAGTAAGCAGATAGGTAGCAAATTCAACACACTGCTCCTCGAGTACCAACTGCGCTTGCAGTGCTCGCTCTATAGCCTGAAACTAGGTATCGGCTTCAGTCGGATTGGTGGTTCCCTTGAACTTAGGTGGATTAACCTTTAAGAAAGTTGCTAGTGTCATCAGGCCCTGAGCTTCCCTTCCGCCATTTCCATTATTATTTATCTGTTGCCCAAGAGCCTCCACAGTGGCCTGCATAGCAGCAGTCATATTCTCCAACGACGCCATAAGGTTTACTGGGTTATTCAGGCTGATTTTCGATTCCTGTATACTAGTACGATCTCTCTCACGTCCCCGACCGGGTCCACGAGTGCCATCTGGTTCCTATACACACCAAACAATCGATATCAAGTTGATCAGTCTTAATATGAGAAGTATAGTGCTTCAAAGTACCAAAAGTACACTCATGGACTTCATGCTAGATGTATCGGTTAGATACCCTACCTAACACAGGCACAGACTCAGAGTATGCATTGAAGCATAAGCAGTTCCATCCCTCATGCTCACGAGGACGAACTGCTCTGATACCATAATGTAACACCCTAATATTCAAATCCTTATGCTCGAGTCATAAGTCAATGATACTATGGTGGTACGACTCTCAGGTGGATTTTTAATATATAAATATAGGTAATTTTGTAAAGAGTATTAATCGAGAAGCCTGAAAAGAGTATAAATAAAATCGCGAAGACGTATCACCCACGTTTTGCCAATAAAAAGAGATAAACCGTGAAGCCGAAAGTGATATACGGACAAGGCATAAAGGAGATTAAGAGATAGATAACAGATAGATATATATAACATAAGTAAATAGCCACTAGTCGCGACCCGCGAAGTTTAGGCCGGCTTGGGTACAGTATGAAAGTAGTTGACAACAGTATATCCTAATCTCTCCCAAAGGAAACATGAGAGCCTCTATAGGCAAGTTCAAAAGAGTTCAATACATAATATAATCTTTCCAAAACAAAGATGGAGAGATTCTAAGCAAAACAGAAAGTAGAGAAAATAAGGATCTTCGCCGTCTCTCAGACAACCCACAACTTACTTCTGAGCATCTGGACCTGTATCTGAAAAACAAGAGATATATATGGAATGAGAACCCCGGGCCCATGGGTTCCCAGTACTGTAAAAGTGCCAAATAAATACAATGCACTGCAATAAAAACTCGTTAAGCATCCTAAACTTCTTCACCAATTATCCATCCTAGGTTCTCGCTAATCCATAAATAGGCAACTGTCATAAGGGAGTGCTAAATCTAATGCATGTTTCACATGTTTCCCAACTCGCTGACTCTTCCACGAATCAGACTCAGAATCATAAGCAAAACCATCTCCAGTTGTTCTACCTCAGCAATTCTATATCAATACGTCATACCCTCACCTAGAGCTAGTGAAACCACATCACTGTGTCTACCCAGGGAGCTCAAATTATCTCATTCAATGATCATCATCATCATCATGCAATTGCATCATCAATTCATCTCATCAAGAACAGCCCTCAACATCCACCGACACCAGCATGAGGGGCCTCTCAGTTATACAAACACAAGCAATACAGGCAAGTAATACACAAATAAGGTACAAGTAGAACAAGTAGCACATAATCAGGTAACATAGCATATATGATGTAGAAATCTAAAACAAATAGGCAAACCCAAACAATTCAAACATATGCAAATGATGTATGCCTGCCCTATGGCTGATGATATCATCTGTCGGTTATATAGCCAATCCGACGTGTCCTGGTAGCTAACCATTGGACAGAAACACCCCTTGCGGAGTAAGTAGGTTTGAGCTACAACCCCCTTGCTACTACCCGCTCAACCCAGAGCCAGTGAAATAACCACTACTGCGGTTACTACCCAGGCAGGTGTTTAAAAGCTCAACCTGAAGCAAGTGGATTCACCACTACTGCCGCTACTACCCAGGCGTCACAATCTCTGACTTGGAGCAAGTGGGATGAACCATAACCCTTACTACTACCCAGAATCTCAAAACATACATTCGTTCTATTTAAAAGCAATCATCATTGTTATCAAATCTCAAACATTAACCTGGAGCAAGCGGGATGAACCACCACCCTTACTACTACCCAAGTATCACAAATACATTCATTCAAAACTCCATAATTAAACTCATTTATCATAAACATCCTTTTCCGTCTCATACCCGGAGCAAGTGGACAACGCCATTGCCTACTACCCAGGGTCACACGTCACATTTCAACTTTTTCATTATTATCCATTTAACACATTCATTCATTAATCATATATGCATTTATACTCAGCCATAATCAATAATGGCTTTGCCATAACCCGGCAATAACTCAGCCATCCGGCTCATGGTTCAATCAAGAACCAGCCATTTATCAATAAATAAAGTCCTTCGGCTCATGGCATACACGGTGCTTCCACCGTATCCTCCATATCTCATATAATCATCTTTGATCATCGTTGATCATAACTTTTCTTCTTGCTTCATTCGCAAGTTATCATATCCCCTAGCTCCTTTCTCATTGCTAGACATATCATAATGATTTAATACATAATGGGTGAGATCAGAGGCTTAGAAGTATGAGATTTGGCTTTTAAAACTCAAAAATCAACTTTGGCATGAAAACAGGGTCACGTGTACGCGTCCTCCACGCGCACGCGTGGATGGCCACATTGTTCATTGACGCATATGCGTCACCCACACGTACGGGTGGGTGGAAAAATAGCAAAGGGACGCGCTCGCATCAGCCACTCGTACGCGTGGGTGCATTTGTGCCCCACGCACAAAACTGGCATAACTCCGGCACAACTCTCGAGAGAAATGGCTCGGCATTGGGTGCAGCGCATCGACGTGCATGCGCACACCACGCGCTCGCGTGGATGGTGCCTTCATGAAAAGCGACGCGTACGCATCAAGCACGCCTACGCGTGGGGGCATTCTGCTAAAAAATTTTCTAAGTTAAAAGCTGCAGAATTCACAGATTAAACCCCCAATCTTTTAACGGACATAACTTTCTTGTTTTAAATCATTTTTTGCCCGTTCTTCGAACGGCATGGACACCTCGGATCCAATTTTATTTCTAAACGAGTTTGGCACAAACGGGGTCCGAAGTCCAAGTTATGTTCCATCAAAGTATACCCAAAAACCATATTTTCATACAAAACCACAAAGTGCCATTTTCAACTCTTTTCAAAATCAACCAAAGCATGCCAATTTCGACCTTTTTTTAAATCAATCAAAATATACCAAAATCAACATCAAGCCTCCTCAACTCATGCATTAACACCTTACCACAATTCACAAAACCGCCATATAACCATTTTTACCAATTTCAAACAAAAAGCTAAATTATAAACACATTAACATGTCATACATCCTTCCTCATCCCAATTTCCAACAATACTATTACCAATCAATCATCATTATACATAATCAATATCATACTCACTATCACATGGTTTCACCCACAAATCAACCTTAATCATTCGTCAAGTATATATCACAACATACATATCTCTCATGCATCATCATACCATCAAGGCATCAATAATCATAATCACATATATGACCACAAAATATATCTCAACCAAAACCAAACATACCTCATCTATATAATTTCACCCAAAATTACCAAATTCCACACTTCAACTCCTCAAACCTTATTATTCAATAACCAACCCAATCATTTATATATTCATTATCTAAAATTCATCTAAATCACTTGTGTCATCATACAATGGGATGGAGGAAATTAAAGATATGATTCAGGAATGGAGAGATTTGGTTTATATGGTAAAGGGGAATAGTGAAGCTGGCACCTAACTTGAAGCCTAAGGCCACACTCAGTGCCTAACTTAGAGTGAAGAATCAAGGCCTTGCGCCTAACTCATGTGATGTTGCGCCTTACTTGAATCCTCCCGAGAGTACAAGCACCTTCTGCGCTATACTTGAATTCGGTGGCGCCTAACTTGTTCCCTTGCTCTTCAAATCTTGCGTCTAACTTGAAAATTTTCAAATTAGGCGCAGACCCTCTAGTGAATGTCGCTTCTTGTGGCGTTATATGCGGCGCCTAACTTGAATATTCTCAAGTTAGACGTCATCCAAATCTGAATCAATATCCTCCCAGGTGTTTAAAACTCTGTATTTAGGAACTTGCTTCTCTTTTTTTTAATATTCTGCATGATCAAAATACATGTAAAACAAAGAAAAAACAGTAGAAACTCAATGAAATTCAAATAAATAATAAAATCAAAGAAACAGAAATTAAACTAAGGATACGAAAACATCGGGTTGCCTCTCGACAAGCATTTCTTTACCGTCACTAGCTTAACGGTTAGCTCCTCTAAGGAGGAGGATCATAGGGGCTCAGCTCTTCACCCCTCACTGTGAACTTCTTTCCTGTGCTTCCATTGATCAACTCTATATGCTCAAGAGACAGGATCCTGTTCACTGTATGAGGCAAGATTAGGCATGCGGTGAATACCACCTTCATTCCTGGGGAGAAGTCTTCAGTGGAAATCTTTTTGTTTCTCCATCCCCTAGGTACTTTCTTCTTTTTAAGAACTTCCTCCTTGGTGGATGATGCATTTCCAACACCAAACTTAGGTTTGATGTCAGGAGGAATTTTATTGATTGTCACGAAAGGAGGTTTGAGCTGCAGATTTTGTTGTGCATCATCAGGGGGTTCTTGAAGGTTTGGATCAATAAGTTTAGTCTGTATGCACCTTTCTTCTTCACCTTCTGAATGTATATCTTTGAAGACATAAAAGACTAGTTGCTCATTATGCACTCTAAATACTAATTCACCTTCTTCCACATCAATCAGAGCTCTTCTAGTGGCTAGGAATGGTCTTCCTAGAATTATGAGGCATTCTCATCCTCCCCTATGTCAAGAATCACAAAATCTACTGGGAAGAAGAACTTACCCACTTTGACCAAGATATTCTCCACTAATCCGTATGTAGGCTTCATAGATTTGTCTGCCATCTGTAATGCTATCTTTGTGGGTTGTGCCTCTTGAATTTGCAGCTTCTTCATCACTGACAAGGGCATTAAATTGATGCTTGCTCCCAAATCACATAATGCTTTCTCAAAGGTTGTGCTCCCAATGGTGCATAGAATTTGAAAGCTCCCTGGATCCGGCATCTTCCTTGGCAAGTTATTCTGAATGATGGCACTACATTCCTTAGTCAGGATCACTGTCTCGTCTCCCTTTAAAGGCTTCTTCTTTGACAACAGCTCCTTCATGAATTTGACATAGAGAGGCATTTGCTCCAAAACCTCAGCAAAAGAAATATTTATTTGCAACTTTCTGAAGACTTCCAAGAACTTTGAAAACTGCTTGTCCTTGGTTATCTTTTGAAGTCTCTGAGGATATGGAATTTTAGGCTTGTACTCAGGAGCCTTTGGTAATGTAGGATAAGTGTTAAGAGAGTCTGGGAATGGGTTGTCCGCATGCTTTGGAGGGACGTGCTCTACTTTTTTCTTCTTCTCCTCTGGAGCTTCTTTTTCAACTAGCTCCTCATTAACTTGTGCTTCCGTACTTGCCACTTGTCCACTTATCAAGGTGATAGCCTTGCATTTCTCTCTTGGATTTAGAATTGTGTTACCAGGAAGGCTGTTAGTGGTCCTTTGATCAATTTCATTTACTTTTGTGGCTAATTGACCCATCTAAATCTTCAAGTTCTTGATTGATGCTCTGGTTTCCTATCTAAAACTTGCCAATATTGCTTCTAAATCATTGTTCTGCTGGGGCTGAGAAGTTGCTTGCTGAGATGACTGAAACTGATGGTTATTAAAATTATTCTGTTGAAAATCACCTTGAGAATTATTGTTAAAATTCTGTGGCCTCTGAGGTTGCTCTCTCCACCCAAAATTTGGGTGACTTCTCCACCCCTGATTATAGGTCTTGGAATAGGAATCAATATTGGAATTTCTAGGAGCACTCCCCATGTAATTGACCTGTTCAGTAGAAGATTGAGCATAATCATAATTTTCATGTTGCATAAAATTACCTGTCATATCATAAGGGACCTCTTGATGTGCATTTTGGGTGTTGATAGCTGAGACTTGCATGCCACCCATCTATTGAGTAAGTAGACTTATTTGCTGAGACATAAGCTTGTTCTGAGCAAGAATAGCATTAAGAGCTTCTGCTTTCATAACACCTTTCTTCTGGGGAACCACAGAGTTCACAGAATTTCTGTTAGATGAGTATAAATATTAGTTGCTAGTAACCAATTCAATAAGCTCAATAGTCTCCTCCGGTGTCTTCTTCTTGTGAAATGAACCATCTGCAGAATTATCTAAGCACATCTTGGACATTTCACTCAAACCTTCATAAAAGATATCTAGTTGGGTCCATTTGAAGAACATGTCCGGAGGGCATTGCCTAGTCAGTAGCTTGTATCTCTCCCAAGCTTCATAAAGAGTTTCACCATCCTTCTGCCTAAAGGTCTGAACCTCCACCCTAAGCTTAGTCAGCTTCTTTGGTGGGAAAAATTTAGTAAGAAACTCAGTAACAACTTTTTCCCAAGTATCCAAACTCTCCTTGGGTTGGAAATCTAGCCATAGCTTTGCTCCATCCCTCAGAGCAAACGGGAAGAGCATGAGTTTGTACACCTCAGGGTTCACTCCATTTGTCTTCGCAGTATCACAAATCTGTAGAAAATTAGAAATAAATTGATTTGGGTCTTCTTGGAGAAGACCATGATACTGGCAGTTTTGTTGCTCCAGGGTGACCAATTGTGGCTTCATCTCAAAGTTATTTGCAGCTATAGGAGGCATCACAATACTTTTTCCATAAAGATTTGTAGTAAGAGCAGAGTAAGAGCCAAGCACTCTCCTTTGTTGCTCATTCCCATTCGGATTTACCACATTGGCATTAACAACATTATTATTATCCATAGTGAACTCTGCAGCCTTGTAAAGTCTAGCTTGTTACAAACGCTGCCTGAAAGTCCTTTCAAGTTCAGGATCAAAGTCTAACAGAGGTTTTTTGTCTCTGTTCCTACTCATAAACAGACAGAAGATAAGAAAAGGTGGGATTCTCTATGTCAGAGTGCAGAAAATTTCCAGTTAGGTAACCTATGTAAAATAATAAAATAAAACAACTAAATAATTAAAGCAAAAGGTTCAAAAATTATAGATAAAAATTAAAGTGAAAATTTTGAATTTTTATATAAAAAATAAACAAAAAAATTAAAATAAAAATAACTAGGTAAGACCAAATTTAATTTCATAAATTAAAAAAATACTGTAATATTCGAAAATTAGCTAGGGACAAATATAATTAAAGCTGAAGCAAAAACGCCTATTAAAAAAAATAAAAAAAGCAAAATATTAAAAGGGAAATAAATAAAGAAAGAGAACAAAAGTTTTCTTTCTCTTTTTTATTTTATTTTATTTATATATATTAAAATTAAACAATAAAATAAAAAAAAGAAAGAAACAGGGGATGGAAAAAGCTAATGAAAAGAAAGAGACGTAAGGGAAAAGAAATGACGTAAAGAAAGAAAAGAAAAAAATAAAAAAAAAATAAAATAAAAAACAAACAAAGACAAAAAAGGGGGAAGGGGTTATGAGCGAAAAGGAAATAAATAAAGAGAAAAAAAAGAATATTAAAATTATCTAATCTAAGCAATCAAATAATGAGTAGTTGTCAAGTACAATCAATTCCTGGCAATGGCGTCAAAAATTTAATGTGGAATTTACAACTACAAACTAACCGACAAGTGCACCGGGTCGTACCAAGTAGTACCTCAGGTGAATGAGGGTCGATCCCACGAGAATTGATGGATTAAGCAACAATGGTTGATTAATTTACTTAATTAGACAAACAGAAAATGGTGTTTGAGAGTTCAAAAAGCATTAAAAAGGAACTCAGAATATCAGAAGGCATGCAATAAATAAGTTGGGAATAAAATATGGAGAAAGCAGTTAAGGCTTCAGAGTTATCTATTTTCTGGATTGACTTTTCTTATTAATTTATTTTAATCATGCAAGATTTAATTCCTGGCAAACTGTATATGACTAAACCCTAATTCTTTAGACCTTTTTAGTCTCCTCTAAAATTCATCAACCGCCAATTCCTTTGTCAATTAATTCCAATTAGAGGGTGAAGTTTAATTCTAGTTATTATGCCACAAAAATACTAATTATCCAAAGATAAGAGGATTATATGTCACGTATCCCGTTAAATCCAGATAATTAGAATTTAGGAGAATATGTTTTCAAGCTGTTGTTCAAGTAAAGAGCTTTTTCAAGTTATACAAGAACTCAATTAGAAAGAGGGTCATACTTCCGTTCCACCAAATTTCATAAAATAAAGAACGAAAACAATTCTTGAATTATATGAATCAATACATGAATTAAAATAGAAAAAATAAGCAACAGAATCAATCCTTACAATAGACAGAGCTCCTAACCTTAACAGTGGAGGTTTAGTTGCTCATGGTTCAGAGTGAAAACTAGGATTCTGGTAAACTGTAAATTTGGAATGAGGTAGAATAATCCCCAGAAGAAAAGTTCCTTCTTTTTATATATAGTCCTAATTAATTTAAAATAAAAAACTCTAAAATTAAAATAATATCTTTTCCTATATTAAAATAAAATTTAAATTTAAATCAAAATTAATTAACAATTCGTGCGAGCCTTGTAAGCATGGGGACCACTTGGCTTCACTAGGATCTACGCCTAACTTGGGGAATAACTGCGCCTTACTTAAGAGATACAGGGAGTTTTGGCGTGTTGAACTCACATGGTGCGCCTTACTTGAAGATTTGGGCGCCTAACTTGAAGAATGGAGTGCTACGTTGTGTGTTGTTGTTATGCTTGGCGCCTAACTTGAGAGATCTCAAGTTAGGCACAGCCTTGGCAGCGTTGATGGAGAAGAAGTATAGACTATTATATATCGTTAGAAAGCTCTAAAAGTTAGATTTTTAACGCCACTGGAATCACGTCCATTAGATCTCTTTAGCGTGAGATATTTAGGTTTGAGTGCAGAGAGGTCAGGGTTGACAGCATCATTCGTCTTCTTCTCTTTCTCTGCGAAAACTCCATCGAATCCAGTCGAATGCTACCTAAAATAAACAGAATTAAACATGACTCAAAGTAGCATCCATAGTGGCTAAAAGATAATTAATTCTTGATTAAACTCAACAAATTGAATGTAAATTCACTAGGAAAATATAGGAAAGATGCTCACGCATCACTTACAGAGGTTATCGATACATACATTGGCTAGAGAGAGCCTCACCTGTAAGATCGAGGTTGCTTATAGAGGTTATGTTTGCATACATCGGCTCAAGAGAATCGCACCTGTAAGATAGAGGTTGTTTACAGAGGTTATGACACTGGAAGCAAAACTCAGACAAAGGTTGTTGAGTTATGTTGGGAGTGGGTCGAAACCGACAAATGAGCTCATTACCTGCACTAGGGATAGACATGCATCATACTTGTTTGTGCATATTTGTTTGTGAGTATGTTTTTTGTGATTGTGGGTGTGCTAAATGATTGTTTGAATTCTGTGTTCTATAATTGTTGACTTGGATTGTCCCTTGTTGACTGTTATTGTTAACCAAGTATATATAAAATAAACTTAACTTCTAACCCTGGCCCTACTAAGAACTCTCCAGTTCTTATCCATATTTCCACCCCTTTCAGCTATAGGTGCGAAGGTTTAGTGCGGAGCTACAGGAGCATAGAAGATTATATTCATGATTTGAGTTGTTAGAACTTATTTTTCCATTGCCTTGTTAGTTAGAGTTTTATTCAGAGGGGTAGGTTCTGTAATTACTTTTGTATGTAATACTACAATGTATTATTAATATTGAGTATGTGGATATATGTTGTTTGTTCTTGTTGAAAAAGTTATATATTTTAGTAAAACTATCGATAGATTTATGTGTAAAGGCTTAATATTAAATAGATAATAAAAGGGATTAGGTTAGTAACACCTTACTTTTGGTACGATCATGAGGTGCTAAAAATTAGGGTGTTCCACAAGATGTTTGCTCTGACTTGGCATCTTTGCTATTAATCGAATAGAACTCCTGTCATCTTCATTTGCGTGTCCAACCATGGTTCCAAATAGCATAGCAAAAATGAAGAAAATGAACACATAAAGAAGAAAAAGAAGAAGAAGTGGTGAGCTACTATTGTAGTTAGAATTAAAAAGGGGATAAGGGACTAAACTAAATTATACAATTTCAATTGCCACCAATGTTAGACACTTCAGGGTGTTAGGTCACTTCCGACAGAAGCAAGTTGACTGAAAAGTAGGAAAGCAACTAATTGGGTGCATTTTATTCAATTTCAAAGATATAAATAATGCAATTGAGAAATCAAAGACAAAATCGATGTATTTAGTGAATCTCAAGACCGATTGGGGGTTTAACCCGTGTTTTGAAATGAGATGAGAAGAGATGAGTAACAGCACAACCTTCACTGTTTGCTTCGTGTTCACCGTTCACCGTCGTAGTTTGTGTTCACCATTCACCATCACTGTTCGTGTTCACCTTCACAATTCATCATCGTGGTTGGCATTCACGTTCACCGTTCATCGTCCTTCGCATCATCCTTTCTCTTCCTCTCTTTTACGAGTGCAAACCCTAATTTCCCGGCTGGTGACTTTTTTTTCTCTTCCAACTCCAATACTAAATACTGGAAGTAAATATTTAATTGTTCTTCTATATTTTTTCCTGCAATTTCTATGTTGAGTGTTTGTTGTGTTGAAGTTATTACAATTGGTTGCTCTTGGGGTTCTATTTTACTACAATTTGTCATAATGATTGTATTCTCATGTTTATATTTGCTATATTTTCCGTAAATTTTATAGTCTACGTCTGATAATGAAAGAGTCTAAAGTGAAAATTCAACTGCACATAATTTCATTTTACACCTTATTGTTGATGCATAAAGTATTTGGTTATAGTTGCTTGTGAAGATTAATACATCGAAAAATTCTACTATGTTGAATGAAGATTCCTTCCTTAGCTACTGAAGCGTGCGTGTCAAATTGGGAATGTGTATGCGTGTATTTTGCTTTGTAAAAGTGACTTACTTGAACCTTGGTCAGTGACAACTAATGGTTGCAGAAGTTGGACCCACAATGGATAGACTTTGTCTAATAATTAACAATAAAAAAATCTAATAATCTAATTAAGACATTTAAAAAAGTGTAACTATAAAATAATTTTTTAATATTGACATGACTTTTTTGTTGTATGTGGCCATGGTTTAGGATACACAGTTGTTGAATGTGTAGTTAATTTAGGCTACATACAATATAAAAGAAAGTGTAGAATGGGTTAAGAAATAAAAATTTTAATAAAGTATGTAAAAAGGTCTAGAATAAAAAGATAAATATTGAAATAAAAAAAAAGAGAAAAAAGATTCTCTGCAAAAAAAAAAAAGACAAAAGGTTTACATTGATTTAGATTCATTATAGTAGATATCCACCATATAAGTAAGGCCAATTCTATCCAATATGCATGACATCCATTAATTATTTTTAGCGTGCTATAATGTTAGTGAAATTCACCTGCTTATTTATTAAGATTCTTATTTTATATTGGAGAGTGTACATAAAATATTTGTTATGATGTGATAAATTTAATTTGTTATGGCAGTAGAATTGTTAAATATATAAAACAAATTTAAGTAAAAAATTAAAACTTTATAATTATATGACTTAGGATAGTATAAAGTTAAATTTAGATTGTATGATAACTTAATATTTTGTTGAATGGTTTAGGATGTCCGTTTTAGTTACTTCGGATAATTTTTTAAGTTTAAGTTTATGGTAAAAGATGTAATGAGTAGTTATTTGGATTTAGAACTTTGTTTTTATGATTGAGGATTTAAAATTTTGGTAGCTTAATTTAGTTCATGGTTTATGAGTTATTGTGTAGATTTAAAGTGATAGTATTTATTATTTTAATATATATGTAGGATTTAGAGTTGTAGGGTATAGGGTTTATTTTTAGGGTTGATGATTTAGAAATTATAGTTGTGTATTTATTTGTTTATTATTTTTTAGGGTTTAGAGTTTACATGTTTGTTTGTGGGGTTAACATATATATGGTGGACGAAATTGTGATCAACAATAATGGCTCTTTGGCATGTGCATAAAAATTAACTCAGCACTTTCTTTCCACAACTCCGTTCAACTTAACCAGCAAGTGTATTGGGTCATCCAAGTAATACCTTACGTGAGTAAGGGTCGATCCCACAGAGATTGTTGGTATGAAGCAAGCTATGGTCACCTTGTAAATCTCAGTTAGGCAGATTAAATTGGTTTATGATGAGTTCGAAAATTAATAATAAACAGAAAATAAAATAGGATAGAAATACTTATGTAAATTAATGGTGGGAATTTCAGATAGGCGTGTGGAGATGCTAGAATCCTCTCGAATCTCTACTTTCTTATTACATTCATCCAATCCTTCTTACTCCTTTCCATGGCAAACTGTATGTAGGGCATCACCGTCTTCAATGGCTACTTTTCATCCTCTCGGGAAAATGGTCCTATGCGCTGTCACTGCATGGCTAATCGTCTGGAGGCATCACCCTTGTTGATGGCTACATCCCATCCTCTCAGTGAAAATGATCCAAATGCTCTGTCACAGCACGGCTAATCATCTGTCGGTTCTCAATCAGGCTGGAATAGAATCCTTTGATTCTTTTGCGTCTGTCACTAACGCCCAGCCTTCAGGAGTTTGAAGTTCGTCACAATCATTCAACACCGGAATCCTACTCGGAATACCACAGACAAGGTTAGACTTTCTGGATCCCCATGAATGCCGCCATCTATCTAGCTTATACCACGAAGATTTTGTTGGGGAATCTAAGAGATATGCGCCCGGCCTAAAGTAGAACGGAAGTAGTTGTCAGTCACGCGCGTTCATAGGTGAGAATGATGATGAGTGTCACGGATCATCACATTCATCAAGTTGAAGTGCAACGTATATCTTGGAATAAGAATAAAAGAGAATTGAATATAAAGTAATGGTAATTGTATTGAAACTTGAGGTACAGCAGAGCTCCACACCCTTAATCTATGGTGTGCAGAAACTCCACCGTTGAAAATACATAAGTGAAAGGTTCAGACATGGCCGAATGGCCAGCCCTCATGGTCTAAGGACTATGCGCCCCCAGATGTTCCTTAGATCTAAAGTGATCAAAAGATATCTAATACAATAGTTAAAAGTCCTATATATACTAGACTAGCTACTAGGGTTTACATGAGTAAGTAATTGATGCATAAATCCACTTCCGGGGCCCACTTGGTGTATGCTTGGGCTGAGCTTGATCTATCCACGAGCTGAGGCTTTTCTTGGAGTTGAACGCCGAGTTATAGCGTGTTTCTGGCGTTCAACTCCGGGTTATGACGTATTTCTGGCGTTTAACTCCAGACAGCAGCATGTACTTGGCGTTGAGCGCCACTTTACGTCGTCAGTTTCCGAATAAAGTATGGACTATTATATATTGCTGGAAAGCTCTGGATGTCTACTTTCCAACGCCGTTGAGAGCGCGCCATTTGGGGTTCTGTAGCTCCAGAAAATCTATTTCGAGTGCAGGGAGGTCAGATTCCAACAGCATCAGTAGTCCTTTTGTCAGCCTTCTTTCAGAGTTTTGCTCAAGTCCCTCAATTTCAGCCAGAAATTACCTGAAATCACAGAAAAACACACAAACTCATAGTAAAGTCCAGAAATGTGAATTTAACATAAAAACTAATGAAAACATCCCTAAAAATAGCTTGAACTTACTAAAAACTACCTAAAAACAATGCCAAAAAGCGTATTAATTATCCACTCATCACAACACCAAACTTAAATTGTTGCTTGTCCCCAAGCAACTGAAAATCAATTAGGATAAAAAGAAGAGAATGTACTATAAATTCCAAAATATCAATGAATATTAATTCTAATTAGATGAGCGGAACTTGTAGCTTTTTGCTTCTGAATAGTTTTGGCATCTCACTTTTTCCTTTGAAGTTTAGAGTGATTGACGTCTCTAGGAACTCAAAGTTCAGATAGTGTTTTTGACTTTCCTAGTTAAGCATGTTGATTCTTGAACACAGCTACTTATGAGTCTTGGCCGTGGCCCTAAGCACTTTGTTTTCCAGTATTACCACCGGATACATAAATGCCACAGACACATAACTGGGTGAACCTTTTCGGATTGTGACTCAGCTTTGCTAGAGTCCACAGTTAGTGGTGTCCAGAGCTCTTAGGCACACTCTTTTGCTTTGGATCCTTTTTACCCTTGCCTTTTGGTTTTAAGGGCTATTGGCTGTTTCTGCTTGCTTTTTCTTTTTCTTTTCTATATTTTTTTTCGCCACCTCTTTTTTTTTCTTTTTTTTTCGCAAGCTTCTTCTTTTTCACTGCTTTTTCTTGCTTCAAGAATCAATTCCATGATCTTTCAGATCATCAATAACATTTCTCTTTATTCATTATTCTTTCAAGAGCCAACAGTTTTAACATTCATAAACAACAAGATCAAAATATGCACTGTTCAAGCATTCATTCAGAAAACAAAAAGTATTGTCACCACATCAATATAATTAAACTAAATTCAAGGATGAATTCGAAATTCATGTACTTCTTGTTCTTTTGGATTAAAGCATATTTCATTTAAGAGAGGTGAAGGATTAATGGATTTTATTCATAGCTTTAAGACATGGTTACTACATACTAATGATCATGAAGTAGAGACACAAAATATAGATAAACATAACATAGAAACCGAAAAACAAAAAGAAATAAGAACAAGGAATGAATCCACTTTAGTGGCGTCTTCTTCTTGAAGGACCAACAATGTCCTTAAGCTCTTCTATGTCCCTTCCTTGCCTTTGTTGCTCCTCCCTCATTGCTCTTTGGTCTTCTCTTATTTCATGGAGAATGATGGAGTACTCATGATGTTCCACCCTTAATTGTTCCACATTGTGGTTCAAATCTTCTAAGGAAGTGTTGAGTTGTTCCCAATAGTTGTTAGGAGGAAAGTGCATCCCTTGAGGCATCTCAGGGATTTCTTGATGATGAGTTTCCTCATGCATCTCTTGAGAACCGTGGAGGGTCTCTCTTGTTTGCTCCATCCTCTTCTTGGTGATGGGCTTATCCTCTTCAATGGAGATGTCTCCTTCTATGATAACTCCAGCTGAGTAACATAGATGGCAAATAAGGTGTGGAAAAGCTAGCCTTGCCATGGTGGAGGGTTTTTTGGCTATTTTGTAGAATTCATTGGAGATGACTTCATGAACTTCTACTTCCTCTCCAATCATGATGCTATGAATCATGATGGCCCGATCCACAGTAACTTCGGATCGGTTGCTAGTGGGAATGATGGAGCGTTGAATGAACTCCAACCATCCTCTAGCCACAGGCTTGAGATCCAGTCTTCTTAGTTGAACTGGCTTGTGGTGCATGAAATTGTGATCATCAATGGCGCCATCAACATGGTACGCACAATTGCAATCTCAACTCTTTATCACAACTTCGCACAACTGACCAGCAAGTGTACTGGGTCGTCCAAGTAATAAACCTTACGCGAGTAAGGGTCGATCCCACAGAGATTGTTGGTATGAAGCAAGCTATGGTCACCTTGTAAATCTCAGTCAGGTAGACTCAAATGGGTATAGATGATGAATAAAACATAAAGGTAAAGATAGAGATACTTATGCAATTCATTGGTAAGAACTTCAGATAAGCGAATGGAGATGCTTTGTCCCTTCCGTCTCTCTGCTTTCCTACTGTCTTTATCCAATCCTTCTTACTCCTTTCCATGGCAAGCTGTATGCAAGGGTTTCACCGTTGTCAGTGGCTACCTCCCATCCTCTCAGTGGAAATGTTCAACGCACCCTGTCACGGCACGGCTATCCAGCTGTCGGTTCTCGATCATGTCGGAATAAAATTCAGTGATCCTTTTGCGTCTGTCACTAACGCCCCACAATCGCGAGTTTGAAGCACGTCACAGTCATTCAATCATTGAATCCTACTCAGAATACCACAGACAAGGTTTAGACCTTTCGGATTCTCTTGAATGCCGCCATCAATTCTAGCTTATACCACGAAGACTCTGATCTCACGGAATGGCTGGCTCGGTTGTCAGGCGAGCGCTCGGTTGTCAGGTGGTGGACGAAATTGTGATCCATGTTCTAACTATTTTGAGATGAAAGCTTCTTATGGCACTGGTTGAATTCACAACTCCGTTCAACTAACCAGCAAGTGTACTGGGTCGTCCAAGTAATAAACCTTACGCGAGTAAGGGTCGATCCCACAGAGATTGTTGGTATGAAGCAAGCTATGGTCACCTTGTAAATCTCAGTCAGGCAGATAAAATTATGGAATTTAGAAAATCAAACAATAAAAAGAAAAGAAATAATAAAAGGGATACTTATGCAGCCTCATTGGTGGGAATTTCAGATAAGCGCATGGAGATACTGTATGGCTCAAGGACGCCTGCTCTCCTATTGCTTCAACTCAATCCTTCTTACTCCTTTCCATGGCAAGCTGTGTATAGGGGTTCACCATCAGCGGTGGCTACTTTCAATCCTCTCGGGAAAATGGTCCTCTGCGGCTGTCACTCGCATGGCTAATCGTCTGGAGGCATCACCCATGGTTGATGGCTACATCCCATCCTCGCAGTGAAAACTACGCTCACGCACTCTGTCACAGCACGGCTAATCACTGGTTGGTTCCCGCGCCTACTGGAATAGAATCCCTTGATTCTTTTGCGTTTGTCATCACGCCCAGCACTTGCAAGTCTGAAGCACGTCACAGTCATTCATTACCGGAATCCTACTCGGAATACCACAGACAAGGTGAGACTTTCCGGATTCCCAGGATCCTACTCGGAATACCACAGACAAGGTGAGACTTTCCGGATCCTCATAAATGCCGCCATCTATCTAGCTTATACCACGAAGATTCTGTTGGGGAATATAAGAGATACACATTCAAGCTCGGTTACATGTAGAACGGAAGTGGTTGTCAATCACGTGCGTTCATAAGTGGGAATGATAATGAGGGTTATTTAATCATCACATTCATCATGTTCTTGGGTGCGAATGAATATCTTGGAATAAGAATAAGAGAGATTTGAATAAAAGAAAATAGAACTGCATTAATACTTGAGGTACAGCAGAGCTCCACACCCTTAATCTATGGTGTGCAGAAACTCCACCGTTGAAAATACATAAGCAAAAGGTTCAGGCATGGCCGAATAGCCAGCCCCCTAAAACGTGATCAATAGCCTCTTAGGATGAAGAATAAAACAAAACTGAGACCAAAGATGTCTAATACATTAGTAAATCATCCTATTTATAATAAACTAGCTCCTAGGGTTTACATGAGTAAGTAATTGATGCATAAATCCACTTTCGGGGCCCACTTGGTGTATGCTTGGGCTGAGCTTGATCAATCCACGAGCTGAGGCTTCTCTTGGAGTTGAACTCTGAGTTATGATGTGTTTTGGGCGTTCAACTCCGGATCATGACGTTTTTCTGACGTTTAACTCCAGACAGCAGCATGTACTTGGCGTTCAACGCCAAATTACGTCGTCAATTTCCGAATAAAGTATGGACTATTATATATTGCTGGAAAGCCCTGAATGTCTACTTTCCAACGCCGTTGAGAGCGCGCCAATTGAAGTTCTGTAGCTCCAGAAAATCCATTTCGAGTGCAGGGAGGTCAGATTCCAACAGCATCAGCAGTCCTTTTGTCAGCCTTTTTCAGAGTTTTGCTCAAATCCCTCGATTTCAGTCAGAATTTACCTGAAATCACAGAAAAACACACAAACTCATAGTAAAGTCCAGAAATGTGAATTTAACATAAAAACTAATGAAAACATCCCTAAAAGTAGCTTGAACTTGCTAAAAACTGCCTAAAAACAATGCCAAAAAGCGTATAAATTATCCGCTCATCACAACACCAAACTTAAATTGTTGCTTGTCCCCAAGCAACTGAAAATCAATTAGGATAAAAAGAAGAGAATATACTATAAATTCCAAAATATCAATGAATATTAATTATAATTAGATGAGCGGGACTTGTAGCTTTTTGCTTCTGAACAGTTTTGGCATCTCACTTTTTCCTTTGAAGTTTTGAATGATTGGCTTCTCTAGGAACTTAGAATTTCGGATAGTGTTATTGACTTTCCTAGTTAAGCATGTTGATTCTTGAACACAGCTACTTATGGGTCTTGGCCGTGGCCCTAAGCATTTTGTTTTCCAGTATTACCACCGGATACATAAATGCCACAGACACATAACTGGGTGAACCTTTTCAGATTGTGACTTAGCTTTGCTAAAGTCCCCAGTTAGTGGTGTCCAGAGCTCTTAAGCACACTCTTTTTCTTTGGATCACGACTTTAACCACTCACTCTCAAGCTTTTCACTTGGACCTTCATGACACAAGCACATGGTTAGGGACAGCTTGATTTAGCCGCTTAGGCCTGGATTTTATTTCCTTGGGCCCTCCTATCCATTGATGCTCAAAGCCTTGGATCCTTTTTACCCTTGCCTTTTGGTTTTAAGGGCTATTGGCTTTTTCTATTGCTCCTTCTTTTTCTATATATTTTTTTTTCGCCATTTTTTTCGCCATTCACTGCTTTTTCTTGCTTCAAGAATCAAATTCATGATTTTTCAGATTGTCAATAACATTTCTCCTTGTTCATCATTCTTTTAAGAGCCAACAGTTTTAACATTCATAAACAACAAGATCAAAAGACATATGCACTGTTCAAGCATTCATTCAGAAAACAAAAAGTATTGTCACCACATCAATATAATTAAATTAAATTCAAGAGCTATTTTCGAAATTTATGTACTTCTTGTTCTTTTGAATTAAAACATTTTTCTTTTTAAGAGAAGTGAAGGAGTAATGGATTTTATTCATAGCTTTAAGGCATGGTTACATACTAATGATCATGAAATAAAGACACAAAACATAGATAAACACAATACTAAAAACCGAAAACAGAAAGAATTAAGAACAAGGAATGAATCCACCTCTAGTGGCGTCTTCTTCTTGAAGGACCCATGATGTTCTTTAGCTCTTCTATGTCCCTTCCTTGCCTTTGTTGCTCCTCCCTCATTGCTCTTTGATCTTCTCTTATTTCTTGGAGAATGATGGAGTGCTCATGGTGTTCCACCCTTAATTGCTCCACATTGTGGCTTAAATCTTCTAAGGAGGTGTTGAGTTGCTCCCAATAGTTGTTTGAAGGAAAGTGCATCCCTTGAGGCATCTCAGGGATTTCTTGATGGTGAGCTTCCTCATGCACTTCTTGAGGGCTGTGAAAGGCTTCTCTTGCTTGCTCCATCCTTTTCTTGGTGATGGGCTTGTCTTCTTCAATGGAGACATCTCCTTCTATGATAAATCCAGCTGAGTAACATAGATGGCAAATAAGGTGAGGGAAAGCTAGCCGTGCCATAGGTGAGGGCTTGTCGGCTATTTTGTAGAGTTCATTGGAGATGACCTCATGAACTTCTACTTCCTCTCCAATCATGATGCTATGGATCATGATGGCCCGATCCACAGTAACTTCAGATCGGTTGCTAGTAGGAATGATAGAGCGTTGAATGAACTCTAACCATCCTCTAGCCACAGGCTTGAGATCCAGTCTTCTTAGTTGAACTGGCTTGCCCTTGGAATCTATTCTCCACTAAGCTCCTTCCACACATATGTCCATAAGGACTTGGTCCAACCTTTGGTTAAAGTTGACCCTTCTAGTGTAGGGGCGTTCATCACCTTGCATCATAGGCAAGTGGAATGCCAACCTTACATTTTCCGGACTGAAATCCAGTATTTCCCCCTAACCATTGTGAGATAATTCTTTGGACTTGGGTTCATACCTTGGTCATGGTTCCTAGTGATCCATGCATTGGCATAGAACTCTTGCACCATTAAGATTCTGACTTGTTGCATGGGGTTGGTTAAGACTTCCCAACCTCTTCTTTGAACTTCATGTCGGATCTCCGGATACTCATTCTTCTTGAGCTTGAAAGGGACCTCAGGGATCACCTTCTTCTTTGCCACAACATCATAGAAGTGGTCTTGATGGCTCTTGGAGATGAATCTTTCTATCTCCCATGACTCGGAGGTGGAAGCTTTTGTCTTCCCTTTCCCTTTTCTAGAGGATACTCCGGCCTTAGGTGCCATTGGTAATGGAAAAACAAAAAGCTTATGCTTTTTACCACACCAAACTTAAAATTTTGCTCATCCTCGAGCAAAAAAAGAAAAGAAGAGTAGAAGAAGAAGAAGAAAATATGGGAGAGAGGGAGAGAAGGAGGTTCGGCTATGTGGGAGAAGAAGGGGTTGTGTTGTGTGAAAATGAAGTAGAAGGGAAGGGTATTTATAGGGAGAGGGGAGGGTGGGTGTTCGGCCAATTTGGGTGGGAATGGGTGGGAAATTGAATTTGAATTTTATGAAGGTAGGTGGGGTTTATGGGGAAGAGTGGGGTGATGTGAATGGTGAATGGGGGAATTGGGAAGAGGAATTGAGGTGATTGGTGATGGGTGTTGGGAAGTGTGACATGGGGAGTAGAAAGAATGAGATTTAGGATTAGGAGAGTGTGATTAGGATTAAAAGGTAAGGTGGGAATATGTGGTGCGCGAAATTGTGAACTATACTTTTTCACAACTCTCATAATCCCTGGTAATGGCTCCAAAAACTTGGTGCGCTCAATACCATGGCATTACACAACTTCGCACAACTAACCAGCAAGTGCACTGGGTCGTCCAAGTAATAAACCTTACGTGAGTAAGGGTCGATCCCACGGAGATTGTTAGTATTGAAGCAAGCTATGGTCATCTTGTAAATCTTAGTCAGGCAAACTCAGATATATATGGTGATGAACGAAAATAATATAAAGATAAAGATAGTGATACTTATGTATATCATTGGTGTAAGAGCTTCAGACAAGTGTATGAAGATGCCTTCCCTTCCGTCTCTCTGCTTTCCTACAGCCTTCATCCAATCCTTTCTTACTCCTTTCCATGGCAAACTTGTGTAGGGTCTCACTGTTGTTAGCAGCTACCTCCCATCCGCGCAGTGAAAGCTAATGCACACACTCTGTCACAGTGCTGCCAGTCACCGGTTTGGTTCCCTCCCCTACCGGAATAGAATAACTCTTTTGCGTCTGTCACTAACGCCCAGTAGGTTGCAGGTTTGAAGCACGTCACAGTCATTCAATCATTGAATCCTACTCAGAATACCACAGACAAGGTTAGACCTTCCGGATTCTCTTGAATGCCGCCATCAGTTCTTGCCTATACCACGAAGACTCTGATCTCACGGAATGGCTGGCTCGTTTGTCAGGCGAGCACTCGGTTGTCAGGCGATCAACCATGCATCATGCAATCAGAAATCCAAGAGATATTCACTAAGCCTCAGATGCTTGTAGAACAAGAATGGTTGTCAGTCACCTTGTTCATGGGTGAGAATGGTGATGGGCGTCAATCATCACCTTCATCATATTGAAGAACAAGTGATATCTTGGTAAAAGAACAAGTGGAATTGAATGGAAGAACAATAGTAATTGCATTAATACTCGAGGTACAGCAGAGCTCCACACCTTAATCTATGTGTGTAGAAACTCCACCGTTGAAAATACATAAGAACAAGGTCTAGGCATGGCCGAATGGCCAGCCTCTCAAAGGTCTAAGAACTAGATGTCCAAAAGGCTCTAAAGATTCAAAGATGAAAATACAATAGTAAAAGGTCCTATATATAGAAAACTAGTAGCCTAGGGTGTACAGAGATGAGTAAATGACATAAAAATCCACTTCCGGGCCCACTTGGTGTGTGCTTGGGCTGAGCAATGAAGCATTTTTCGTGTAGAGACTCCTCTTGGCGTTTAACTCCAGCTTTTATGCCAGTTTGGGCGTTTAACTCCCAATTAGGTGCCAGTTTCGGCGTTTAACGCTGGGATTCCTTGAGGTGACTTTGAACGCCGGTTTGGGCCATCAAATCTTGGGCAAAGTATGGACTATTATATATTGCTGGAAAGCCCAGGATGTCTACTTTCCAACGCCGTTGAGAGCGCGCCAATTGGGTATCTGTAGCTCCAGAAAATCCGCTTCGAGTACAGGGAGGTCAGAATCCAACAGCATCTGCAGTCCTTTTGAGTCTCTGGATCAGATTTTTGCTCAGGTCCCTCAATTTCAGCCAGAAAATACCTGAAATCACAGAAAAACACACAAACTCATAGTAAAGTCCAGAAAAGTGAATTTTAACTAAAAACTAATAAAAGTATGCTAAAAACTAACTAGATCATATCAAAAACATACTAAAAACAATGCCAAAAAGTATACAAATCATCCGCTCATCAATATGTTAGGTGGGGATCCTGTGGGGTCCATAGATCCTGAGGTGATCCTGTGGGGCCCACAGATCCTGAGGTGTAAAGAAATACCATTCCTTCACCATATAGGCATGTAAAATGCCTTCATGCATCATTCTGGCGTTCAAACGCCCATTGGTGCATGTTCTGGGCGTTCAACGCCCATGTAATGCATGTTTCTGGCGTTGAACGCCAGTTTCATGCTTGTTACTGGCGTTCAGCGCCAGCTTTTCTCCTCTAGGCACATTTCTGGCGTTCAACGCCAGGATGTTGCTTGTTTCTGGCGTTCAGCGCCAGAATGGTGCTCTGTTCTGGCGTTGAACGCCGGCCAGATGCATCTTACTGGCGTTGAACGCCAGCCTGTGCGTCCTCCAGGGTGAAAAATTTTTTTCTTCTGTTTTTGACTCTGTTTTTAATTTTTTTGATTTTTTTCGTGACTCCTCATGATCATGTACCTAATAAAACACAAAATAACAATAAAACAAAATAAAATAAAATTAGATAAATAAAATTGGGTTGCCTCCCAACAAGCGCTTCTTTAATGTCAATAGCTTGACAGTGGCTCTCATGGAGCCACAAGGTGATCAGGTCAATGTTGTATAGTTGTCCACACCAAACTTAGAGTTTGGATATAGGATCTTAACACCAAACTTAGAGTTTGGTTGTGGCCTCACAACACCAAACTTAGAGTTTGACTGTGTGGGTCCTTCTTGACTCTGAACTGAGGGAAGCTCTTCATGCTTACTCTCTTCTGTCACAGAGGGATGTCCATGTGCCTTGAACACAAGGTATTCCCCATTCAATTGAAGGACTAATTCTCCTCTATTGACATCTATCACAGCTCCTGCTGTGGCTAGGAAAGGTCTTCCGAGGATGATGCAATCATCCTCTTCTTTCCTAGTGTCTAAGATTATGAAATCAGCAGGGATGTAAAGGCCTTCAACCTTTACCAGCACGTCCTCTACTATTCCATAGGCTTGTCTCATTGACTTGTCAGCCAGTTGTAATGAGAACAAGGCAGGTTGTACCTCAATGATCCCCAGCTTCTCCATTACAGAGAGTGGCATAAGATTTATCCCTGACCCCAGATCACACAGAGCTTTTTCAAAGATCATGGTGCCTATGGTACAGGGTATTAAGAACTTGCCAGGATCTTGTTTCTTTTGAGGTAGAATTTTCTGAATCCAAGTATCCAGTTCATTAATGAGCAAGGGAGGTTCACTTTCCCAAGTCTCATTACCAAACAACTTGGCATTCAGCTTCATGATAGCTCCTAAATATTGAGCAACTTGCTCTCCAGTTACATCTTCATCTTCTTCAGAGGATGAATAGTCTTCAGAGCTCATGAATGGCAGAAGGAGATTTAATGGAATCTCTATGGTCTCTGTATGAGCCTCAGATTCCTTTGGATCCTTAATAGGAAACTCCTTCTTGCTTGAGGGACGTCCCAGGAGGTCTTTTTCACTAGGATTTTCGTCCTCCTCCTCCCTTGTGCATTCGGCCATATTAACTATGTCAATGGCCTTGCACTCTCCCCTTGGATTTTCTTCTGTATTGCTTGGGAGAATACTGGGAGGAGTTTCAATGACTTTCTTACTCAGCTGGCCCACTTGTGCCTCCAAATTTCTAATGGAGGATCTTGTTTCACTCATGAAACTGAAAGTGGCTTTTGACAGATCAGAGACTACATTGGCTAAATTAGAAGTGTTTTGTTCAGAATTCTCTGTCTGCTGCTGAGAGGATGATGGATATGGCTTGCTATTGCCCAGCCTATTACGTCCACCATTGTTAAAACCTTGTTGAGGTTTTTGTTGATCCTTCCATGAGAAATTTGGATGATTTCTCCATGATGAGTTATAGGTGTTTCCATAAGGTTCACCCATGTAATTAACCTCTGCCATGGCAGGATTCTCAGGATCATAAGCTTCTTCAGAAGCTGCCTCTCTAGTACTGTTGGATGCATGTTGCAATCCATTCAGATTTTGAGAGATCATGTTGACTTGTTGAGTCAACACTTTGTTCTGAGCCAATATGGCATTCAGAGTATCAATTTCAAGAACTCCTTTCTTCTGAGGTATCCCATTGTTCACGGAATTCCTCTCAGAAGTGTACATGAATTGGTTGTTTGCAACCATGTCAATGAGTTCTTGAGCCTCTTCAGGAGTTTTCTTCAGGTGAATAGATCCACCTGCAGAATGGTCCAATGACATTTTCGAAAATTCAGAGAGACCATAATAGAATATATCTAATATGGTCCATTCTGAAAACATGTCAGATGGACATCTTTTGGTCAGCTGTTTGTATCTTTCCCAAGCTTCATAGAGGGATTCACCATCTTTTTGTTTGAAGGTTTGAACATCCACTCTCAGCTTGCTTAGCTTTTGTGGAGGAAAGAACTTATCCAAGAAGGCAGTGACCAGCTTATCCCATGAGTCCAGGCTATCCTTGGGTTGTGAATCCAACCATACTCTTGCTCTGTCTCTTACAGCAAAAGGGAAAAGCATGAGTCTGTAGACTTCAGGATCAACTCCATTCGTCTTTACAGTCTCACAGATCTGCAAGAACTCAGTTAAAAACTGATAAGGATCTTCAGATGGAAGTCCATAAAACTTGCAGTTTTGTTGCATTAAAGCAACTAGCTGAGGTTTCAGCTCAAAGTTGTTGGCTCCAATGGCAGGAATGGAGATGCTTCTTCCATCAAACTTGGATGTTGGCTTTGTGAAGTCACCAAGCATTCTCCTTGCATTATTATTATTATTTTCGGCTGCCATCTCTTTCTCTTGTTCGAAAATTTCTAAAAGGTTGCTTCTGGATTGTTGTAATTTAGCTTCTCTTAATTTTCTCTTCAGAGTCCTTTCAGGTTCTGGATCAATTTCAACAAGAGTGCCTTTATCCCTGTTCCTGCTCATATGAAAGAGAAGAAAACAAGAAAAGAAAGAGGAATCCTCTATGTCACAGTATAGAGATTCCTTTATGTTAGTAGAAAAAGAAGGGGTAGAAGAATGAAGAGGGAGATTCGGATGTTGGATGAAGAGAGGTGAAGAGAAGTGTTAGTAATTAAATAATTAAATAGAAGAAGAAAAGAGAAGAGAAATTTCGAAAATAATTTTGAAAAGGGGTAATTAGAATTAAAACATGAAACAATTAGTTAATTAAAAATAATTTTTGAAAAAGAGAGAGATATTTTTGAAAATAGAAGAGGGAGAATTAGTTAGGTGGTTTTGAAAAAGATAAGAAACAAACAAAAAGTTAGTTAGTTGTTTGAAAAAGATTTGAAATCAAAATTGAAAAAGATACGAAGATAGCAAGTTAGATAAGATATTTTGAAATCAAAAAAAAAGATAAGATAAAAAGATAAATTTGTTTTTTTTGGAAAAAGATAAGATAAGAGATAAAAGATTTAATTTAAAAATTTGAAATTATTTACTTCACTAACAAGAAACTACAAGATAAGATTCTAGAACTTAAAGATTGAACCTTTCTTAGCAAGAAGTAACAAACTTCAAACTTTTGAACCAATCACATTAATTGTTAGCTAATTTTCAAAATTAGATATAAAGATAAGAAAAGATTTTGAAATATTTTGAAAAAGATTTTTGAAATTTTCGAAAATGAAAAAAAAATGAAAAAGATATGATTTTTGAAAAAGATTTTGAAAAGATAAGATTTTTAAAATTGAAATTTTGACTTGACTTGTAAGAAACAACTAATTTTAAAAAAATTTTGACCAAGTCAACCCAAAATTTCGAAAATTTGGAGGGAATAAGGAAAAGATATTTTTTTGATTTTTGAATTTTTAATTATGAGAGAGAAAAACAACAAAAATACTCAATGCATGAAATTTTTAGATCAAAACAATGAATGTATGCAAGAATGCTATGAATGTCAAGATGAACACCAAGAACACTTTGAAGATCATGATGAACATCAAGAACATATTTTTGAAAAATTTTTGATGCAAAGAAAACATGCAACACCAAACTTAGAAATCTTTAATGCATGGACTCTAACAAACAAAAAATGCATATGAAAAACAACAAACAACACAAAACAAGAAATCATCAAGATCAAACAAGAGGACTTATCAATAACAACTTGAAGATCATGAAGAACACTATGAATGCATGGGATTTTCGAAAAATGCAAGAAAAATTTTTAAAGCATGCAATTGACACCAAACTTAAAAATTGACTCAAGACTCAAACAAGAAACACAAAATATTTTTTTTTGGTTTTTATGATTTTCTAATTTTTTTGGATTTTTATTAATATTTTCGAAAATAAAGTTAGAAAAACGAAAAATAAAAGAAAAATTTTGAAAAAGATTTTTGAAAAGAAAAATTACCTAATCTGAGCAACAAGATGAACCGTCAGTTGTCCATACTCGAACAATCCCCGGCAACGGCGCCAAAAACTTGGTGGACGAAATTGTGATCCATGTTCTAACTATTTTGAGATGAAAGCTTCTTATGGCACTGGTTGAATTCACAACTCCGTTCAACTAACCAGCAAGTGTACTGGGTCGTCCAAGTAATAAACCTTACGCGAGTAAGGGTCGATCCCACAGAGATTGTTGGTATGAAGCAAGCTATGGTCACCTTGTAAATCTCAGTCAGGCAGATAAAATTATGGAATTTAGAAAATCAAACAATAAAAAGAAAAGAAATAATAAAGGGATACTTATGCAGCCTCATTGGTGGGAATTTCAGATAAGCGCATGGAGATGCTGTATGGCTCAAGGACGCCTGCTCTCCTATTGCTTCAACTCAATCCTTCTTACTCCTTTCCATGGCAAGCTGTGTATAGGGGTTCACCATCAGCGGTGGCTACTTTCAATCCTCTCGGGAAAATGGTCCTCTGCGGCTGTCACTCGCATGGCTAATCGTCTGGAGGCATCACCCATGGTTGATGGCTACATCCCATCCTCGCAGTGAAAACTACGCTCACGCACTCTGTCACAGCACGGCTAATCACTGATTGGTTCCCGCGCCTACTGGAATAGAATCCCTTGATTCTTTTGCGTTTGTCATCACGCCCAGCACTTGCAAGTCTGAAGCACGTCACAGTCATTCATTACCGGAATCCTACTCGGAATACCACAGACAAGGTGAGACTTTCCGGATTCCCAGGATCCTACTCGGAATACCACAGACAAGGTGAGACTTTCCGGATCCTCATAAATGCCGCCATCTATCTAGCTTATACCACGAAGATTCTGTTGGGGAATCTAAGAGATACACATTCAAGCTCGGTTACATGTAGAACGGAAGTGGTTGTCAATCACGTGCGTTCATAAGTGGGAATGATAATGAGGGTTATTTAATCATCACATTCATCATGTTCTTGGGTGCGAATGAATATCTTGGAATAAGAATAAGAGATTTGAATAAAGAAAATAGAACTGCATTAATACTTGAGGTACAGCAGAGCTCCACACCCTTAATCTATGGTGTGCAGAAACTCCACCGTTGAAAATACATAAGCAAAAGGTTCAGGCATGGCCGAATGGCCAGCCCCCTAAAACGTGATCAATAGCCTCTTAGGATGAAGAATAAAACAAACTGAGACCAAAGATGTCTAATACATTAGTAATCATCCTATTTATAATAAACTAGCTCCTAGGGTTTACATGAGTAAGTAATTGATGCATAAATCCACTTTCGGGGCCCACTTGGTGTATGCTTGGGCTGAGCTTGATCAATCCACGAGCTGAGGCTTCTCTTGGAGTTGAACTCCGAGTTATGACGTGTTTTGGGCGTTCAACTCCGGATCATGACGTTTTTCTGGCGTTTAACTCCAGACAGCAGCATGTACTTGGCGTTCAACGCCAAGTTACGTCGTCAATTTCCGAATAAAGTATGGACTATTATATATTGCTGGAAAGCCCTGAATGTCTACTTTCCAACGCCGTTGAAAGCGCGCCAATTGGAGTTCTGTAGCTCCAGAAAATCCATTTCGAGTGCAGGGAGGTCAGATTCCAACAGCATCAGCAGTCCTTTTGTCAGCCTTTTTCAGAGTTTTGCTCAAATCCCTCGATTTCAGTCAGAATTTACCTGAAATCACAGAAAAACACAAAAACTCATAATAAAGTCCAGAAATGTGAATTTAACATAAAAACTAATGAAAACATCCCTAAAAGTAGCTTGAACTTGCTAAAAACTGCCTAAAAACAATGCCAAAAAGCGTATAAATTATCCGCTCATCATCAGGCGATCAACCATGCGTCGTGTATCAGGAATCCAAGAGATATTCACCCAAACTAAGGTAGAACGGAGGTGGTTGTCAGTCACACGTTCATAGGTGAGAATGATGATGAGTGTCACGGATCATCACATTCATCAAGTTGAAGAACAAGTGATATCTTGGAACAAGAACAAGTTGAAGAACAATAGTAATTGCATTAATACTCGAGGTACAGCAGAGCTCCACACCTTAATCTATGGTGTGTAGAAACTCCACCGTTGAAAATACATAAGAACAAGGTCTAGGCATGGCCGTGAGGCCAGCCCCATGATCTAAGATAGCATAAGACTAAAGATAGCTACCAAGATGTCAAATACAATAGTAAAAGGTCCTATTTATAGAGAACTAGTAGCTTAAGAATTACAAAGATGAGTAAATGACATAAAAATCCACTTCCGGGCCCACATGGTGTGTGCTTGGGCTGAGCATTGAAGCATTTTCGTGTAGAGACTCTTCTTGGAGTTAAACGCCAGCTTTTGTGCCAGTTTGGGCGTTTAACTCCCACTTTGGTGCCAGTTCCGGCGTTTAACGCTGGGAATTCTGAAGGTGACTTTGAACGCCAGTTTGGGCCATCAAATCTTGGGCAAAGTATGGACTATAATATATTGCTGGAAAGCCCAGGATGTCGACTTTCCAACGCCGTTGAGAGCGCGCCAATTGGGCTTCTGTAGCTCCAGAAAATCCACTTCGAGTGCAGAGAGGTCAGAATCCAACAGCATCTGCAGTCCTTTTCAGTCTCTGAATCAGATTTTTGCTCAGGTCCCTCAATTTCAGCCAGAAAATACCTGAAATCACAGAAAAACACAAAAACTCATAGTAAAGTCCAGAAAAGTGAATTTTAACTAAAAACTAATAAAAAATATACTAAAAACTAACTAAAACATACTAGAAACATACTAAAAACAATGCCAAAAGGCGTACAAATTATCCGCTCATCACAACACCAAACTTAAATTGTTGCTTGTCCCCAAGCAACTGAAAATCAAATAAGATAAAAAGAAGAGAATATGCAATGAACTCCAAAAACATCTATGAAGATCAGTATTAATTAGATGAGCGGGGCTTTTAGCTTTTTGCCTCTGAACAGTTTTGGCATCTCACTTTATCCTTTGAAATTCAGAATGATTGGCTTCTTTAGGAACTCAGAATCCAGATAGTGTTATTGATTCTCCTAGTTAAGTATGATGATTCTTGAACACAACTACTTATTGAGTCTTGGCCGTGGCCCAAAGCACTCTGTCTTCCAGTATTACCACCGGATACATGCATGCCACAGACACATAATTGGGTGAACCTTTTCAGATTGTGACTCAGCTTTGCTAGAGTCCCCAATTAGAGGTGTCCAGGGTTTTTAAGCACACTCTTTTTGCCTTGGATCACACTTTATTTCGTTCTTTTTTCTTTCTTTTTCTCTTTTTCCCTTTTTTCGTTTTTTTTTTGTATTCACTGCTTTTTCTTGCTTCAAGAATCATTTTTATGATTTTTCAGATCCTCAGTAACATGTCTCCTTTTTCATCATTCTTTCAAGAGCCAACAATTTTAACATTCATGAACCACAAATTCAAAAGACATATACACTGTTCAAGCATACATTCAGAGAACAAAAGTATTGCCACCACATCAAAATAATTAATCTGTTATAAAATCTGAAATTCATGCAATTCTTCTCTTTTTCAATTAAGAACATTTTTCATTTTAAGAAAGGTGATGGATTCATAGGACATTCATAACTTTAAGGCATAGACACTAAGACACTAATGATCATAAGACACAAACATAGATAACCATAGAGCATAATTTTCGAAAAACAGAAAAATAAAGAACAAGGAGATTAAAGAACGGGTCCACCTTAGTGATGGCGGCTTGTTCTTCCTCTTGAAGGTCTTATGGAGTGCTTGAGCTCCTCAATGTCTCTTCCTTGCCTTTGTTGCTCCTCTCTCATGATTCTTTGATCTTCTCTAATTTCATGGAGGAGGATGGAATGTTCTTGGTGCTCCACCCTTAGTTGTCCCATGTTGGAACTCAGTTCTCCTAGGGAGGTGTTCAGTTGCTCCCAATAGTTTTGTGGAGAAAAGTGCATCCCTTGAGGTATCTCAGGGATTTCATGATGAGAGGGGTCTCTTGTTTGCTCCATCCTTTTCTTAGTGATGGGCTTGTCCTCATCAATGAGGATGTCTCCTTCTATGTCAATTCCTACTGAATAACAGAGGTGACAAATGAGATGTGGAAAGGCTAACCTTGCCAAGCTAGAGGACTTGTCCGCCACCTTATAGAGTTCTTGGGCTATAACCTCATGAACTTCTACTTCTTCTCCAATCATGATACTATGGATCATGATGGCCCGGTCTATAGTAACTTCGGACCGGTTGCTAGTGGGAATGATTGAGCGTTGGATGAACTCCAACCATCCCCTAGCCACGGGCTTGAGGTCATGCCTTCTCAATTGAACTGTCTTCCCTCTTGAATCTCTCTTCCATTGGGCGCCCTCTTTACAAATGACCGTGAGGACTTGGTCCAACCTTTGATCAAAGTTGACCCTTTTAGTGTAAGGGTGTTCATCTCCTTGCATCATGGGCAAGTTGAATGCCAACTTTACATTTTCCGGACTAAAATCTAAGTATTTCCCCCGAACCATAGTAAACCAATTCTTTGGGTCCGGGTTCACACTTTGATCATGGTTCTTGGTGATCCATGCATTGGCATAGAACTCTTGAACCATTAAGATTCCGACTTGTTGAATGGGGTTGGTAAGAACTTCCCAACCTCTTCTTCGGATCTCATGTCGGATCTCCGGATATTCACTCTTTTTGAGTTTGAAAGGGACCTCGGGGGTCACTTTCTTCAAGGCCACAACTTCATAGAAGTGGTCTTGATGCACTCTTGAGATAAATCTCTCCATCTCCCATGACTCAGAGGTGGAAGCTTTTGCCTTCCCTTTCCTCTTTCTAGAGGTTTCTCCGGCCTTAGATGCCATAAATGGTTATGGAAAAACAAAAAGCAATGCTTTTACCACACCAAACTTAAAAGGTTTGCTCGTCCTCGAGCAAAAGTAGAAAGAAAAGAGTAGAAGAAGAAAAAATAGAGAAGATGGAGATGGCTTTGTGGTTCGGCCAAAGGGGAAGAAGTGGTGTTTAGGGTGTGTGAAAATGAGGGAGTGAAGATGGGTTTATATAGGGATGGAGAGAGGGATGGGGTTCGGCTATGGAAGGGTGGGTTTGGGAGGGAAAGTGGTTTGAATTTTGAATGGTGAGGTAGGTGGGGTTTTATGAAGGATGGATGTGAGTGGTGAAGAGAAAGATGGGATTTGATAGGTGAAGGGTTTTTGGGGAAGAGGTATTGAGGTGATTGGTGAATGGGTGAAGAAGAAAGAGGGTGGTGGGGTAGGTGGGGATCCTGTGGGGTCCACAGATCCTGAGGTGTCAAGGAAAAGTCATCCCTGCACCAAATGGTGTGCAAAAATGCATTCTGAGCCAATTCTGGTGTTAAACGCCGGGCTAGTGCCCATTTCTGGCGTTTAACGCCAAGTGCTTGCCCTTTTCTGGCGTTTAACGCCAGTCTGGTGCCCCTTTCTGGCGTTAAACGCCCAGAATGGTGCCAGACTGGGCATTAAACGCCCAACTGCTACCCTTACTGGCGTTTAAACGCCAGCAAGATCTTCCTCCAGGGTGTGCTATTTTTCTTTCTGTTTTTCATTCTGTTTTTGCTTTTTCAATTGATTTTGTGACTTTTCATGATCATCAACCTACAGAAAACATAAAATAACAAAGGAAAATAGATAAAATATAACATTGGGTTGCCTCCCAACAAGCGCTTCTTTAATGTGAGTAGCTTGACAGAGGGCTCTCATGGAGCCTCACAGATACTCAGAGCAATATTGGAACCTCCCAACACCAAACTTAGAGTTTAAATGTGGGGGTTCAACACCAATCTTAGAGTTTGGTTGTGGCCTCCCAACACCAAACTTAGAGTTTGATTGTGGGGGCTCTGTTTGACTCTGTTTTGAGAGAAGCTCTTCATGCTTCCTCTCCATGGTGACAGAGGGATATCCTTGAGCCTTAAACACGAAGGATTCTTCATTCACTTGAATGATCAATTCACCTCTGTCCACATCAATCATAGCCTTTGCTGTGGCTAGGAAGGGTCTGCCAAGGATGATGGATTCATCCATGCACTTCCCAGTCTCTAGGACTATGAAATCAGCAGGGATGTAATGGTCTTCAACCTTTACCGGAACATCCTCTACAAGTCCATATGCTTGTTTCTTTGAATTATCTGCCATCTCTAGTGAGATTCTTGCAGCTTGTACCTCAAAGATCCCTAGCTGCTCCATTACAGAGAGAGGCATGAGGTTTACACTTGACCCTAAGTCACACAGAGCCTTCTTGAAGGTCATGGTGCCTATGGTACAAGGTATTAAAAACATCCCAGGATCTTGTCTCTTTTGAGGTAATTTCTGCCTAGACAAGTCATCCAGTTCTTTGGTGAGCAAAGGGGGTTCATTCTCCCAAGTCTCATTACCAAATAACATGTCATTTAGCTTCATGATTGCTCCAAGGTATTTAGCAACTTACTCTTCAGTGACATACTCATCCTCTTCAGAGGAAGAATACTCATCAGAGCTCATGAATGGCAGAAGTAAGTCCAATGGAATCTCTATGGTCTCATTTTGAGCCTCAGATTCCCATGATTCCTCATTAGGGAACTCATTGGAGGCCAGTGGACGTCCATTGAGGTCTTCCTCAGTGGCGTTCACTGCCTCTTCATCCTCTCCAAGTTCGGCCATGTAGGTCATGTTGATGGCCTTGCACCCTCCTTTTGGATTCTCTTCTGTATTGCTTGGAAGAGTACTAGGAGGGAGTTCAGTAATTTTCTTGCTCAGCTGTCCCACTTGTGCCTCCAAATTTCTAATGGAGGACCTTGTTTTAGTCATGAAACTTTGAGTGATTTTGATTATATCAGAGACCATGGTTGCTAAGTCAGAGTGGCTCTGCTTAGAACTCTCTGTCTGTTGCTGAGAAGATGATGGAAAAGGCTTGCCATTGCTAAACCTGTTTCTTCCACCATTGTTATTGTTGAAACCTTGTTGAGGTCTCTGTTGATCTTTCCATGAGAAATTTGGATGATTTCTCCATGAAGAATTATAGGTGTTTCCATAGGGTTCTCCCAGGTAATTCACCTCTTCCATTGAAGGGTTCTCAGGATCATAAGCTTCTTCTTCAGATGAAGCATCCTTAGTACTGCCTGGTGCATTTTGCATTCCAGACAGACTTTGAGAAATCAAATTGACTTGCTAAGTCAATATTTTGTTCCGAGCCAATATGGCATTCAGAGTATCAATCTCAAGAACTCCTTTCTTCTGACTTGTCCCATTGTTCACAGGATTCCTTTCAGAAGTGTACATGAATTGGTTATTTGCAACCATTTCAATTAGTTCTTGAGCTTCTGCAGGTGTCTTCTTCAAATAAAGAGATCCTCCAGCAGAGCTATCCAATGACATCTTGGATAGTTCAGAGAGACCATCATAGAAAATACCTATGATGCTCCATTCAGAAAGCATGTCAGAGGGACACTTTCTGATCAATTGTTTGTATCTTTCCCAAGCTTCATAGAGGGATTCTCCTTCCTTCTGTCTGAAGGTTTGGACTTCCACTCTAAGCTTACTCAATTTTTGAGGTGGAAAGAACTTTGCCAATAAGGCATTGACTAGCTTTTCCCAAGAGTTCAGGCTTTCTTTAGGTTGTGAGTCCAACCATATCCTAGCTCTGTCTCTTACAGCAAAAGGGAATAGCATAAGTCTGTAGACCTCAGGGTCAACCCCATTAGTCTTGACAGTGTTGCAGATTTGCAAGAATTCAGCTAAAAACTGATGAGGATCTTCCAATGGAAGTCCATGGAACTTGCAATTCTGTTGCATTAGAGAAACTAATTGAGGCTTAAGCTCAAAGTTGTTTGCTCCAATGGTAGGGATAGAGATGCTTCTCCCATAGAAGTCGGGAGTAGGTGCAGTAAAGTCACCCAGCACCTTCCTTGCATTGTTGGCATTGTTGTTGTTTTCGGCTGCCATGGGTTCTTCTTCTTTGAATATTTCTGTCAGGTCCTCTACAGAGAGTTGTGCCTTAGCTTCTCTTAGCTTTTGCTTCAAGGTCCTTTCAGGTTCAGGGTCAGCTTCAACAAGAATGCTTTTGTCTTTGCTCCTGCTCATATGAAAGAGAAGAGAACAAGAAAATGTGAAATCCTCTATGTCACAGTATAGAGATTCCTTGAGGTGTCAGAGGAACAGAAAAATAGAAGGAAGAGGGAGAAGAATTCGAACTTAGTGAGATAGAGTTCGAATTGTGCATTGGAGAGGAGTGTTACTCCATAAATAGAAGGGTGTGAGAAGAGGGGAAGAATTTTCGAAAATTAAGTTAAAAAGATTTTAAAAACATTTTGAAAAAGATTTTGAAGAAGATATGATTGAAAACTTTTTTGAAAAAGATGTGATTAAAAAGATATGATTGAAAAGATATGATTTGAAAAACAATTTAAAAAGATTTGATTTTTTAAAAAAAATTAATGACTTGGCTAACAAGGAAAGATATGATTCAAACATTAAACCTTTCTCAACAGAAAAGGCAACATACTTGAGATGTTGAATCAAATTGATGAGCGGATGATTTGTATACTTTTTGGCATTGTTTTTAGTATGTTTTTGATATGATCTAGTTAGTTTTTAGCATATTTTTATTAGTTTTTAATTAAAATTCACTTTTCTGGACTTTACTATGAGTTTGTGTGTTTTTCTGTGATTTCAGGTATTTTCTGGCTGAAATTGAGGGACCTGAGCAAATCTGATCCAAGACTCAAAAGGACTGCAGCTGTTGGATTCTGACCTCCCTGCACTCGAAGCGGATTTTCTGGAGCTACAGAAGCCCAATTAGCGCGCTCTCAACGGCGTTGGAAAGTAGACATCCTGGGCTTTCCAGCAATATATAATAGTCTATACTTTGCCCAGATTTGATGGCCCAAACCGGCGTTCAAAGTCACCCTCAGAATTCCAGCGTTAAACGCCGGAACTGGCACCTAATTGGGAGTTTAAACGCCCAAACTGGCATAAAAGCTGGAGTTAAACGCGAAGGGAGTCTCTACACGAAAATGCTTCATTGCCCAGCCCAAGCACACACCAAGTGGGCCCGGAAGGATTTTTATGTCATTTACTCATCTCTGTACACCCTAGGCTACTAGTTTTTCTATATATAGGACCTTTTACTATTGTATTTTCATCTTGAATCTTTGAGAGCTTTTGGACATCTAGTTCTTAGACCTTTGAGAGGCTGGTCATTCGGCCATGCCTAGACCTTGTTCTTATGTATTTTCAACGGTGGAGTTTCTACACACCATAGATTAAGGTGTGGAGCTCTGCTGTACCTCGAGTATTAATGCATTACTATTGTTCTTTTCCATTCAATTCCACTTGTTCTTTTACCAAATATCACTTGTTCTTCAATATGATGAAGGTGATGATTGACGCCCATCACCATTCTCACCCATGAACAAGGTGACTGACAACCATTCTTGTTCTACAAGCATCTGAGGCTTAGTGAATATCTCTTGGATTTCTGATTGCACGATGCATGGTTGATCGCCTGACAACCGAGTGCTCGCCTGACAAACGAGCCAGCCATTCCGTGAGATCAGAGTCTTCGTATAGGCAAGAACTGATGGCGGCATTCAGAGAATCCGGAAGGTCTAACCTTGTCTGTGGTATTCTGAGTAGGATTCAATGATTGAATACTGTGACGTGCTTCAAACCTGCAACCTACTGGGCGTTAGTGACAGACGCAAAAGAGTTATTCTATTCCGGTAGGGGAGGGAACCAAACCGGTGACTGGCAGCACTGTGACAGAGTGTGTGCATTACTTTCACTGGCGGATGGGAGGTAGCTGCTGACAACAGTGAGACCCTACACGAGCTTGCCATGGAAAGGAGTAAGAAAGGATTGGATGAAGGCTGTAGGAAAGCAGAGACGGAAGGGAAGGCATCTTCATACACTTGTCTGAAGCTCTTACACCAATGATATACATAAGTATCACCATCTTTATCTTTATATTATTTCGTTCATCACCATATATATCTGAGTTTGCCTGACTAAGATTTACAAGATGACCATAGCTTGCTTCATACTAACAATCTCCGTGGGATTGACCCTTACTCACGTAAGGTTTATTACTTGGACGACCCAGTGCACTTGCTGGTTAGTTGTGCGAAGTTGTGTAATGCCATGGTATTGAGCGCACCAAGTTTTTGGAGCCATTACCAGGGATTATGAGAGTTGTGAAAAAGTATAGTTCACATTTCGCGCAAGTTTTTTGGCGCCGTTGCCGGGGATTGTTCAAGTTTTGAGCAAGCTTTTGGTAACATCAGTGCCAAGATCCGGCAACAACATCAAATTTTTGGTGTTATTGCCCGGGATTGTTTAGGCTGGACAACTGACGGTTCATCTTGTTGCTTAGATTAGGTATTATTTTTTTTCGAAATTCTTGAAGATGAATTCTAGAGTTTCATGATGATTTGTTGAAATCTGGCTGGCTGAGAAGCCATGTCTAATCTAATTGGACCGAGGTTTCAACTCATCACCACAAGAGCTTGGTTGATTCTCATCAATTTTGCTCTTGGAGCAGTGATCTGCTAAGATTTGGCTGACCTTTGGTCATGTCTAGTGTTTTGGACCGAAGCTTTCTTTGAAAGCTTGGCTGGCTGTGAAGCCATGTCTAATTCCTGGACCGGAGTCTTAGACTAGCATTGCACTGATCCCTGGAATTCTCATTAAGAATTTTGATACCTTTTCTCATTTAATTTTCGAAAAACACAAAAAAAAAATTTACAAAATCATAAAAAGACCAAAAATATTTGATGTTTCTTGTTTGAGTCTAGAGTCTCATCTTAAGTTTGGTGTCTTATGCATGTTTTTGTTATATTTTTCGAATCCATGCATATATTTCTTTGTTTTGATCTTTGACTTCTATTGACTTGAAGTATTTTGTGTGTCTCATATGCATTCTCATATTATTAGTGTCAGTAGTATACAAACTGCTAAGTTTGGTGCTTGCATGCATTGTTAATTGATTCTTTTTGCATTTTGATTATTAAAATCCAAAATATTTTTAATTTGTGTCTTTTCAAGTCAATGATACAAAATTGAAGATTCAGAACATACAGAGGAATTATACAGAAAAAGCTGAGCATTCAAAATGCCCAGTGAAGAAGGCAGACTGGCGTTTTAAACGCCAGCCAGGGGTACCTGGTTGGGCGTTTAACGCCCAAAAAGGGTGCATTTTGGGCGTTAAACGCCAGAATGTATACCATTCTGGGCGTTTAAACGCCAGGATGGTGCCAGGGGAAGATTTTGTTTTCAAAATCAATTTTTTTTTCAAGTTTTCAAAGTTTTTCAAATCAAATCTTTTCAATCATATCTTTTCAATCAAATGTTTTCAAAATCAATTTCTTTCCCTTTTTAAAGATACTTACTAACATTAATGATTTGATTGAACATCACAAGATTGTTACCTTTTCTGTTGAGAAAGGTTTAAATGTTTCAATCATATCTTTTCTTGTTAGGCAATCATTTTTTTTAGATCATATCTTTTCAAAGTGTTTTCAAATCATCTTTTAAAATTGGTTTTCAAATCATATCTTCTCAATCACATCTTTTTAAAACCATACTTCTCAAGTAAATCTTTTTAACCACATCTTTTTAAAATAGTTTTCAATCAAATCTTTTAATTTCTAATTTCAAAATCTTTTTCAAAAATCACTTGATTTCTTTTCACTTTGAATTCTCGAAAATTATCAACCAAATTTTCAAAATGTTTTCAAAATCTTTTAATTGAATTTTCGAAATTCTCTTCCCTCCTTCCCACATCCTTCTATTTATGGAGTACCACTCTTCTAAATGCACAATTCGAACCTTATCTAACTAAAGTTCGAATTCTTCTTCTGCTTCTTCTTTCTATTCTCTTTTCCTCTGACATTTCAAGGAATCTCTATACTGTGACATAGAGGATTCCACACTTTCTTTTCTCTTCTCTTTCATATGAGCAGAGCAGAGACAAAGGCATTCTTGTTGAAGCTGACCCTGAACCTGAGAGAACCTTGAAGAGAAAGCTAAGAGAAGCTAAAGCACAACTCTCTTTAGAGGATCTGACCGAATTCTTCAAGGAAGAAGAACACATGGCAGCCGAAAACAACAACAATGCCAAATGCAAGGAAGGTGCTTGGTGACTTTACTGCACCTACTCCTGATTTCTATGGGAGAAGCATCTCTATCCCTGCCATTGGAGCAAACAACTTTGACTTAAGCCTCAATTAGTTTTCTCTAATGCAACAGAATTGCAAGTTCCATGGACTTCCAATGGAAGATCCTCATCAGTTCTTAGCTGAATTCTTGCAAATCTGTGACACATCAAGACTAATGGGGTTAACCCTGAGGTCTATAGACTGATGCTATTCCCTTTTGCTGTAAGAGACAGAGCTAGAATATGGTTGGATTCTCAACCTAAGAAAGCCTGGACTCTTGGGAAAAGCTAGTCAATGCCTTCTTGGCAAAGTTCTTTCCACCACAAAGATGGAGTAAGCTTAGAGTGGAAGTCCAAACCTTCAGACAGAAGGATGGAGAATCCCTCTATGAAGCTTGGGAAAGATACAAGCATTAATCAGAAGATGTCCCTCAGACATGCTTTCTGAATGGAGCATAGGCATTTTCTATGATGGTCTCTCTGAACTATCCAAGAGTCTTTGGATAGCTCTGCAGGAGGATCTCTTCATTTGAAGAAGACGCCTGCAGAAGCTCAAGAATTGATTGAATGGTTGCAAATAACCAATTCATGTACACTTCTGAAAGAAATCCTGTGAACAATGGGACTAGTCAGAAGAAAGGAGTTCTTGAGATTGACACTCTGAATGCCATATTGCTCAGAACAAAATATTGACTCAACAAGTCAATTTGATTTCTCAAAGTCTGTCTGGAATGCAAATGCACCAAACAGTACTAAGGATGCTTCTGAGGAAGAAGCTTATGATCCTGAGAACCCTTCCATGGAAGAGGTGAATTACCTAGGAGAACCCTATGGAAACACCATAATCTTCATGGAGAAATCACCCAAATCTCTCATGGAAGAATCAAGAGAGACCTCAGCAAGGTTTCAATAATAATGGTGGAAGAAACAGGTTTACAATGGTAAACCTTTTTCCATCATCTTCTCAGCAACAACAGAGAGCTCTAAGCAGAATACCTCTGACTTAGCAACCATGGTCTCTGATCTAATCAAAACCACTCAAAGTTTCATGACTGAAACTAGATCCTCCATTAGGAATTTGGAAGGAAGTGGGTCAGCTGAGCAAGAAATTACTGAACTCCCTCCAAGCACCCTCCCAAGTAACACTGAAGAAAATCCAAAGGAGAGTGCAAGGCCATAGACATGGCTGAATATGGGAGAAAGAGAGGAGGAGGACGCCACTGAGGAAGACCTCATAGGCGTGTACCAATCTCCTCTGAGTTCCTCAATGAGGACAATGGGAATCTGAGGTTCAAAATGAGACCATAGAGATTCCATTGGACTTACTTCTGCCATTCATGAGCTCTGATGAGTATTCTTCCTCTGAAGAGGATGAGTATGTCACTGAAGAGCAGTTGCTAAATACCTTGGAGCAATCATGAAGCTAAATAACAAGTTATTTGAAATGAGACTTGGGAGGATGAACCACCTTTGCTCACAAAAGAACTGGATGACTTGTCTAGGCAGAACTGCCTCTAAAGAGGCAAGATCCTGGGAAGTTTTCTATACCTTGTACCATAGGCACCATGACCTTCAAGAAGGCCTTGTGTGACTTAGGGTCAAGTGTAAACCTCATGCCCCTCTCTGTAATGGAAAAATTAGGGATCCTTGAGGTGCAAGCTGCAAGAATCTCATTAGATGGCAGACAATTCAAGAAAACAACCTATGGACTTGTAGAGGATGTTCTGGTTGAGGGTTGAAGACCATTACATTCCTACTGATTTCATAGTCCTAGAGACTGGGAAGTGCATGGATGATCCATCATCCTTGGCAGACCCTTCCTAGCCACAGCAAAGACTGATGATGTTGATAGAGGAAGTTGATCATTCAAGTGAATGATGAATCCTTGGTGTTTAAGGCCCAAGGATATCCCTCTGTCATCATGGAGAAGAAGCATGAAAAGCTTCTCTCAAAACAGAGCCAAGCAGAGCCCCCACAGTCAACTCTAAGTTTGGAGTTGGGAGGCCACACCAAACTCTAAGTTTGGTGTTGAACCCCCACATTCAACTCTAAGTTTGGTGTTGGGAGGTTCCAACACGGTTCTGAGCATTTCTGAGGCTCCATGAGAGTCCTCTGTCAAGCTAATGACATTAAAGAAGCGCTTGTTGGGAGGCAACCCATGTTTTATAATTAATTATTTCCTTTTGTTATTTTATCTTTTTTGTAGGTTGATGATCATAAGAAGTCACAAAAACAATGAAAAAAGCAAAAACAGAATGAAAAACAGGAAGAAAAACAGCACACCCTGGAGGAAGATGCTGCTGGCGTTTAAACGCCAGTCAGCCTAGCAGTTGGGCGTTTAACGCCCAGTCTGGCACCTTTCTGGGCGTTTAACGCCAGAAAGGGGCACCAGACTGGCGTTAAACGCCAGTAAAGGGTAAAACCTGGCGTTAAACGCCAGGAATGGGCACCAGCCCGGCGTTTAACGCCAGAAAAGGCTCAAAACGTGGATTTTGATGCCATTTGGTGCAAGGATGCCTTTTCCTTGACACTACAGGATCTGTGGACCCCACAGGACCCTACCATCACTCTCTCTCTTCTTCCCCCATTCACCAATCACCTCAAACACCTCTTCCCCAAAAACCCCTCACCTATCAAATCCCATCTTTCTCTTCACCACTCACATCCATCCTTCATAAATCCCCACCAACCTCACCCTTCAAATTCAAACCACTTTCCCTCCCAAACCCACCCCCAAATGGCCGAACCATCATCCCCCTCTTTCCTATATAAACCCCTCTTTACCCCTTCATTTTCACACAACCTAAACACCTTTCTTACCCTTCTTGGCCGAACACACTACCATCTCCCTCTTCCTCCATTTCTTCTTCTTCTACTCTCTTCTTTCTTCTTTTGCTCGAGGACGAGCAAACATTTTAAGTTTGGTGTGGTAAAAGCGTTGCTTTTTCATAACCATTTATGGCATCCAAGGCCGGAGAAACCTCTAAAAAGAGGAAAGGGAAGGCAAAGGTTTCCACCTCCGAGTCATGGGAGATGGATAGATTCCTCTCAAGGGTGCATCAAGACCACTTCTATGAAGTTGTGGCCTTAAAGAAGGTGATCCCCGAAGTCCCCTTTTCACTCAAAAAGGGTGAATATCCGGAGATCCGCCATGAGATCCGAAGAAAAGGTTGGGAAGTACTTACCAACCCCATTCAACAAGTCGGAATCTTGATGGTTCAAGAGTTCTATGCCAATGCATGGATCACCAAGAACCATGACCAAAGTTGGAACCCGAATCCAAAGAATTATCTCACTATGGTTCGGGGGAAATACTTGGATTTTAGTCCGGAGAGTGTGAGGGTGGCGTTCAACTTGCCTATGATGCAAGGAGATGAGCATCCTTACACTAGAAGGGTCAACTTTGATCAAAGGTTGGACCAAGTCCTCACAACCATATGTGAAGAGGGCGCACAATGGAAGCAAGATTCAAGAGGAAAGCCGGTCCAATTGAGAAGGCATGACCTCAAACCCGTGGCTAGAGGATGGTTAGAGTTCATACAACGCTCAATCATTCCCACTAGCAACCGGTCCGAAGTTACCATAGACCGGGCCATCATGATCCATAGCATCATGATTGGAGAAGAAATAGAAGTTCATGAGGTTATAGCCCAAGAACTCTACAAGGTGGCGGACAAGACCTCCACTTTGGCAAGGTTAGCCTTTCCTCATCTCATTTGTCACCTCTGTTATTCAGTGGGAGTTGACATAGAGGGAGACATCACCATTGATGAGGACAAGCCCATCACTAAGAAAAGGATGGAGTACACAAGAGACCCCTCTCATCATGAGATCCCTGAGATACCTCAAGGGATGTACTTTCCTCCACAAAACTATTGGGAGCAAGTAAACACCTCCCTAGGAGAGTTGAGTTCCAATATGGGACAACTAAGGGTGGAGCACCAAGAACACTCCATTCTCCTCCATGAAATTAGAGAAAATCAAAGAATCATGAGGGAGGAGCAACAAAGACAAGGAAGAGACATTGAGGAGCTCAAGCACTCCATAGGATCTTCAAGAGCAAGAAAGAGCCGCCATCACTAAGGTGGACCCGTTCCTTGATTTCCTTGTTCTTTATTCTTCTGTTTTTCGATTTTTATGCTTATGGTTATCCATGTTTGTGTCTTGTGATCATTAGTGTCTTAGTGTCTATGCCTTAAAGTTATGAATGTCCTATGAATCCATCACCTCTCTTAAATAAAAACGTGCTTAATTGAAAAGGAAAGAATTGCATGAATTTTGAATTTTATAATAGTTTAATTATTTTGATGTGGTGGCAATATTTTTGTTCTCTGAATGTATGCTTAAACAGTGCATATGTATCTTGAATTTGTGATTCATGAATGTTGGCTCTTGAAAGAATGATGAAAAAGGAGACATGTTATTGAGAATCTGAAAAATCAATAAAATGATTCTTGAAGCAAGAAAAAGCAGTGAATACAAAAAAAAAAGAGAAAGCAAGCAAAAAAAAAAAAAAAAACGAAAAAAAGAAAGACATAAAGTTGTGATCCAAGGCAATAAGAGTGTGCTTAAGAACCCTGGACACCTCTAATTGGGGACTTTAGCAAAGCTAAGTCACAATCTGAAAAGGTTCACCCAATTATGTGTCTGTGGCATGTATGTATCCGGTGGTAATACTGGAAAGACAGAGTGCTTTGGGCCACAGCCAAGACTCAATAAAGTAGCTGTGTTCAAGAATCATCATACTTAACTAGGAGAATCAATAACACTATCTGGACTCTGAGTTCCTAAAGAAGCCAACCATTCTGAATTTCAAAGGATAGATTGAGATGCCAAAACTGTTCGGAGGCAAAAAGTTAAAAGCCCCGCTCATCTAATTAATACTGATCTTCACAGATGTTTTTGGAATTCATTGCATATTCTCTTCTTTTTATCTTACTTTATTTTCAAGTTGCTTGGGGACAAGCAACAATTTAAGTTTGGTGTTGTGATGAGCGGATGATTTGTATACTTTTTGGCATTGTTTTTAGTATGTTTTTGATATGATCTAGTTAGTTTTTAGCATATTTTTATTAGTTTTTAATTAAAATTCACTTTTCTGGACTTTACTATGAGTTTGTGTGTTTTTCTGTGATTTCAGGTATTTTCTGGCTGAAATTGAGGGACCTGAGCAAAAATCTGATCCAGAGACTCAAAAGGACTGCAGATGCTGTTGGATTCTGACCTCCCTGCACTCAAAGCGGATTTTCTGGAGCTACAGAAGCCCAATTAGCGCGCTCTCAACGGCGTTGGAAAGTAGACATCCTGGGCTTTCCAGCAATATATAATAGTCTATACTTTGCCCAAGATTTGATGGCCCAAACCGGCGTTTAAAGTCACCCTCAGAATTCCCAGCGTTAAACGCCGGAACTGGCACCTAATTGGGAGTTAAACGCCCAAACTGGCATAAAAGCTGGAGTTAAACGCCAAGAGGAGTCTCTACACGAAAAATGCTTCATTGCTCAGCCCAAGCACACACCAAGTGGGCCCGGAAGTGGATTTTTATGTCATTTACTCATCTCTGTACACCCTAGGCTACTAGTTTTCTATATATAGGACCTTTTACTATTGTATTTTCATCTTTGAATCTTTGAGAGCTTTTGGACATCTAGTTCTTAGACCTTTGAGAGGCTGGCCATTCGGCCATGCCTAGACCTTGTTCTTATGTATTTTCAACGGTGGAGTTTCTACACACCATAGATTAAGGTGTGGAGCTCTGCTGTACCTCGAGTATTAATGCAATTACTATTGTTCTTCCATTCAATTCCACTTGTTCTTTTACCAAGATATCACTTGTTCTTCAATATGATGAAGGTGATGATTGACGCCCATCACCATTCTCACCCATGAACAAGGTGACTGACAACCATTCTTGTTCTACAAGCATCTGAGGCTTAGTGAATATCTCTTGGATTTCTGATTGCACGATGCATGGTTGATCGCCTGACAACCGAGTGCTCGCCTGACAAACGAGCCAGCCATTCCGTGAGATCAGAGTCTTCGTGGTATAGGCAAGAACTGATGGCGGCATTCAAGAGAATCCGGAAGGTCTAACCTTGTCTGTGGTATTCTGAGTAGGATTCAATGATTGAATGACTGTGACGTGCTTCAAACCTGCAACCTACTGGGCGTTAGTGACAGACGCAAAAGAGTTATTCTATTCCGGTAGGGGAGGGAACCAAACCGGTGACTGGCAGCACTGTGACAGAGTGTGTGCATTAGCTTTCACTGCGTGGATGGGAGGTAGCTGCTGACAACAGTGAGACCCTACACGAGCTTGCCATGGAAAGGAGTAAGAAAGGATTGGATGAAGGCTGTAGGAAAGCAGAGAGACGGAAGGGAAGGCATCTTCATACACTTGTCTGAAGCTCTTACACCAATGATATACATAAGTATCACCATCTTTATCTTTATATTATTTTCGTTCATCACCATATATATCTGAGTTTGCCTGACTAAGATTTACAAGATGACCATAGCTTGCTTCAATACTAACAATCTCCGTGGGATCGACCCTTACTCACGTAAGGTTTATTACTTGGACGACCCAGTGCACTTGCTGGTTAGTTGTGCGAAGTTGTGTAATGCCATGGTATTGAGCGCACCAAGTTTTTGGAGCCATTACCAGGGATTATGAGAGTTGTGAAAAAGTATAGTTCACAATTTCGCGCACCACAAATCATTAATTGTTAACAAGTATCTTTGAAAAAGGAAAGAAATTGATTTTGAAAAAGATTTGATTGAAAAAATATGATTTGAAAAAGATTTGATTTTGAAAAACTAAAAAATTTGAATTGAAAACAAAATCTTCCCTCTTGTGCCATCTTGGCGTTAAACGCCCAGAATGGTGCACATTCTGGCGTTTAACGCCCAATGCACTACCCTTTCGGGCGTTAAACGCCCAGCCAGGCACCCTGGCTGGCGTTTAAACGCCAGTCTGCCTTCTTCACTGGGCGTTTTGAACGCCCAGCTTTTTCTGTATAATTCCTTTGCTGCATGTACTGAATCTTCAGTTCCCTGTATTATTGACTTGAAAATAGAACCAAGATCAAATAAACAATGCATGCAAGACACCAAACTTAAAATGAGACACTAAACTTAAACAAGAAGCATAAAATATTTTTTTGGTTTTTATGATTTTGTAATTTTTTTGTGCTTTTTCGAAAAGTATATGAAAAAAAAAGAAAATAAAGGTTTCAGAATTCTTAATGAGAATTCCAGGAATCTTTGCAATGCTAGTCTAAGACTCAATGCTAGTCTAAGACTCCAGTCCAGGGATTAGACATGGCTTCACAGCCAGCCAAGCTTTCAAAGAAAGCTTCGGTCCAAAACACTAGACATGGCCAATGGCTAGCCAAGCCTCAGCAGATCATTGCTTCAACAGCAAAATTGATAGAAATCAACAAGCTCTTGTGATGATAAGTTGAAACCTCGGTCCAATAAGATTAGACATGGCTTCACAGCCAGCCAGATTTCAACAGATCATCATGAAACTCTAGAATTCATTCTTAAAGAAATTCTGAAAAAATAAAATACTTAATCTAAGCAACAAGATGAACCGTCAGTTTTCCAAACTCAACAATCCCCGGCAATGGCGCCAAAAACTTGGTGCACGAAATTGTGATCATCAATGGCGCCATCAACATGGTACGCACAATTGCAATCTCAACTCTTTATCACAACTTCGCACAACTGACCAGCAAGTGTACTGGGTCGTCCAAGTAATAAACCTTACGCGAGTAAGGGTCGATCCCACAGAGATTGTTGGTATGAAGCAAGCTATGGTCACCTTGTAAATCTCAGTCAGGTAGACTCAAATGGGTATAGATGATGAATAAAACATAAAGGTAAAGATAGAGATACTTATGCAATTCATTGGTAAGAACTTCAGATAAGCGAATGGAGATGCTTTGTCCCTTCCGTCTCTCTGCTTTCCTACTGTCTTCATCCAATCCTTCTTACTCCTTTCCATGGCAAGCTGTATGCAAGGGTTTCACCGTTGTCAGTGGCTACCTCCCATCCTCTCAGTGGAAATGTTCAACGCACCCTGTCACGGTACGGCTATCCAGCTGTCGGTTCTCGATCATGTCGGAATAGAATCCAGTGATCCTTTTGCGTCTGTCACTAATGCCCCACAATCGCGAGTTTGAAGCACGTCACAGTCATTCAATCATTGAATCCTACTCAGAATACCACAGACAAGGTTTAAACCTTCCGGATTCTCTTGAATTCCGCCATCAATTCTAGCTTATACCACGAAGACTCTGATCTCACGGAATGGCTGGCTCGGTTGTCAGGCGAGCGCTCGGTTGTCAGGCGATCAACCATGCGTCGTGTATCAGGAATCCAAGAGATATTCACCCAAACTAAGGTAGAACGGAGGTGGTTGTCAGTCACACGTTCATAGGTGAGAATGATGATGAGTGTCACGGATCATCACATTCATCAAGTTGAAGAACAAGTGATATCTTGGAACAAGAACAAGCTGAATTGAATAGAAGAACAATAGTAATTGCATTAATACTCGAGGTACAGCAGAGCTCCACACCTTAATCTTTGGTGTGTAGAAACTCCACCGTTGAAAATACATAAGAACAAGGTCTAGGCATGGCCGTGAGGCCAGCCCCATGATCTAAGATAGCATAAGACTAAAGATAGCTACCAAGATGTCAAATACAATAGTAAAAGGTCCTATTTATAGGGAACTAGTAGCTTAAGAATTACAAAGATGAGTAAATGACATAAAAATCTACTTCCGGGCCCACTTGGTGTGTGCTTGGGCTGAGCATTGAAGCATTTTCGTGTAGAGACTCTTCTTGGAGTTAAACGCCAGCTTTTGTGCCAGTTTGGGCGTTTAACTCCCACTTTGGTGCCAGTTCCGGCGTTTAACGCTGGGAATTCTGAAGGTGACTTTGAACGCCGGTTTGGGCCATCAAATCATGGGCAAAGTATGGACTATCATATATTTCTGGAAAGCCCAGGATGTCTACTTTCCAACGCCATTGAGAGCGCGCCAATTGGGCTTCTGTAGCTCCAGAAAATCCACTTCGAGTGCAGGGAGGTCAGAATCCAACAGCATCTGCAGTCCTTTTCAGTCTCTGAATCAGATTTTTGCTCAGGTCCCTCAATTTCAGCCAGAAAATACCTGAAATCACAGAAAAACACACAAACTCATAGTAAAGTCTAGAAAAATGAATTTTAACTAAAAACTAATAAAAATATACTAAAAACTAACTAAAACATACTAGAAACATACTAAAAACAATGCCAAAAAGCGTACAAATTATCCGCTCATCAGCTTGCCTTTGGAGTCTCTTTTCCATTGAGCTCCTTCCACGCATATGTCCATAAGGACTTGGTCCAACCTTTGATTAAAGTTGACCCTTCTAGTGTAGGGGCGTACATCTTCTTGCATCATGGGCAAGTGGAACGCCAACCTCACATTTTCCGAACTAAAATCTAAGTATTTTCCCGAAACCATTGTGAGATAATTCTTTGGACTCGGGTTCATACTTTGATCATGGTTCCTAGTGATCCATTCATTGGCATAGAACTCTTGAACCATTAAGATTCTGACTTGTTGCATGGGATTGGTTAGGACTTCCCAACCTCTTCTTCGGATCTCATGTCGGATCTCCGGATACTCATTTTTCTTGAGCTTGAAAGGGACCTCAGGGATCACCTTCTTCTTTGCCACAACATCATAGAAGTGGTCTTGATGGCTTTTGGAGATGAATCTTTCCATCTCCCATGACTCGGAGGTGGAAGCTTTTGTCTTCCCTTTTCCTTTTCTAGAGGATTCTCCGGCCTTAGGTGCCATTGATGGTAATGGAAAAACAAAAAGCTTATGCTTTTACCACACCAAACTTAAAATATTGCTCGCTCTCGAGCAAGAGAAGAAAGAAGAGAAGAAGAAGAAAAAGAAAATATTGAGGAGAAGGGAGAGATGGTGTTTCGGCCAAGGTATAGAAGAGGGGGTTGTGTTGTGTGAAAATGAAGTGGAATGGAGGGGTATATATAGGGAAAGGGGAGAGGGTAGGTTCGGCCATTTTAGGGTGGGTTTGGGTGGGAAAGATTTTTGAATTTTGGAGGTAGGTGGGGTTTATGGGGAAGAGTGGATGGATGTGAGTGGTGAATAGGTGATGGGGAAGAGAGATTGAGGTGATTGGTGAAGGGTTTTGGGAAATGTGATATGGGGGAGAGTGTAAATAGGATTAGGAGGTAAGGTGGGAATATGTTAGGTGGGGATCCTGTGGGGTCCACAGATCCTGAGGTGTCAAGGAATTCCATCCCTGCACCAAATAGGCATGTAAAATGCCTCTGCATATCATTCTGGCGTTTAAACGCCGAGGTGATGCACGTTCTGGGCGTTCAACGCCCATGTAAAGCATGTTCTGGGCGTTCAACGCCCATATGTAGCATGTTTCTGGCGTTGAACGCCAGTTTCATGTTTGTTACTGGCGTTCAGTGCCAGCTTTTCTTAAGGCACATTCCTGGCGTTCAAACGCCAGAATGTTGCTTGTTTCTGGTGTTCAGCGCCAGATTCATGCTCTGTTCTGGCGTTGAACGCCAGCCAGATGCTCCTTACTGGCGTTGAACGCCAGTCTGTGCTTCCTCCAGGGTGTGATTTTTCTTCTGCTATTTTTGATTCTGTTTTTAATTTTTATATTTTTTTCGTGACTCCACATGATCATGTACCTAATAAAACACAAAATAACAATAAAATAAAATAAAAATTAGATAAATAAAATTGGGTTGCCTCCCAACAAGCGCTTCTTTAATGTCAATAGCTTGACAGTGAGCTCTCATGGAGCCACAAAGGTGATCAGGTCAATGTTGTATAGTCCCAACACCAAACTTAGAGTTTGGATATGGGGTCTTAACACCAAACTTAGTGTTTGGTTGTGGCCTCCCAACACCAAACTTAGAGTTTGACTGTGGAGGCTCTTCTTGACTCTGAACTGAGAGAAGCTCTTTGTGCTTACTCTCTTTTGTCACAAAGGTTTGGCCATATGCCTTAAACACAAGGTAGTCCCCATTCAATTGAAGGACTAATTCACCTCTGTTGACATCTATCACAGCTCCTGCTGTGGCTAGGAAAGGTCTTCCAAGGATGATGCATTCATCCTCTTCCTTCCTAGTGTCTAAGATTATGAAATCAGCAGGGATGTAAAGGCCTTCAACCTTTACTAACACGTCCTCTACTATTCCATAAGCTTGTCTCAATGATTTGTCTGTCAGTTGTAATGAGAACAAGGCAGGTTGTACCTCAATGATCTCCAGCTTCTCCATTACAGAGAGTGGCATAAGATTTATCCCTGACCCTAGATCACATAGAGCTTTTTCAAAGGTCATGGTGCCTATGGTACAAGGTATTAAAAACTTGCCAGGATCTTGTCTCTTTTGAGGTAAAATTTGCTGAATCCAGGTATCTAGTTCATTAATGAGTAAGGGGGGTTCACTTTCCCAAGTCTCATTACCAAACAACTTGGCATTGAGCTTCATGATAGCTCCTAAATATTGAGCAACTTGCTCTCCAATCACATCTTCATCCTCTTCAGAGGAAGAATAGTTTTCAGAGCTCATGAATGACAGAAGGAGATTTAATGGAATCTCTATGGTCTCTATATGAGCCTCAGATTTCTTTGGATCCTTAATAGGAAACTCCTTCTTACTTGAGGGACGTCCCAGGAGGTCTTCCTCACTAGGATTTTCTTCCTCCTCCTCCCTTGTGCATTCGGCCATGTTGATTACATCAATGGCCTTGCACTCTCCTTTTGGATTCTCTTCTGTATTGCTTGGGAGAATACTGGGAGGAGTTTCAATAACTTTCTTACTCAGCTGGCCCACTTGTGCCTCCAGATTTCTGATGGAGGATCTTGTTTCACTCATGAAACTGAAAGTGGCCTTTGACAGATCAGAGACTAGATTGGCTAAATTAGAAGTGTTTTGTTCAGAATTCTCTGTCTGTTGCTGAGAAGATGATGGAAAAGGCTTGCTATTGCTCAGCCTATTGCGTCCACCATTGTTGAAGCCTTGTTGAGGCTTTTGTTGATCCTTCCATGAGAAATTTGGATGATTTCTCCATGATGAATTATAGGTGTTTCCATAAGGTTCACCCATGTAATTGACCTCTGCCATTGCAGGGTTCTCAGGATCATAAGCTTCTTCAGAAGCTGCCTCTTTAGTACTGTTGGATGCATTTTGCCATCCATTCAGACTTTGAGAGATCATGTTGACTTGCTGAGTCACCACTTTGTTCTGAGCCAATATGGCATTCAGATCATCAATTTCAAGAACTCCTTTCTTCTGAGGTATCCCATTATTCACGGAATTCCTCTCAGAAGTGTACATAAATTGGTTATTTGCAACCATGTCAATGAGTTCTTGAGCTTCTGCATGTGTTTTCTTTAGGTGAATTGATCCACCTGCAGAATGGTCCAATGACATTTTCGAAAATTCAGATAGGCCATAATAGAATATATCTAATATGGTCCATTCTGAAAACATGTTAGATGGACATCTTTTGGTCAGCTGCTTGTATCTTTCCCAAGCTTCATAGAGGGATTCACCGTCTTTTTGTTTGAAGGTCTGAACATCCACTCTAAGCTTGCTTAGCTTTTGAGGAGGAAAGAATTTATCCAAGAAGGTTGTGACCAGCTTATCCCAAGAGTCCAGGCTATCCTTAGGTTGTGAATCCAACCATATTCTAGCTCTGTCTCTTACAGCAAAAGGGAAAAGCATGAGCCTGTAGACTTTAGGATCTACTCCATTCGTCTTAACAGTCTCACAAATCTGCAAGAACTCAGTTAAAAACTGGTAAGGATCTTCAGATGGAAGTCCATAAAACTTGCAGTTCTGTTGCATTAAAGCAACTAGTTGAGGCTTAAGCTCAAAATTATTGGCTCCAATGGCAGGAATGGAGATGCTTCTTCCATCAAATTTGGACGTTGGTTTTGTGAAGTCACCAAGCATTCTCCTTGCATTATTATTTTCGTCTGCCATCTCCTTTTCTTGCTCTAATATTTCTGAAAGGTTACCTTTAGATTGTTGTAATCTAGCTTCTCTTAGTTTTCTTTTTAGGGTCCTTTCAGGTTCAGGATCAATTTCAACAAGAGTATCTTTTTCCTTGCTCCTGCTCATATGAAAGAGAAGAAAACAAGAAAAGAAGAGGAATCCTCTATGTCACAGTATAGAGATTCCTTTATGTTAGTAGAAGAAGAAAGGGGAGAAGAATGTAGAAGAGTGGGTTCGGATATTTAGATGAAGAGAGGTGAAGAGGAGTGTTAGTAAATAAATAAGTAAATGGAATAAGAAAAGAGAGGGAGAATTTCGAAAATAATTTTGAAAAGGGGATTAGTATTTTCGAAAATTAAATATAAGATATAATTAAAATTAAAATTTAAAACAATTAAAAAGAATTTTTTGAAAAAGAGAGAGGTATTTTCAAAAATTGAAGAGGGAAAAGTAGTAAGGTGGTTTTGAAAAAGATAAGAAACAAACAAAAAGTCAAATAGTTAGTTAAAAAAAAATATTAAAATCAAATTTGAAAAGATTAGAAGATAAGAAGTTAGATAAGATATTTTAAAATCAAATTTTGAAAAAGATTAAATTTTTGAAAAAGATAAGATAAAAAAATAAAAAGATATGTTTGAAAAAGATTTAATTTTTAAAATTAAAATTAATTACTTAACTAACAAGTAACTACAAGATATGATTCTAGAATTTAAAGATTGAACCTTTCTTAACAAGAAAGTAACAAACTTCACATTTTTGAATCAATCACATTAATTGTTAGCTAATTTTCGAAAATTTGATATAAAGATAAGAAAAAGATTTTGAAAATATTTTGAAAAAAATTTTTGAAATTTTCGAAAAATAGAAAAAAAATGAAAAGGATGTAATTTTTGAAAAAGATTTTGAAAAGATAAGATTTTTAAAATTGAAAATTTGACTTGACTTGTAAGAAACAACTAATTTTGAAAATTTTTGACCAAGTCAACCCAAAATTTCGAAAATTTGGAGAGAAAAAAGGAAAAGATATATTTTTGATTTTTGAATTTTTAATTATGAGAGAGAAAAACACGAAAATGACCCAAAACATGAAAATTTTGGATCAAAACACAAAATGCATGCAAGAACACTATGAATGTCAAGATGAACACCAAGAACACTTTGAAGATCATGATGAACATCAAGAACATATTTTTGAAAAATTTTTGATGCAAAGAAAATATGCACGACACTAAACTTAGAAATTTTTAATGCATGGATTCTAACAAACGAAAAATGCACATGAAAAACAACAAACAACACAAAATAAGAAAACATCAAGATCAAACAAGAAGACTTGTCAAGAACATCTTGAAGATCATGAAGAACACTATGAATGCATAGAATTTTCGAAAAATGCAAGAAAAATTTTAAAAGCATGCAATTGACACCAAACTTAAAAATTGACTCAAGACTCAAACAAGAAACACAAAATATTTTTAGTTTTTATGATTTTCTAATTTTTTGTATTTTTATTAATTAATTAATTTTTTTCGAAAATAAAGTTTGGAAAAAAAACCAAAAAAGAAAAGAAAAATTTTGAAAAAGATTTTTGAAAATTTTTTGAAAAGAAAATTACCTAATCTGAGCAACAAGATGAACCGTCAGTTGTCCATACTCGAACAATCCCCGGCAACGGCGCCAAAAACTTGGTGGACGAAATTGTGATCAACAATAATGGCTCTTTGGCATGTGCATAAAAATTAACTCAGCACTTTCTTTCCACAACTCCGTTCAACTTAACCAGCAAGTGTACTGGGTCATCCAAGTAATACCTTACGTGAGTAAGGGTCGATCCCACAGAGATTGTTGGTATGAAGCAAGCTATGGTCACCTTGTAAATCTCAGTTAGGCAGATTAAATTGGTTTATGATGAGTTCGAAAATTAATAATAAACAGAAAATAAAATAGGATAGAAATACTTATGTAAATTAATGGTGGGAATTTCAGATAGGCGTGTGGAGATGCTAGAATCCTCTCGAATCTCTACTTTCTTATTACATTCATCCAATCCTTCTTACTCCTTTCCATGGCAAGTTGTATGTAGGGCATCACCGTCTTCAATGGCTACTTTTCATCCTCTCGTGAAAATGGTCCTATGCGTTGTCACTGCATGGCTAACCGTCTGGAGGCATCACCCTTGTTGATGGCTACATCCCATCCTCTCAGTGAAAATGGTCCAAATGCTCTGTCACAGCACGGCTAATCATCTGTCGGTTCTCAATCAGGTTGGAATAGAATCCCTTGATTCTTTTGCGTCTGTCACTAACGCCCAGCCTTCAGGAGTTTGAAGTTCGTCACAGTCATTCAACACCGGAATCCTACTCGGAATACCACAGACAAGGTTAGACTTTCCGGATTCCCGGGATCCTACTCGGAATACCACAGACAAGGATAGACTTTTCGGATCCCCATGAATGCCGCCATCTATCTAGCTTATACCACGAAGATTCTGTTGGGGAATCTAAGAGATATGTGCCCGGCCTAAAGTAGAACGGAAGTGGTTGTCAGTCACGCGCGTTCATAGGTGAGAATGATGATGAGTGTCACGGATCATCACATTCATCAAGTTGAAGTGCAAAGTATATCTTGGAATAAGAATAAAAGAGAATTGAATATAAAGTAATGGTAATTGTATTGAAACTTGAGGTACAGCAGAGCTCCACACCCTTAATCTATGGTGTGCAGAAACTCCACCGTTGAAAATACATAAGTGAAAGGTTCAGGCATGGCCGAATGGCCAGCCCTCATGGTCTAAGGACTATGCGCCCCCAGATATTCCTTAGATCTAAAGTGATCAAAAGATATCTAATACAATAGTTAAAAGTCCTATATATACTAGACTAGCTACTAGGGTTTACATGAGTAAGTAATTGATGCATAAATCCACTTCCGGGGCCCACTTGGTGTATGCTTGGGCTGAGCTTGATCTATCCACGAGCTGAGGCTTTTCTTGGAGTTGAACACCAAGTTATAGCGTGTTTCTGGCGTTCAACTCCGGGTTATGACGTGTTTCTAGCGTTTAACTCCAGACAGCAGCATGTACTTGGCGTTGAGCGCCACTTTACGTCGTCAATTTCCCAATAAAGTATGGACTATTATATATTTCTGGAAAGCTCTGGATGTCTACTTTCCAACGCCGTTGAGAGCGCGCCATTTGAAGTTCTGTAGCTCCAGAAAATCTATTTCGAGTGCAGGGAGGTCAGATTCCAACAGCATCAGCAGTCCTTTTGTCAGCCTTTTTTCAGAGTTTTGCTCAAGTCCCTCAATTTCAGTCAGAAATTACCTGAAATCATAGAAAAACACACAAACTCATATTAAAGTCCAGAAATGTGAATTTAACATACAAACTAATGAAAACATCCCTAAAAGTAGCTTGAACTTACTAAAAACTACCTAAAAACAATGCCAAAAAGCGTATAAATTATCCGCTCATCAATATACATCCCAAATAAGAAAACAATATATGTGAGAAATTAGTTTGGCAAACTCTGGAGAGGATAAAAGTGCGTTTAAATTTTTCGAACTTATTTTTTTGTGTTTGGTAACCTTTTTTGCTTAAATGAAAACGTGATTTTCCATCCTAAATGCGTATTTATTGAAGCAAGAAATTGTAGGTTCTGCGTTCACTTAACGTGTGTTTATATTTGATTTTTCTGGTTGTTGTTGGTTCCAATAGTTTTCTCCATAAGAATTTTCATATTTGTTTCAAGTTATTTCAAATTTTTCAATTTTTTTATGTTATTAGTGCTGTATTTCATATTATGATTTTTTTATTGAATGTCTTATTGTAATTTTGTTATAATGTGAATTGTTAATCATGATAAAAAGGACAAAGGAAATAAAAAAGTTATCAAACATAACAATAGAGTCATAAGTAATAAAAATTGTAGTCCAAAATAAAACTAAGAAAAAGAATAACTGAGAATACAAAAAAAATCATAGAATATTTTTTTATTTAATATTGTAAAATTTATCATTATAAATCTTGTGCATGGTTTACTATTCTAATTTTTTATAATATATATTATTGTTCGTATTAGAAATGATAAATTAAATAAAAAATTAACCATAAATAATAATAAAAGTATAACTAGTAAAAAATTAGAATTCACAAATAAGATTATTGAGAATACTTAAAAAGAGTATTAAAATATGTCATTTTATATGTTATTTTAAATTTAATAAATAAAAATTATTTTATTATAAAAAAGTACTTAAAAAATTATCAATTTTTATACGTTATTTTAAATTAATCAATAAATATTAATTTTTATTATAATAATAAAAAATTATTGCATGCTAAAATAGAGAGTAATAAAAAAATACTATATAAAAATATACTAAAAAATATAAAAAATTAAATACATTCGAAAAGATAACATTGTAATTTAATATTATATTTTTTTAATAATTATCTATCTAGAGTGATTTTAAGTAATATTATCCAAACAATATTAATTTTATCAGCATCAATTTTAGCATAGAATTGCCAAACTTAAATCATGTTGGCACGACATCATTTCTATAAAAAATAAATTCTACAAAATCACTATTTTATCCGAATTTCAATTTGACAAATACTAATCTAAACACGTACCATTATAATTTTTTTTATTAACCCTAATCGCACTTAACTTTTAACATTCACCCTTAACCGATAACCCTAATCATCCTAAACTTTTAACCCTCATTTCCCATAAGCTGAAACTCTTAACCCTTTTTTCATTGGCTATGAAAACCCTAAACCTTTGTGGCGTAATCGTTACCCATAACCATTAACCCGTATCTCTAAAGCATTTTCTTTTAAAAGGTAAACTACACTAGTTAACTCCTAAAGTTATTGTTTCAAAATTTATGTATATGTGTTTATTGTATATTTTTATGTCTAATATTTAGTAATTATTGTGTTGGATGTAATAATTAAGTGCTGTGAATTAGTTGTAGAGAGAATAAGATTTTTCTCTAAGATATGCTAATGACAATTTCTGTTTTCTATTTTTTTAGTGTACACTCTTTTACCGAATAATAATTAAATAGAATTATGCTATGTGTACACTAAAATTAGTTACTAAAATCAGTCACGAATATAAAATACATGTTAAAATACAAATATACATTAAAAATAAATTAAACTACATATGTTTATACATAAATACATTGATGATTAATTTTAATGGCTGATTTTCATATACGAATAATATTTTTGAATTAAATAAGATGCACTTCAGTTTATTTGAATAAAATAGTCTTTAAAAATTACTATTATTATTATTATTAATTGATAATATTAGTATAAAAAATATATTTATTATTATAATAAATTTAATTATTCTTAATATTTGAAGTTGTTACAAAATATGTAATGTAAATTTTTTTTATAAATTTTACGATTAATGATTAGATATTAAGAATAATTAAAACTTAGTACGTTAAAAGTAAATATATTATTATTATTACTATCACATAATGTAAAATATTTTAAAGTTTTACAAAAATATCTAATATAAATTTTTTATATATTTTATGATTAATGAAAAAAGAATAAAAATAAATAAAATATATAATAATAATAATAATAATAATAATAAATATATTTTATACAACTATCTATACTACTATAACAATATTAATAATAATATAAAGTTTATACTACTATTAATACTACTATAATAATATTAATAAGATTAATAATAATATAAAGTTTATATTGGTTGACGATCGCTAAACCCTCTATCGATGAATCCCAATATTCATTTCTCGTACCTATCACAAAGTTGCAGGAACTAAACCTATCATGTAACCTTTCAAGTGACTGATTAATGGTTTAATGGTCCATTCGAGATCGAATTGTGGTTGAGCCAATTTAATTAAATATAATATAAATTTTTTAAAAATGTAATATATAAGTTCAAATTTTAAATTCCATGCTTTCTAGATTAATAAAATTTTAAATTTCAGGATTTCCTTTAATAACTTGTCTAAAATTTATAATTAAAAATTTACAAACAAGTTCAAATATAATGATAGACATACTAATTAATTCAAAAAATAGTAAACACGCTAAACTAGTTCATGAATCATGATGCATATAATTCTTTTATGTTTGCAAAAATTAAAAAAATAATCCTAATATTCATTGTGCTTGAAAATTCTATTCCTATAACTTTGCATAAAGTTAATTCGAATGTTAATTTTACAAAATAAATAAATCTGAAAATATATATAATATACACGAAGACTTCTTGCTGCGTTAGTTCCATGAACAATTTCAAGAAAGGATTTAATCACTCAGAAAACACACTAAACTCAGAAAAATTAACAATAATCAACAACAATTAACTCATAAGTAACAATAACTCACAACAAAATTAACAATCAACATTAAACCAAAAAACTAGCATCAAATCAAGAGTCAAAACGAAATTAAAATTAACTAGGAACCACTTACCAATGGTGAAAAAAACTGAGCTCGGAGACGGAGATAACTTTAAGAGAGAGACAGACACGCCGAGGAGAGAACGAAGGTGACACAAACAACAGCATGGATGACCGCAAACAGAGATGTCAACCATGAGAGTGTGTCAGCTTGGAGAGAAAGAGTCTGCTTGAAGGGAGAGAAGTTTCCAAGAGAGAACAGACCACCCTTCGCTAAGAAGAAGACCGCGACAGAGAAACGATGGGTGCCGGCGAGAAACTGTATGACGGCAGCAACGACACAAAACAAACGGCCCCCATATCTTCTATGGACGTCAGCGAGGCCGAAGGAGAAGCGACAGTCTTAGTTCAAGCTAGGCCGACGACTATGTAGAAGGTGGGGCATGGGATTGAGTAACTGCCAGGGTTTAATCATGTCTCTCTTCTCTGATGTGGTGTTGGAGAGGGATGAGAGGCTCATGCGTAAAAGTGGGATATAGACTCAGAGGAAAGGAATTTTTTTTTTGGTCAGGGACAAATGTGTAACACCCCGTTATCCTAAGTCTTACCTCTAGCCGTAAAGTAAAGGATAACAAAGTACTACGACAGTCCTAAAGCTTATAATATATAATATATATGCAAGAATTTATATAACTAGAAGCCCGATGAAGGAATAAAGCTCAAAGTCACAGAAAGCAAAATTATGAAATGCGAAGTGTTCACACACCATAACTAAACGCGTAGGCATGGACAGAATAAGACATAATATATATATATATATATATATATATATATATATATATATATATATAACCTTGTAGATAGCTCCAAGATATACAAGGTAATAATTAAATTAATAAGATATATCAAAAAGAGGACTAGTCATAGCCTGCGGAGTTTAAGCCGATTAGTCATATATAGACATACAGAGTTTTGAAGTTTAAAATAACTTATACAACTTATCTCTCAAATCAAGCCTCTAAGGCCATAAAGTCTAAAACAGAAAAAGTGAGAGAGAGTACTACAACAAAAACAAAAACAAAATACCAAAAGAGAGCATAAGATCCTCCGCTCTGTCACCATCTAGCAACTCATCAAGGTAGGTTACGACCTGTATCTGGAAAGCAAGAACAACATATGGTATGAGAACCGAAGATTCTCAGTATGGTAACAGTGCTCAATATGTAACATGTAAGGTTCCAGGACGGCAAAGGCAATCCTAGAACTTTACATCGATACTGATATTCAAGTTTAAAACAAAAGAAATAACTTAAACTATAAACCATAAATAGGGTTATCTAAACTTAGGGGATTTCTAACTAATGCTAATAACACCGCTGTATCGCACAGCCTCCGCCAACCTAACCTCCATGCGATCCCATCGCCACCGCCTACCAAGCCTCCTCAATCCCAGTAGAAAACACAAGTAATGTAGACAAGTAAAGCACAAGTAAAGCACATGTACAACAAGTAGAACAACTAGCAAGTAAACATGTGATTCATTTAGGCATAACAGAATTTAAACAAAGCAAACAAACAAGTAGAGATGTATATGATGAATGGTTGTCCTATTAGCTCGTGATATCACTTGTCGGTCTGTAAATGCCAACCCGACACATCCTTCCGGATGTAGCCTTCCTGTCACGCCAGAGATATAGACTCTGTACACTCATGCAATAGAAAAATCTGCCACGCTGGGGATATAGGTCCCGCACACTCAAGCAGCAGGGAGTCTGCTATGCCAGAGATATAGGCTATGCACACTTATGCAGCAGAGAAAGAAACAACAACTATCTCACCATAAATCATTCCAAGGATATAGTGCCTGACACACTCTTACAGCAGAAAAATTGTCATGCCAGAGATATAGGTCCTGCACACTCTTTCAACAACTAACAAGCTCATCATTCCTTTTCAAGATTCAACCTTATCATAAACATTCACTTTCAAGTTCCAATCTAATCAAAACCATCATCAACTTTCCATTTCATCATAATCATTCTTCTTTCCTAAAATCTTCTCCAAGATATATTTCACAACTCAACATACGCTAATTTCGTCCACAACCTTCCAGGACCTAAGTCATTAGCTCTAAACTCATACAGAAATTCACTAAATTAAGTCACTAACTCATCTTTAATAGTATTAAAAACTAATTACTATATAGTACTCTTAAATAGCATTTGAAAGAAGTTTAGAAAGTTAGAGAACCCTTGAAAACGAAGGAAAATAATTTTTCAGCAAAACAGGGTCTATGCGTATGCATGCCCATTATATGCGTACACATACATAAAATTTTGCCCATTTCGCGTACGCATACAAGACTTTGCGTACGCATAGGTGCCAAACAGAATGGTACGCTCGTGTATGGGTGGTTCGCGTACGGATACATCTCCAGATTTTACCCATATTGCATACGCATACAAGAGTTTGAATGAATTTTAATTTAAAACAAATTTCAACCAATTTCAAAAACTAATGCTCAAGTTATGATTCGTCAAAATTCACTAAAAACTGGTTTTTAACAAAAATTAATTAGATTTTCAAACTTCCAAAATTCACAATCAAAACCAAATATCCTACAACCAAACGGTTTCAAAAGACCTGATGATGTTCCTATATCTTTCAATTCATTTCACAACCTATCCATACACATTTTCACCACTTCCACTCAAAATTTCTATTTATACACCTTCACACTTTCAATAAATCACAACTCAATCTTAATTCAAAATCCTCAACATTCATCAACATCAACAAGTATCCAAATCCAATACCACTACTCAATATTATTATTATTCAACTTCATTCTCAATAATCAACAACAATATCACAATTCATTAAAATCATCATAAGCATCAATAGTCATAATCCACAATCAACAATTCAAACCTATCATATGGTCCACAAGTCTAAGTGTCCAAAAATATTACATATTATATAAAAAAATCGAAACCATACCTTAACTGATTTGTAACACCCTAAATTTTTAAAAGTTAAATAACTAGTTATCTATGAGTTATTATATTATATTGAGATTTTGTTTTTAAAAAAATTATTTTTTAACAAAAATAATTAAAAATTTTTTTATGATTATTAAAATTTAATTTAATTATGACTTATTCTATTAAATTTAAATTTTTTATCAAAAAATATTTGATTGACAAAAACTAAATTAATTATTATTATTATTATTATTAGCCGAAACCATTAAAAAAGAAAAAAAGGTAAGAAACACCAAACTTAGCGCTTTATATATATATATATATATATATATATATATATATATATATATATATATATCATGACACATGTTTCATTCCTTTTATTAACCAATGACACGTATAATGTCTTAACCACCACAAAACTTCATTCATCACTATTATCTTCCTTTCTATTCATTACTCACCGAATGAACTTGGGAAAAAGAAGAAAGAAAGGCCGAATGAGCTTCCATGGAAATCATGAGTTTTCAACTCCAATTTTTTTAGATTCGTAATTCCAATAAAAAATCTAATTTGATAAAAGTGTTCGTATCCTCTTTTTTTATATATTGGTGTAATTTTTGTCCGGTAGAAATTGACAATGACGTAACTCTTTTTTTCTTTGAGTTCGGCCAATTAGAGTTTTAGGAGGCACATACAATTTCTAATATTTTCTTCTTCAATGGCTCGGGTAGAAAGCTTTTCTGAAGATTTCATTGTTTTAGTTCCGTATGAAGGTAGGATTTTATTTTAAAATTAACCATTTTCAATTTAAAAATGCTCAAAAATATAGTAAATAATTGCAAATATGTTAGTAATTATAATGTTATTGAGTTTGAATTTTTTTCGCTGTAGATGATTGACTGTAATTGTGATTGAGTTTTTGGTTAAGATAGTAAATGGTAATTGATTTTGGTATTACTATATAAATAATTTTACTAGGATTGGAAATCTGGAATCCTGTGTCGATTGTTGAGAACCTTGTGTTTGAAAAGTGCTGCTGGAAGATTGGTAAATTGTCGAGAAGTTATGAAAGTGAGAGAGCCCGTAAGGGTGGCAAAGTCGAGTTTTGAGGAGGTGTTCTGCCCGTATTTTTGTAAAAACAAATGAAAAAGTAATTTTGTTTTGAAAATTTGATTTTTATATATATATTTATATTAAGAAATGATTTTTTTATTGGAAATCCGATTTATAAACCTATTTTAAGAAAATGATCCTATGTTGAAAAAGATCTGATTGCATATTTACTCATATTGAGGAAAAGATCTTGTATTCAAAGTCTGAGTTATAAAATTTATACTAAAGAGCGACTTGGATTTGAAATTGTTAGAAAGAGTTTGGAAAAATATTGGTTTGATTCAAGAGCAAAGAATTTGAAAGAAAGTTGAATTTTATTGAAATAGAACGTGGCTTAGTTTCAAAGGAAACGATTTGATTATTGGAAATTATTTGATATTTGAAAATGGTTTGATTATTGAAAACGATTTGATATTTGAAATGGTTGAGAGATTGTTCGATTGGGACCTTAAAAGGTGGCATAGTCTGAATTTTAGGAAAAATGCTGCCAAATTTTTATAAAACTCTGAAATTTTATTTAAAGTGTTATTTAAAAGCAAATTTGATTTAAGAATATTATTTGATTTTGATTTATTACAAAAAGAGTTTTATTTTCAATTTGATTTATTAAGAAAAGTATAATGTTTTAAACTCAATCTTTTGAGAAGGGATTTTACTTTAAGTTATGTTTGAGTTCGGTTTGATAAAAAAAAAGAAAAAGAATGAAAAGTAAAGGAAAGGGAGATAATTAAAGGAATCTCTGTGACAGGAGAACAGAGAACAAAGATTAAAGGAATATATTAATTAAAGGAATCTCTGCCATAGGAGAGCAGATGCGACTTTGTTTAGGCCTTAGTGCCAAATGTATAGTGGGGACACCCACACACTGAGAACTGTTTTCTAGATGTAAGTTCATTGATTTGAAAGTCACACTGTATGCAGCCTAGCCGTAAGACTTATAAGCACACTATATGCATTTGGAAAGCCATATTTGGGACTCGTGCCCGGGTAATGTCTGTAGCGGGTAGACAACCGACACATGAGCTCATGGCCGGTTTAGGACAGACATGCATCATAATGTTTGTGCATATGCATTTGATTGTGTTTGCTTGTATTACTTCTTTGTGATTGTGCTATTTTTCTTACTGCAATTTGTTTGTGTGTTGATCTATTTCTTGCACTATTGTTTTTTTGTAATTGGAAACTGAGGATGTGATTGAGATTTGTTTTAAGTTCAGAAATGTAAAGAAGGTAATTAATTAATAGAGTAAAAATAAAAATAGTATTTCCAAAGGTTCAACAAAATAGTTTTATTGAGTAACTTTACTATTTGTATTGTATTCATTATTTTTACAGCATTCACATTCCATTCTGCGAATGTGTGGTTGTTCTAACCCCCAAAATTTTTCACCCTCTCAGTAACACAGGTTCGAAGACTCAGTATGAAGCTGCGGACGATTAGTAAATTTACTTATTATTCCTGTTGTTTTTATAGAGTTCCCTCACCCTTGTTGCTGTAGTTTTTATTTTATCCAGAGAGATAGGTATTGTATACGAGTTTTACATAGAATGTATTCGTATAGCATTTATTATTATCGGTAATTATATGATTATTGTTACTTGAAGATCTTTGATATGTGGTTTTAATTAATTAAAACAAAAATTTTTAGAATTTTCTTAAAAACTGAAACACGATATCGACGTAAAGGCTCAATATTAAACAGATAATTTAAGAAAACAGGTTAGTAACTCCTTACTTTTGGTACGATCATGACGTGCTAAAGGTCAGGGTGTTATATTATGGTATTAGAGCAGGTCGTTCTTGTTAGAGCCTTGGAAATGGACTGACTATGCTTCATTGCATACTTTGAGTGTCTGTCATGCAATAGGACTTGTCTTAGTGACAATAATTTGAGTTTCGGATGCATGACTGTCTATTGATTAATACTATTAGTCGCCCATTGCATTCCTCATGGTATTAGGTCTGATTAACTTAATATTAATGATTTATATATATGGGAACACCAATGAGTTGTCATGGACGAAATAGAAGTAATAGGTAACACATGTCACGGGGTTTGGGAAACGTTAGAGGTTGCATCTCGAGGTTACTTGGTTGCGTATCTTGTTCTTTCATGGTTTACCTTGAAATCCTTATTTCTGATTTCTTTCTTGAAAAATAACTTGATTATTCTTGAACCCTGTCTTTTGTTCATACACTACTAGAAAACTAGTTATTACAGACGGATATTTCCGACGGATTTTATCCCACGGAAATACAGACGAAATTTCAGAGAGATTTTTTTGTCGAAAAACTAAAAAAATGAATTAGCATAAATTACAGACGGAAAAGAGAATCCGTCTATAATTTTGTCGGAAAAATTAATTTTTTTCCGTGAAAAATAGTTACAGACGGAAAATCCGTCTGTAATTAAATAAACAAAAATACTGTGCTTTATTAAAATATTACAGACGGAAAATCCGTCTGTAATTTAAAATTTTCCGCCGGAAAAAAAAAACTAAACCTAACTACCCCGTCTTTGTCTCGAGCTCCAGCTCTAGCTCCATTCACAAATAACTTTTGACTTAAGCACTCCATGAAGATGAACAATTAACCCTAGCTAACCATAACCCTCCCTGTCTTCATTATGCCTCACTGTACCCTAACTCTCTCTTCATTGTGCCTCACTGTACCCTAACCGCGACGAAGAGCCCCTAACAGCACTCTGCAAGAACGTCGCCGGTCGCCGGCGCTCGCAATGCCTCCGTCGAAGAACCCCTAACCGCGATGAAGAACCCCTAACCCTCCTTTGAGTTTCTTCGCTCTTCTCTCGCCACTCTCACCCTCAAGCTCACTGAGTCTCACCTCTCTCGCGGCTGGTCTCGCCGTCGACCTCTCTCTAGCTCTCCGGTATATCGCTTCTCTCGCGGGCGTTTCAGACTCAAGGTCGTCGCGCTCTGTTTCCGTCGCTGCTCTGTCACCGTCGCTGCTCTATCGCGCTCTGTCGCAAGCGAATCGGTGGAATTCGAACCGATCCCAATCGGTTCCTGCTCCAAAGAGAACCAGAGCATCTACCAGCAGTTGTTTAAATTACGCCGATTCAGGTATGCATTATTTAAATTACGCCGATAAACCTTAGGGCTCAATTTTTCTACGCCAGTTTTAGCTAGGTTTATCATACTTTGCTTGGCTCAATTGTTTAATGGTTCCAACTATTATATAAAGAAAAACAAAAAGTATACAAAATTAATGGAAGCAGAAAAGCTTGATTGAAGACACTGTGATAGTCAAGTTCAAATAAAGAGAATGAGACTAATAATGAATAAATTAAAGTTGCATGATATTTCGTTAAATGTTAAAACATTTTTTATATATATATATATATAAGGCAATTTTGAACTATATAGTTTGCACATTTCTTTGAACTTCTGCAGCAAAGCATTGCCGTATGGAGTTACTCATGCATCAAAGGTTAGTGGCTTGCCCATGGTTTATTTATCTGCAATCATCTTGTTTCCTTTTTTTTTCCTGATCTATTTTTCTATTTCAGGCTCTAGAACCTGCTACTCTTGTTCCTCTTCAGCTTTTAAAGTCAAGTGGAACCAAATGCATAATGGTAAGTGTACTTAAAAAGGCTTTTGAACTTCTGCTATAAGGTAAGAGGTTATACTGATATTTGCAAATTATCTAAGGTTGGTGACCCAAAGCAACTTCCTGCAACTGTCCTCTCAAATGTTGCGAGTAAATATCTTTACGAGTGCAGCATGTTTGAACGTTTACAAAGGGCAGGGCATCCTGTTATCATGCTTACTGAGCAGGTACATAGTTTGCTACTGGATCTGATTTGAAGTCTTTTTGTTTTTAAGGTTTAGGGTTTATCCGTTTAGTTTGCCTTGTTTGACTGAATAATCAATTCAGCACAATTCTTATTTATTGTTGAGAAGGATTGAGTAGAGATATAAAAAGGATTGAGTAGAATATGTGTGGTGCATTGCTATATTATGAAATTGATGCTGATTATTTCTACACTAACTGTAAAAGTGGAATCCATCCCATATGGAATATGCATTTTGTCTATTTGGTGAATCTTGGAGTGTACTGAATGTGGATTTTCAGCTGTTTCTTTTGATTAGTTGCAAAAGTTTTGAAGAAAGTAAAGGTTGTTTTTCTGAAATAAAATGCTTGAATTTGAAGGAGAAATTTCAATCTTCAAACTTAGTCTTAGAAATATTGATAAGTTAGTCTGTATGCATGCGAAGGGATTAGAGAATTCAATTCATGGTATACTTGTCTTTCATGTTTTATTGGGAGTGTTAGTCTTAGAAATAGTTACTGGGAGACAGAATAACAGAAGCAAATCAACAGAATACTCAGACAGCATAGTTATACTCAACCAGGGTTTGGGAAGAACCCAATTCTGACAGAGAACTGCTTTGATTATTGCCCAACTCATCGGTATTCTTTCACTTCAACATCTCTATGTCCAATCTTTTCCAAGACCAAATTGCTAATCTATGCGTTTGTTGCAGAGAACTACTTTGCTTGGCTTCTCAAAGTCTTGCGCCTCTGTTCTAACATTGACCTTCTTCTATTCTGTTTCCTTCTTGTTCTGACTGTGAGTTTCCTTTGCAACATTGTGTGGAACATGATACACAGGTAATTTCCTTAAGGGTCCTATTTTCTCCAGGATGTAGATCCTACAATATAAATTTTATTAATAAATTATATTATGTTCATAGATCTTAGAATTAGTTGCCGAAAGGTTATAAATAGCTACCAACTTTTTTATTGTTGTGGTTTATTGCAGGTTAAAGTTAAGAGAAGAGGGGATGATACAAAATACGTGGCTAAAGTGTGTCTCTATGAAGGTCTTGTCCTTTTTTCATTAAAAAATGAGTATTATGTGAAGAGCAGTTTGCTTAAATATCTCATATAGTAGTGAGTAAGGACATTAAGAAGTATTAGTGAATAAGTCACTAAAATTGTATTATTGCAGGTAAAATTTGATATATCTGAGGTTTACTTGTAAGCTATACCTTGCTTTTAAACTTGGAGTGAATTCATTGTAAAGTGCAAGTTTTGCATGTTTGCTTAGAAGGATATATAGCTTCTAACTCATGACATGTTCATATAGTTACTTTACTCTCAGTGAATGAACTGTATAGGTTTTAGCCAGAGGTGTTGATTGTGATATAGCTTTGCTTTCAGTAGAAAGTGATGAATTCTGGAGAGATGTGGAACCTCTCAGATTAGGACGATTGTCGCATCTTCAGGTTTGAAATAGCTTTCTTTTTATTTTTTTCCTTTTTTTTTAATTTGAAAATTCTCAGTGTTTCAATGGAAAATGTTAAAAGAATATATACCATATAATTTGTAATAGAATATATTTCTATTTGCATGCTGATCAACTGAAATTTCTGTATACTTGTCTTGTAACTTGTAGGATTCTGTTACTGTGGTGGGATATCCTCCCTTCTAGCTGATGGTTTAGCTGTTGCTGTACAGGTACTGCCAATATACCATATATTATTATTAGTTACTTATTATAGAAACTTAAAGCACATATATATTTACAAAAAATTGAAAGGAGTATCTAATAATAAGTTTGGTTGGGTGACAGGCAATTCTAGCATGTGCCTTTGCTGAGAAAAATTTTGACAAAGTAACGGCTGAAGGATCAAAAGGAGAGGAAAAAGCAGGAAATTAGGACTCATAATGCTCAGTTGCATGCTGCAGTATCCGTGGCAGGCATAGTTGCTGCCGTTGCGGCCATTGCAGCTTCAATAGAGTGTACATTGTAGAATCAATATAGTGTACATAGCAGCCATAAGAAAGTGTACATAGCTGCCATAAAGTTCTACACTTACCATATGAGTGGTCTCTAGCTTAGCTTGCATTGTTCAAGAAATTTTAGAAAATTCTAAGGATACTACTCTACTAATGTTTGTGAGACATGAATGTAATTTTCACTCCATATGGATGTACAAGTGTATATTATTGAATAAGTAGAGTTATATGCAAAGAAATATTATATAGATAATCTATTTTTCATATATCTCAAAGAAAAAAAAATAATATATAATTTATTTGAGTTGAGTTGAGTTTTTTTATATTTATTTTATATGAAAACAAGTTTATTTTGCAATTAGAAAAATAAAAAAATTATATTTTACCTTATTGACGGATTTACAGACGGATTTTCTGTCTGTAATCAGAATGTGGGATGATTTTCCAAAGTTCAAATTACAGACGGAAAATCCGTCGGAAAATCTGTCTGTAATTACAGACGGAAAATCCGTCTGAAAATCCGTCTGTAATTACAGACAGAAAATCTGTCGGAAAATCCGTCTGTAATTACAGACGAAAAATCCGTCTGAAAATCCGTCTGTAATTACAGATGGAAAATCCGTCGGAAAGTTCGTCGCTTTTGGGAAATGGATAGAAAATTTACAGAGGAAAAATCCGTCGGTAACTGGTAAAAATCCGTCTGTAATTTTCCGACGGAAAATAAATCCGTCGGTAAATAATTTCCGACGGGGCTTTTACAGAGGGACAAAATTCGTCGGTAATTTCGTCGGTAACCAAAAATCCGTTTGTAATAAAGACCGAATCCGTCTGTAAATCTGTCTGTATTAATCCATTTTCTAGTTGTGATATGCATTCTCGTTGATCTTAACTGCATATGCCAGCTTAGATTCTTTGTTCTTCTACCTTTCTTGAATGTGATTGGTTCTCTTATTTCAATTCCTACCTCTAATGCGTATCCTTGCTTGATTGTGTTATTCGGTGTTTGCTTGTATCCTTTTGGATAAATTCGAGATTAGTATAGTACCACGTGCGATCTTTTGGTATAGCGAGCGATGTGTTAGTTCTTTGGTATGCGTTTTGTGGATGCGAAAAGTAAAGAATGTGAGTATGCGATGTCACAAGAAGTTGTAGAGTTTGATTCATGCGAAAGAATTTGCGGATATTGGACATGTTACTGGTATTGGGTTGCGGGGTGATGGATGATATTGAAAATTCCCGGAGGATTTATTTGACAAAGTGTGGATGTGAATAGTGAGGTTACGTCATGTTGAAGTTTAGAGAGTTGAGTATCTGGAGTCGGTACGAAATCAGTGTTGCGAATGTTAACCACGTTGTTTTAACGTCAGCCTGATTTGTAATCGTTTGCATTGAGCTACAAGTCTCGCACTTATACCTTTATATCTCTGTACCATATGAGAATCCTATTATTTGAAACTGTATGTATGTATATCTATATGCTGAGACTTTTTGCTTTTCCATAAGATTTTTAAAAAATATAGTGTTAAAATTATGTACTGTTTTGTGTATTACGTTAAATTTTCGAGGACAAAAATTTTTATAAATAAAAAAAGATGTAACACTCTGAATTTTTAAAAGTTAAACAACTAGTTATTTATGAGTTATTATATTATATTGAGATTTTGTTTTTAAAAAAAATATTTTTTAACAAAAATAATTAAAAAAATATGATTATTGAAATTTAATTTAATTATGACTTATTTTATTAAATTTAAATTATTTATTAAAAAATATTTGGTAGACAAAAACTATATTTATTATTATTATTATTATTATTATTATTATTATTATTATTATTAGCCGAAACCATTAAGGAAAAAAAAAGTAAGAAACACCAAACTAGCTTTTATATATATATATATATATATATATATAGACACATGTTTCATTCCTTTTATTAACCAATGACACGTATAATGCCTTAACCACCACAAAACTTCGTTCATCACTATTATTTTCCTTTCTATTCATTACTCACCGGATTAACTTGGGAAAAAGAAGAAAGAAAGGCCGAATGAGCTTCCATGGAAACCATGAGTTTTCGGCTCCAATTTTTTGATCCGTAACTCGAATGAAAAATTTAATCCAGTAAAAATGTTTGTATTTTTCTTTTTTATATGTTAGCGTTATTTTTGTTCAGTAAAAATAACAGTGATGTAGTTCCTCTTCTCCTTGAGTTTAGTCAATCGGGGTTCTAAGAGGCATAGACGATTTCTAACGTTTTCTTTTCAGCGGCTCGATCAAAAAGCATCTCTGGAGCTTTCGTTGTTTTGGTTTCGTACGAAGGTAGGGAGTTTTATTTTAAAATTAACCATTTCCAATTTAAGAATGTCCAAAAATATAGTAAATAATTACAAATATGTTAGTAATTATAATGTTATTGTGTTTGGATTTCTTCGCTGTGGATGATTGGTTGTAATTGTGATTGAGTTTTTGGTTGAGAAAGTGAATGGTAATTGATTTTGGTATTACTATATAAATAATTTTATTAGGATTGGAATCACATGTCGATTATTGAGAACCTTGTGTTTGAAAAGTGCTGATGGAAGGCTGGTAAACTGTCGAGGAGTTATGAAAGTGAGGGAGCTCGTAAGGGTGGCGAAGTCGAGTTTTGAGGAGGGGTTCCACCTATATTCTTGTAAAAATAAACGAAAAAGTAATTTTGTTTTGAAAACTTGATTTTTATATATATTTATATTAAGAAATGATCTTTTTATTGGAAATCCAATTTATAAACCAATTTTAAGAAAATGGTCTGATGATGAAAAAGATCTGGTTACGTATTTACTTATATTGAGAAAAGGATCTTGTATTCAAAGTCCAAGTTATAAAATTAATACTAAAGAGTGATTAGGGTTTGAAAGTATTTGATTCAAGAGCAAAGGATTTGAAAGGAAGCTGAATTTTATTGAAATAGAACGGGCTTATTTTCAAAGAAAACAATTTGATTATTGAGAATTATTTGATATTTGAAAATGGTTTAATTATTGAAAAGGATTTGATATTCGAAATGGTTGAGAGATTGTTTGGTTGGGACCTTGAAAGGGTGGCATAGTCCGAATTTTAGGAGAAATGCTGTCAAATTTTTATAAAACTCTAAGATATTATTTAAAGTGTTATTTAAAAGCAAATCCGATTTAAGAATATTATTTTATTTTGATTTATTACAAAAAGAGTTTTGTTTTCAATTCAATTTATTAAGAAAAGTATAATGTTTTAAGCTCAATCTTTTGAGAAGGGATTTTGCTTTAAGTTATGTTTGAGTTCGGTTTGATAAAAAAGAAAAGAAGAAGAACAAAAAATAAAGGAAAGAGAGATAATTAAAGGAATCTTTGCCGCAAGAGAGCAGAGAACAAAGATTAAAAGAATATATTAATTAAAGGAATCTCTGCCATAGGAGAGCAGATGCGACTTTGTTTGGGCCTTAGTGCCAAATGTATAGTGTGTAACACCCTACCATACAGAGTCTTATGCTTAAGTCATAATTCAGAGATGGCAATGTATTACGACCTCTAAAAATAAAAATTTAGTACGTATAGTAGTATGAATGATTGATTATAACTAGGAGCCTTTGAAGAAAAAGGAGGTAAAACAAAATCGTAACTCGAAAGCGCAACATTCTGATCGATAACGTAACGAATAAGGAATAAGCTAAAGCGAGATTATATATATACAAAAGAGTGTCAAAAATAGGAATATCAAAACTCAAAGTCCGGTTGCGAAGATAACCGGTCCGAGCATAGCAATATATACATGTAAATAAAATAGGAAACCCCAAAGAAAACCCAAAGGGACATAAATACAGAAAATCTATTCTCCAAAATTCCCTCTAAGAGGAGTCATCACAGTTTGTATTATTTAATGGAGATAAAAGTATCTAAGCAAAACATATAAACCAAAATATAGTCCCGAAAACCAAGGATCTTCGCTAATCCAGAAGTCTCCAGCATGCTTCAGCGAGAAGCCTCACGTCCTACATCTGAAAACCACAAAATTCGCATGGGTGAGAACCAGAGGTTCTCAGTATGGTAACAGTGCCCACATATCTAACATGTAATGTCCTGGGAAAGCCAAAGGTAATCCTAGAACTTCCAACAGATAATTCAAAGCTTACAAACAGGCTAAACCATAAATGGCAACTGCCTAAGGATTCTTCAGTCTAACTAATACTTCCCTTTCTAATTCTTTCAGACCTCCCAACCACCAGCATGAGTATAATATGGCAAACACATTTATATCAAACAAGAGATATACAAATAGGAACAGATAAGGCATTTAGACATTTAGCAAGTAATATGCAGTCAAATAGGCAATCTCAAACAATTCACATAGTATGCATATGATGTATGCCTGTCCTAATGGCTGATGATATCATCTGTCGGTTATATAGCCAACCCGACAAGTCCTAGTAGCTAACCATTGGACTGTCCCTCTGTCGTGCATCCTCAACTCGAGTTATTCTCGATCATCATCATGATCATAATCATAATCCATATCTAACACCCTCACTGGTGTGTATTCACGGGGGTGAGCTCATCCAAAACTTTCACAGTGTCCGGCCACACTTACGATATAGGGTCAACAGAGTATCGAGTCTCAACCTGGAGCATGTGGTGGCTAGCCACTGCGTTTACCCAGGGAAACTCGTATCTCAGATAGTGGAAGTGCAACATTCACATTTCATTCAATAGCATATATGCAATTATACTCGGCCATAATTCAATAATGGCTTCGCTGTAACTCGGCAATAACTTAGTCATCCGGCTCATAGTTCAATCCAGAACCAGCCAATTTATCAATAAATACAGCTCTTCGGTTCATGGCACATAAAGCACTTCACCGCCATCCTCCGTATCTCATACAATCATCCTTGATCGTCATTTGATCATTAATTTTCCCCTTGCTTCATTCACAAGTTATCACATCCTCTAGCTCCTTTCTCATTGCTAGGCATATCATAATGATTTAAGACATAAGGGGTGAGATCGAAGGCTTAGAAGTATGAAATTTGGCTTTTAAAACTCAAAAATCAACTTTGGGATGAAAACAGGGTCACGCGTATGTGTCGTCCAAGCGCATGCGTAGATGGCAAAAAAGTTCATCGACGCGTATGCATCGCCCACGCGCACGCGTGGATGTTAAAACAGCCAAGCGACGCCTACGCGTCAGCCACGCGTACGTGTGGGTGTGTTTGTGCCCCACGCACAAAACTGGCACAGTTCTCGGGAAATTGGCTAAGCATTTGGTGCAGCACATCAACACGCACGCGTGGGCCCCGCGCACGCGTGGATGGTGCATTTTTGAAAATTGACGCGTACGCATCGGTCACGCCTACGCGTGGGGGCATTCTGCTAAAAATTTTTCTAAGTTAAAAGCTGTAGAATTCACAAATTCAACCCCAATCTTCTGATGGACATAACTTCTTCATTTCAAATCATTTTTCGCCCGTTCTTCGAACGGCATGAACATCCCGGATCCAATTTCATTTCTAAACAAGTTTAGCACAAAACAGGGATCCAGAGTCTATGTTATGCCCCGTTAAAGTATGCCCAAAAATAATATTTTCATACAAAATCACAAGGTGCCATTTTCAAAACAAACCAATTTCATCCCTTTTCAAAATCAACCAAAACATACCAATTTCAACCCTTTTTGAAATCAATCAAAATATACCAAAAATCAACATCAAGCCTCCTCAACTCACACATTAATACTTTACCACAATTCACAAAATCTCCATCCAATCATTTTACCCATCTCAATCAAATGGCTAAATTACAAACACATTAACATGTCATACATCATTGCTCATCCCAATTTTCAACAATATCATTCCCAATCAACCATCATTATACATAATCAATATCATACCTACCATCAACATGGTTTCACCCACAAATCAACCTCAATCATACATCAAGCATATATCACAACATGCATTTTTTTCATATATCACACCATCAAGGCATCAATATTCATAACCATATATATGACCACATCATATATCTCAACCATCCAATAACATCAACAATTCAATGCCTATCTTAGGGCCCTACCCTAAGTTTTCACACCACATTACATTTTAGATATAGAAAACCGAGTCCATACCTTAGCCGATTTTCCACGCTCAACCAGAGCACTTCCAAACCACTTTTTCACAAGCTGTCAAGGTTTCAACACCTCCAAGAACAAAGTTTTGCATACCAAAGCCCTCTTCCAAGCTTTTCAAAATCTCAATCAAGCTTCAATATTCACATACACGCTACCTAAGCCACAATGATCATACCCAAACACCACAACTCAATACCGAAGTATCATAAAACAACAAATTACACTAGGATTAAGAATCTTACCACACACAAGATTCAAGGAGATAAGATTAATCTTCTTCTTCAAGAGAGTTGGGTCCTATAACATCAAAGAGCCCAAAATCTCAACACATTCTCCATAAAATTCGAAATTTAGGGATGAAGAACTGAAATGATTTCGTAGCTTACCTCAAGAATAAATTAGTGGATTTTGTAGATCACTTCGTGGTGAATGCGTGGTCGCAAACAGTGCGGCAATTGGAGCTCTAGATCAAAAGTTATGGTGGTTTGAAGATCAACCACGGGTTAGAACTTGAGAGAGTGTTATTCCCCTTCCCATACTCATTTTCAGCGTGTTTAGTGTGTTGTGAGAAGAGAGAAAGAGTGCTGAAAATTAGGGTTTTGGATTAGTTAGGTTGGGCCAAGGGCCCAATATGGGTCCGATTGGCTCGGTTTGGCCCGTTCGCTCTAATATTGGTCCGATTTCTACAAAATTGGTATCAAAATTTTTGTCTCAATCTCCTCTATCATATTAAGCCATAAAAATCACATTTTTGGCTTTCTAGAATAAATTTTTATTTATGAGTTAATTAGTCATTAATTAACCAAATTTTACATAGTAGGGACGCCCACACATTGAGAACTATTTTCCAGATGTAAGTTCATTGATTTGAAAGTCACACTGTATGCGGCCTAGCCGTATAACTTATAAATACACTATATGCATCTGGAAAGCCATATCTGGAACTCGTTCCCGGATAATGTTGAAAGTGGGTAGGCAACCGACACATGAGCTCATGGCCTGCTTAGGACAGACATGCATCATAATGTTTGTGCATATGTATTTGATTGTGTTTGCTTGTATTACTTCTTTGTGATTGTGTTGTTTGTCTTACTGCAATTTGTTTGTGTGTTGATTTGTTTCTTACGCTATTATTTTTCTGTAATTGGAAACTGAGGATGTGATTGAGATTTGCTTTAAGTTTGGAAATTTAAAGACGGTAATTAATTAATAAAGTAAAAATAAAAATAGTATTTTCAAATGTTCAACAAAATAGTTTTATAGAGTAAGTTAATTATTTGTATTATATTCATTACTTTTATGGCATTCCCATTTCCTACTGAGAACGTGTAGTTGTTCTCACCACAAAATTCTCCACCCTTTCAGCGACACAGGTTCGAAGACTCAGTATGAAGCTGCGGATGATTAGTAAATTTACTTATGATTCCTGTTGTTTTTATAGAGTTCCCTCGCCCTTGTTGCTGTAGTTTTTTATTTTATCTAGAGGGATAGGTATTGTATACGAGTTTTACACTGAATGTATTCGTATAGCATTTATTATTATTAGTAATTATGTGATTATTATTACTTGAAGATCTTTGATATGTGGTTTTAATTAATAAAAACAAAATTTTTTGGAATTTTCTTAAAAACTGAAACGCGATATCGACGTAAAGGCTCAATATTAAAAAGATAAATTTAAGAAAATAGGTTAGTAACTCCTTACTTTTGGTACGATCATGACGTGCTAAAAGTTATGGTGTTACACGATTCCCACGTAACTCAAAACACCAAACTTGAACTCAAAGCTCCAAAACCATCAAGCTCACTCCAACAAAATCATACCTCAATCTAACATCATATAACATATAAAAACATCACTAGGGCTAACCCAAAACATCAAACCACAAGTGTTTAAAGAGACTTACCTTACCCAATAATATTAGGGACAAAATCCAATAATATTCCAATGCTAGATCACCCCTACTCAAAAACCAAATCCAAAATTGCGGAAATGTTAGGGCAGGAAACTGGAGTGCAAATTTCGAGTTCTTACCTACAAAGCTTAGTTAGAAATGACGAGCTCGATGAGAACTTCGCGTGGCCGTAAACGACTCGTCAATCGGAGCACCGTAGCTCAAGTTGTGGCTCCCGAAAGGTGATAATGAATAGTGACACCCATTTTCTTCTCCCTTTTCTCTCAATCCGCGTTTTTCTCTCTCTTTGGTGGTGAAAATGAGCTAAAAGCTCATATAATGAGCATATATATATATATATAGCCTTGGGCCCGGTCTAACTCGTTAGCGGTTTAGGTTCATTTAGCCCACTTTGAGCCAAAATCTTTAAAATTAGTGCCCGGTTTTCGATTCTAAATTATTTTTGTCCTTTGAAAACAATAAATTCAATTTTCAAAATCTTATTTTCTAAAATACGCGGTACTGGACAGATTAGAGTCGGTACTGTCAGCTTAAGTGCCGGTATGCATTTTTACAAAAACTTTTCATAAAAGATACATTTTCGCACTCAAAAAAATTTATTGAATTCAAATTTTACCTTTATATTTTAAAAAAATACTTCTATATTTTCGAACCTATTTCGGATAATTAAATTATTATTTTATTAAAACGTTTATTCCAGTTTTTACAGAATGCCTCTTCTTCCTTCACGCCATTCACATCATATGGGCTATTGTGTAAAGTTTTTTTTTTCATTTTATCAATGCAAAATATTTTGGTCACTTTATACGTACCAAACCCACTTATATAATTACTTCAACATTATGCTAAGTCCATATAATAAAAAAAATCCATAAATACTCTAAACATAATAAATAGTATTTATGATTATAATGTTTTAACATCAAGATTATATTTTTTCTATTGTTAATTATTAGACAAAATTTATCCATTGTGGGTCTAACTTTTACAACCATTGGTTATCACTAACCAAAATTCAAGTCACTTTTACACTGCAAAATACACATATACACACTCCCAATTTGGCACGCACGCTTCAACAGCTGAGGAAGGAATCTTCCTTTTGCATAGTAGAATTTTCCATCTTACATCAATAAGGTTATATCTGTTTGAAAGGAAAATAAAAGGAAAGAAAATGGAGGAAAGAAAATAGGAAGGAAAATGATTATTTTCTGTTGTTTGCTTGAGGAGAGAAATTAGAGAGAAAAGAAAGGGATGAAAAAAAATTGGTGGGATCCACTAATTTTTTTCTCTCCAATGTTGGAAAGAAAAGGGAGAGAAAACTTATTTTCTCTCTATACTTCCAATATTACCCTTTCACTTTTTTCAATATATTTTATAAGATCAAGGTAAGATTGTCTTTTTATAATATTATTTTCTTCTTATTTTCCTTCCATCCAAACACATCTAAGAAAAATAAAAATCCAATCAATTTATTTTCTTTCCTTTTTATTTCTTTCTGTCCAACCAAACATAGCCTAAATTCTGACAACAGGGAAGCTATGGTCTTCTTTATTTACCGAGCCTCTAAGAATGCACATATGCTAAGACAAAGGTATGAATACATATTCTTCTGTTTGTTTTAAATGGATCTTGTATTCTTGTATTTTTGTGTTATTTCTTTCAACTCTTCATCAGGGAAAAATTTTGAGTAAATATTTGTATTTATAGTTGGTTTTGATGACCTAAATTTAGGCTACATGGCTACAATATAGATCAAATTTGTCTAAATTTAGAATCCTCTGCATTATGATTGCTATTGCTCTTTTTTACAGGTTACAAATGGAAAGAATAGATACATTAAACATGAGAAACAATCAAGAATTGTTCCTCTGTATCAATTCAAGTGCTATTCAAACAGTTCCATCTATTCAGATTGGCATAAAATTCAGTTTGAACATTACAGTAAAACTATAAAGTTTCACTAAAATGTTAGCCATATTGCATACATGTTCAACATGTTTAGCAAATTTTTCACTCAGTGTTTTTTTAGAAATCAAATTCTCAGAGACTTTTCTTATTAATTTTACATTATCATCCCTAGAGCAGAACTCATCATGTAACTATGTCTCTGCCATGTCTTGCAATTGTATATTTATATATGGCTCCAGTGTTTGGCTATGAAAAATTGCCAAAGCCCTTGTTCTTTCACATGACTCCAGCTATCACCAACTCATTAGTCATTAGTATGTTCCTACTAACATCACTTTGTTATGTTGATTATTAATTTGTCTTTGTGCAATTGTGGCTAATGTTATTTACAATTAATTAACTATTATTATCTCTTTTCTTTTCTTTTCTTTTTTTAGGTTAAGAACTCACTGTGTGATTGCCTTATATCGGTTGTCACACCTTCATTGTTTAATCTTCTCTTCACTAATGCAAATTTTATATGAGAGTTTCCACTTCTCTTCTTTTTTTTCTTTTGACTTTATGTTTTTATGTTTTTGCAAGATGAAGATAGACTTAAAAGGATTGAAGGGTAAATAAATTACTCTTATTACTCATAAATCAGTTTGGATTTGCATAAAGCCACGGGTACTGTTTCTTTCTTTGTTTTTCTTTTGGACAATATATCATTATAGTTAGCATAGAAAATTAGCAAGCTTTGTCTTGCAAAAGCTAAGTGCCAAGATCAAAGATCTTTTGACGATTATTATTATTATTATTATTATTATTATTATTATTATTATTGTTGTTGTTGTTGTTGTTGTTGTTGTTGTTGTTGTTGTTGTTGTTGTTGTTGAATGCTATAAAACTGTGGAGAGAACAGGGTTGAAAATGAAGAACTTTGATTCTAGGGCCAATATTGGCATTATCTCTTTTTTGTATTGAATGAAAATGAACACTTAAAAACTGTGATATAGGATTTAAAGGTATAGTTCCTTTTTATGTTGGCATGATATTATGATTTTTAATACTTAGTCTTCTCATTGATACATCCATTCTGTATGCTTTACTAGTCCTCATCACATTTATTTATGCATTTAATCGTCTTTTCATGTGATTCTCTAATACACATGCTAATTGTCTAATTTGTAGTGAAATACTCTATCCCATGTCTTATTGTGCTTCTCATATGCTTGATCTCTCTAAAGTTTTTACACATTTTTTTGTTTCTTTTATTCTTGTAAATTGTAAGTATAAAAGTGCTTTTGACCACTCAGTTATAGTTGCATAAAATATTTACCGAAGATAATTGGTAAAAGCCACTCAAATTTTTCTACATGTGTTATTTGTTATATCATTATCGGATCTGATGAAGTATGTTGTTTTAATCTTTTGGATACCCGTGGTTTTCTTTTTTTTTGGCTTCTAAGATGGAGCGTTTGCGAGCGAAATACCATCAGAAGGTTGGAACTCTTGAGAGAAAGGTAACTAGGTAATAATTTGTATGTCTATGAGTAATCAAAGGTGTATGCTCTCACGAAGGAAAGGCATACCCTTCGACCGGAGTAGAATAAAAGAAGTGATGCTGCTGCTCTCTGGAAGGAAAAAGATGAAATAATTATTCAAGTTATGGCAGAAAGAGGGGCAGTTGGACATTTTTAACTTGAATTTAATATTTGCAATTCTTCCCTGCTTTAAGTTCATTTTTGAAATAAGTAGCACTGCCTTGTTTGATGGTGTTGTAAGTTCTTGATACTTTCATTCAAATAGGTCTTTGACCTTTTATCCCGTGGATATTTTCGTCTCTGACCATTTGAAAATACTTTTAAGTCCCTCACCTCCTTAAAAGTTGGACATATTACTCCCTCTGTGCAAATGCCTCCTCCGTCAGACCCAACGAAAAAATCTGACGTAGCTTCCGTTCTGATGACCTGGCTTTACGGGTGCACACCTGCCATATAAGTGGAATGGTAGTTTTGAAAATTGGACAAATAAGTCCTTCCCCCCTTAAAACTGCGTGGTTTCATTTGGTGTGGCAGCCCTTTACTTACACATTCATCCCTTCTTACTAGCTGATATATGAAACAGTATCGCTCTCTTCCCTTCCCTTTTCGCTAATACCCTCCATCCTTTGGTGTGGATCTCCAGTTAAGTGGTGATTGATTTTTGATGCTACTATGGCTACTAGTTATATTTAACAGTTGAGTCCATTCATATGTGAATGCTTGTCAAACATATTTATTCATATTTCTAGTTGTTAATTGGATTAAGGAGTTGAGCTATTTTTAGTTCTCTTTCATCAAACATGATGTTATTTATTTGAATAAGCTCCATAATCATACTCTAGTTTTGAATAGTGAATAATCTTGATGCTTTTTCTGAGATCATTTGATTGAGTTCCTCTGTTCCCTTGGTTGTTATGTATGTAGGATTAAGGAACGATTTTAAGCAGTCTTAATTATATCCTGATTATGCTGAAAGCTCTCGTTCAATCATGGTGGAGTTTTTTAAACACAAGGCTACAAATATTGAATTCGTAGGCCATCATCTTGTTTGATTGTTATCTCTGTGATCAAATATAAAAATAATTGAACTATTCTATCTTGTATTTAGGGAAAAATAAATGCGAATTATAGTATTTAGCTCTTTTTTTAATGATAATGTTTAGAGAAGTTATTAATCAAATGAGTGAGTGAGCCTATGATGAACTGTGTGTTGACCTATCACTCCCAAAGGAAAAGTCAGGGGGGTGTTGGTGTGTTGGCAACTGACAGAGTGGCACATGATGATACCTACTGTGGTGTACTAAACAAATGCATATACTAGGATCTTTCACTATGGAAGAAAATGGCCCATTGCTTGAAAATGAATTAGAAAGGACTTTTTTTACATGTTTGTTTTGTTATTTATAGTAAAATCCAAAGGAAGACATGTATTATAAGCATCTTTTATAGCTAATAGAATGTGTATCAGATGCATGAATTAGATTAATATTATTGGTGTATTGCATATGATCATTGCTTAGCAAGATGCGTATATAATATTTACTTCTAATGTATGTTTGGTTTTCTATTCCTCCATCATGATTTAGTTTTGAGCGAAGATGTTGTTGTGGTTAATGTTCTTTCTTTAATTTGTTTTTTTTCCTCCCTAAAAATAACTTTTCTAGGTTTTACCTGGCTACACTTATGTAACTCTGTCCTATTTGGCTTTTTTAGATTGGATGCCAGGAGTTGACCACTAATGATCCCATTGAAGTTCAAATGATCCGTTATGCTTGGTTATTTTATCTATTGTGATTGAGAATGTGGAACTTTCCTTCATACTGTATTGCTGGAAGTGTGCGGTAAAAAAATGATTCCACAAAGCCAACTTATTCTGCATCGGAATGTTCTGATGATGAAAATTCAGTTGTTGGGAGAGAAGAAGGGCTGGAATGCCCAATATGCTAGGAATCTTTCAACATTATTGAAAATGTGCCCTATGTATTGTGGTGTGGCCACACCCTTTGAAAAAATTGTATAATGGGACTACAATGGGCTGTTATGAAGTTTCCAACACTACCAATTCAATTTTTGCTCTTTATCTCCTGCCCATGGTGCAACCTATCTTTCTGTTTGGTTTATCAAGGGAATATTAAATTCCCTCTCAAGAACTACTTTTTCTTTGGATAGTTGAGAGAATGAATGGTGATAGAGGGAAATCACACTCAAATTGTGGTGGTGATAATCAACAACATTGGCCAATTAAAGATAATTTAGCCATGGAAAGCTATGTAAGCCATGAAAATGCCAGGAGGAGTCAAGTTCACTACCTATGTGTGTAAAAGGTTGCCACACAAAATGATGTAGTTTTGAGAGGAGGGACTTATTTGTCCAGTTTTTAAAACTATCATTCCATTTATATGCCATGTGTGCACCCGTAAGGCCAGGTCATCAGAGCAGGAGCCACGTCAGACTTTTCTGTTGAGTCTAACGGAGGCATTTGCACGAAGAGACTAATTTGTCCAACTTTTAAGGAGGTGAAGGACTTAAAAGTATTTTCAAATGGTCAGTGACAAAAATGTTTGCAAGACAAAAGGTTAGGAATATATTTGTCATTTTTTCATCCAATTAAAATTTGATTTGTTTAGCCTTCTTTTCCTTTTGGGCCTAGTGCCTTCCACTGTAATAAATAAATAAAAAAATGCAATTATAATTTTCATATGTAATGTATTAATTTTTCTTATCTTGTGTTGACAAATGAATAATATATTTGAGGGGCATTGCTATTATAGTTACAATTGGATATCATAAAGGTCCTTTTTTATGTTAGAATGTATCTCATCTCAGGTGAAGAGATTTCCAGAAAGGAGGCTATTCAAGAATCGACAATTAGAAAATTAAGGGCTCAGGTATGCATATAGCTACTTGCTTCATTTGTTTTTTTTAATTCATATTTTGTTGCTCTTATATCTATTAATCAATGCTCTCTTTATTTATTCTAAAAAAATAGATTAGAGAACTTTAGGAAAAGAAGAAAGGTTTGGCTACTAAATTTTAGGTAATTAAACGATGAACTATTTTCTTGAAATTTTTATTACCTTTGTAATGATTCTGAATAAGTTTAAGTATCTTCAATAAACGAGCAATTCTAGAGATACAAAATGAAGCGGCATGAGAGGAGGGAGAGTGATTTGAGATCGAGAAGATCGCTAACGTGTTCGAAGACTGATTCCCAACATTCATCTGGTAAGTCCGGTGAATTTCTTGTTGATGGAGCCATTGTTGTGTAGAAGGGTTTTGGAGAATGATGATGGGAGTTTGAGTTTTTAACATGTGTTTTGTTGTTGTCATTGTCTTATAAAGAAAAATAAATGCGGGAACCACCACAGGCTATAGAATTTATGGATAGGCCTGGCGGTGTTAAATGAGCCAGGTATAGATTTTTTTTTCATAAATAAATAAAAACAAATATTTTCAAAAATAAAATATGATAATTTTGGGTATAACTAGATACTCATCAAAATTCATCCTTTACACCATTAATTAGTTATTATCTATAAAAATTTAACAAAATAATTATAATAATTATTTTTAGATATTATGTCTCAAATCTTCTCTCTCATATATTTAAATTCAATAATACTCCACATCCATGCAATAACTCTAACTAAGTCAACCAAGTTATTTTTCATTCACGCGCCCCCCCCCCCCGTCTATTAACGTAATTATGTAAAGCATCTTCCTCAACGTAAACCTTCTTCGATCTGCATTGTATTCTTCAACATAATAAGCTCCCGTCGTTCTTCTCTGCTGCTTGTCATTCTTCTTCGTTTTCTTCTCTGCTCTCATCGTTCTTCTTCGTTTTCTTCCTTGATCTGCATTGTATTTATCTTCATCCTATTCTTCTTCATTTTCTTCTTCGATCTGCATAGCATTTATCTTCTTTGTTTTCTTGTTCATTTTTAGATTTCAATAGCACATCAAAATAATGAAGGATTCAACTTCAAACCAGTTGAATGAGAGTAATTTAGATTATTCTTCTGAATCGAATCAAGGGGATGAGGTTTGGATTATTCAATTTTGAATTGAATTGAATGGAATGCAATTGTTAAATTCTGGACGTAGCTGTTTTGAATTGAATTAAATTAAATGGAATGTAATCGCTAAATTCTAGATGCAAGTGTTTTGAATTTAATTTTATTTAATGACAATATTCAATTCATTTAGCATTGTACATTGGTTTTGTTTTGATAGTATTTCTCGGTTTATTCTAGCTGCAGGTGTTCTGAATTTGAATTTATATAATGGACAATGTTCGGTTCATTTAATATTATACAATGTTTTTACTTTGATTATATTTTCGGTTCATTCTGGATGCAGGTGTTTGAATTTGAATTTATATAATGGAAAATATTCGGTTCATTTAGTATTATACAATGGTTTCACTTTAATAATATTTTCGGTTAATTTTATAGTCCATGTGTGTTGTGGATAAACAATTTGTCCCAAAGATTGGGATAACTTTCAAGACACTAAAAGAAGCTGGAAAGTTCTACAAAGATTATTCCAAACTTGTCGGTTTTTCTACCAAAATAAGGAACACAACTTGGAAGGGAGATGAGATTAAGAATAAACTAATCACATGTAGTAGAGAGGGGAAGTGGAAATTCAAGATATCGTCTTTGGATAATTTCCAAAGTTATTCTAAATCATTCACACCCTTGCTGTCCAGATCGAGCAGAGATGCTCAAACAACACAGGGAGCTAAGCATGTTTGTACGTCGCACCATTGAAAACAACGAGGAAGTCAGAATCAGACCAAGTAACACATATTAGTCATTCGTAGCAGTAGCAAAAAGTCATCGGGAACTAAGTTTTATAGAAAAAGACGTGAGAAATTACATTACAAGGAAAGCACAGAATATTTTTGAACAAGACGATGCCAAAGAATTTGGCAAGTACTTATTAAGAATGAAAGAGAAGAATCAAAATTTCTTTTTCGAGTTTAACTTCAAAGGTGATCACTCCATCAAAAATACATTTTGGACTGATGCAAGAAGTAGGGCTGCATATTTGATACCACTTACAACACAAATAGGTATTCGGTTCACTAACATATAGTTTTAGGTTCACAGAGGCAACACATTTCGGTTCATAACAATTGTTAGTGTCCATTTTTGCAGGTACAATCTGGTTTTTGGTTCTTTTATGGGCGTGAATTACCACAGTTAGTTGACACTTCTCGGATGCGCTTTGATAAAAAATAAGGATATCCAATCATTCAAATGGCTATTCGAATGTTGGCTCCATTACATGGGAGGGAAGGCACCAAAAGACACTCTTACTGATCAATGAGCATCGATGCAAAGGGCTATTGAGATGTGTATGCCAACAGAAATTCACCGGTGGTTCATTTGGCACATCATGAAGAAGATCCCAAGGAAATCAAAGGGCTACAAGCGATAGGAAGAAATCGAACAAGAGATGAGTCATGTCGTTTGGAACTCGTTTACAAAAAGATACATTCGATAGAAATTGGAATAATTTTGTCACAAAGTACTGTGTTGAAGGCAATAAGTGGCTTTTAGGTAACTGAGGTTTTAATTTGAATTATTTGATGTTATTACTTTTTTGATGAAAACGTGAATAACTTTCAGTTTATATGGGCGTATGTTTTCGATTCTTTCTGTAGAGCTATTTGAAGATCGCCATTTATGGATTCCGGTTTATCTGGATCACCACTTTTAGGTGAGATGAGAAGAACACAAAGGAGCGAGAGCATGCATGCCTTTTTTAACAAGTTTATCATACTGAATAGCTCCTTGATTCAATTTGTAAAGCAATACGATAATTGCCTAGCAAGCAGAGAGCAAAGAGAGAGAGAATTTGATGCTGCAAATTTTCACACCGTGATACCGTGAAAAACAAATTCAGCAATAGAAGCTCAATTTCAGCACGTGTATACTCACGAAAAGTTCAGGGAAGTTCAAGCACAATTCAGAGAAAAGGTGAATTGCATCACAAGATCAATGCATTCCACTCTAGGTTTTACGACATACGAAGTTGTAGAGCAAGTTTCTAACACCACATTCAACAAGTTTTTTATTATGTATGACGCAGTATCATGAGAAGTAAAGTGTCAGTTCTTGTTGTTTAAGTCAAGGGGCATACTGTGCCGTCATTCTCTGAGTATCTTAAGCTTTGAGCGCGTAGATACAGTGGCACCAAAATATATATTGGAACGATGGAGTAAGAACATAAAGAGGAGGCACACACATATCAAGAGCAGACAAGACAAGCCTCTACTGGAGCCGAGAAGCAAGAGATCCGATGATTTGGTGTTTTGGTCGCACAATATTTATGAATTTATGTCAAAATCCGAGGAGCTGACCGGAATTCTACATCATGCTTTTGATATTGTCATGGCCGAGATGCAAGAATATCAAGAGACAAAATAGATGAAATTAACAAGTAAACTAACAGAATTAAGATGCTAGAACAAGAAATTGTAAATGAAACTAAATCAAAGCAAGCTCAAAACCTAAATCTCTGGAGAGAAATAAACCTAAAACCCTAAATTCTAGAGAGAAAAGAGAGCTTCTCTCTCTAGAAATCTAACCTAAAATATAACAAAAATCTATCTTAATTTCTCTCCTTTGATCTCTTTGAGTTTGGCTTGAAATAATACTTCAAAAATGAGTTGGATTGGGCCCAAAATTGGCCTGAAATCGCGACCCACGTGTTCACTTAAGTGAACTCACGTGCTGACAGTCGTGCATACGCATGAGGCATGCATACACATGACTTCGCGAATCTCTAAAACATGCATACGCATAAGGCATGCGTATGCACAACTTGATATTCATGTGTATGCATGACCCTGAAATGCTCAAAAGTATATTTCTTCCTAAATTCTCTACTTTGCATACTTTTCCTTCACTTCTTCAAGCAATCCTTGCCTTCTAAGCCTAAAATCACTTAACAAACACACATGACATCGAATGGAATTTAGCAATTTAAAAGTCTAAAAAACATATTTTTAATCTTAAGCACAATTCAGACAAAATTTACAAAAGTATGCTATTTCAGTGAATAAATGTAGGATAAGTTGATAAAATTCACTTATTTCAATATAAAATAAACCATCAAATTGTGGTTTATCAAGGATACAAATTGGAATCAATTTAGTTCAGAAATAGCTTCAGCAATATTATAGATGAATATTACAAATCAGGAAGAAGACCATATTACCTGGATAGGTGAAAATGATGGTCATTACACAGTGGCTTTAGGGTACAAAATTAGTTTTCAGCTCACCCACCTGTCGCCGAACAACCTACCCAAGGTTTGCAAGGACAAGAAGCTCTAGAATCTATTATGAGACCTTTAATACCCAACAAAAGTTAAAGTATTTCTCTAGAAAGTACTGTATGACGGACTCCCTATTCGTCGAAAACTCCATTGCCAAATTCCAAGAATCACAGAAGAGTGCCCTAGACGCAATTCAGAGGTAGAGTTAGTGACTCATTATCTAATTGAATGCTTGATGTCAAAGGATATATGGTGAAAGACAACAATAGATGCTAACCTGCTTGTGGATAGCTCGAATGAATTTTGGAAAAGATGGAGCCGCTTTACTGATGGAATGCTGAGAGGACAAAATGGGAAAAAGAAGATAACAATTGCAGTAATAATCACCTGAAAGATATGGAATTTATTAATTTTTGAGAAATGCAGAGGGAATGCTCAAGCTAACTAGTAATCACAATGATAATAGAAATAGGTATTAGGTTGTCATATTTTTGTGCCAATAAGACTTTTTAAAAAAATATGTTAGATTCATTTTTTGGCTGTCCAAAAATTGGACCATCCTTGATTGTTTTCATTCCATTCCAATAAATGAAATAAATTACTAGCTTAAGAAAAAAAATTAAATAGTATGCAATTCTAAATTATGATTTAATATATCTTAAATAATATTAAATAATTAATCATAAATTTAATTTATTAATTCTAAACTTGGTAAAAATTTTTACGGAGATACTTGTCCTTTTTGAAAAATACAAATATCTTATTTTATGTTTAGTAAATTAAAAAATGTGTTTATACTTGTAGTTTAAAATTTAAAAGTGCTATTAAAAATACCTAAAAGAATATTTTTTAAAATTAATTTGTGATTGTAATTTTATATATTAATATATATTCAAATTTAGCATATATTTATACCTATTATGATCTTTTTAAATTTTAAAAATAATTTACCAAACATAATCATTGTTCGTACCCTAACCCAAACATAAAGCCAAGACCAATAAGGATGAAAGGACCAGCCTTGGAAGGTGGCCCTTCATCCCCTACCCGACCTTAACAAAGCCTGTCCTAAGGATCCCTACCCACTTCCCAGCATTGATACTCTGGTCGACTTGGCCTCAGGCTACCAATATCTATCCTTTATGGACGCATACTCGGGATACAATCAAATCCCAATGCACAAATTGGATCAAGAAAAGACCTCTTTCATAACTCCAAAGGTTAATTATTGCTATATAGTAATGCCTTTTGGATTGAAGAATGCGGGGGCTACTTACTAGCGACTGATGAACAAAGTCTTTTCCTCCCGCATAGGAAAACTCATGGAGGTATACATAGACGACATGCTCGTCAAAACCAAAGAGAGCACGACACTATTGTCCAACCTCTCTGGGGTATACGCCACCATAAAAAAACATGGCATGAGGTTAAACCCTTCGAAATGTACCTTTGCAATAGAAGTTGGAAAGTTCTTAGGCTTCATGCTCACCGAAAAGGGCATAGAAGCAAATCCAGACAAGTGCCAAGAAATTCTCAATATAAAGAGTCCGACCTGTGTTAAAGAGGTCTAACAACTAAATGGGAGATTAACGGCCCTATCAAGGTTCCTAGCAGAATTAGCCCTGAGATCACTCCCCCTCTACTCTATCCTAAGGAAGGGAAAATAATTTGAGTAGACTCAAAAGTGCGAACAAGCCTTCCGATATTTCAAAACCTTCCTAAGTCAACCACCCATACTCGCCTGACCTATAGAAAGAGAAGAGCTCGTCCTATACCTATCGGTGGCAAGTCGGGCCATAACGTCCGCCCTGGTACGAGAAGAAGAAAAAGGACAACAACCTATCTATTTCATCAGCAAAGCCTTACAGGGGATAGAGCTAAACTATCAAAAGATAGAAAAATTTGCCTATGCCCTTATCCTCACGTCTCGAAGACTCTAACCCTACTTCTAGGCTCACATGATAAGAGTCTGCACTAATCAACTAATGAAACATATCCTATAAAAGACGGACTTAGCAGGCCAAATGCTACAATGGGTAATGGAATTGTCCGAGTTTGATCTAAAGTACAAAGCTCAAACGGTAATCAAATCACAATACCTCGCCGACTTTGTCGATGAATACACTGAAATCCCATAAGATCCGACCACATGGAGCCTATATGTGGACGGGTCATCAAATAAAGCCGGAAGTTGAGCCAGGGTCATCCTGGAAAGCGACCAAGGAACTCGGATAGAGCTATCCTTAAGATTTAAATTTCCTGCTTCTAATAACCAAGCAGAATACAAAGCCTTACTCGCTGGCCTGAAGCTGGCTAAAGAAGTAGGGACCAAGAAGCTGATAGTGTTTAGTAATTCGCAAGCAATAACTTCGCAAATTATCAAAACCTATCAAGGCAAAGACCCCACTATGAATAAATACTTAGAGAAAACCTGAGAACATTTGGCATACTTCGAAAAGAGCAACATCCAACATATAACCCGGGAATTCAATGCTCGGGTTGACTCTCTCTCAAAGTTAGCCAGCACCAAGCCAGGGAGCAATAATAGGAGTCTTATCCAAATGACCTTAAAAACACCATCAATTTTGAAAGAGGAGGACAATTTAAATCCAGAAGCATTGGCCATATCCAACCAAAACTTAGGATGGATGACTCCCATAATCAACTACCTTAAATTTGACACATTTCCTAATAATCAAAAGGAAGCCAGAAGACTTATCAAAGGGGCACAAAACTACACACTAGTCCACAATGTTTTGTACAAAAGAGGGATCTCAACACCCCTCTTAAAGTGTGTACCAACTTCTAACACAAAAGAAGTCCTGGAAGAAGTACACAGTGGCATCTGCAGCAACCACCTAGGAGCTCGATCACTAGCCAAAAAGGTGATCCAGGCCGGTTTCTTTTGGCCAACTCTGCAAAGGGAAGCAGCGGAGTTCATTAAAAAGTGCCCACAGTGTTAGAAACACGCCAACTTTCATGTCGTTCCACCCGAGGAGCTAATCAGCGTGACCTCACCATGACCATTTGCAAAATGGGGACTCAATCTGCTCGGACCATTCCCACAGGCTCCATGACAAGTCAAATACCTTATAGTAGGGATTAACTACTTTACTAAGTGGATCGAGCTAGAACCATAGCAACCATCACTGCCCAAAGAAGTTAGAAGTTCCTATATAAGAATATTGTCATAAGGTTCGGAGTTCCCCACTCCATCACCACGGATAACGGGACCCAATTCATTGACTCCACCTTCTGAAACTTGGCGGCCAACTTAAAGATCAAACACCGATTCACTCCAGTAGAACACCCCCAGGCCCATGGATAGGCTGAAGCAACCAACAAAGTCATACTAGCCGGGTTAAAACACTGACTACAAGATGCAAATGGGACTTGGGTTGACGAGCTCCTTCAAGTCTTTTGGGCAGATCAGACTACTCCCCACTCCACAACAAGGGAATCACCCTTCTGACTTGCTTACGAAAGAGAGGCCATGATTCCATTAGAAGTTATCATAGAATATTACCTAGGGTAGAATTTTACAATGAAAGAGCCAACACCCAGGCACAAGAGAAGAGCTCGACCTCCTCCTAAAAGTCTGAGAAAGAGCTCGGATTAGGGAGAAAGCTCTAAAGCAAAGGATGTCTCTAAGATACAACCAAAAGGTAGTCAAAAGAAGCTTTAGCACCAACGATCTCATCCTGATCTGGAATGACATTGGGGTGAAAAAGTCAGGGGAAGGAAAGCTGGCAGCTAATTGAAAAAGTGATGAGCGAATATTTTATACGCTTTTTGGCATCATTTTCATATAGTTTTTAGTATGTTTTGTTTAAGTTTTATTAAGTTTTCATAGGTTTTAGTGTAAAATTTACATTTTTGGATTCCACTTTGAGTTTGTGTATTTTTGGGCAATTTTAGGTATTTTCTGCTTGAAATTGAGGAGCTAGAGCAAAAGTCTGATTCAGAGGCAGAGAAAGCACTGCAAATGCTATCTGGATCTGACCTCCTTGCACTCGAAAGAGCATTTTTGGAGCTACAGAAGTCCAAATGGAGTGTTCATAATGGATATGGAAAGAAAACATCCAGGGCTTTCCAGAAATATATAATAGTCCACACTTTGCTTCAGAATTGAAAGCCCAAAACTGGGGTCCAGCGCCAACCTCCTGCCCTATTCTGGCGTCCAGTGCCCACAAGGAGAAGACTAGCGTTCAACACCCTAGAGGCCTCCTAGCACGTGGATATCATCAAAGCTCAGCCCAAACATTCACCAAGTGGGCCTCAAAAGTGGATTTTAGGATTAAAAGACTGTTTTACCCTTTCTTATCTAATCCTTAGTCATTAGCTTAGCATTTAAAGAACCTTTACACGATCTTCTAGGGGGGATCTGCCATATTTCATTTTTCATATTGTATTTTCTATCAGTATGAGTTTTTAAACCTCCTAGGTTGAGGGGAGGAGCCCTGCTGAGTTTTATAGATTAATAAAAGTATTACTGTTTCTTTTAAATCTGTGTTTGATTCAATTCTAAGATATATCTTCGTTCTTCAACTTGATGAATGGGATGACCCGTGACAATCATCTTTGTTCTTCATATTAAGACTGCATGCCTGACAACAACCCATGTTCTTCTTGGGTTCGTGGGAATACATAACTGGAAAGCATCGAACCACTAGCTTGATTATACATCTCTTAGACGGCTAATCCATGATTTTGTTGGGGACTTCTCGAGACACCAGTTCAGCCGAGGTATGGGGAGATTAGGGTCTCTGTGGTAGAGGCTAGAACCTAAAGGCACAACATTCTCTGATCTGGAAGATTCGACCTTGTCTATCACATTTTGAGTAGGATCATTAAGGAGAATGGACTGCAGGAGCTTCACCCTTAATCAGAATGGATCCACACTAACCCTGGGGTTCAGATCTGGAGGAGCATTAGCGACCTCTCAACCGGCGACAATCACATACAGCCTGCCATAGAAATCATTCACAATTAAAGAAGATAGTAAGACCAGAGTTAATCCAAAAGGACAAAGCATCTCCAAGCCTTAACCATTTTATTATCATTATAAACCGGTCAACCTAGTTCAGATCTCATTATTCCTTTTATGCAATTAAACAACATACCAACATCTCCTACTCACCTGACTAAGATCTACAAGATAACCATATCTTGCTTCAAACCGCAATTCTCGTGGGATCGACCCTTACTCGCTCAGGTATTACTTGGACGACCCAGTGCACTTGTTGGTAAAATTGTACGAAGTGTGGGGATTCGTGCACCAAGTTTTTGGCGCCGTTGCTGGGAATCGTTTGAATTTGGACAACGAACGGATTATCTTGTTGCTTAGATTAGGTATTCTTTATGTTTTATTTTCTCTTTTGTTTATGTCTTTTGTTTTTTTTTTCAACAACTTTTCAAAACTTTTTCTGTTTTTGGCTATGTATTTTGTTTTGATTTTCTTACTCTGAGTCTTACGTCTTTCTTGTTTTCTTTTTCAAAATTTCTTCAAAAATTTTTTCTTTTCTTTATTAATCTTTATCTTTTGTTTGAGTCTTTAATTCTTATTCTTGGTAAAAGTTTCGAATTTCTTGGTTTTTTATCCAAAATTTTTTAAAAAAAAGTGTCTTTTGTTTGAGTCTTATGTCAATCCTTAAGTTTGGTGTCTCTTTATATTTCTCCTTTTCAAAATTTTGAAAATTATTTGCTTTGATTTCAAAAATTTTTAAGTTTGGTGTCCTTTGGTCACTTTGGTTTTCATCGCTTTTAACCTGTTCTTGGTTTTTCTTTCTTCATATTCGAACTATTCTTGGTTATTTTTCTTGTTTGATTTCAAAATTTTTAAGTTTGCTGTCTCTTTGTGTTTTCTTGCTTGTTTTTGAATAATTTGAATCCTTGATCCTAAAAATTTTAAGTGTGGTGTCTCTTTGGTGTTTCTTGATTTTTCTCTCCTTTAATTTTTCAAAAAAGTTGTTCTTGAGTGTTCTTTCTTGGTATTCAAGTTGTTCTTATTTCTTTTCATGTTTTGATCTAGAGCCCTAGCTTGGACTTCAGGGACCGAACAAGCCGAACCAGTTTGAGTATTGAGGTCGGGCACGGGCACTTTCTCCTCATAATCGGGGGAAGGGACATTCTTCCCATTAACAACGACATTATCAGTGCTGAACAAAGAAAGGTCGAGGTCGTGGGGCTAGAACCCGAACTTGGGCCTTCAGATTCTCATACATTTTAGCCATACCCCCAATCACATGCTCATGAAGTTCGGCGTAGTCGTCCCGAGCTGACCTCAGATCCTCCCGCATATTGATCAACTCCTCGTAAATATGAGAATAACTCTCCTTGGCAATTTTCTTCATCTCCTCTGCCAGTAGTGACGCTGCCTCGGCCTTAGTTGCTCGGGCACGAGCCATCTTCAAATCTGATTCCAACCTGGCAGTCTTCTCTTCCAACTTGGTCTTCGAACCACTTAACCTCTCCATGTCATGTCGGACAGAGTTCAAAAAAGCCTGAGAAGCATGAATATGATATTTTCTCAACTCTTTAGCCAAAGCAGTATTCACCCCTGCCATGCGAATGCAGCTGCGGGTCATGTGCTGGAGGTAGTTCAAAATAGATACATCATCCATTGATATCTGGCTGCTAGGCAGGATATGCTTCTCACTCCAAGCAAAGTTGTCAAAATCCTTGTCATACCTAACTCCCCGGTAGTCTTCTGCCTCTTGGGGGTTAGCTCACAAGGGAATGGGGATGACGGTGCACCGAACTCTCTAACGACGGGTCGGGAGAGACTAAGCAAATAGAGGGAGTAGGAATGACCTTCCTCTGAATGGTCGGAGCAGAACTTGGCTTCTTCGGCGGAGGTCGGGAAGCATAGTCCCTGGTTTCTTGGCCCTGGAGATTACGAGTAGCAACCGACTTCTTCGTATTACGTAAAAATCTCATCGAGGAAGATTTTGAAGCCGTATCTGAAAAAGAGCACGAAGACACAAATTATCATAATCACAAATATATAGCACCATGATAATGAGAAAAGCTAGAGGTCAAAGAACTACCTAACTCGGATCGGAGAAGACTAGGATCCCCTAAGAATCTCTTTGTGTCCAAGTGAGGAGTTTGACTCCAACACTCTTCCAAAACACCGACAAAGGCTCGTTCAATCTCATCTAAGCTATATATGCTATACTTTGTCACTACGAGGTTCTGTTGCCAAAAAAGAGGGAAGGAAGGTTCATCACTCTCATCTAGGAAGAAAGGTCGGATATCTTCTACTGCTTGAACTTTAAAGAAATGATATTTAAAATCATGAAATGACTCATCAAAAATAGAAAATACCTTTTTACTCTGAACAGCACGGAAAGAGATCTAAGACACCTTCCCCTTCTGCGACTGGGTTTGATCAAGACAAACAAATAAAGGAAAAGACTAAGCAACATTACAAGACCAGCTGAAAATTTTTCAAAAATGCCCACAAATTCTGGTAAAGCTGAGAAGGAGCTACATTACAAGACCAGAGGATCTCTGTTTTAGAATCGGTAAAAGGGAAAGTAACACCCAATTTGGTAAAAAAGCAATCATAAGCGTAGAAAAAAGGACGTTCTGAGTTATCCAAAGGACGGAAGCAAACCCTCTCTTCAGGATCGAGAGCAACCAGCTCATAACTTCTCTCATCCTCCCTATTTACACATATCCTATGGTGCTTATGGAACTCGTCACAGTACTCCCTATCCATTAAAGGAACACAAGAGAGGACTACAATATCTACCTAGTTATGAAGGGATAGGGGGACTTTAGTGGACATTTTTGTCAAGACAAGATGAGACATATTGCTACACCTACAAATGTAAACAACAAAGAGATCATTACTACAACAACCCGGACAGGGGCAAAAGAGGTTGGATGAAAACTAGTGAAATCAAAAGTAAATTATTTTTCTCAAAAATTTCAAACCAAAAGGCGTCCCTCCCATGCAACATCGTTACAAAAGAGCAACACTTTTGGGGGGCAATACAGAAACAAAAGAGGTAAATAAATCAACCACAGTCTCGCAGAATCCAGAAAAACCCAAAACAACCAAAACAAGGATATCAAGTAAAAGGGAAGACTTTTTTCGCAACAATAGACAAAGCAATAAAGAAGAAATATCCAAAAGAAACAGCAAAAGTCATCATCAAAAAACAAGAATCAACAACCATCATCAACATCACCAAAATCATTCAAAAGAATAGCAAAGGTAAGCAAAAAACGCAAAGCCATTAAAACACCAACCTAGCTAAAATTCAAAAATGGAAGGGCATGTTAAGCAACAGTAACACAAACGTTTCTCTCCAAGATAGAAGCATCTGGGAAACCCAAGATAGAGAAAATCTTAGAAACAAGGATGATCGAAAAGCAACAGAGAAAAGAAGAAGTTCTTTCGCAACGGGAAATAGAGAGAGAGTCACAGAAATGGAGAAATGAAGAAGAAGAGTATCCACGAAGCTTTTATAAGGAAGCAAGGAGTAACAGGCCCAATAACTTCACTTTAAATCGTGTGCAAAGATCAAGGAAACTATCGCGCCAATTCAACCTCCTTTTTAAAGAAGGGCAAATATTCAAAATTTTCAAACCAATAACCAAAAAACTTGACCTTCAAGAGCTCCCGACATCTAGATAGAAGCCACATAATGCTTGAGCTTGACTTTACAAAGATCGGGACTAAAGCAAGGGCACTACTCATATCCTGGCCTAAACATAAAGCCAAGCCCAATAAGGATGAAGGACCAGGCTTGGAAGGTGGACCCTCATCCCCTACCTGTCCACTTTGAAGAGGTTGGACGCCGACCAAGGAGCCCAGCTCCACTTATTTAATGCGGCAGGTCACTGCTTCTAAAAGCCGCGACTAAATCCCTTTCTCCTCCTAAAGATAGACTCCAAAGACACAAGATAAGATAAGGTGGAACTACCACTACCCAAGGAGGTCACCAAACTCTACTATAAATACACTGGCACCCCCAGGTATAACTTACGTTCTACTCTACTAAAAATCTACCTAAAGCCCTTGCTAACTTAAGCATCAAAATCTCTAGCAGCTCAGACGCTGCCCCCACCAAGGGACCTGGACCTCACGTTCAAGCCCAAATCAACATTTCAGGTAATCCTTGGAACAATCATTTTTACTTTATTTATTAAAAATTAGTTTTAATTTAATGTATAAAATATAAATGCTATAACTTAAAAATTATATCTTAAAAACTAACGTTAATAACCTATTTTCAAAATTAAAAATATTTGAAAACCATAAATAACTATAGCTTGTTTCTTTTTTAGCCTTCGTTTGTTTTTAGGGTTAATGGTCAAATTGGTCCTCAAAAGATTGCACAGTCGTCATTTTTGTCCCTGAATAATTTTTTAATCAAATTAGTCCTCGAAATATTTAAAATTAATCTCGTTTGTCATTCAGTTTTTAGGCTAACAGTTTTCAGTCAACGGCAATACACGTGGATCGTTAACTGACAACTTAGCAGTGACCAAAACGATGCTATTTTGCACAAATTCCCTATTACTGAAGTAACTCTCCCATTAATCTACCACTTCCCCCCTTTCACTACCACTTTTCCTTTTTTCACCCAAAATCAACGCAAAATTACCCAAAATAGAGTGAGAAGACGGAGTTGCTCCAATAGGCCATGGAAGCAACAATCGGTGATGACGTTTGTAGTGCGACCACTCCTCCTCGTCGCGATCTGAAGGCCACCACTCTTCTGCAGTGGTAGGCACCGTCTCGGGTAAAAGGTCAGTACCTATTGCTCTGCAAGTTCCTTCTCCTTTTTTTATTTCTTTTATATAAATGTGTGGTATGATATTCATTGATTTGAATGTTGATTAATTTCGGGTTAGAGTTTTTGTGCTGGGGTTAGTTACTGCTAGGGTTTGCAATAGTTTACATGTTTTGTATGATGAAAAATTTGGATGCTTTGTTTTCATATGGGCAAATACAACGTGTGTGGATAGATGAAACTTTTTGTTTTATTTAATTCATGTAAAAGGCAGAATTTAGTGAAATGGTGTTCTTTTTAGATTAAAGTAGTGATTGGAGTTTTGTAAAAGGATATTATAACGAATTAGGATATTCAGAGGTGAATGGTTGTTGCTAGAAAGTATCAAGAATGTCGCTTGCAGTTGGATTGAGAAAATTAGAAGAAGATGATGATTTATTGGAAATGGTGAAAGATTGTAGAAAGAATCACAATTCGATTAACATTTACTGTGTGCATAGAATCTTAGAGCCACAAATGTTAGAGTGTATGAGTGGTGCACGAAATTGTGATACACAATGGCGCCAAAAACTTGGTACGCACAATTGTAATCTCCACTCTTTTTCATAACTTCGCACAACTAACCAGCAAGTGCACTGGGTCGTCCAAGTAATAAACCTTACGTGAGTAAGGGTCGATCCCACAGAGATTGTCGGCTTGAAACAAGCTATGGTCACCTTGTAAATCTCAGTCAGGAAGATTCAAATGGGTTATGTAGTTTTACTAATTAAAAAGATAAATAAAACATAATTTAAAGATAGAGATACTTGTGTAATTCATTGGTGATAATTTCAGATAAGTGCATAGAAATTCTTTATTCCTGTTGAATATCTGCTTTCCTACTGCCTTCATCCAATCCTTCATACTCTTTTCTATGGCAAGCTGTATGTTGGGTTTCACCGGCGTCAATGGTTACCTCCCGTCCTCTCAGTGAAAATAGTCCAAATGCGCTGTCACCGCATGGCTAATCATCTGTCAGTTCTCGATCATGTTGGAATAGAATCCAGTGATCCTTTTGCGTCTGTCACTACGCCCAACACTCGCGAGTTTGAAGCTCATCACAGTCATCCCTTCCCAGATCCTACTTGGAATACCACAGACAAAGTTTAGACTTTCCGAATCTTAGGAATGGCTGCCAATAATTCTAGCTTATACCACGAAGACTCCGATCTTTCGGAATGGAGGCTAAGAGATACACGCTCAATCTTAAGTAGAACGAAGGTGGTTGTCAGTCACGCGTTCATAAGTGAAAATGATGATGAGTGTCATGGATTATCACGTTCATCAGGTTGAAGTGCAAGTGAATATCTTAAAAAAGAATAAGCTTGAATTGAATAGAAAATAGTAGTAATTGCATTAATACTCGAGGAACAGTGATGAGCGGATAATTTATACGCTTTTTGGCATTGTTTTTAGTATGTTTTTAGTATGATCTAGTTAGTTTTTAGTATATTTTCAGTAGTTTTTAGTTAAAATTCACTTTTCTGGACTTTATTATGAGTTTGTGTGTTTTTCTGTGATTTCAGGTATTTTCTGGCTGAAATTGAGGGACCTGAGCAAAAATCTGATTCAGAGACTGAAAAGGACTGCAGATGCTGTTGGATTCTGACCTCCCTGCACTCGAAGTGGATTTTCTGGAGCTACAGAAGCCCAATTGGCGCGCTCTCAACGGCGTTGAAAAGTAGACATCCTGGCTTTCCAGCAATATATGATAGTCCATACTTGCCCAAGATTTGATGGCCCAAACCGGCGTTCAAAGTCCCTTCGAAATTCCAGCGTTAAACGCCGGAACTGGCACCAAAGTGGGAGTTAACGCCCAAACTGGCACAAAAGCTGGCGTTTAACTCCAAGAAGAGTCTCTACACGAAATGATTCATTTCTCAGCCCAAGCACACACCAAGTGGGACCGGAAGTGGATTTTTATGTCATTTACTCATCTTAGGCTACTAGTTTTCTATAAGTAGGACCTTTTACTATTGTGTTATCATCTTTGATCATGTTTTTATGATTGAACCCTCTTTGGAGCTGGCCATTCGGCCATGCCTAGACCTTGTTCTTATGTATTTCAACGGTGGAGTTTCTACACACCATAGATTAAGGTGTGGAGCTCTGCTGTACTCGAGTATTAATGCAATTACTATTGTTCTTCTATTCAATTCCGCTTGTTCTTGTTCTAAGATATCATTTGCACCCAAGAAACATGATGAATGTGATGATTATGTGACACTCATCATCATTCTCACCTATGAACGAGTGCCTGACAACCACTTCTGTTCTACAAGCAAACAGGCTCTAATGTTTATCTCTTGGATTCCTGATACACGATTCCGCTTGTTCTTGTTCTAAGATATTCATTTGCACCCAAGAACATGATGAATGTGATGATTATGTGACACTCATCATCATTCTCACCTATGAACGAGTGCCTGACAACCACTTCTGTTCTACAAGCAAACAAGGCTCTAATGTTTATCTCTTGGATTCCTGATACACGATGCATGGTTGATCGCCTGACAACCGAGTGCTCGCCTGACAACCGAGCCAGCCATTCCGTGAGATCAGAGTCTTCGTGGTATAGGCAAGAACTGATGGCGGCATTCAAGAGAATCCGGAAGGTCTAACCTTGTCTGTGGTATTTTGAGTAGGATTCAATGATTGAATGACTGTGACGTGCTTCAAACTCCTGAGGGCGGGGCGTTAGTGACAGACGCAAAAGAATCAATGGATTATATTCCGGCCTGATCGAGAATTGAAAGATGGATAGCCGTGCCGTGATAGGGTGCGTTGAACATTTCCACTGAGAGGATGGGAGGTAGCCACTGACAACGGTGAAACCCTTGCATAAACTTGCCATGGAAAGGAGTAAGAAGGATTGGATGAAGACAGTAGGAAAGCAGAGAGACGGAAGGGACACAGCATCTTCATGCGCTTATCTGAAATTCCCACCAATGAATTACATAAGTATCTCTATCTTTATCTTTATGTTTTATTCATCATCTATACCCATTTGAGTCTGCCTGACTAAGATTTACAAGGTGACCATAGCTTGCTTCATACCAACAATCTCCGTGGGATCGACCCTTACTCGCGTAAGGTTTATTACTTGGACGACCCAGTGCACTTGCTGGTTAGTTGTGCGGAGTTGTGATGAAGAGTTGAGATTGCAATGAGCGTACCATGTTGATGGCGCCATTGATGATCACAATTCCGTGCACCAAACAGCAGAGCTCCACACCTTAATCTATGGTGTGTAGAAACTCCACCGTTGAAAATACATAAGTGGTCTGGAGGTCCAGGCATGACCGAATGGCCAGCCTCCCCAAATATGACAATATAATATCCAGAATGTCTCTATGATCCGAAGATGAGAATACAATAGTAAAAGGTCCTATTTATAATGAAACTAGTTACTAGGATTTATAGAAATAGGTAAATGATGCAGAAATCCACTTCCGGACCCACTTGGTGTGTTCTTGTGCTGAGCATTGAGCTTTACACATGTAGAGGTCTTCCTTGGAGTTAAAAACCAGCTTTGGTGCCAGTTTGGGCGTTTAACTCCAACTTTTATGCCAGTTCTGGCGTTTTGACGCCAGAAAAGGGCAGAGAGCTGGCATTTTGACGCCATTTTACGTCATCAAAACTCGCACAAAGTATGGACTATTATATATTGCTGGAAAGCCCTGGATGTCTACTTTTCAACGCAATTGAGAGCGCGCCCTTTGGAGTTTTGTAGCTCCAGAAAATCTACTTCGAGTGCAGGGAGGTCAGAATCTAACAGCATCTGCATTCCTTTATCAGCCTCTGAATCAGATTTTTGCTCAGGTCCCTCAATTTCAGCCAGAAAATACCTAAAATCACAGAAAAATATGCAAACTCGTAGTAAAGTCCAGAAATGTGAATTTTGCATAAAAACTAATAAAAATATCCCAAAAAGTAGATAGATCCTACTAAAAACTACCTAAAAATAATGCCAAAAAGTGTATAAATTATCCGCTCATCACAACACCAAACTTAAATTGTTGCTTGTCCCCAAGCAACTGAAAACAAAATAGGATGAAAAGAAGAGAATATACAATGAATCCCACAGTATCAATGAAACTTAGTTCTAATTAGATGAGCGGGGCTTGTAGCTTTTTGCTTCTGAACAGTTTTGGCATCTCACTTTATCCTTTGAAATTCAGAATGATTGGCATCTATAGGAACTCAGAATTTTAGATAGTGTTATTGATTCTCCTAGTTCAGTATGTTGATTCTTGAACACAGCTACTTTATGAGTCTTGGCCGTGGCCTTAAGCACTTTGTTTTCCAGTATTACCACCGGATACATAAATGCCACAGACACGTAACTGGGTGAACATTTTCAGATTGTGACTCAGCTTTGCTAAAGTCCCCAGTTAGAGGTGTCCAGAGCTCTTAAGCACACTCTTTTGCTTTGGATCACGACTTTAACTACTCAGTCTCAAGCTTTTCACTTGGACCTGCATGCCACAAGCACATGGTTAGAGACAGCTTGGTTTAGCCACTTAGGCCTGGATTTTATTTCCTTGGGCCTTCCTATTCATTAATGGTCAAAGCCTTGGATCCTTTTTACCCTTGCCTTTTGGTTTAAAGGGCTATTGACTTTTTCTGTTTGCTTTTCTTTTTCTTTTCTCTTTTTTTTCGCCATTTTTTTCACTGCTTTTTCTTACTTCAAGAATCAATTTCATGATTTTTTATATTATCAATAACATTTCTCTTTGTTCATTATTCTTTTAAGAGCCAACAATTTTAACATTCATGAACAACAAGATAAAAAATATGCACTGTTCAAGCATTCATTCAGAAAACAAAAAGTATTGCCACCACATCAAAATAATTAAACTAATTTCAAGATAAAATTTGAAATCCAAGTACTTCTTGTTCTTTTGTAATTAAGCACATTTTTCATTTAAGAGAGGTGAAGGATTCATGGAGTTATTCATAGCTTTAAGACATAGACACTAGACACTAATGATCATGTAGTGAAGACACAAACATAGATAGATCATACAGCATAAAGCCGAAAACAGAAAAATAAATAGACAAGGAGATTAAGGAATGAGTCCACCTTAGTGAGGGTGGAGTCTTCCTCCTCTTAAAGAACCAATGGTGCTCTTGAGCTCCTCTATGTCTCTTCCTTGCCTTTGTTGCTCATCCCTCATAGCTCTTTGATCTTCTCTAATCTCATGGAGAATGATGGAGTGTTCTTGGTGTTCCATCCTTAATTGGTCCATGTTGTAACTCAAGCTTTCCAAAGAAGTGTTGAGTTGCTCCCAATAATTGTATGGAGAAAATTGCATCCCTTGAGGCATCTTAGGGATTTCTTGATGAGGGACTTCCTCATGCTCTTGTTGAGTGCCATGAATGGGCTCTCTAGTTTGCTCCATCCTCTTTTTAGTGATGGGCTTGTCCTCTTCAATGAGGATGTCTCCCTCTATGATAATCCCAGCTAAATAGCAAAGGTGACATATGAGATGAGGGAAGGCTAATATTGCCAAAGGTGAGGACTTCTCAGCCACCTTGTAGAGTTCTAGAGGTATGATTTTATGAACTTCTACTTCCTCTCCAATCATGATACTATGGATCATGATCGCCTGATCTACAGTTACCTCAGATCGGTTGCTAGTGGGAATAATAGAGCGTTGGATGAACTCCAACCATCCTCTAGCCACAAACTTAAGATCCGGTCTTCTCAATTGAATCAGGTTGCCTCTTGAGTCTCTTTTCCATTGAGCTCCTTCTACACATATGTCCATGAGGACTTGGTCCAATCTTTGATCAAAGTTGACCCTTCTAGTGTAGGGGCGTGCATTTTCTTCCATTATTGGCAAGTTGAATGCTAGCCTCACGTTTTCTAGACTGAAATCTAAGTATTTCTCCCAAACCATTGTAAGCCAATTCTTTGGGTTTGGGTTCATACTTTGATCATGGTTCCTAGTGATCCATGCGTTTGCATAGAACTCTTGAACCATTAAGATTCTGACTTGTTGAATGGAGTTGGCCAGAACTTCCTAACCTCTTCTTTGGATTTCTTGTCGGATCTCCGGATATTTGCCCTTTTTGAGCCTAAAAGGGACCTCAGGGATTACCTTCTTCTTGGCCACAACTTCATAGAAGTGGTCTTGATGGACTTTTGAGATGAATCTCTCCATCTCCCATGACTCAAAGGTGGAGGCAGTTGCCTTCCCTTTCCTCTTTCTAGAGGTTTCTCTGGCCTTAGGTGCCATAAATGGTTATGGAAAAATAAAAAGCAATGCTTTTACCATACCAAACTTAAAATATTTGCTCGTCTCCAAGAAAAAGAAGAAAGAAAGATGTAGAAGAAGAAGAAAATGGAGGAGATGGAGGGTGTATAGGGTTCGGCCAAGGGGGGAAGAAGGGGTTTGTGATGTGTGAAAATGAAGGAGTGAAGAGGGGTATTTATAGAGAGAGTGGCCGAATGGGTTTGGGTGGGTTTGGGAGGGAAATGGTTTTAAATTTTGAAGGTGGGTGGGGGTTTTGGGGGAAGAGTTAAGGAAGTGATTGGTGAAGGGTATTTAGGAAAGAGATATGGAGGTGATTGGTGAAGGGTATTTGGGGAAGAGTGTTGTAGAAAGGTGTGAAGAGGAGAGAGAGTGAGTTGAGATTGGTGGAGATCCTGTGGGGTCCACAGATCCTGGGGGCCAAAGAATTCTCTTTCCTGCTCTAATTGGGCATTCAAAACACCTTAGAGTGCAATTCTGGCGTTTAAACGCCAGTCTGCTGCCCTGTTCTGGTGTTTAAATGCCAGCCTTCCTTCCTGTTCTGGCATCTAAACGCCAGTTTGTTGCCCTGTTCTGCTGTTTAAACGCCAGTCTGGTGCCCTATTCTGGCGTTTAAACGCCCAAAAAGGTGCCAAATTGGGCGTGTAAATGCCCGCTTTACTAGTAAGTCCTTCCTCCAGGGGTGCTATTTTCGATGCTGTTTTTTATTTTTTTCTTTATTTTTGTAATTATCTTTGTGACTTCACATGATCATCAACCTAAAGAAAACAAAATAATATAGATAAAATTAAAATAAAATTGGGTTGCCTCCTAATAAGCGCTTCTTTAATGTCAATAGCTTGATAGTGAGCTCTCTTGGAGCCTCATAGATGATCAGAGTATGGTTGAGATCTCTCAACACCAAACTTAGAGTTTGGCTGTGGCCTCCCAACACCAAACTTAGAGTTTGAATGTAGGGGCTCTGTTTGACTCTGTATAGGGAGAAGCTCTTCATGCTTACTCTCCATGGTTACAAATGGAGAACCTTGAGTCTTTACTACAAGGCATTCTTCATTCACATGAAGGATCAACTCTCCTCTGTCAACATCAATTACAGCTCTTACTATGGCTAGGAAAGGTCTTTCAAGGATGATGGATTCATCTTCATCCCTCATAGTATCTAGGATTATGAAATCAGTAGGGAAGTAAAGGCCTTCAACCTTCACTAGCACGTCCTCTACTAGTCCATAAGCCTTTTTCATGGATTTATCTGCCATCTCTAATGAGAATTTGGCAGCCTGTACCTCATAGATTCCTAGTTTCTCTATTACAGAGAGCGGCATCATGTTTATCCCTGACCCCAAGTCACACAGAGCTTTTTCAAAGGTCATGGTGCCTATGGTACAGGGTATTAAGAATTTACCAGGATCCTGTTTCTTTTAAGGTAAATTTTGCTGAACCAATGTATTCAGTTCATTGGTAAGCAAGGGAGGCTCTTCCTCCCAAGTCTCATTAACAAACAGCTTGGCATTCAGCTTCATGATTGCTCCTAAATATTGGGCAACTTGCCCTTCAACAATGTCTTTATCCTCTTCAGAAGATGAATAGTCATCAGAGCTCATGAATGGTAAAAGAAGGTCCAAGGAAATCTCTATGGTCTCTGTATGAGCCTCAGATTCCTTTGGTTCCTCATTAAGGGATTTTGTACTGACCATTGGATGTCCCCTGAGGTCTTCCTCATTGGGATTCACGTCCTCCTCCTCCTCTAAGGTTTCGGCCATGTTGATTATATCAATGGCCTTGCACTCTCCTTTGGGGTTCTCTTCTGTATTGCTTGGGAGAGTGCTAGGAGGAGTTTCAGTAGCCCTTTTACTCAGCTGGCCCACTGGTGCACGAATTTATAATCCGCACAACTAACCAGCAAGTGCACTGGGTCGTCCAAGTAATACCTTACGTGAGTAAGGGTCGATCCCACGGAGACTATTGATTTGAAGCAAGCTATATTTATTTTATTATCCTTAGTCAGGAGGCCAATAGGATTAAAAGTGAAATTACTAGATTTGATTATAAAAATAAAAGAGAATAACAGTGTTACTTGTTGTGCAGTAATGAGAAATATGTTAGAGTTTTGGAGATGCTTTGTCCTTTGAACTTCAACTCTTCCTTGAATTCCTTCAACACACGAAAAGTCCCTTCCATGGAAAGCTCTATGTAGGGTGTCACCGTTGTCAATGGCTACCTCCCATCCTCTCAGTGAAAACGTTCCTATGCTCTGTCACAGCACGGCTAATCATCTGTCGGTTCTCAATCGGGTTGGAATAGAATCCATTGATTCTTTTGCGTCCGTCACTAACGCCCAGCCTTCAGGAGTTTGAAGCTCGTCACAGTCATTCAGTCCCAGAATCCTACTCGGATAACCACAGACAAGGTTTAGACCTTCTGGATTCTCTTGAATGTCGCCATCAATCCAGCTTATACCACGAAGATTCTGCGTAATGAATCTAAGAGATACTCATTCAGTCTGATGTAGAACGGAGGTGGTTGTCAGACACACGTTCATGGTTTGGGGAAGGTGATGAGTGTCACGGATCATCACCTTCTCCACAGTTAAGCGCGAATGAACATCTTAGATAAGAACAAGCGTGTTTGAATGGAAAATAACGGAATTGTATTAGTTCATCGAGACGCTGCAGAGCTCCTCACCCCCAACAATGGAGTTTAGAGACTCATGCGTCAAAAAGTATGTAATTCAGATCTGAAAATGTCATGAGGTACAGAATAATTCTCTAAAAGTTGTTTAAATAGTAAACTAGTAACCTAGGTTTACAGAATATGAGTAAACTAAGATAATTGGTGCAGAAATCCACTTCTGGGGCCCACTTGGTGTGTGCTGGGGCTGAGACTAAAGCTATCCACGAGTAGAGGCTTTTCTTGGAGTTGAACTCCAAGTTATGACGTGTTTTGGGCGTTCAACTCCGGATCATGACGTTTTTCTGGCGTTTAACTCCAGACAGCAGCATGTACTTGGCGTTCAACGCCAAGTTACGTCGTCAATCTTCGTGCAAAGTATGGACTATTATATATTTCTGGAAAGCCCTGGATGTCTACTTTCCAACGCCGTTGAGAGCGCGCCAATTGGACTCTTGTAGCTCCAGAAAATCCATTTCGAGTGCAGGGAGGTCAGGATCCAACAGCATCAGCAGTCCTTTTTCAGCCTAAGTCAGATTTCTGCTCAGCTTCCTCAATTTCAGCCAGAAAATACCTGAAATCACAGAAAAATACACACACTCATAGTAAAGTCCAGAAATATGATTTTTGCTTAAAAACTAATAAAATTCTATTAAAAACTAATTAGAACATACTAAAATCTACCTGAAATTACCCCCAAAAAGCGTATAAATTATCCGCTCATCACAACACCAAACTTAAACTGTTGCTTGTCCTCAAGCAACTAGATAAATAAAATAGGTTTTAACAGAAATTAAGAAGTAATAATATTTTAGAGTTTTAATTGAAGCTCAGATTCTTATTAGATGAGCGGGGCTTGGAGCTTTTTGTTTCTGAACAGTTTTGGTATCTCCCTTTATCCCTTGAATTTCAGAATGATTGGCATCCATAGGAACTCAGAATTCAGATAGTATTATTGATGCTCCTAGTGTAGTATGTTGATTCTTGAACACAGTTATTTTATGAGTCTTGGCCGTGGCCCTAAGCACTTTGTTTTCCAGTATTACCACCAGATACATAAATGCCACAGACACATGACTAGGTGAACCTTGTTCAGATTGTGACTTAGCTTTGCTAGAGTCCCCAGTCAGAGGTGTCCAGAGCTCTTAAGCACACTCTGTTTGCCTTGGATCACGACTTTAACCACTCAGTCTCAAGTTTGTAACTTGGACCTGCATGCCACAAGCACATGGTTAGGGACAGCTTGGTTTAGCCGCTTAGGCCTGGATTTTATTTCCATGGGCCCTCCTATCCATTGATGCTCAAAGCCTTGGATCCTTCTTACCCTTGCCTTTTGGTTTTAAGGGCTCGTGGCTTTTTCTATTGCTCCTTCTCTTCTTTTTTTTTTTTTTTTTGCTTCAAGAATCAATTTCATGATTTTTCAGATCACCAATAATATTTTTCGTGTTCCTCATTCTTTCAGGAGCCAATATTCATCAAATTCAAAGTACAAGTCATGCACTGTTCAAGCATTCATTCAGAGAACAAAAAGTATTGCCACCACACATAATTAATTATAGTTTTTATTACTAAGAACTCATAAAAATATAGATTACTTCTTTATTCTAAAAAATTTGACTACTTTATTTATGCCTGATGATGATGAGAAAAATAACTTATAGCTTAATTGGAAATAAAATCAAAATAGACATACTAATTACTACTACTAAATATCTTCTAAGGTAAATTTCTATAATACTACTATCACTAAGTTAAAGCAGAAAAATTGGAACTCAGCAACCTGTTGTTTTGAGGAGTAGATGTCCCTCTAATCTGTGGGGTGCTTTTCAAGGATTAATTTTTGGCGCTTTAGCTCCCTTAGATCACGCCCTTGCTCTTCCTGTTCCTTAAGCAGTTTGCACAGCATGCTACTTTGATTGTTCTGTTCTTCCTTTATTTGGTCCATAGCTTCTTGCAATTTGGAAACAGAAGCCTCAAGATGTTCCCAATATTCGAATTAAGGCAGTTCTGGGAGGGCTTCCTGTGCTCTCCTCTTGGCAGAATCATCTTGTTGCTGTTGTCTGACCATTGATATTCCAGTGATTGGCCTCTCAACTGAAATATACTCTGTTATTCCCATCTTCACTCCGGCATCTTTGCAGAGCATAGAAATTAAGCTTGGATAGGCCAATTTGGCGTCCTTGGAATTCCTGTTTGCTATTTTCTATAGCTCACATGAGATCAGTTGATGGACTTCTACCTCTTTTCCCAACATGATGCAGTGAATCATGATAGCTCTTTTGATGGTTACTTCAGAACGGTTGCTGGTGGGCAATATGGAACGCCCAATGAAATCCAGCCAGCCTCTGGCTACTGGTTTTAGATCTTCTCTTTTGAGTTGAATTGGGGTGCCAGTGGTGCTGGTAGTCCACCTGGCTTCAGGGATGCATATGTCCTCTAGAATCTTGTCTAGACCTTTGTTTACCCTCATCATTCTCCTGTTAAAGGAGTCTGGGTCATCTTTCAGTTGAAGAATCTTAAATATTTCCCTGATCTTGTCAGGATGAGTATGAACAATCTTCCCTCTGACTAAGGTCCGATGGTCATAGAGATCAGCTCCAATTATTCTCTGCCTGTCTGTCTGCCATAAATTAGCATAGAACTCCTGAACCATGTTTCTTCCCACTTTCGTTTCAGGATTGGTCAGAATTTCCCAATTCCTGATTCGAATTTGCTCTTGAATCTCTTGATATTCATCTTCTTTCAGATCAAATTTGACTTCCGGGATCACTGATCTGTGACTCATTATTTTGTAATAATGATCTGAATGTTCTTTAGTTAAGAACTTCCCTTGATTCCAAAGGGGCTTTGGAGCACTCTCTTTCTTGCCCCTTTGGGTGGGTTGCTTTCCTCTAGGGGCCATGAATTTGATGAGTATGTTTTTGTGATCACGGATAACCACACCAAACTTAGAGCTTTGCTTGTCCTCAAGCAAAAGAGAAGAAAGAAGAGGGATAGGAAGAGAGCAAGTGTGGCAAGGTGAAGAAGAATGGGGCGCCGAACTCAATATATGGGGAGGGGGTGGGAAATTCGAAAATAAGAGAAGGGTGAGATATAAGATATGATTTATAAAAGATAGATATGATAAGAAAAAGATATAGTTTAAAAAGAGAAAGATATGAATCATATTTAAAAAGATAGATTTGAATTTTTTTTAATTTTAAAAAAGATATTTTTAAAGAGATAATTGAGTTTTGAAAACAAATTTTAAAAGAGTTTGATTGGATTGAAAATAATTTGTCTTTATGGATTAAGATACATTTGATATTATTGAAAAAGGGATTTTAGAAATTAGGATTTTTAGAACACTAATTTGAATTGAGGGATGATAATTTAAAATATGTTTATGCAAGAAATCATGAATTGGAACATAAAAAATTAGAAAATTTGTAAAGAGAAACGAAATTTACCTCTTCCCCACCATCCTGGCGTTAAACGCCCAACTGCTGCATGGTTTGGGCGTTTAACGCCCAAATGTTGCTTCTCCTGGGCGTTCAACGCCCAGCTGATGCATCTTTCTGGCGTTGAACGCCAGGAAGTCCATTGTTACTGGGTGTTTTTCTAAACGCCCAGGATGCTGCCAGTCTGGCGTTAAACGCCCAGAAGGTGCTTCTTTCTGGCGTTTAACGCCCAGAAGATGCTCCTTTCTGGCGTTTAACGCCCAGAAGGCTACCCTTACTGGCGTTGAACGCCCAGTGGGTGCTTCTTTTGGGCGTTCAACGCCCAAAATGTTTCTTACTGGCTTTTTCACGCCAGTAAGCTTCCAATTTCCTTTATAACTCTGTGACTCCAACCAATTGCTATTTTACCTTGAAGAGACCTTGACATATACCTGAAAAAAATCAATTAATTAATTAATACGAATAAAATTAAATTTTGTGATTGGCTGGGTTGCCTCCCAGCAAGCGCTTCTTTAATGTCATTAGCTGGACTATTACTGAGTTTTAATTAAGTCTCAGTTTTGAGCACTCTTGCTCAAAATTTCCTTCAAGATAGTGTTTGACTCTTTGTCCATTAACAATGAACTTTTTGTTAGAGTCATTATCCTGAAGCTCTATGTATCCATATGGTGATACGTTTGTAATGACATATGGACCTCTCCACCGGGATTTTAATTTCCCGGGGAATAATTTGAGCCTAGAGTTAAATAGCAGAACTTTCTGCCCCGGCTCAAAGACTCTGGATGACAATTTCTTATCATGCCATTTTTTCGCTTTCTCTTTGTAAATCTTTGCATTTTCGAAAGCATTGAGTCTAAATTCCTCTAGCTCATTTAACTGGAGCAATCGTTTTTCTCCGGCTAGCTTGGCATCAAGGTTCAGGAATCTGGTTGCCCAATAGGCCTTATGTTCCAGTTCCACTGGCAAGTGACATGCCTTTCCATACACAAGCTGGTATGGAGAGGTCCCTATGGGGGTCTTGAATGCTGTTCTGTATGCCCACAGAGCATCATCCAAACTTCTTGCCCAATCCCTTCTACGGTTAATTACAGTCCGTTCCAGGATTCTTTTGAGCTCTCTATTTGAGACTTCAGCTTGCCCATTAGTTTGTGGATGATATGGAGTAGCTACCCTGTGGCTAACTCCATAACGAACCAGAGCAGCATAAAGCTGTTTATTGCAGAAATGAGTGCCCCCGTCACTAATTAGCACTCTAGGGATACCAAATCTGCTGAAGATGTGTTTCTGGAGGAATTTTAACACTGTTTTAGTGTCATTGGTGGGTGTTGCAATAGCCTCCACCCATTTGGATACATAATCCACTGCCACCAGAATATAAGTGTTTGAGTATGATGGTGGGAAGGGTCCCATGAAGTCAATGCCCCATACATCAAACAACTCAATCTCTAAGATCCCTTGCTGAGGCATGGCGTAACTGTGAGGTAGATTGCCGGATCTTTGGCAATTGTCACAATTAAGTACATACACTCGGGAGTCTTTATAGAGAGTAGGCCAGTAGAAGCCACTTTGGAGGACTCTTGTGGCTGTTCGCTCACTTCCAAAGTGTCCTCCATACTGTGATCCATGGCAGTGCCATAGGATCTTCTGTGCTTCTTCCTTAGGCACACATCTACGGATTACTCCGTTTGCACATCTCTTAAAGAGATACGGCTCATCCCAAAGATAATACTTTGCATCCGTGATCAGCTTCTTTATTTGCTGTCTACTGTACTCTTTGGGTATAAATCTCACTGCCTTGTAGTTTGCAATGTCTGCAAACCATGGCACTTCCTGGATGGCATAGAGTTGCTCATCCAGAAAGGTTTCAGAAATCTCAGTGAGAGGGAGGGACGCCCCTTCCACTGGTTCTATTCGGGACAGGTGATCTGCTACTTGATTCTCTGTTCCTTTTCTGTCTCTTATTTCTATATCAAACTCCTGCAGGAGCAGCACCCATCTTATAAGTCTGGGTTTTGAATCCTGCTTTGTGAGTAGATATTTAAGAGCCGCATGATCTGTATACACAATCACTTTTGATCCTACTAGATAGGATCTGAATTTGTCAATGGCGTAAACCACTGCAAGTAGCTCTTTTTCTGTGGTTGTGTAATTTTTCTGTGCATCATTTAAAACACGGCTGGCATAGTAAATGACGTGCAGAAGCTTGTTATGCCTTTGTCCCAACACTGCACCAATGGCATGGTCACTGGCATCACACATTAATTCAAATGGCAATGCCCAGTTTGGTGCAGAGATGATTGGTGCTGAGACCAATTTAGTTTTCAGGGTCTCAAATGCCTGCAGACACTCTTTATCAAAGATAAATGGCGTGTCAGCAGCTAGCAGGTTGCTTAGAGGTTTGGCGATTTTTGAAAAATCCTTTATAAACCTCCTGTAGAATCCTGCATGCCCCAGAAAGCTTCTGATTGCCTTAACATTGGTGGGTGGTGGTAATTTTTCAATTACTTCAACTTTAGCTTGATCCACCTCTATTCCCTTGTTCGAGATTTTGTGCCCAAGGACAATTCCTTCAGTCACCATAAAGTGACACTTCTCCCAGTTTAAAACCAGGTTAGTCTCTTGGCATCTCTTTAGAACAAGTGCTAAATGGTTAAGGCAGGAACTGAATGAGTCTCAAAACACTGAAAAGTCATCCATGAAGACTTCCAGAAATTTTTCCACCATATCAGAGAAAATTGAGAGCATGCACCTCTGAAAGGTTGCAGGTGCATTGCACAGGCCAAATGGCATCCTTCTGTATGCAAATACTCCTGATGGGCATGTGAATGCCGTTTTCTCCTGATCTTGGGGATCTACTGCAATTTGATTATAACCTGAATATCCATCCAGGAAGCAGTAGTATTCATGACCTGCTAGTCTTTCTAGCATCTGGTCTATGAATGGTAAAGGAAAGTGATCCTTTCTGGTGGCTGTATTGAGCCTTCTGTAATCAATACACATACGCCACCCTGTAACTGTTCTTGTAGGAACCAGTTCATTTTTTTCATTATGAACCACTGTCATGCCACCTTTCTTAGGGACGACTTGGACAGGGCTCACCCAGGGGCTGTCAGAAATAGGATAAATAATCCCAGCCTCTAGTAATTTAGTGACCTCTTTCTACACTACTTCCTTCATGGCTGGGTTCAGCCGCCTTTGTGGTTGAACCACTGGCTTGGCGTCACCCTCCAGTAGGATCTTGTGCATGCATCTAGCTGGGCTAATGCCCTTAAGATCACTGATGGACCACCCAAGAGCTGTCTTGTGTGTCCTTAGCACTTGAATCAGTGCTTCCTCTTCCTGTGGCTCTAAGGTAGAGCTTATGATTACAGGAAAGGTATCACCTTCTCCCAAGAATGCATATTTTAGGGAAGGTGGTAATGGTTTGAGCTCGGGTTTAGGAGGTTTCTCCTTTTCCTGAGGGATTTTCAGAGGTTCTACTATTTTCTCTGACTCCTCCAGATCAGGCTGGACGTCTTTAAGGATGTCCTCTAGCTCTGATTCGGGACTCTCAGCCATATTGACCTCTCTTACCAGAGAGTCAATAACATCAACACTCATGCAGTCATTTGGGGTGTCTGGATGTTGCATGGCTTTGACAACATTCAACTTGAACTCCTCCTCATTGACTCTCAAGGTTACTTCCCCTTTTTGGACATCAATGAGGGTTCGGCCAGTTGCTAGGAAAGGTCTTCCTAGAATGAGAGTTGCACTCTTGTGCTCCTCCATTTCCAGCACCACAAAGTCAGTAGGAAAGGCAAATGGCCCAACATTGACAATCATGTCTTCAATCACGCCTGATGGGTATTTAATGGAGCCATCAGCAAGTTGAAGACATATCCTAGTTGGTTTGATTTCTTCAGTTAAACCAAGCTTTCTGATAGTAGATGCAGGAATTAGGTTGATACTTGCCCCAAGATCACATAAAGCTTGCTTGGTGCAAGTGCCCTCTAATGTGCATGGTATCATAAAGCTCCCAGGATCTTTAAGCTTCTCAGGTAAGCTTTTCAGAATGACTGCACTGCATTCTTCAGTGAGGTAAACTTTTTGCTCAAGTGCTTCTGCAAACGGAATCTTTATTTCAAGAGTCCTGAGATAGTCTGCAAAACGGGCAAATTGCTTATTCTGTTCCGCTTGGCGGAGTTTTTGAGGATAAGGCATTTTGGTTTTGTATTCCTCAACCTTAGTTGCTGCAGGTTTATTACCTACAGAAGTGGGTTGGGAAGCCTTCTTAGAAGGGTTGTTATCAGCACTTGTATGTGACTGATTCCCTACTGGCATTTAAATGCCAGTGGTGGAAGCTGGAGTGGCGTTAAACGCCACTTCCTTGTTTGTTACTGGCGTTTGAACGCCAGAACCATGCTCCCTTTGGGCGTTCAACGCCGGATTCATGCTTGTTTCTGGCGTTGAACGCCAGGAATGAGCATGGTCTGGGCGTTCAGCGCCAGCTTTATTCCTCTCTGGGCTCTGATTGTCCTCAGAGGGATTTTGAGTATCCATCTGTTCATTTCTTGGTTTCCTGCTGCTTTGAAGTGAGGTATTTAATGTTTTCCCACTTCTTAATTGAACTGCTTGGCATTCTTCTGTTATTTGTTTTGACAGTTGCTTTTCTGTTTGCTTTAATTGTGCTTCCATGTTCCTGTTGGCCATTCTTGTTTCCTGTAATATTTCCTTGAATTCGGCTAGCTGCTGAGTTAGAAAGTCTAATTGCTGATTGAATTCATTAGCCTGATCCACTGGACTGAGTTCTGCAGTTACTGTTTTAACTTCTTCTTTCATGGAAGATTCACTGCTTAGGTACAGATGTTGATTTCTAGCAACTGTATCAATAAGCTCTTGAGCCTCTTCAATTGTTTTTCTCATATGTATAGATCCACCAGCTGAGTGGTCTAGAGAAATCTGAGCTTTTTCTGTAAGCCCATAGTAGAAGATGTCTAATTGCACCCATTCTGAAAACATTTCAGAGGGGCATTTTCTTAGCATCTCTCTGTATCTTTCCCAGGCATCATAAAGAGATTCATTATCTCCTTGTTTGAAGCCTTGGATGCTTAGCCTTAGCTGTGTCATCCGTTTTGGAGGGAAATAGTGATTCAGGAATTTCTCTGACAGCTGCTTCCATGTTTTTATGCTGTTCTTAGGCTGGTTATTTAACCACCTCTTAGCTTGATCTCTTACAGCAAATGGAAACAGTAATAATCTGTAGACATCCTGATCCACTTCCTTATCATGTACTGTGTCAGCAATTTGCAAAAATTGTGCCAGAAACTCTGTAGGTTCTTCATGTGGAAGACCAGAATACTGACAGTTTTGCTGCACCATGATAATGAGCTGAGGATTCAACTCAAAGCTACTAACTCCAATGGAGGGTATACAGATACTACTCCCATATGAAGCAGTAGTGGGGTTAGCATATGACCCCAGAGTCCTCTTGGACTGTTCATTCCCACTTAGTTCCATGTTGGAATAAAAGAAATGGTATATATGTTGATATTATTTATTTTATAAAAATTAAATTTTTTTTATAAAATAAAAACGAAATAAATAAAAGAAAGCGGAAATATTTTGAAATTGAAAATTGAATTTTTATATAAGATTTTCGAAAAATGTAGTTCAAAATTAGTTAGAAAATAAAAATTTTTTTTTTTTGAATTTTGAATTTTATGATGAAAGAGAAAAACACACAAAAGACACAAGACTTAAAATTTTTAGATCCAATGCTCCTTATTTTCGAAAATTTTTGGAGGGAAAACACCAAGGAACACCAAACTTAAAAATTTTAAGATCAAGACACAAGAAAAACTCAAGAACACCTTGAAGATTCACAAGAACACCAAGAACAAAAGGAAGAACACCAAACTTAAAATTTTTAGAAAACTTTAATAAAATTTTCGAAAATTATGAAAGATTAACAAGAAAACACCAAACTTAAAGTTTGGCACAAGATTAAAACAAGAAAAATTATTTTTGAAAAAGGTTCCAAAGCGTATACCCAATTATTAAGAATATAAACCAATACTCTAGCCAATTGGGAATAAATGTAACACTTGTTCTAGATATTCCAATTAATGCTTTAAAAAGAACACAAGTGAAACAAGAAAAGACACAAAGCAAGAAAAACTCAAGATCAAACAAGAAAAATAAGCAAGAACAACTTGAAGATCAATGAAGAACAAAGAACACAAGTCGAAAATTTTAAAGAAAAATATGAGATATGCAATTGACACCAAACTTAGAACAAGACACTAAACTCACGAAAATTAGCAATTAATTAAAAGAAAAATAATAAATTTTTGAAAAGAAATTTTTGAAAAGAAACTATCCTATCAGAATTTGATGACTCCATAACAAAAATAATAAAAATAAATTATTCCTAATCTAAGAAATAAAATAAACTTTTAGTTGTTCAAACTCGAATAATCCCCGGCAACGGCGCCAAAAACTTGGTGCACGAATTTATAATCCGCACAACTAACCAGCAAGTGCACTGGGTCGTCCAAGTAATACCTTACGTGAGTAAGGGTCGATCCCACGGAGACTATTGATTTGAAGCAAGCTATATTTATTTTATTATCCTTAGTCAAGAGGCCAATAGGATTAAAAGTGAAATTACTAGATTTGATTATAAAAATAAAAGAGAATAACAGTGTTACTTGTTGTGCAGTAATGAGAAATATGTTGGAGTTTTGGAGATGCTTTGTCCTTTGAACTTCAACTCTTCCTTGAATTCCTTCAACACACGAAAAGTCCCTTCCATGGCAAGCTCTATGTAGGGTGTCACCGTTGTCAATGGCTACCTCCCATCCTCTCAGTGAAAACGTTCCTATGCTCTGTCACAGCACGGCTAATCATCTGTCGGTTCTCAATCGGGTTGGAATAGAATCCATTGATTCTTTTGCGTCCGTCACTAACGCCCAGCCTTCAGGAGTTTGAAGCTCGTCACAGTCATTCAGTCCCAGAATCCTACTCGGAATACCACAGACAAGGTTTAGACCTTCCGGATTCTCATGAATGCCGCCATCAATCCAGCTTATACCACGAAGATTCTACGTAATGAATCTAAGAGATACTCATTCAGTCTGATGTAGAACAGAGGTGGTTGTCAGACACACGTTCATGGTTTGGGGAAGGTGATGAGTGTCACGGATCATCACCTTCTCCACAGTTAAGCGCGAATGAACATCTTAGATAAGAACAAGCGTGTTTGAATGGAAAATAACGGAATTGTATTAGTTTATCGAGACGCTGCAGAGCTCCTCACCCCCAACAATGGAGTTTAGAGACTCATGCCGTCAAAAAGTATGTAATTCAGATCTGAAAATGTCATGAGGTACAGAATAATTCTCTAAAAGTTGTTTAAATAGTAAACTAGTAACCTAGGTTTATAGAATATGAGTAAACTAAGATAATTGGTGCAGAAATCCACTTCTGGGGCCCACTTGGTGTGTGCTGGGGCTGAGACTAAAGCTATCCACGAGTAGAGGCTTTTCTTGGAGTTGAACTCCAAGTTATGACGTGTTTTGGGCGTTCAACTCCGGATCATGACGTTTTTCTGGCGTTTAACTCCAGACAGCAGCATGTACTTGGCGTTCAACGCCAAGTTACGTCGTCAATCTTCGTGCAAAGTATGGACTATTATATATTGCTGGAAAGCCCTGAATGTCTACTTTCCAACGCCGTTGAGAGCGCGCCAATTGGACTCCTGTAGCTCCAGAAAATCCATTTCGAGTGCAGGGAGGTCAGGATCCAACAGCATCAGCAGTCCTTTTTCAGCCTAAGTCAGATTTCTGCTCAGCTTCCTCAATTTCAGCCAGAAAATACCTGAAATCACAGAAAAATATACACACTCATAGTAAAGTCCAGAAATATGATTTTTGCTTAAAAACTAATAAAATTCTATTAAAAACTAATTAGAACGTACTAAAATCTACCTGAAATTACCCCCAAAAAGCGTATAAACTATCCGCTCATCACCCACTTGTGCCTCCAAATTTCTAATGGAGGATCTTATTTCAGTCATGAAACTAAGAGTGGCCTTAGATAGATCAGAGACTATATTTACTATGCTAGAAGGATTCTGCTTAGAATGCTCTGTCTGTTGCTGAGATGATGATGGGAAAGGTTTGCTATTGCTAAACATGTTTCTTCCACCATTGTTATTATTGAAGCCTTGCTTCTGTTGATCTTTCCATGAAAAATTTGGATGATTTTTCCATGAAGGATTATAGGTGTTGTCAAAGGCTTCACCCATGTAATTTACCTCTGCCATTGCAGGGTTCTCAGGATCATAAGCTTCTTCTTCAGAAGATGCTTCTTTAGTACTGTTGGATGCATTTTGTAATCCATTCAGACTATGAGAGATCATATTGACTTATTGGGTCAATATTTTGTTCTGAGCCAGTATGACATTCAGAGCATCAATTTCAAGAACTTCTCTCTTTTGAGGCGTCCCATTACTCACAAGATTCCTCTCAGAGGTATACATGAACTAGTTATTTGCAACCATTTCAATAAGTTCCTGAGCTTTCGCAGGCATTTTCTTTAGGTGAATGGATCCACCTGCAGAGTGGTCCAGTGACATCTTGAAAAATTCAAATAGACCATTATAGAATATATCTAATGTGGTCCATTCTAAAAGCATGTCAGAAGGACACTTTTTGGTCAGCTGCTTGTATCTTTCCCAAGCTTCATAGAGGGACTCACCATCTTTTTGTCTGAAGGTTTGAACATTCACTCTATGCTTGCTCAGCTTTTGAGGAGGAAAGAAGTTGGCTAAGAAAGCCGTGACCAATTTATCCCAAGAGTCCAGGCTATCTCTGGATTGTGAGTCCAACCATGTTCTAGCTCTGTCTCTTACAGCAAAAGGGAAAAGCATAAGCTTGTAGACTTCAGGATCAACTCTATTGGTCTTAATAGTATCACAGATTTGTAATAACTCAGTTAAAAAGTGATAAGGATCTTCTGATGGAAGTCCATGAAACTTGCAGTTCTGTTGCAGTAGAGAAACTAATTGAGGCTTTAGCTCAAAAATGTTTGCTCCTATGGCAGGGATTGAGATGCTTCTTCGATAGAAGTTGGAAGTTGGTGTAGTAAAATCTCTAAGCATCTTCCTTGCATTGTTGTTTGGTTCGGCCATAATTGTTTCTTTTGCTTCTTCCTTTTCGAAAATTTTAGTGAGGTCCTCTTCAGAGTTTTGTGCTTTAGCTGCTCTCAGCTTCCTCTTCAGAGTCCTTTCAGGTTCAGGATCAGCTTCAACAAGTATGCCTTTATCTTTGTTCCTGCTCTTATGAAAGAGAAAAAAACAAAGAAAATATGGAATCCTTTATGTCACAGTATAGAGATTCCTTGAGATGTCAGAGAGAAATAAGAATAGATGGATGAGGTAAGAATTCGAACACACAAGAGAAATGGAGTTCGAATTGACAATGGAGGAGGAATGTTAGTGTTTAAATAGAAAAAAGATAAGAGAGGGGGAAAGAATTTTCGAAAATTTTAATTAAAATTCAAAATAATTAGTTAAATAAAAAAAAAATTTAAAAAAGGTTAATGTTTTTCGAAAATTAAGAGTGAAAAGGTGGTTTTGAAAAAGATAAGAAATAAATTTGAAAAAGATAAGAAATAGTACAACAAACAAAAAGTCTATTAGTTAGTTGAAAAAGATTTGAAAATCAATTTTGAGAAGATAAGAAGTTAGAAAAGATTTTGAAATTGATTTTGAAAAAGATATGATTTGAAAAAGATATGTTTGAAAAGATATGATTGAAATTTATTTTGAAAAAGATTTGAAAAATTAAAAAGATTTGATTTTTTTTGAAAAAGATATGATTTTGAAAAAGATATGAATGAAAATATTTGATTTGAAAAAGATTTGATTTTGAAAAATTATAAAGATTTGAAAAAGATTTGATTTGAAAACAAAATTTCTCTCCTTGTGTCATCCTGGCGTTAAACGCCCAGGAGCTGCATGTTTTGGGCGTTTAACGCCCAATTGCTGCATGGTTTAGGCGTTTAAACGTCTAGCCAGGTACCCTGGCTGGCGTTTAAACGCCAGTTTTCCTTCTTCACTAGGTGTTTTGAACGCCCAACTTTTTCTCTGTAATTCCTCTGCTTTATGTTCTTGGATCTTCATTTTGCTAAATCCTTTATTCAAGAAGATATGTTTTCAATTTTGAAAAACAACAAAATGAGTCAAAACATATAATTCTTGGATCAAAACACAAGATATATGCAAGAACATTATGAACGTCAAGATAAACACCAAGAACAATCTTGAAGATCAAGATGAACATCAAGAACTCAGTTTTCTTAATGAAAGAAAACATAGAGGACACCAAACTTAGAACTTTCTCATGTTTGGGCCATATGAATGCAAGAATGCATATGTAGAACATCATGCAGTGCAAATCAATAAATCATGAAGATCAAACAAGGCAATTCATCAAGAACGACTTGAAGATCATCAAGAACACAATGCATGTGTTTCGAAAATTGCAAGACAATTAAAATCATGCAATTGACACCAAACTTAAAATTTGGCCATAGATTCAAACAAGAACTATGAAATATTTTTGAGTTTTTATGATTTTATAATTTTTTTTTTGGATTTTTCGAAAATAAATTTTGGAAAAACGAAAAAGAAGAAAAATTTTGAAAACTTTTTGAAAATAAAATAAAAGATACCTAATCTGAGCAACTAGATGAACCGTCAGTTGTCCAAACTCGAACAATCCCTGGCAATGGCGCCAAAAACTTGGTGCACAAAATTGTGATACACAATGGTGCCAACAACTTGGTACGCACAATTGTAATCTCAACTCTTTTTCACAACTTCGCACAACTAACCAGCAAGTGCACTGGGTCGTCCAAGTAATAAACCTTACGTGAGTAAAGGTCGATCCCACGGAGATTGTCGGCTTGAAGCAAGCTATGGTCACCTTGTAAATCTCAGTCAGGCATATTCAAATAGGTTATGGAGTTTTACTAATTAAAAATATAAATAAAACATAAAGTAAAGATAGAGCTACTTATGTAATTCATTGGTGAGAATTTCAAAAAAGTGGATAGAGATGCTTTGTTCCTGTTGAATCTCTGCTTTCCTACTGCCTTCATCCAATCCTTCATACTCGTTTCCATGGCAAGCTGTATGTTGGGTTTCACTGGCGTCAATGGCTACCTCCCGTCCTCTCAGTGAAAATGGTCCAAATGCGCTGTCACCGCACGGCTAATCATCTGTCGGTTCTCAATCATGTTGGAATAGAATCCAGTGATCCTTTTGCGTCTGTCACTATGCCCAACACTCGCGAGTTTGAAGCTCGTCGCAGTCATCCCTTCCCAGATCCTACTCGGAATACCACAGACAAGGTTTAGACTTTCCGGATCTCAGGAATGGCCGCCAATAATTCTAGCTTATACCACGAAGACTCCGATCTTTTGGAATGGAGGCTAAGAGATACACGCTCAATCTTAAGTAGAACAGAGGTGGTTGTCAGTCACGCGTTCATAGGTGAGAATGATTATGAGTGTCATGGATCATCACATTCATCAGGTTGAAATGCGAGTGAATATCTTAGAACAAGAATAAGCTTGAATTGAATAGAAAATAGTAGTAATTGCATTAATACTCGAGGAACAACAGAGCTCCACACCTTAATCTATGGTGTGTAGAAACTCCACCGTTGAAAATACATAAGTGGTCTGGAGGTCCAGGCATGGCCGAATGGCCAGCCTCCCCAAATATGACAATATAACATCCAGAATGTATCTATGATCCGAAGATGAGAATACAATAGTAGAAGGTCCTATTTATAATGAAACTAGCTACTAGGGTTTACAGAAATAGGTAAATGATGCAGAAATCTACTTCCGGGCCCACTTGGTGTATGCTTGGGCTGAGCATTGAGCTTTACACTTGTAGAGGTCTTCCTTGGAGTTAAACACCAGCTTTAGTGCCAGTTTAGGCGTTTAACTCCAACTTTTATGCCAGTTCTAGCCTTTTGACACCAGAAAAGGGCAGAGAGCTGGCGTTTTGACGCTATTTTACGTCATCAAAACTCGCGTAAAGTATGGACTATTATATATTGCTGGAAAGCCCTGGATGTCTACTTTTCCAACGCAATTAAGAGTGCTCCATTTGGAGTTCTGTAGCTCCAGAAAATCTAGTGCAGGGAGGTCAGAATCCAACAGCATCTGCAGTCCTTTGTCAGCCTCTGAATCATATTTTTGCTCAGGTCCCTCAATTTCAGTCAGAAAATACCTGAAATCACAGAAAAACACACAAACTCATAGTAAAGTCCAGAAATGTGAATTTTGCATAAAAACTAATAAAAATATCCCAAAAAGTAGCTAGATCCTACTAAAAACTACCTAAAAACAATGCCAAAAAGCGTATAAATTATCCGTTCATCAATGAGTGAGGAACATGATGAGTTAGTTATATTAGAGACCAACAGCACCTATAAACCCAAGGCCACAAATACTACCCAGTTAAATAAGAGATACTATTTAAGGCCCAAATCACAGCCACTGTCCTAACCCAAATCATAGCCCATGTCTAGGCCCAACAATCCAACACCACAGCCAATTCCCAGTCCAAACCACAACCCATATGTCAGTCCAAATCACAAGCCAAATCATAGCTCATGTCTCAGCCCAAATCACAGTCTGAAACACAATTAATTCTTCACAACTATCCCCTAAGTTCTTCATCTCATCCATCAAAGTCTTATAGTCAATCCTTGAAAGTTCATTCTCAACCATCCAAGACTCATAGCCAACACTCAAAATCTCATTTCCAAAGTCCCAACACTTGAAGTTTTTTTCCCAGCAACCCAAGAAGTATGATGTTGGAAACAAAAAAGAACCAATGAAGGGCACCAATGTGACAAGGATGGTAGAATTGTTACTCCAGCTCCACTTTAGGGGGATAGTGAGTCTTATTATTTGTACGAGATTACCAAAGATAGTCTCTATAAGTATCCAATGATCTTAGGAGATGGATACGAGAGTTCTAGTGATAGTGTCAGTGGAGTTATTGCTGCCAAGAATTCAGGTTCTAATAAATGTGGAATCAAGGAGAGGTTTAGGCCTGCATCTAGCAGAGCCACTGTTAAGACAATTGATATGGATGACTCTAGTTATGAGGATATTGAAGATGATGATCGATGAGTGGATAATTTATACGCTTTTTGGCATTGTTTTTAGTATATTTTTAGTATATTTTAGTTAGTTTTTATTACATTTTTATTAGTTTTTAGTTAAAATTCACTTTTCTGGGCTTTACTATGATTTTGTGTGTTTTTCTATGATTTCAGGTATTTTCTGGCTGAAATTGAGGGACCTGAGCAAAAATCTGATTCAGAGGCTGAAAATGACTGCAGATGCTGTTGGATTCTGACCTCACTACACTCGGAGTGAATTTTCTAGAGCTACAGAAGTCCAATTGGTGCGCTCTTAATTGCGTTGGAAAGTAGACATCCTGGGCTTTCCAGCAATGTATAATAGTTCATGCTTTTCTCGAGATTTGATGGCCCAAACTGGTATTGCAAATCAGCTTTAGAATTCCCGGCGTTTAACATCGGAACTGGCACAAAAATTGGAGTTAAACGCCCAAACTGGCATAAAAGCTGGCGTTTAACTCCAGAAAAAGTCTCTACACATGAAAGCTTTAGTGCTCAGCGCAAGCACACACCAAGTGGACCCCGGAAGTGGATTTTTACGTCATTTACTCATTTCTGTATACCCTAGGTTACTAGTTCACTATTAATAGGACCTTTTGACATTGTATCTCTACCTCATGACACATTACACGTTTCAATTTGTATTTTCTACGGCATGAGTCTCTAAACCCCATGGTTGGGGGTGAGGAGCTCTGCTGTGTCTTGATGGATTAATGCAATTACTACTGTTTTTCATTCAATCACGCTTGCTTCTATTCTAAGATATCACTTGTTCCTAAACTTGATGAATGTGATGATTCATGACACTCATCATCATTCTCACCTATGAACGTGTGCCTGACAACCATCTCCGTTCTACCTTAGATTGAGTAGATATCTCTTGGGTTCTTTAATCAGAATCTTCGTGGTATAAGCTAGAATTGATGGCGGCATTCAAGAGAATCCGGAAGGTCTAAACCTTGTCTGTGGTATTCTGAGTAGGATTTAATGATTAAATGACTGTGACGAGCTTCAAACTCCTGAAGGCTGGGCGTTAATGACAGACGCAAAAGAATCACTGGATTCTATTCCAATCTGATTGAGAACCGACAGATGATTAGCCGTGCTGTGACAGAGCGCGTTGAACATTTTCACTGAGAGGATGGGAGGTAGCCATTGACAACGGTGAAACCCTACATACAGCTTGCCATGGAAGGAGCCTTGCGTGCATGAAGAAGAAGACAGTAGGAAAGCAGAGATTCAGAAGATAGAGCATCTCCAAAACCTCAACCTGTTCTCCATTACTGCAAAACAATTACTTATTTTATGTTCTTTTACTTTTCACAATTAAACCTGATAATTATTGATATCCTGACTAAGAGTTACAAGATAACCATAGCTTGCTTCAAGCCAACAATCTCCGTGGGATCGACCCTTACTCACGTAAGGTATTACTTGGACGACCTAGTGCACTTGTTGGTTAGTTGTGCAGAATTGCAAAAGTGTGATTGCAATTTCGTGCACCAAGTTTTTGGCGCCGTTGCCGGGGATTGTTCGAGTTTGGACAACTGACGGTTTATCTTGTTGCTTAGATTAGGACTGTTTTATTTTTGTTGGTTTAGAGTCTTTTATTTGAGTTTAGTTTCATATTTTAAGTTTGGTGTCAATTGTATGCCTTTGTTTTCTTTTAATTTTTCGAATTTGCATGTTCTTAGCCCTTTCTTGATTTTTAAAAATTCTAAGTTTGGTATCTTCTTTATGTTTTCCTTTAAAATTTTCAAAAATTTGTGTTTGATTTTCTAAACATTTTAAGTTTGGTGTCATTTTGTTGTTTTTCCCTTTCCTCTTTTCAAAAATCAAATCTTTTTCAAAATAATTTTCAATCATATCTTTTCAATTGCTAATTCCAAAATCTTTTTTTTATTAATTAATTGATTTAGTTTTCAATTTGCTTTGATCTTATTTTCTTTTAGTTTTTGAAATTTGATTTTTATTTTCCATTTGTTCTATTTTATTATTTTCGGTCAAATAAAAAAAAATAAAAATATATTTTATACTTTACTTGTGAATCCATATCATTTCCCTTTCTCCGTCATGGACCTAAGTGGAATTAAGCAGTCCAGAAGGACTCTAGGGTCATATGCTAACCCCATTACAGCTGCATATGGGAGTAGCATCTGTATACCTCCCATTAAAGCAAGTAGTTTTGAGCTAAACCCTCAACTCATTATCATGGTGCAGCAAAATTGCCAGTATTCCGGTCTTCCACAGGAAGAACCTACTGAGTTTCTGGCACAGTTCTTACAAATTGCTGACACAGTACGTGATTAAAAGGTGGATCAGGATATCTACAGATTATTACTGTTTCCATTTGCTGTAAAAGATCAAGCTAAGAGGTGGTTGAATAACCAACCCATAGCAAGCATAAAAACATGGAGACAGTTATCAGACAAATTCCTGAATCAATTTTACCCTCCAAAAAGGATGACACAGCTAAGGCTGGACATCCAAGGCTTTAAACAAGAGGATAATGAATCCCTTTATAATGCCTGGGAGAGGTATAGAGGTATGCTAAGAAAATGTCCCTCTGAAATATTTTCAGAGTGGGTACAGTTAGACATCTTCTACTATGGGCTTACAGAAAAAGCTCAGATGTTTCTAGACCACTCAGTCGGTGGATCTATACATATGAGGAAGACGATTGAAGAGGCTCAAGAACTCATAGATACTGTTGCTAGAAATCAACATTTGTATTCTAGCAGTGAGCCCTCTACAGAAGAAGAAGCTATGGCAGTAGCTACTGATCCTAATCCTCAAGAACAGATTGTTGAGCTTAATCAGCAGTTACTCCTGATGACAAAACAGTTAGCAGAATTTAAAGAGATGCTCCAAGAAACTAAAATTGCTAACAAGAACATAGAATTACAGTTGAATCAGACAAAACAGCAGTTATCTAAACAAATAACAGAAGAATGTCAAGCAGTTCAACTGAGGAGTGGGAAGACATTGAATAACACTGCTCAAAGTAGCAAAAAGCTAAGAAAGGAACAATTGATAGAGGATAACCAAACCACTGCCCAAAATCCCTCTGAGGACAGTAAGAGCCCAGAGAGGAATACTCCTGGCGTTCAAACGCCAGAAAAGGGGAGAAAGCTGGCGTTAAACGCCCATTCCTTGCCCAGTTCTGGCGTTCAAACGCCAGAAAAGGGGGAAAAGTTGGCGTTAAATGCCCATTCCTCACCCAATCCTGGCGTTCAAACGCCAATGGGGAATCAGACACCTGAAAGTGCTGATAGTAATCCCTCTAAAAAGGCTTCTCCAACCACCTCTGTAAGGAATAAATCTGCAGCAACTAAGGTTGAAGAATATAAAGCCAAGATGCCTTATCCTCAGAAACTCCGCCAAGCGAAACAGGATAAGCAATTTGCCCGCTTTGCAGACTATCTAAGGACTCTTGAAATAAAGATTCTTTTTGCAGAGGCACTTGAGCAAATACCTTCTTATGCTAAGTTCATGAAAGAGATCTTAAGTCATAAGAAGGATTGGAGAGAAACTGAAAAAGTGTTTCTCATGAAGAATGTAGTGCAGTCATTCTGAAGAGCTTACCAGAAAAGCTTCAAGATCCAGGAAGCTTTATGATACCATGCACATTAGAAGGTGCTTGCACCAAGACAGCCCTGTGTGACATTGGAGCAAGTATCAATCTAATACCTGCATCGGCTTGGGTTGACTGAAGAAGTCAAACCAACCCGGATATGTCTCCAACTTGCTGATGGCTCCATTAAATATCCATCAGGCATAATTGAGGACATGATTGTCAAGGTTGGGCCATTCGCCTTTCCAACTGACTTTGTAGTGCTGGAAATGGAGGAGCACAAGAGTGCAACTCTCATCCTAGGAAGACCTTTCCTAGCAACTGGACGAACTCTTATTGATGTACAAAAAGGGGAAGTAACCCTGAGAGTCAATGAGGATGAGTTCAAGTTAAATGCTGTAAAAGCTATGCAGCATCCAGACACACCAAATGACTGCAAGAGCGCTGACATTATTGACTCTTTAGTGGAAGAGATCAATATGGCTGGAAGTCTAGAATCAGAGTTAGAGGACATCTTCAAGGATGTTCAGCCTGATCAGGAAGAACCAGAGGAAACAAAAGAATTTTTTAAAATTCCTCAGGAAGAGGATAAACCTCCCAAACCTAAGCTCAAACCACTACCACCATCCCTGAAGTATGCATTTCTGGGAAAGGGTGACACTTTTCCAGTGATCATAAGCTCTGCTTTAAATCCACAGGAAGAGGAAGCACTAATTCAAGTGCTAAGGACACACAAGACAGCTCTTGGGTGGTCCATAAGTGATCTTAAGGGCATTAGTCCAGCAAGATGCATGCACAAGATCCTATTGGAGGATAATGCCAAACCAGTGGTTCAACCACAAAGGCGGCTAAATCTAGCTATGAAGGAGGTGGTGCAGAAAGAGGTCACTAAATTACTAGAGGCTGGGATTATTTATCCTATTTCTGATAGCCCCTGGGTGAGCCCTGTCCAAGTTGTCCCCAAGAAGGGAGGCATGACAGTGGTTCATAATGAAGAGAATGAACAGGTTCCTACAAGAACAGTTACAGGGTGACGTATGTGTATTGACTACAGAAGGCTCAATACAGCCACCAGAAAGGATCATTTTCCTTTACCATTCATAGACCAAATGCTAGAAAGACTAGCTGGTCATGATTATTACTGCTTTTTGGATGGCTATTCAGGTTACAACCAAATTGCAGTAGATCCTTAGGACTAAGAGAAAACAGCATTCACTTGCCCTTCTGGCGTGTTTGCCTACAGAAGAATGCCTTTTGGTCTGTGTAATGCACCTGCAACTTTTCAGAGATGCATGTTATCCATCTTCTCTGATATGGTGGAGAAGTTCCTAGAAGTCTTTATGGATGACTTTTCAGTATATGGAGACTCATTCAGCTCCTGTCTTAACCATCTAGCACTTGTCCTGAAAAGGTGCCAAGAGACTAACCTGGTCTTAAACTGGGAGAAATGTCACTTTATGGTGACTGAAGGAATTGTCCTTGGGCACAAAATTTCAAGCAAGGGAATAGAGGTGGATAAAGCAAAGGTAGAGGTAATTGAAAAATTACCACCACCTGCCAATGTTAAGGCAATCAAAAGCTTTCTGGGGCATGCAGGATTCTACAGAAGGTTTATAAAGGATTTTTCAAAAATTGCAAAACCTCTGAGCAACCTGCTAGCTGCTGACACACCATTTGTGTTTGACACACAGTGTTTGCATGCATTTGAGACCCTGAAAGCCAAGCTGGTCACAGCACCAGTCATCTCTGCACCAGACTGGACATTGCCATTCGAACTAATGTGTGATGCCAGTGACCATGCCATTGGTGCAGTGTTGGGACAGAGGCATAACAAGCTTCTGCACGTCATTTATTATGCTAACTGTATTTTAAATGACGCACAGAAGAATTACACAACCACAGAAAAAGAGTTACTTGCAGTGGTCTATGCCATTGACAAGTTTAGATCCTATTTAGTAGGGTCAAAAGTGATTGTGTACACTGACCATGCTGCTCTTAAATACTTACTCACAAAGCAAGATTCAAAACCCAGGCTCATAAGGTGGGTGCTGCTTCTGTAAGAGTTTGATATAGAAATAAGAGACAGAAAAGGGATAGAGTACCAAGTAGCTGATCATCTGTCCCAAATAGAACCAGTAGCTGGGGCATCCCTCCCTTCTACTGAGATCTCTGAGACTTTCCCAGATGAGCAACTCTTTGCCATTCAGGAAGCTCCATGGTTTGCAGATATTGCAAATTATAAAGCTGTGAGGTTCATACCCCAAGAGTACAGCAGGGTGCAAAGAAAGAAATTAATTTCAGATGCCAAGTACTACCTATGGGATGAGCCATATCTCTTTAAGAGATGTGCAGACGGAATGATCCACAGATGTGTACCCAGAGAGGAAGCACAAAGGATCCTGTGGCATTGCCATGGATCACAGTATGGGGGATATTTCGGAAGTGAGCGAACAGCCACTAAGGTCCTCCAATGTGGCTTCTACTGGCCTACTCTCTATAGAGATGCCCGAGAATTTGTGCGTAACTGTGACAGTTGCCAAAGAGCTGGTAACTTGCCTCATGGATACGCCATGCCTCAACAAGGGATCTTAGAGATTGAATTGTTTGATGTATGGGGTATTGACTTCATGGGTCCGTTCCCACCATCATACTCAAACACTTACATTCTAGTGGCAGTGGACTATGTATCTAAATGGGTAGAAGCAATTGCTACACCCACTAATGATACTAAGACCGTGCTGAAATTCCTTTAGAAACACATCTTCAGCAGATTTGGTGTTCCCAGAGTCCTAATCAGTGATGGAGGCACTCATTTCTGTAACAAACAGCTGTACTCTGCTATGGTCCGATATGGAATTAGCCACAAAGTAGCAACTCCGTATCATCCACAGACAAATGGGCAAGCTGAAGTCTCTAACAGAGAGCTAAAAAGAATCCTAGAACGGACTGTACTTGCCCGTAGAAAGGAATGGGCAAAGAGCTTGAATGATGCTCTGTGGGCATACAGAACAGCATTCAAGACTCCTATAGGAACCTCTCCATACCAACTTGTGTATGGCAAGGCCTGTCATCTGCCCGTGGAACTGGAACATAAAGCCTACTGGGCGACCAGATTCCTAAACCTGGATGCTAAGTTAGCTGGTGAAAAAAGATTACTCCAGCTAAATGAGCTAGATGAATTTAGACTCAGTGCCTTTGAAAATGCAAAAAATTTATAAGGAAAAGGCAAAGAAGTGGCATGACAAGAAGTTGTCATCCAGAGTCTTTGAGCCAGGACAAAAAGTTCTGCTCTTCAACTCTAGGCTCAGACTATTCCCAGGAAAACTTAAATCCCGGTGGAGGGGTCCGTATGTGATTACAAGAGTGTCACCATATGGATATGTTGAGCTTCAGGATATTGATTCTGACAAAAAGTTCATTGTTAATGGACAGAGGATCAAGCATTATCTTGAAAGCAATTTTGAGCAAGAATGCTCAAAACTGAGGCTTGAATAAATCTCAATAAAGGTCCAGCTAAAGACAATAAAGAAGCGCTTGCTGAGAGACAACCCAGTCATTAGCAGGTTATCTGTTTTGTTTAATAAAAGTTTGATACATATTCTCAAAGGGTGATCATCAAAATTGAAGGAATTCACAGAGTTACAGAAGGATTCAGTGCAAAAAGCAGAGAAAAGGAGCTTGCTGGCAAAAAAACGCCAATAAGGGGTACTCTGGGCGTTAAACACCAGAATGGGCACTATTCTGGGCATTTAACGCCAGTAAAGGTACCATTTTGGGTGTTAAACGCCCAGAATGGTGCGCGTTTAATGCCAGGAGTGCAGCATCCTGGGCCTTTAGCAAAACGCCCAGTGAAGAAGGGATTTCTGGCGTTTAACGCCAGCCAGGGTACCTGGCTGGGCGTTAAATGCCCAAATTGGCCAATATTTTGGGCGTTAAACGCCAGAATGGATACCATTTTGGGCGTTTAACGCCAGATAGGTGGGGGACAGAGATTTTGCTTTCCACTTCAAATTTTTTTAAACTTTCCTGTTTTGATCCATAATTTTCTACATAAACACATTTCAAACTTTCATCATTCACCTTCAAATTTTCAAAAATTAAAATCATTCTTCAAATCTCTTTCAAATCCTTTCCAAATCTTCTTCAAAAACTCAAATATCTCTTAAATTATTTCCATATCTTCTCAAATCTCCTTCAAAATTTTCGAAATCTCTCCCCCTCCCTTATAAATACACGTTTGGCCATCCGCTTTTTCCCACCATTCGAATTTTCTCTCCTCCTCTCTCTCCTCTTTACTTTCTTTTTTGCTTGAGGACAAGCAAACCTCTAAGTTTGATGTGTTTTTCCGTGATCACTAAGCTAAGGCTCATCAAGATCATGGCTCCCAAAGGAAAACAAACCAATTCAAGAGGCAAGAAAGAGAACGCTCCAAAGGACCTTTGGAGTCAAGAGAGGTTCTTAACCAAAGAACATGCAGACCATTACCACAAAATAATGGGTCTAAGGTCAGTGATCCCAGAAGTTAAATTTGATCTGAAAGAAGATGAATATCTGGAGATCCAAGAGCAAATTTGAAACAGAGGATGGGAAGTTCTAACCAACCCTGAGACAAAGGTTGGAAGAAACATGGTTCAGGAATTCTACTCAAATCTGTGGCTGAAAGATAAGCAGAGAATGACTGGAACCGCTTTTCATACCTATAGAACCATGGTCAGAGGGAGAATTATTTACTTCCATCTGGATAAAATAAGAGAGGTCTTCAAATTGCCTCAACTACAAGATGATCCTGAATCCTTTAATAGGAGAATGGTGAGAGTAGATAAGGGGTTGGATCAAGTTCTAGAGGACATATGCCTCCCTAGAACCAAGTGGATGACCAATTCAAAAGGTGTCCCAAACCAACTCAAGAGGGGAGATCTCAAACTAGTTGCAAGAGGCTGGTTGGATTTCATAGGGCATTTTATCTTGCACACTAGTAACCGTTCTGAGGTTACTATCAAGAGAGCAGTGATGATTCATTGCATTATGCTGGGAAAAGAAGTGGAGATTCATCATCTGATTGCTTGTGAGATTTACACAATTGCAAACAAGAACTCCACTGAAGCCAAACTGGCTTACCCAAGCTTAATCTCTTTGCTATGTAAAGATGTTGGGGTGAGGATGGGAGTAGATGAATTCATCCCAATTGAGCACCCAATCACCAAGAGGTCAATGGAAGGACAAATGCAAGATAACTCTATCAAAAGGAGGGCGCAGGAGTTCCTCCCTGAACTTCCTGAAATTGACTACTGGACTCGTCTAGAAGCATCTGTTGCCAAGCTGCAAGAAGCTATGGAACAAATTAAGGAAGAACAGCAGAATCAAAACTGCATGCTCTGCAAATTGCTGAAGGAACAAGAGAAGCAGGGGCGTGAGCTACAGGAGCTGAAGCGCTAGAAGCTCTCCCTTGAAGGGTCAAATACCCCACAAGTTGAGGGAGCATCCACTTCTCAAGATCAAGGTTGTTGAGTTCTAACTCTGTGATAATCTATATCATTAGGAGTCTATTTTAGAGTCATTTAAAATTTTGTTTTCTATTACTATTAGTCCTATCTTATATCTATTTTTGAGTCTTGTTCTTAATTCATGATTAATAAAATTTAAGGTTCATATCTTAAAGCTATAAATGTCCTATGAATTCATCACCTTTCTTAAATGAAAAATGCTCTAATCATAAAAGAACAAGAAGTACAGGATTTCGAATTCATCTCTGAAACTAGTTGAATTAGTTTGATGTGGTGACAATAATTTTTGTTTTCTGAATGAATGCTTGAATAGTGAATATGTCTTTTGAATTTTTTGATTAAAGAATGTTAAACTTGTTGGCTCTTGAAAGAATGATGGAAAAGGAGAAATGTTATTGAGGATTTGAAAAATCATCAAATTGATTCTTGAAGCAAGAAAAAGCAGTAAAAAAAATTTAAGTGATCCAAGGCAAAAAGAGTGTGCTTAAGAACCCTGGACACCTCTGATTGGGGACTCTAGCAAAGCTGAGTCACAATCTGAAAAGGTTCACTCAGTCATGTGTCTGTGGCATGAATGTATACGGTGGTAATACTGGAAGACAGAGTGCTTTGGGCCACAGCCAAGACTCATAAAGTAGCTATGTTCAAGAATCATCATACTTAACTAGGAGAATCAATAACACTATCTGAGTTCTGAGTTTCTATAGATGCCAATCATTCTAAACTTCAAAGGATAAAGTGAGATGCCAAAACTGTTCAGAAGCAAAAAGCTACTAGTCCCGCTCATCTAATTGGAGCTAAGTTTCTTTGATATTTTGGAGTCTATAGTATATTCTCTTCTTTTTATTCTATTTTTATTTTCAGTTGCTTGGGGATAAGCAACAATTTAAGTTTGGTGTTGTGATGAGCGGATAATTTATACGCTTTTTGGCATTGTTTTTAGTATATTTTTAGTATATTTTAGTTAGTTTTTATTACATTTTTATTAGTTTTTAGTTAAAATTCACTTTTCTGGGCTTTACTATGAGTTTGTGTGTTTTTCTATGATTTCAGATATTTTCTGGCTGAAATTGAGGGACCTGAGCAAAAATCTGATTCAGAGGTTGAAAAGGACTGCAGATGCTGTTCGATTCTGACCTCCCTGCACTCGAAGTGGATTTTCTAGAGCTACAGAAGTCCAATTAGCGCGCTCTCAATTGTGTTGGAAAGTAGACATCTTGGGCTTTCCAGCAATGTATAATAGTCCATACTTTTCCCAAGATTTGATGGCCCAAACCGGTGTTGCAAATCAGCTTTAGAATTCCCGGCGTTTAACGTCGGAACTGGCACAAAAATTGGAGTTAAACGCCCAAACTAGCATAAAAGCTGGCGTTTAACTCCAGAAAAAGTCTCTACACATGAAAGCTTCAGTGCTCAGCGCAAGCACACACCAAGTGGACCCTGGAAGTGGATTTTTATGTCATTTACTCATTTCTGTATACCCTAGGTTACAAGTTCACTATTAATAGGACCTTTTGACATTGTATCTCTACCTCATGACACATTACACGTTTCCATTTGTATTTTCTACGGCATGAGTCTCTAAACCCCATGGTTGGGGGTGAGGAGCTCTGCTGTGTCTTGATGGATTAATGCAATTACTACTGTTTTTCATTCAATCACGCTTGCTTCTATTCTAAGATATCACTTGTTCCTAAACTTGATGAATGTGATGATCCGTGACACTCATCATCATTCTCACCTATGAACGTGTGCCTGACAACCACCTCCGTTCTACCTTAGATTGAGTAGATATCTCTTGGGTTCTTTAATCAGAATCTTCGTGGTATAAGCTAGAATTGATGGCGGCATTTAAGAGAATCCGGAAGGTCTAAACCTTGTCTGTGGTATTCTGAGTAGGATTTAATGATTGAATGACTGTGATGAGCTTCAAACTCCTGAAGGATGGGCGTTAGTGACAGACGCAAAAGAATCACTGGATTCTATTCCAATCTGATTGAGAACCGACAGATGATTAGCCGTGCTGTGACAGAGCGCGTTGAACATTTTCACTGAGAGGATGGGAGGTAGCCATTGACAACGGTGAAACCCTACATACAGCTTGCCATGGAAGGAGCCTTGCGTGCATGAAGAAGAAGACAGTAGGAAAGCAGAGATTCAGAAGATAGAGCATCTCCAAAACCTCAACATGTTCTCCATTACTACAAAACAAGTACTTATTTTATGTTCTTTTACTTTTCACAATTAAACCTGATAATTATTGATATCCTGACTAAGAGTTACAAGATAACCATAGCTTGCTTCAAGTCGACAATCTCCGTGGGATCGACCCTTACTCATGTAAGGTATTACTTGGACGACCCAGTGCACTTGCTAGTTAGTTGTGCGGAATTGCAAAAGTGTGATTGCAATTTCGTGCACCAATGATATATCATATTCAAATGGTATTCAATGAATTTTGTTGTAATGTTATTGGTGTTGTGTAACAAATTTATTTATGAATCTGATTAGTAAATGCCTTTGATATCAATTTTTCATGATTAGAAAGTAATGTAGAGTCTGATAGTGCATTTAATTGTGGGTCCTGGCACTTAGAAGACATGAATCAAGCATTGGATTCTAATGAGGAGGATTGTGCTGTTTATCCACCATATAATGAGAAAGCAATTTTTGAAGGGTTGAAGCTTGAGGTAGGTATGATCTTCAAGACAATGCATGGATTTATAAATGCCACTAGAAACTACACTATACAGTGGAGTAGGAATATTATTTTTGAGAGGAATGATAATATGTGGGTTAGGGCTATTTGTAAGGGAAAATTTGTTCTTGTGTAGTGTATTGTACTTTGAAGAAGTCTGATATGTTGTGATAGATTAAAACTTTAGTAGATAAACATACATGTCCTAAGAGTAGGAGTAATAGTGCTGCTACTCAGGTATGCCCTGCATGCATGCCATTGCTACCATTCAAGACAAGAATGACAAGAGGCTTGATGAGTATTGCCATGGGTGGTTAACAATGGATGCGTATAGAAGAACATACTGCTTCAATGTGAATCTAATAAAGAGCAAGCTCTATGAAAAAAAAAGGGTCCCCAGCACCGGTTTCACCTCCAGTTAAATCCAAGCCGAGTAGGCCCATAATGAATAGGAGGAAGGACAAAGATGAACGGTCTGTTGGATCAAAGACATGGATGAAAAGAAAATATAACCCAATATGGTACCTATATTGTGATGAAGTTGGGCACAACAAAAGAATGTGCGAAGTGAAGAAACAAGAGGAAGCTACTGAAAAAGCAAGGCTTATGCAACTTCAACTTGCAGTAGTTGCTACCCCTGCTAGTGCTAATGCTCAAGATGCACCTAATGAAATCCCGATTGATCCTGCTGCTCAAATTCCTATCAACCCACCACCAACACACTAAAATGCACCAACTGAAATGATCCTTGGCTAATCGGAAGGGGCTCTGGTTACACAAGAGTCTCAACCTTTATCTGTTTCTAGCCAAGTTGATACTTTATTTGTAATCTATCTTTTGTTATAAATTATACAATTTTGCTAGGGAACCAATAGGGGTATAACCAACAACAAGCCAATAAGCATGTTTAAACCACACTCTATACTAATGAATTGTCATTAATTATTGATTATTTAGATTTTATTTTCTAAAAAATACAAAATTAATGATTATTAATTACCTCTTCTTACTCTAATTCACCTTTTACCATTTATTATGCAAACCCTAATTCCTCTTTTAAAAAAATAAACGTCCAAACTAAAAAAAACACCAAAACATAAGATAAGGAATCATCCAAATCCTAAGAAAAAATATACAAAACATAGAAAAGAAAGCATCCAAATCCTAAGAAAAAAACATACAAAACATAGGAAAAATAATCATCCAAATTTTAGGGAAAAGAAGCATAAAAAACTAATTAAAAGAATCATTCAAAATCAAATAGGAGGATGAGGAGAAGAAAAGTCGTAGGGTGACCGGCGGCGACATCTTGGACAGCGTTGTGTGCACGGTGGGGGGACTCGCAGTGGCGCATTGTGAGGAGGAAGCCACGGAGGTCGCACACCACGAGTGGAGAAGTCACCATGGATCAGAATAGTTGATCGCGCGTCGCAAATGGGACCCCGACGGTGGCTGCGTAGCAACGGATGGGGGGCCGCGACGGTGTAGATGCATCGGGAGGGTGGGCAGTGGCGTCGACGAAGACGAAAGAAGGACGGGGACGGGACGCGAGGAAGAGGCCGCACAGCTTGACGAAAGACGCGACAATGGTCGGTGAGTAGTGGCGTCAAAAACTATGTGGAGACGGTGGGTTTATGGAGGGAGATATTTGACTGTTTCCAAAGGAATGAAAAAGGATTAGGTTTTTTATGGATTATTTTTATTGTGTATTATAAATGTGATAACTGTGATTAGGATAAATATAGAAAAAATCTATTTTAAATTTTGATTTTTAAATTTTTATTTATTTATAAAATTTAAATTATAATAGAGTTGGCTTATGTTGACTTTTAGGAGAGTTGTTTTCCTATACTTTTTCTAAATTATAATATTCCATAATGTAAATCTAATTATTGAATTGATTTTCTTCACCATGATGGTAAAATACAGGACAAAGTAAGATCAAGGCCTCCAAAACTTTATGTTGTTAAAAGAAAAGCAATAACTCCAACCTCACCACAACCGGCTGCAGCTGCAACAATTCCGGTTTTGGCTGAAACAATCAAGGGCACTAATTCTGTTACTACAAAAAAAAGCTAGCTAGCTTAATGACTTTTGTGCCAACTCCCAAGTTCAAACGCCAGAGAAAAAAAGACAAAGATGTTTGAGATGTGTTGGGTATTAAAGGTTGAATTATGTATTTTGTAAAGGGCTAAGAATTAGAAGCTTTATGCATTATAGATATATTGCTAAGTATTTTGTATAGCCTTGTTTATCTTTTGGTATAGCCTAAAATTAGGTAACTTATTCTTGATATTATGAAGACTTGGTTTATAAGATTGGTATTATTTTAAAGACTATGTTAACATGCTTATATAGACATGCAAATGCTTCGATCTCAATATATATAATTAGACTTAATTTATCTTATGTGTAATTAAATGTTTATTTTTATTTACTTGTTTCTAGAGTTGTATAAAAATTGGTTAAAATAATGTCAAAAATACTGGTTGCATGACTGTTAATAAAAAGAAAAAAATGTCCAACCTCATTTACTAAATTTCACCAATACTCTTAACAAGATCTAACAAAATAACAATATCACTGATGAGCGGATAATTTGTACGCTTTTTGGCATTGTTTTTAGTATGTTTTTAGTAGTTTTAGTTGAGTTCTTAGTATATTTTTATTAGTTTTTAGTTAAAATTCACTTTTCTGGACTTTACTATGAGTTTGTGTATTTTTCTGTGATTTCAGGTATTTTCTGGCTGAAATTGAGGGACCTGAGCAAAAATCTGATTCAGAGACTGAAAAGGACTGCAGATGCTGTTGGATTCTGACCTCCTTGCACTCGAAGTGGATTTTCTGGAGCTACAGAAGCCCAATTGGCGCGCTCTCAGCGGCGTTGGAAAGTAGACATCCTGGGCTTTCCAGCAATATATGATAGTCCATATTTTGCCCAAGATTTGATGGCCCAAACCGGCGTTCAAAGTCACCTACAGAAATTCTAGCGTTAAACGCCGGAACTGGCACCTAATTGGGAGTTAAACGCCCAAACTGGCATAAAAGCTGGCGTTTAACTCCAAGAGAAGTCTCTACACGAAAATGCTTCATTGCTCAGCCCAAGCACACACCAAGTGGGCCCGGAAGTGGATTTTTATGTCATTTACTCATCTCTGTACACCCTAGGCTACTAGTTTTCTATAAGTAGGACCTTTTACTATTGTAATAGATATAGAGAGTCTTTTGATCATGTTTTGATGATTGAACTCACTTTGGGAGGCTGGCCATTCGGCCATGCCTAGACCTTGTTCTTATGTATTTTCAACGGTGGAGTTTCTACACACCATAGATTAAGGTGTGGAGCTCTGCTGTACCTCGAGTATTAATGCAATTACTATTGTTCTTCTATTCAATTCCGCTTGTTCTTTGTCCAAGATATCACTTGTTCTTCAATCTGATGAAGGTGATGATTGACACTCATCATCATTCTCACCTATGAACAAGGTGACTGACAACCATTCTTGTTCTACAAGCATCTGAGGCTTAGTGAATATCTCTTGGATTCCTTATACATGATGCATGGTTGATCGCCTGACAACCGAGTGCTCGCCTGACAAACGAGCCAACCATTCCGTGAGATCAGAGTCTTCGTGGTATAGGCAAGAACTGATGGCGGCATTCAAGAGAATCCGGAAGGTCTAACCTTGTCTGTGGTATTCTGAGTAGGATTCAATGATTGAATGACTGTGACGTGCTTCAAACTTGTAACCTGCTGGGCGTTAGTGACAGACGCAAAAGAGGGATTCTATTCCAGTAGGAGCGGGAACCAACCGGTGATTGGCCGTACTGTGACAGAGTGCGTGAGCATTAGCTTTCACTGCGAGGATGGGAGGTAGCCACTGACAACGGTGAAACCCTACATGAGCTTGCCATGGAAAGGAGTAAGAAGGACTGGATGAAGGCAGTAGGAAAGCAGAGAGACGGAAGGGAAGGCACCTTCATACGCTTGTCTGAAGCTCTCACCAATGATATACATAAGTATCTCTATCTTTATCTTTTATGTTATTTTCGTTCATCACCATATCCATTTGAGTCTGTCTGACTAAGATTTACAAGATGACCATAGCTTGCTTCATACCACCAATCTCCGTGGGATCGACCCTTACTCGCGTAAGGTTTATTACTTGGACGACCCAGTGCACTTGCTGGTTAGTTGTGCGAAGTTGTGTTTATGCCATGGTATTGAGCACCAAGTCCTTGGAGCCATTACTAGGGATTGTTCTGTGTAAAAGTATTGATCACAATTTCGTGAACCAAGTTTTTGGCGCCGTTGCCGGGGATTGTGTTTGTGTATGGACAACTGACGGTTCATCTTGTTGCTTAGATTAGGCATTTATTTTTTTCGAAATTCTTGAAGATGAATTCTAGAGTTTCATGATGATTTGTTGAAATCTGGCTGGCTGTAAAGCCATGTCTAATTTCATTGGACCGAGGTTTCAACTTATCATCACAAGAGCTTGTTGATCTTGCTTTTGGAGCAGTGATCTGCTAAGGCTTGGCTGGCCTTTGGCCATGTCTAGTATTTTGGACCGAAGCTTTCTTTGAAAGCTTGGCTGGCTGTGAAGCCATGTCTAATTCCTGGACCGGAGTCTTAGACTAGCATTGCACTGATTCCTGGAATTCTCATTAAGAATTTTGATATCTTTTTCCAATTAATTTTCGAAAAACACAAAAAAAAAATTAAAAATTAGAAAATCATAAAAATCAAAAATATTTCTTGCTTGAGTCTAGTGTCTCATCTTAAGTTTGGTGTCAATTGCATGCATTCATTCTTGTGTCTTAAGGATCTTCAAGTAATTCTTGATGATTTCTTACTCTGATCTTTGAATTCTCTTGACTTGAGTGTTTTTGTGTCTCATGTAGTGTCAGTAGTATACAAACTGCTAAGTTTGGTGTCTTGCATGCATTGTTATTTGATTCTTGTTGCATTTTGATTATTAAAAATCCAAAAATATTTTTTATTTGTGTCTTTTCAAGTCAATAATACAGAGAATTGAAGATTCAGAACATACTGCAGAGGAATTATACAGAAAAAGCTGGGCATTCAAAAATGCCCAATGAAGAAGGCAGACTGGCGTTTAAACGCCAGCCAGGGTACCTGGTTGGGCGTTTAACGCCCAAAAAGGGTGCATTTTGGGCGTTAAACGCCAGAATGGATACCATTCTGGGCGTTTAACGCCAGGATGGTGCTAGGGGGAAGATTTTGTTTTCAAAATCAATTTTTTTCAAGTTTTCAAAGTTTTTCAAAATCAAATCTTTTTCAAATCATATCTTTTCAATCAAATGTTTTCAAAATCAATTTCTTTCCTTCTTCAAAGATACTTACTAACAATTAATGATTTGATTGAACATTTTTTGCCTTTTCTGTTGAGGAAGGTTTTATGCTTGAATCATATCTTTTCTTGTTAGGAAAGTCATTAATTTTTAAAATCAAATCTTTTCAAAATTGTTTTCAAATCATATCTTTTAAAATTGTTTTCAAATCATATCTTCTCAATCACATCTTTTTAAAACCAATCATATTTTTTAATCACATCTTTTTCAAAATAAGTTTTCAATCAAATCTTTTTAACTTCTAATTTTAAAATCTTTTTCAAAAATCATTTGATTTCTTTTCCACTATTATTTTCAAAAATCAATTAAGTGTTTTTCAAAATGTTTTCAAAATCTTTTACTTAATTTTCGAAAATTCTCTTCCCTCCTTCTCACATCCTTCTATTTGTGGAGTACCACTCCTTCTCAATGCACAATTCGAACCTTATCTAATTAAAGTTCGAATTCTTCTTCTCCTTCTTCTTTCTATTTCTCTTCTCCTCTGACACCTCAAGGAATCTCTATACTGTGACATAGAGGATTCCACATTTTCTTGTTCTCTTCTCTTTCATATGAGCAGGAGCAGAGACAAAGGCATTCTTGTTGAAGCTGACCCTGAACCCGAAAGGACCTTGAAGAGAAAGCTAAGAGAAGCCAAAGCACAACTCTCTTTAGAGGACCTGACCGAATTCTTCAAAGAAGAAGAAGACATGGCAGCCGAAAACAACAATAATGCAAACAATGCAAGGAAGGTGCTGGGTGACTTTACTGCACCTACTCCCGACTTCTATGGGAGAAGCATCTCTATCCCTGCCATTGGAGCAAACAACTTTGAGCTTAAACCTCAATTAGTTTCTCTAATGCAACAGAATTGCAAGTTCCATGGACTTCCAATGGAAGATCCTCATCAGTTCTTAGCTGAATTCTTGCAAATCTGTGACACAGTCAAGACTAATGGGGTAGACCCTGAGGTCTATAGACTGATGCTATTCCCTTTTGCCGTAAGAGACAGAGCTAGAATATGGTTGGACTCACAACCTAAAGAAAGCCTAGATTCTTGGGAAAAGCTAGTCAATGCCTTCTTGGCAAAGTTCTTTCCACCACAAAGATGGAGTAAGCTTAGAGTGGAAGTCCAAACCTTCAGACAGAAGGATGGAGAATCCCTCTATGAAGCTTGGGAAAGATACAAACAATTAATCAGAAAATGTCCTTCTGACATGCTTTCTGAATGGAGCATCATAGGTATTTTCTATGATGGTCTCTCTGAACTGTCCAAGATGTCTTTGGATAGCTCTGCTGGAGGATCTCTTCATCTGAAGAAGACGCCTACAGAGGCTCAAGAGCTTATTGAGATGGTTGCAAATAACCAATTCATGTACACTTCTGAAAGGAATCCTGTGAACAATGGGACTAGTCAGAAGAAAGGAGTTCTTGAGATTGACACTCTGAACGCCATTTTGGCTCAGAATAAAATATTGACTCAACAAGTCAATTTGATTTCTCAAAGTCTGTCTGGAATGCAAAATGCACCAAGCAGTACTAAGGAGGCTTCATCTGAGGAAGAAGCTTATGATCCTGAGAACCCTTCAATGGAAGAGGTGAATTACCTAGGAGAACCCTATGGTAACACCTATAATTCTTCATGGAGAAATCACCCAAATATCTCATGGAAGAATCAAGAGAGACCTCAACAAGGTTTCAATAATAATGGTGGAAGAAACAGGTTTAACAATGGCAAACCTTTTCCATCATCTTCTCAGCAACAGACAGAGAATCCTAAGCAGAACCCCTCTGACTTAGCAACCATGGTCTCTGATATAATTAAAACCACTCAGAGTTTCATGAATGAAACAAGGTCCTCCATTAGAAATTTGGAAGGACAAGTGGGACAGCTGAGCAAGAAAGTTACTGAACTCCCTCCAAGTACTCTCCCAAGCAACACAGAAGAAAATCCAAAAGGAGAGTGCAAAGCCATCAATATGGCCGAATTGGGAGAGGATAGAGAGGAAGTGAACGCCACTGAGGAAGACCTCAATGGGTGTGCACTAGCCTCCAATGAGTTCCCCAATGAGGAACCATGGGAATCTGGGACTCAAAATGAGACCATAGAGATTCCATTGGACTTACTTCTGCCTTTCATGAGCTCTGATGAGTATTCTTCCTCTGAAGAGGATGAGTATGTCACTGAAGAGCAAGTTGCTAAATACCTTGGAGCAATCATGAAGCTAAATGACAAGTTATTTGGAAATGAAACTTGGGAGGATGAACCTCCTTTGCTCACCAAAGAGCTGGATGACTTGTCTAGGCAGAAATTACCTCAAAAGAGACAAGATCCTGGGAAGTTTTCCATACCTTGTACCATAGGCACCATGACCTTCAAGAAGGCTCTGTGTGACTTAGGGTTAAGTGTAAACCTCATGCCTCTCTCAGTAATGGAGAAGCTAAGGATCTTTGAGGTACAAGCTGCAAAAATCTCACTAGAGATGGCAGACAACTCAAGAAAACAAGCTCATGGACTTGTAGAGAATGTTCTGGTAAAGGTTGAAGACCATTACATTCCTACTGATTTCATAGTCCTAGAGACTGGGAAGTGCATGGATGAAACCATCATCCTTGGCAGACCCTTCCTAGCCACAGCAAAGGCTGTGATTGATGTTGATGGAGGTGAACTGATCATTCAAATGAATGAAGAATCCTTTGTGTTTAAGGCTCAAGGATATCCCTCTGTCACCATAGAGATGAAGCATGAAGAGCTTCTCTCAAATCAGAGTCAAGAAGAGCCCCCACAGTCAAACTCTAAGTTTGGTGTTGGGAGGCCACAACCAAACTCTAAGTTTGGTGTTGAACCCCCACATTCAAACTCTAAGTTTGGTGTTGGGAGGTTCCAACATTGCTCTGAGTATCTGTGAGGCTCCATGAGAGCCCTCTGTCAAGCTACTGACATTAAAGAAGCGCTTGTTGGGAGGTAACCCAATGATTATAATTTATATAGTTTCTTTTGTTATTTTATGTTTTTTGTAGGTTGATGATCATAAGAAGTCACAAAATCCATTGAAAAAGCAAAAACAAAATGAAAAACAGGAAGAAAAACAGCACACCCTGGAGGAAGATGTTGCTGGCGTTCAAACGCCAGCAAACCTAGCAGTTGGGCGTTTAACGCCCAGTCTGGCACCATTCTGGGCGTTTAACGCCAGAAAGGGGCACCAGACTGGCGTTAAACGCCAGAAAAGGGCAAGAACCTGGCGTTAAACGCCAGGAATGGGCACCAGCCCGGCGTTTAACGCCAGAAATGGCTCAAAACGTGATTTTGAGCAACATTTGGTGCAGGGATGACTTTTCCTTGATACCACAGGATCTGTGGACCCCACAGGATCCCCACCAACCCCACCACCACTCTCTCTCTTCTTCCCCATTCACCAATCACCTCAATACCTCTTCCCCAAAACCCTTCACCTATCAAATCCCATCTTTCTCTTCACCACTCACATCCATCCTTCATAAAACCCCACCAACCTCACCCTTCAAATTCAAACCACTTTCCCTCCCAAACCCACCCAATATGGCCGAACCCCATTTCCCCTCTCTCCTATAAATACCCTTCTTCACTCCTTCATTTTCACACAACCAAAACACCACTTCTCCCCCTCTTTGGCCGAATACACCACCATCTCCCTCTTCCTCATTTCTTCTTCTTCTACTCTCTTCTTCTTCTTTTGCTCGAGGACAAGCAAACATTTTAAGTTTGGTGTGGTAAAAGCGTTGCTTTTTCGTTTTTCCATAACCATTATGGCATCCAAGGCCGGAGAAACCTCTAGAAAGAGGAAAGGGAAGGCAAAAGCTTCCACCTCCGAGTCATGGGAGATGGATAGGTTCATCTCAAGGGTGCATCAAGACCACTTCTATGAAGTTGTGGCCTTGAAGAAGGTGATCCCTGAGGTCCCCTTTTCACTCAAAAAGGGTGAATATCCGGAGATCCGCCATGAGATCCAAAGAAGAGGTTGGGAAGTACTTACCAACCCCATTCAACAAGTTGGAATCTTGATGGTTCAAGAGTTCTATGCCAATGCATGGATCACCAAGAGCCATGATCAAAGTATGAACCCGGATCCAAAGAATTATCTTACTATGGTTCGGGGGAAATACTTGGATTTTAGTCTGGAAAGTATGAGGGTGGCGTTCAACTTGCCTATGATGCAAGGAGATGAACATCCTTACACAAGAAGGGTCAACTTTGATCAAAGGTTGAACCAAGTCCTCACAATCATATGTGAAGAGGGCGCACAATGGAAGAGAGATTCAAGAGGCAAGCTGGTTCAATTGAGAAGGCATGACCTCAAACCCGTGGCTAGAGGATGGCTGGAGTTTATCCAACGCTCAATCATTCCCACTAGCAACCGGTCCGAAGTTACTTTAGACCGGGCCATCATGATCCATAGCATCATGATTGGAGAAGAAGTGGAAGTTCATGAGGTTATAGCCCAAGAACTCTACAAGGTGGCGGATAAGTCCTCTACCTTGGCAAGGTTAGCCTTTCCTCACCTCATTTGTCACCTCTGTTATTCAGTTGGAGTTGACATAGAGGGAGACATCACCATTGATGAGGATAAGCCCATTACCAAGAAAAGGATGGAGCACACAAGAGACCCCTCTCATCATGAGATCCCTGAGATGCCTCAAGGGATGCACTTTCCTCCACAAAACTATTGGGAGCAACTAAACACCTCCCTAGGAGAATTGAGTTCCAACATGGGACAACTAAGGGTGGAGCACCAAGAACACTCCATTCTCCTCCATGAAATAAGAGAAGATCAAAGAATCATGAGAGAGGAGCAACAAAGGCAAGGAAGAGACATTGAGGAGCTCAAGCACTCCATAGGACCTTCAAGAGGAAGGAAGAGCCGCCATCACTAAGGTGGACCCGTTCCTTGATTTCCTTGTTCTTTATTCTTCTGTTTTTCGAATTTTAGTGCTTATGTTTATCCATGTTTGTGTCTTATGATCATTAGTGTCTTAGTGTCTATGCCTTAAAGTTATGAATGTCCTATGAATCCATCACCTTTCTTAAATAAAAACGTGCTTAATTGAAAAGAAAAAGAATTGCATGAATTTTGAATTTTATAACAGTTTAATTATTTTGATGTGGTGGCAACACTTTTGTTCTCTGAATGTTGGCTCTTGAAAGAATGACGAAAAAGGAGACATGTTACTGAGAATCTGAAAAATCATAAAAATGATTCTTGAAGCAAGAAAAAGCAGTGAACACAAAAAAAAAAGAGAAGCAAAAAGCAAACGAAAAAAAAAAGAGAAAGAAGAAAAGAGAAAGAGAAAGAAAGAAATAAAGTTGTGATCCAAGGCAATAAGAGTGTGCTTAAGAACCCTGGACACCTCTAATTGGGGACTCTAGCAAAGCTGAGTCACAATCTGAAAAGGTTCACCCAATTATGTGTCTGTGGCATGTATGTATCTGGTGGTAATACTGGAAGACAGAGTGCTTTGGGCCACAGCCAAGACTCAATAAAGTAGCTGTGTTCGAGAATCATCATACTTAACTAGGAGAATCAATAACACTATCTGGATTTTGAGTTCCTAAAGAAGCCAATCATTCTGAGTTCCAAAGGATAAAGTGAGATGCCAAAACTATTCAGAGGCAAAAAGCTAAAAGCCCCGCTCATCTAATTAATACTGATCTTCATAGATGTTTTTGGAGTTCATTGCATATTCTCTTCTTTTTATCTTATTTGATCTTTAGTTGCTTGGGGACAAGCAACAATTTAAGTTTGGTGTTGTGATGAGCGGATAATTTGTACGCTTTTTGGCATTGTTTTTAGTATGTTTTTAGTAGTTTTAGTTGAGTTCTTAGTATATTTTTATTAGTTTTTAGTTAAAATTCACTTTTCTGGACTTTACTATGAGTATGTGTGTTTTTCTGTGATTTCAGGTATTTTCTGGCTGAAATTGAGGGACCTGAGCAAAAATCTGATTCAGAGACTGAAAAGGACTGCAGATGCTGTTGGATTCTGACCTCCCTGCACTCGAAGTGGATTTTCTGGAGCTACAGAAGCCCAATTGGCGCGCTCTCAGCGGCGTTGGAAAGTAGACATCCTGGGCTTTCCAGCAATATATGATAGTCTATATTTTTCCCAAGATTTGATGGCCCAAACCGGCGTTCAAAGTCACCTACAGAAATTCCAGCGTTAAACGCCGGAACTGGCACCTAATTGGGAGTTAAACGCCCAAACTGGCATAAAAGCTGGCGTTTAACTCCAAGAGAAGTCTCTACACGAAAATGCTTCATTGCTCAGCCCAAGCACACACCAAGTGGGCCCGGAAGTGGATTTTTATGTCATTTACTCATCTCTGTACACCCTAGGCTACTAGTTTTCTATAAGTAGGACCTTTTACTATTGTAATAGATATAGAGAGTCTTTTGATCATGTTTTGATGATTGAACTCACTTTGGGAGGCTGGCCATTCGGCCATGCCTAGACCTTGTTCTTATGTATTTTCAACGGTGGAGTTTCTACACACCATAGATTAAGGTGTGGAGCTCTGCTGTACCTCGAGTATTAATGCAATTACTATTGTTCTTCTATTCAATTCCGCTTGTTCTTTGTCCAAGATATCACTTGTTCTTCAATCTGATGAAGGTGATGATTGACACTCATCATCATTCTCACCTATGAACAAGGTGACTGACAACCATTCTTGTTCTACAAGCATCTGAGGCTTAGTGAATATCTCTTGGATTCCTGATACATGATGCATGGTTGATCGCCTGACAACCGAGTGCTCGCCTGACAAACGAGCCAACCATTCCGTGAGATCAGAGTCTTCGTGGTATAGGCAAGAACTGATGGCAGCATTCAAGAGAATCCGGAAGGTCTAACCTTGTCTGTGGTATTCTGAGTAGGATTCAATGATTGAATGACTGTGACGTGCTTCAAACTTGTAACCTGCTGGGCGTTAGTGACAGACGCAAAAGAGGGATTCTATTCCAGTAGGAGCGGGAACCAACCGGTGATTGGCCGTACTGTGACAGAGTGCGTGAGCATTAGCTTTCACTGCGAGGATGGGAGGTAGCCACTGACAACGGTGAAACCCTACATGAGCTTGCCATGGAAAGGAGTAAGAAGGACTGGATGAAGGCAGTAGGAAAGCAGAGAGACGGAAGGGAAGGCACCTTCATACGCTTGTCTGAAGCTCTCACCAATGATATACATAAGTATCTCTATCTTTATCTTTTATGTTATTTTCGTTCATCACCATATCCATTTGAGTCTGTCTGACTAAGATTTACAAGATGACCATAGCTTGCTTCATACCACCAATCTCCGTGGGATCGACCCTTACTCGCGTAAGGTTTATTACTTGGACGACCCAGTGCACTTGCTGGTTAGTTGTGCGAAGTTGTGTTTATGCCATGGTATTGAGCACCAAGTCCTTGGAGCCATTACTAGGGATTGTTCTGTGTAAAAGTATTGATCACAATTTCGTGCACCAATCACCAATGCTTTTATAAATTTTTTTTTTCTCACAGATGATATACAAAGTTCTCCAACCACTAACATAAGTACTATTACTAGGACAAACATAAAAATAATTAACATATTAACTACTCTAACTTCAGCTTTCAAATTACCTATTCTCCAACCTAGTTTCACTTTTCAATTTTCATAGTCACTTTCAACTTCAAACTCTGTGTCTGTCCCACCATTTGCAATTTCAAAAGCTTCATATTCATTATCATCTACTCAACTAAAGTAGTTACAGTGGCGGTCTTTCTGCACATGTCAAGCAAAAAACGTGAATCTCACATTAATGGTAAAAGGGGGTTCAAGAAACTATAGTTCATACAAATTTAAACTCACCCGATATCTTGGACAGGTATGAAACAACCTTTCTAGATGTTCTAGTGTTTCAAATTTCTTAATCATAGTTTTCAGCCCACAAAAATAAGTTTTATCCATATTCATCCTCTTTCTTCGCATGAAGGAGCTAGAATCAAAGCTATCCAGCGATTGCAGTGACAACCCACCAATTCGTCCTCCACCAACGCTCCACATCATGGCTTCTAAATCTGGGTAATGGCTTTCCACCACTGCAGCACCACTCGTCAAGAAGAATTAATGTCTCTGTGGATTTTGGAGTTTACGGTTTATAAAATGGGGGTTAGGGACTATTTTGACATAATATAGTGAACATATCTTATCAGCTTTCATCTGGGTACACATTTGTTAACAAACGGTAAGTTAACGGTCCACGTGTACCGCTGTTGACGAAAACTGTTAGCCCAAAAACGAAAGGACAAACGAGATTAATGTTAAATCTTTTCGGAACTAATTTGATTAAAAAAATTATTTGAAAACAAAAATAACAATTGTGCAATCTTTCGGAGACTAATTTGACCATTAATCCTTTATTTTTATTAATTATTATTGAAACAAATACATAATATTATATATATTAAATATATAATTATAAAGGTTTAACAATGGGTTAAGAATATATTATAAATACCACATACATAAGATAAGATATTAAACCAAAGAACCTCACTTTAGATTATTGTCTTTCTAATGTTATTTTTCTAAAATAAAAACTTTACTTACTCAGTCATGGAAATGGATTCTCACTATTTTTTTAACAATTGAGGGAGTAAAGTGTAATCTTTTACCATTAATTTTATATAAAACCAAAAATAAATATGAGAGAAAGAACAATAAAAGATTAGAAATCACACTTTACACTCCCAATCTTTTTTAATAATTGAGAGGATTCATTTCCTAGGACATTCCGTTTCTTTGCTATTATTTATTGGTGTAAGGGATCCCACTTTATCTACCTATCATCAAGATGGATTAATGTCTCCGTGGATTTTGGAGGTTAGGGTTTATAAAATGGGGGTTAGGGACTATTTTGACATAATATAGTGAACATATCTTATCAGCTTTCATCTGGGTACACATTTGTTAACACACGGTAAGTTAACGGCCCACGTGTATCGCTGTTGACGGAAACTGTTAGCCCAAAAAGGGAAGGACAAACGAGATTAATGTTGAATCTTTTCGTAACTAATTTGATTAAAAAAATTATTTGAAAACAAAAATAATAATTGTGCAATCTTTCGGAGACTAATTTGACCATTAATCCTTTATTTTTATTAATTATTACTGAAACAAATACATAATATTATATATAATAAATATATAATTACAAAGGTTTAACAGTGGGTTAAGAACATATTATAAATATCACATACACAAGATAAGATATTAAACCAAAAAACATCACTTTAGATTATTGTCTTTCTAATGTTATTTTTCTAAAATAAAAATTTTACTTACTCAGATATGGGAATGGATTCTCTCTATTTTTTTAACAATTGAGGGAGTAAAGTGTAATCTTTCACCATTAATTTTATAAATAGGACAAAAAATAAATATGAGAGAAAGAACAATAAAAGATTAAAAATCACACTTTACACTCCCAATCTTTTTTAACAATTGAGAGGATTCATTTCCTAGGACATTCCGTTCCTTTGCTATTATTTATTGGTGAAATGGATCCCACTTTATCTATCTATCATCAAGATGGATTAATGTCTCCGTGGATTTTGGAGGTTAGGGTTTATAAAATGGGGGTTAGGGACTATTTTGACATAATATAGTGAACATATCTTATCAGCTTTCATCTGGGTACACATTTGTTAACAAACGGTAAGTTAACGGTCCACGTGTACCGCTGTTGACGAAAACTGTTAGCCCAAAAACGAAAGGACAAACGAGATTAATGTTAAATCTTTTCGGAACTAATTTGATTAAAAAAATTATTTGAAAACAAAAATAACAATTGTGCAATCTTTCGGAGACTAATTTGACAATTAATCCTTTATTTTTATTAATTATTACTGAAACAAATACATAATATTATATATAATAAATATATAATTATAAAGGTTTAACAATGGGTTAAGAATATATTATAAATACCACATACATAAGATAAGATTTTAAACCAAAGAACATCACTTTAGATTATTGTCTTTCTAATGTTATTTTTCTAAAATAATAACTTTACTTACTCAGTCATGGAAATGGATTCTCTCTATTTTTTTAACAATTGAGGGAGTAAAGTGTAATCTTTTACCATTAATTTTATATAGAACCAAAAATAAATATGAGAGAAAGAACAATAAAAGATTAGAAATCACACTTTACACTACCAATCCTTTTTAATAATTGAGAGGATTCATTTCCTAGGACATTCTGTTTCTTTGCTATTATTTATTGGTGTAAGGGATCCCACTTTATCTACCTATCATCAAGATGGATTAATGTCTCCGTGGATTTTGGAGGTTAGGGTTTATAAAATGGGGGTTAGGGACTATTTTGACATAATATAGTGAACATATCTTATCAGCTTTCATCGGGGTACACATTTGTTAACACACGGTAAGTTAACGGCCCACGTGTATCGCTGTTGACGGAAACTGTTAGCCCAAAAAGGGAAGGACAAACGAGATTAATGTTGAATCTTTTCGGAACTAATTTGATTAAAAAAATTATTTGAAAACAACAATAATAATTGTGCAATCTTTCGGAGACTAATTTGACCATTAATCCTTTATTTTTATTAATTATTACTGAAACAAATACATAATATTATATATAATAAATATATAATTACAAAGGTTTAACAGTGGGTTAAGAACATATTATAAATATCACATACACAAGATAAGATATTAAACCAAAAAACATCACTTTAGATTATTGTCTTTCTAATGTTATTTTTCTAAAATAAAAATTTTACTTACTCAGTCATGGGAATGGATTCTCTCTATTTTTTTAACAATTGAGGGAGTAAAGTGTAATCTTTCTCCATTAATTTTATAAATAGGACAAAAAATAAATATGAGAGAAAGAACAATAAAAGATTAAAAATCACACTTTACACTCCCAATCTTTTTTAACAATTGAGAGGATTCATTTCCTAGGACATTCCGTTTCTTTGCTATTATTTATTGGTGAAATGGATCCCACTTTATCTATCTATCATCAAGATGGATTAATGTCTCCGTGAATTTTGGAGGTTAGGGTTTATAAAATGGGGGTTAGGGACTATTTTGACATAATATAGTGAACATATCTTATCAGCTTTCATCTGGGTACACATTTGTTAACAAACGGTAAGTTAACGGTCCACGTGTACCGCTGTTGACGAAAACTGTTAGCCCAAAAACGAAAGGACAAACGAGATTAATGTTAAATCTTTTCGGAACTAATTTGATTAAAAAAATTATTTGAAAACAAAAATAACAATTGTGCAATCTTTCGGAGACTAATTTGACAATTAATCCTTTATTTTTATTAATTATTACTGAAACAAATACATAATATTATATATAATAAATATATAATTATAAAGGTTTAACAATGGGTTAAGAATATATTATAAATACCACATACATAAGATAAGATTTTAAACCAAAGAACATCACTTTAGATTATTGTCTTTCTAATGTTATTTTTCTAAAATAAAAACTTTACTTACTCAGTCATGGAAATGGATTCTCTCTATTTTTTTAACAATTGAGGGAGTAAAGTGTAATCTTTTACCATTAATTTTATATAGAACCAAAAATAAATATGAGAGAAAGAACAATAAAAGATTAGAAATCATACTTTACACTCCCAATCTTTTTTAATAATTGAGAGGATTCATTTCCTAGGACATTCCGTTTCTTTGCTATTATTACCCACTTTATCTACCTATCATCAAGATGGATTAATGTCTCCGTGGATTTTGGAGGTTAGGGTTTATAAAATGGGGGTTAGGGACTATTTTGACATAATATAGTGAACATATCTTATCAGCTTTTATCTGGGTACACATTTGTTAATACACGGTAAGTTAATGGCCCACGTGTATCGCTGTTGACGGAAACTGTTAGCCCAAAAAGGGAAGGACAAACGAGATTAATGTTGAATCTTTTCGGAACTAATTTGATTAAAAAAATTATTTGAAAACAAAAATAATAATTGTGCAATCTTTCGGAGACTAATTTGACCATTAATCCTTTATTTTTATTAATTATTAATGAAACAAATACATAATATTATATATAATAAATATATAATTACAAAGGTTTAACAGTGGGTTAAGAACATATTATAAATATCACATACACAAGATAAGATATTAAACCAAAAAACATCACTTTAGATTATTGTCTTTCTAATGTTATTTTTCTAAAATAAAAATTTTACTTACTCAGTCATGGGAATGGATTCTTTCTATTTTTTTAACAATTGAGGGAGTAAAGTGTAATCTTTCATTATTAATTTTATAAATAAGACAAAAAATAAATATGAGAGAAAGAACAATAAAAGATTAAAAATCACACTTAACACTCCCAATCTTTTTTAACAATTGAGAGGATTCATTTCCTAGGACATTCCGTTTCTTTGCTATTATTTATTGGTGAAATGGATCCCACTTTATCTATCTATCATCAAGATGGATTAATGTCTCCGTGGATTTTGGAGGTTAGGGTTTATAAAATGGGGGTTAGGGACTATTTTGACATAATATAGTGAACATATCTTATCAGCTTTCATCTGGGTACACATTTGTTAACACACGGTAAGTTAACGGCCCACGTGTATCGCTGTTGACGGAAACTGTTAGCCCAAAAACGGAAGGTCAAACGAGATTAATGTTGAATCTTCTCGGAACTAATTTGATTAAAAAAATTATTTGAAAACAAAAATAACAATTGTGTAATCTTTCGGAGACTAATTTGACTATTAATCCTTTATTTTTATTAATTATTACTGAAACAAATACATAATATTATATATAATAATTATATAATTACAAAGGTTTAACAATGGGTTAAGAACATGTTATAAATATCACATACACAAGATAAGATGTTAAACCAAAAAACATCACTTTAGATTATTGTCTTTCTAATATTATTTTTCTAAAATAAAAACTTTACTTACTCAGTCATGGGAATGGATTCTCTCTATTTTTTTAACAATTGAGGGAGTAAAGTGTAATATTTCACCATTAATTTTATAAATAGGACCAAAAATAAATATAAGAGAAAGAACAATAAAAGATTAGAAATCACACTTTACACTCCCAATCTTTTTTAACAATTGAGAGGATTCATTTCCTAGGACATTCTGTTTCTTTGCTATCTTTTATTGGTGTAACGCATCCTACTTTATCTATCATCAAGATGGATAAATGTCTCCGTGGATTTTGGAGGTTAGGGTTTATAAAATGGGGATTAGGGACTATTTTGACATAATATAGTGAACATATCTTATCAGCTTTTATCTGGGTACACATTTGTTAACACACGGTAAGTTAATGGCCCACGTGTATCGCTGTTGATGGAAATTGTTAGTCCAAAAACGGAAGGACAAACGAGATTAATGTTAAATCTTTTCGGAACTAATTTGATAAAAAAATTATTTGAAAACAAAAATAACAATTGTGCAATCTTTCGGAGACTAATTTGACCATTAATCCTTTATTTTTATTAATTATTACTGAAACAAATACATAATTTTATAATAATAAATATATAATTATAAAGGTTTAACAATGGGTTAAGAACATATTATAAATATCACATACATAAGATAAGATATTAAACCAAGAAACTTCAATTTAGATTATTGTCTTTCTAATGTTATTTTTCTAAAATAAAAATTTTACTTACTCAGTCATGGGAATGGATTCTCTCTATTTTTTTTAACAATTGAGGGAGTAAAGTGTAATCTTTCACCATTAATTTCATAAATGGGACCAAAAATAAATATGATTGAAAGAATAATAAAAGATTAGAAATCACACTTTATACTCCCAATCTTTTTTAACAATTGAGAGGATTCATTTCCTAGGACATTCCATTTTTTTGCTATCATTTATTGTTGCAATGCATCCCACTTTATCTATCATCAAGTGGATTAATCTCCCCGTGGATTTTGGAGGTTAGGGTTTATAAAATGGGGGTTAGGGACTATTTTGATATAATATAATGAACATATCTTATCAGCTTTTATTTGGGTACGCATTTGTTAACACACGATAAGTTAACGGCCCACGTATATCGCTGTTGACAGAAACTGTTAGTTCAAAAACGGAAGGACAAACGAGATTAATGTTAAATCTTTTCGTAACTAATTTGATTAAAAAAATTATTTGAAAACAAAAATAACAGTTGTGCAATCTTTCGGAGACTAATTTGACCATTAATCCTTTATTTTTATTAATTATTTCTGAAACTAATACATAATATTATATATAATAAATATATAATTATAAAAGTTTAACAATGGGTTAAGAACATATTATAAATATGACATACATAAGATAAGATATTAAACCAAATAACATAACTTTAGATTATTGTCTTTCTAATGTTATTTTTCTAAAATAAAAATTTTACTTACTCAGTCATGGGAATGGATACTCTCTATTTTTTTAACAATTGAGGGAGTAAAGTGTAATCTTTCACCATTAATTTCATAAATTTGACCAAAAATAAATATGAGAGAAAGAACAATAAAAGATTAGAAATCACACCTTACACTCCCAATCTTTTTTAACAATTGAGAGGATTCATTTCCTAGGACATTCCGTTTCTTTGCTATCATTTATTAGTGTAATGCATCCCTCTTTATCTATCATCAAGATGGATTAATGTCTCCATGGATTTTGGAGGTTAGGGTTTATAAAATGGGGGTTTGGAATTATTTTGACATAATATAGTGAACATATCTTATCAGCTTTCATCTGGGTACACATTTGTTAACACACGGTATGTTAACAGCCCACGTGTATCGCTGTTGACGGAAACTGTTAGCCAAAAAATGGAAGGACAAACAATATTAATGTTAAATCTTTTCGGAACTAATTTGATTAAAAAAATTATTTGAAAACAAAAATAATAATTGTGCAATCTTTCGGAGATTAATTTGACCATTAATCTTTTATTTAATTAATTATTACTGAAACAAATACATAATATTATAAATAATAAATATATAATTATAAAGGTTTAACAATGGGTTAAGAACATATTATTAATATCACATACATAAGATAGGATATTAAACCAAAGAACATCACTTTAGATTATTGTCTTTCTAATGTTATTTTTCTAAAATAAAAACTTTACTTACTCCGTCATGGAATGGATTCTCTCTATTTTTTAATAATTGAGGAAGTAAAGTATAATCTTTCACGATTAATTTATAAATGGGACCAAAAATAAATATAAGAGAAAAAACAATAAAAGATTAGAAATCATACTTTACACTCCAAATTTTTTTTAACAATTGAGAGGATTCATTTTCTAGGACATTCTGTTTCTTTGCTATCATTTATTGGTGTAATGCATCCCACTTTATCTATCATCAATATGAATTAATGTCTCCGTGGGTTTTGGAGGTTAGGGTTTATAAAATGGGGATTAGGGACTATTTTGACATAATATAGTGAACATATCTTATCAACTTTCATCTGGGTACACATTTGTTAACACACGGTAAGTTAACAGCCCACGTGTATCGCTGTTGACGGAAACTGTTAGCCCAAAAATAGAATGACAAACAAGATTAATGTTAATTCTTTTCGGAACTAATTTAATTAAAATAATTATTTGAAAACAAAAATAATAATTGTGCAATCTTTCGGAGACTAATTTGACCATTAATCCTTTATTTTTATTAATTATTACTGAAACAAATACATAATATTATATATAATGAATATATAATTATAAAGGTTTAACAATGGGTTAAGAACAGATTATAAATATCACATACATAAGATAAGATATTAAACCAAATAAGATCACTTTAGATTATTATTTTTCTAATGTTATTTTTCTAAAATAAAAACTTTACTTACTCAGTCATGAGAATGGATTCTCTCTATTTTTTTAACAATTGAGGGAATAAAGTATAATCTTTCACCATTAATTTTTTAAATGGGACCAAAAATAAATATAAGAGAAAGAACAATAAAAAATTAGAAATCACACTTTACACTCCCAATCTTTTTTAACAATTGAGAGGATTCATTTTCTAGGACATTTCGTTTTTTTGCTATCATTTATTGGTGTAATGCATCCCACTTTATCTATCATCAATATGGATTAATGTCTCCGTGAATTTTGGAGGTTAGGATTTATAAAATGGGAGTTAGGGACTATTTTGACATAATATAGTGAAAATATCTTATCATCTTTTATCTGGGTACACATTTGTTAACACACGGTAAGTTAATGGCCCGTGTGTACCGCTGTTGACGGAAACTGTTAGCTCAAAAATGGAAGGACAAACGAGATTAACGTTAAATCTTTCCAGAACTAATTTGATTAAAAAAATCATTTGAAAACAAAAAATAACAATATTGCAATTTTTCGAAGACTAATTTGACTGTTAATCTTTTATTTTTATTAATTATTACTGAAACAAATACATAATATTATATATAATAAATATATAATTATAAAGGTTTAACAATGGGTTAGGAACATATTATAAATATCAAGATAAGATATTAAACCAAATAAAATCACTTTAGATTATTGTTTTTCTAATGTTATTTTTCTAAAATAAAAATTTTACTTATTCTGTTATGAGAATGGATTCTCTCTATTTTTTAATAATTAAGGGAATAAAGTATAATTTTTTACCATTAATTTTTTAAATAGAATCAAAAATAAACAATAAAAAATTAAAAATCACACTTTAGACTCCCCATCTTTTTTAACAATTGAGAAAAATCATTTCCTAACATTCCGTTTCTTTGCTATCATTCATTGGTGTAATGGATCCCACTTTATCCATCACATTCGATCTAGTTAAAGTCAACTAAGTTACCAGATTTAGAAAGTCAGCAATCTTAGAACTAACGGTGACTATTTGACCGTCAGCTTTTCTCAGTCATTCGTTCACTCTGCCTCTTGTTATCAACAAAAATGGCTTCAAATCTTCTTCGGCTCCAAGCTTCCCACCCTCTCCCCCATCACTCACTGTCATTTTCCCGCCAAAAACGAAGTCCTCCGCCTCCCTCGCTCCCTGCACACAACTCTTCTTCCTCTTCCCCTTGTACTCATTCCACCATCGTCAAGATCAAGGGTTCTTCTTCTTTGGCCACACGCAGTATTGTTGCATCTGCCATTGGATCCAACTTGAATGCTCCTCTCATCTCTCCTCACGATAATTGGGGAAACTGGACCGCTCTCTTCGTCGCGGCCGTCTTTGGAATCTGGTACTCACGCTTGAATTGATTTGAATGTACGACATTCGTAGTCAAAAGTCAAAACAGTCCACTTAGGGACATTATTGCAAGAGTGGTTAATTTAAATAATGATTGATAGAGATTAATTTGAAGATTTACTGATTCTGACTTCTGAGCATTGTGGGATTGTAAGGTCAGAGAGGACCAAGATTGGGAGCACGCTGAGTGGATCTCTGGTGAGCATATTGGTGGGCCTTGCCGCCAGCAATGTGGGGATTGTTTCAAGTAAAGCTTCGGCATACGACGTCGTCTTGAAATTCCTTCTCCCTCTAGCTGTTCCCTTGCTGCTCTTCAGGGCCGACTTGCGCCGCGTAGTCAAGTCCACTGGAACACTCCTCTTAGCTTTCTTGTTAGGCTCAGGTGAGGTAACTCATTTTGTTGCGGCTTTGGTTTCTCCCAAGCGCAAAACTCATTAAAGTGTAAAAGTGAGGGATTAAGCACCATTGGACAATAGAAACTATTGATCTAAATAATTTTTTGCTTAGATTTGTTCCTTTGTGGGTTCATATGTCTGCATTTAACTGGCTGGTATAATCAGCTTTGGTTTTAGTGTACTGTTTTAGCTACTCCATTCTGTGTGCAATCTGCACGAAGCGTGAAAGCAGTTCCATGATTGTAGAGTGGTAAATCATAAAAATAACTGGAAGGGTTTTACTTTGGGCTTCAATTGGAAAATGTTGGTTAAATATCAGTAAACTTAAATGATGTGTTTAAATAGTTTGGTTTTGTTATTCAATGCAGTGCTTAGTGTTTACATACTTGATGTTTCTATCGGGTGTGCAGATTTGTCTTATTAAATTGTTGAAGATGTTAACATGAAGTTGAGAAGTTACAATCTTTAGTTGTCTTCTGCTGGATTTGTTAGACTCATCCACTGATGAGTAGTTTGATTTAGACTCCTTTCATTTTCTTCTAGACTAGGTTAGTGGATCTTATGCAGAACAGTGACTTCCAGTTATCTTTTAAGTTCCTTTGCATCCATGATTCTTTTGTTCCGCTTTTTCTTGGTTTCGTACTTCCAGAAAACCTTTATAAGTCTGTTTTACAAATGATTTTTTGGAGGCTTGACTATTACATTTGTCTAAAGCAGTAGTCATAGAGTGGCAAAGAGAAGAAATAAGTTTATTAAGGCATGGAGAGAGTGAATGAATTACTCCAATATTTTTATGACAAAACTGTTTGGAACGAGGGAAAAGATATTTGCACATTGATAATGTAAAGGGTGTACCATTCCAAACAACTTCAGCAATAGAGTTATCTTAATGATATGTCAATCAAATGTGATTGTTTCTTCTAGTATTTCCTGTCTTACAGAAAGCTATCTTGGAACACAGTAATTGCTCTGGCATATGTACTTGAGTTGAACTAATGCTAGACAGGACAGAACATGACATTAACACAAAGACAATAGAACAGAGATACTAAAATAAAGAAAACTGTTCTTGAGACACTGTGTCTAATCTCCATATCTCTCTATCTAAACACTTTTTAGATATTTATTGTCTATGTCTCTGTGTCCTGTCCACAAAAACAAATGCAGCCTAATGGAGAATTTTAAAAGGTGGTTAATGTGAAATATGATGGTAAAATAAAATGAATTTGGGATTAAGTGAAATGATAGCCTAGGGCTGGTTTGAGCATCAAAAGGAAAAACCATTAAAGTAGGTAATTAAATGTTTGAAATGGTCCATACTCGAGATAATACTCAATTTGGTCCCTGAACTTACACGCGAGACTCAATTTAGTCTCTGAAGTTTTAATTGCCTCTATTTAGTCCCCAAACTTTGTGAACATAACTCATGTTAGTCCTTGAAACAATTTTCAACGTACAAATGTTAACGGAACACTGTTGTGACAGCCGGATGCCACGCTAAACTTTGTAAAATAATGTCGATTTCGTTTTGGCACTCAAATAACCCAAAAACAACATCCTAAATGGTGTTTATTAAAATTTTACCTAACAAAATAAGTAATACGATGCTGTTTTTGAGCTACTTAAATGTCAAAACCAAAATTGTATCATTTTACAAGTTTTAACGTGACATGTGATAGTCTACAACAGCGCTCTATTAACGTTTTTATACTAAAAATGTTGTCAGGGACTAATATGAGGCACGTTTATAAACTCCGGGGACTAAATAGAGGCAATTGAAACCTCAGGGACTAAATTGAGACTCGCGTGTAAGTTCAGGGACCAAATTGAGTATTATCTCTTTTACTCAACTGCTAGCATCTTCCAATATTATTGTACAGTTCAAATGTGTTTCAATTAGGATATTTGCGAAGGAAATTTGAAAAGAAGCATGTCAAGATATGGATCTCAGCAATAGCTTTCACATTTCTCCAATAACCCTTTTTTCCCCTTCACTTTTCAGCTTTCACAAATCACTATATAAGATTTTTACTAAGATTTTTAAGTTATTAGTAAGTCCACTATGACAAAGAACATAAAGTACACGCTTAAGTGACTAGTAAAAACATATTTTGAAGCTGAAACCAATTTGTGGATGCCAATTATGTAAAGTAATTACAGTTGTTAGCTTATGAACTGAATTCAAAACTCACATTAATTTGTCAAATATACGTTTTCTTGGTAAGTTTCTATTTTCCTTACGTATCACAACTCACAAGTTCACAACAATTACAAATGCTATGGTTAAAATTAGCTTGTCCGAGCCTTCTTTATTTCTTCATTTCCTTTGTTTTATCAAGTATTAACCTATTTTCTCCTCTACATTTTCGTGACAGTTGCAACTACAATTGGAACAGTAGTCGCATATCTGCTTGTTCCAATGCGATCGCTTGGTCAGGATGGTTGGAAGATAGCAGCAGCACTCATGGGCAGACATATTGGAGGAGGTCATTTTCATTTTACTTCCTACATCTTATTAATATTGCTATGAATGTTTGTACATTTAAATCACATGGCTTCACTACTGATATTTATTATTGTTTTCCTTATTTTGCAGCTGTCAACTATGTTGCAATTTCTGATGCCCTCGGTGTTACCCCATCAGTTTTAACCGCCGGGTTAGCTGCAGATAATGTTATCTGTGCAGTGTATTTTTCAACATTGTTTGCATTAGCCTCTAGAGTGCCTCCAGAAGCCTCATCGTCTGTGAATGGTAGCTTAAATTCTATTTCGATTATAATATTACTAGTTAGTATGTGTAGTATTTTCTTTGGCATTAGCCATGTAATATTAACTTATTTATTTAGTTACTTAATTTTTAAATGTTTTGCAGACGATGAAATAACTACCAAGTCTAATCCAAGGAACACACTTCCTGTGCTCCAAATGGCTACTGCTCTTGCTGTGGCCTTTTCCATGTGCAAGGCTGCCACTTTTCTTGTAGGATATTTTGGAATCCAAGGGGGTATTCTTCCGGTGGTAACAGCAATTGCTGTAATTCTTGCAACTGTATTTCCCAAACCATTTTCTTCACTTTCACCCTCCGGCGAGGCTATGGCTGTGGTTCTCATGCAGGTGAGTTAGTAATTCTCATACGCAGGTTTTGTCACAGTAAGAAGTTACCTTAGTGCCAACGATACGAGAGATACAATTATATAATTTGATTTTTCTCCCCTTTTTAAGAACACTAGGGAATGATGTGATGATAGCGACAAAGTATTAAAAAATGAATAAAACTCTACAACCAAATAAAATAGTTAACCAAGTTTAACCAAGTTATTATAACTAAGTTCTTCTTCGTCTTCTTCTTCCTCCTCCTCCCAACCTTGATGCTGCTACTTTTTCTTGTTTTCCTCCCTTCCTCTCTTTTCCTTATCTTTCTCTTTCATTATCGTCGTCACCAGCACACCACCACCTCCATCTCCTCCTCCTCTTCCTTCTCCTTTTCTCATTTGAATTTTTTGGATTTCCTCCTTCCTTTTCCTCCTCTTTCATCGTCGTCGTCATTATTATTATTATTATTATTATTATTATTATTATTGTCGTCATCATCATCTTCTTATACATATAACTGTTCAAATCCAAAATGCATCAAAATTACTTAGTGATGACGACACACAAACAAACTCAGTTTAAAACAAGCACACAAACTAAATTCAATTATCCACAAAAGTACATGCATGTAAATAATACAGAAAAGCCATCAATATGACTTAAATGACACTAGAAGTATTACAATTATCTTGCATGAACTAATTACACTAAATCAAAGTTAATGAGACCAAATGCACCTTATTTAAATTCGGAATGTACCAAAATTAGTTAATGATAATGATATGCAAACTTAATTCAAAACAAATACAGACCAAGTGCATCTTATTTAAATTCAAAATGCACTAAAATTATTTAAATGATAACTCAAAACTTCCCATCCTTCTTCTTCTTCATTATCATCATCTTTTGTTGTTTATCTTCTCCTCCTTGTTTTACCTTCTCATGATTCTTCTTATTTTACTCTCTTAATAAAAATAAAAACAAAAAAAAATCTAACAAAGAAAAAGAAACACATAATGTTGCAAAATCAGTAGAAAGAGGAGAAGAAAAAGAAAAAAACGCAGAAGAGTAGCAATAAAAAAATGATGATAAGGAAAAAATACGCAAAGAAGAAGGAATGCCAAAAATGAAAAGGAACACGAAGGAGAAGAAAAAGAAAAAAAAAGGAGGAGGAACACGGAATATTAACGTTTATGTGTGGGGATAGTTGGAGTGTGTATTCCCGCTCTCACTAATAAAACTAAATTTTTTTTTACTGAGTTTGGACCAACTTGGTTGGACTTGATTGCAAAAAGAACTTAAATATGTATCTAAGACTGAAAAAAACATATATGAGTTAGTTATCACTTATTAAAAAATATTCATTTATTTAATTTTAAATTTTGATTATGATAATAAATTTTTGGATTTTTTACACAAATTATGTAGATTGAGAAATACTCCATTTTTTTACATTTTTTTGTAATCTTATTCATCGTTGATTGGCTAAATTCTTATCCAATAAATATGAAATTTATCGAGTTGGTAATAAGTTATTGTTTCTACTGCTTATAAAAACAGGTGTTCTTTGCAGTAATAGGTGCAAGTGGTAGCATATGGAGTGTTATCAGAACAGCACCTAGCATCTTCCTTTTTTCTTTTATTCAGATAGCAGGGCATCTTATGGTGATTATTGGATTGGGAAGACTGTTTCGGTTCGACTTGAAGTTGCTTCTTATTGCATCCAACGCTAATGTTGGAGGGCCAACCACAGCATGTGGAATGGCAACTACAAAAAGGTGGCATTCTCTCATTGTGCCTAGCATTCTTGCTGGTGTATTTGGAATTGCCATTGCAACTTTTCTTGGCATAGGATTTGGTCAAACAGTATTAAAATACATGTGCAATTCATAGCTTTATGTAAGAAGTAAGAACTTCCTCCTCTTCCTCCCATTTCTTAGTTTTGATAGATTTTGAGGAGTTCAAAGGTACAATTTGTGGTAAAGATAATCAATCCTGAGCTAAATTTCAAACAATATACATTCAAATATTGAAGTAAATTTTAATCTAACTAGCAATAACAAAACCCGAGACTCAAACTGGGGAGACATTTCAGAAACTCAATTGGACTAGAGGAGATTTTCTTGTAATGATTGAAATGACGAATAGTAATTATATCAAAATATATAAGCAAAGTCATGAAAAGTTATATAATTGTATTCACAATTTCTTTATTTATTGGGGAGAGTATTCACAAATTATTTATGATAAGATGTAATGTTTTTTTATTTTTTGTTTTTATCAATGTAACTGGCATCATGTAGTAAAATGATAATACATTGTTGTTTTCTAATCCTACAGATAATGTAAACGCATTAATTTTTTTTTAAGATGAGTTCAAGTAGGTATCTTTTAAATTATTCATTTACTCAGCCTTTTATTACATTAATTGAAAACAAAATTAAAATAAACACATTCAAATAGATTTAATTTTTTTAAAATTAAATACACATCCAAAAAATAATTTAAATAAACTAAAATTTAAATTTTTAATTTTAATTGTTCAAATCAATTTTAAACCTTCTAATCACTAGTACATCCCAAATAAAACCCAAAAAAGCTAAGTTTCAACAAGCTAAACTTGTAAAATCCAAAGTTACACCTCACACTCCTCATCTGTCACCACTCCTCTTCCGCACAGCCTTCCTCTTCTTTGCTGCTTACCCATCCGCGCCACCTTCCTCCTCCACGCCGCCTTCTTTTTCATTGCCGTTTTCTCTGCGTCAAAAACGCATCTTAGGTATTTTGATGTGTCTGTGCTGATAAATTTTTTTTTTCACTATTCTGTTTGATTTAATTTGGGATTTGTTATCATTAATCACATTTTTTGGGCTACTATAGTGTTTGGTCCCTCTTTTTTTCTTTTTGTTTTTGTTTAATAAAAAGTTTTATCTTTTCAATCTATGTATAATATTGGACGTGTCTATAATTCTTTTTCTTTTTTTGAATGTGTTTGTGTTGATATTTTTTCACGCCTTTGTTTGATTTGGAGTTTGTAATATTAATATAATTTAAATGTGTAAATACTTAATTTTAAATGTGTTTATGTTCATTTAATTTTAGATGTATTTATAGTCAAAATTTTATTGTTAATTTTTTAGATTTCATATTTCCTCCACAAAAATTAAATGCATAACTGTTTGTGAACTCTGCATAAACATAATTTAATAGAAGCCAACTGAGTTTGTAATTAAGTGTTGTCAAAAAAGAATAACAGAATTCTAGTTTGTGTCCTTATTTTGTGTAGATAATCATTGAAATACTAAGATTTGTTTATTATTGTTCTAATATGGGAATTTCAAACCTTAGACTTTGAAAAAATGTGGAAACTACTAGAATAAAAAAAATGTGCATGCCTATCTATTGGCTAAATCCATTTTGTCAATAAGCATACATATGTCAATATATAATGTTTAACATAAGAACCCAATCATTCTTGATCTTTAACATAAGAAATATGGGCGTTCTCATTCTATAAGTTCTTTCTTTGTTCCTTTTCAAAATTTGAAAGGATTCCTCTCTCATGCTGAAGTTGACGTCCATTCATTGGCTTCACTATATTCTCACGTGGTAGGTTTTTATGAATGTATCTGTATGTCTTTGAAGTTTAGACTATATATATGAAATGCTTTACTTAGATATTTGGATGTCTCTATTATTTTCTTTTTTTTTGGATATATTTGTGTTGATATTTTTTTATATTTTTATTTGACATGAGTTTTAGATGTATTGATAAAATATTTAGCTTATTTTTTTTATAATTTTAAATATGTATTTACGTCTAATTTTATCCTATATTTAATATGTAGTCCAAAACTACAATGTCAATAAAAAAACATACTTGTGTTAGTCCAAAGAAAGGAAAAGAAAAGCTAATAAAGCTTTTATGGACAAATTTGATGAATCCAATGCGATGATAAAAATATCAAAGAAAAAGTTAAAAGGTCAAAGAAATCAGAGAATCCTAAAAAAGTTGTTTTTTTATAATTTACTAATTCTCGGAATTAGTAAGTGATAAACTAACCAATGTGTCCATTTTTTAGAAGACACTTGATACCCGATGCACTTCAACTGCCATCACGAATATGATGGAGCATCTGAAATATAAAGATTCGATCAAATACTATGGCGAGCATTAGAACTCCCTACAAAAGGTAATATCTAAAATATATAATTAATACAAAATGCATATATATTTTCTTCTACGGTGTATAGTAAGGTTACTGTTAGTTTTTTTTCTCTGGTAGTACTTCTCTCACTCCTATGGTTCCATTTTACACGTGATAGCTTCCCAAAGTTAGATCCGAAAAAGTATCATCAACTCAGACATCTTTAAAGGCAGAATCCAAAAAGAAGTTAAGAACCATGTAATTAGATGTTCAGTTGCAATCGATATAGAAAAGAAAGAGTTCCAATGCTACTTTATCATGTTTGTCATGAAGGCCTTCCTGTTTGCTATGGGAAAGACACATCTATGATTGTGTTAAGGAGGGGATAAGAAAATATACGTAAGATGGCATAAAGACTATCGATGGATGCATGTTTACTCTCTTGATAAGTTGAGCCACATCAATTGTTATATCTATATTCGCTTGAACAATAGTGCTCATTTGCTCATGTGTTTTTGTGGCAAATACTTTACTTGCATACCAATAAACAAGGGGACCTTAGGTAGCAGTCTTAAACCATGGATGAGGGAATGGACTATTGCTGCACTTCAACAAGTAGTAAAGAAAGAACAAGTTCGGGAATCGGTATAGATGCATATGTCAATGTACTTAATTTTTTTTACTATGAAAATTTGCTTGAGAGTTGCGAATAATGTTGACAGTGCCTAATTTAGAATATTAAGGAGTTAAAAAAATCTAAAAGAAAAAAGGGCAACGTCTTGAATCACGGAAGAAAACCTCTGATAAATGCGGGGTGCACAAGTTATACCTTGGACTAAGAAACGAATAAGAAAAAAGCCAAAATAAATTGTTGAGAAATTAGACGAAGGAGAACTTTTGACTGAGACTGACACAAGCGATGGAGATTGGTGTCATAGAAAGAACCCAAGCTCAACATCCTCGACAAAAATGAATGTTGCCTCTCCTCTAGATAGAGTGTTCAATGGTAATAAAGATCATCAAGATAGACAAATTTGAATGTTGATATAGTTTAGAATTAGATTTATATTCCATCCTTTTGTAGCTAGATTTGGATGAGTGCCATTGTTTATTATATTATATTGAGTTGAATGACTTGGTGTGTGTTGTCATGAGCTCTAAGAGGAAGTTGTTGCTGATTATGAAGCACCTAATCCTATGAACAATGAAGAAAACTATGTTATTGATGTATTGGGTAAAAAGTAAGTACATATACTAATTATTGTTGTTATAATTTAACTATACGATATGTACACTAGTATTGAAATGAATAAAATTAAAAGTTCAAATGAGTAATGAAAAACCGAAATAAATAAATACTAGTATTCAAATAAGTAATAAAAAATATCGGCGAATAATAAATTGATATATGACATTTAATTTTTAATTTTTAATTTTATTTGTATGATGTTGGATGTGTGCAAGTAATTTCTTGTGTGTCATTGTGTAATTTTAGATGTGTTTAAATAAGTCCTTTTCTACTGTATTATATTGAGCTGAAGGATTTTGTGTGTGTAATCATGAGCTCCAAGAGAAGGTTATTGCAAATTGTGAAGCACCTAGTCCTATGAACAATAAAGAAAACTATGTTCGCAACGCATTGGGTAGCAAGTAACTACATATACTAATTATTGTTGTTACAATTTAACTATATGATATGTACACTAGTATTGAAGTTGTGGTAATGTGGAATTTTTTAGATTGAATTTTTATTTTCTATTTGCGATGTGCAGGACGTCAAAGTGTTTAGATATAGTTGTGCATTCAGAATCCCACGAAAGTGTGAAGAATGTGGATGGTGGCGAGGTTGATCATTGATGAGTCCATATTTTATGATAATTTTTTGTTAGAATTGAGTGGATTTCATCATAAAAACCTACACTTATTCCATTAAATAGCATGCTTTTGAGCTTTCCTCCTAAATTATGCTTGATTATGAAAACATGCTTTTTTGTGCCTGATGAGCGGATAATTTATACGCTTTTTGACATTATTTTTACATAGTTTTTAATATGTTTTAGTTACTTTTTAGTATATTTTTATTAATTTTTATGCAAAAATCACATTTATATATGGACTTTACTATGAGTTTGTGTATTTTTTCGTGATTTCAGGTATTTTCTGGCTGAAATTTAGGGACCTGAGCAAAAATCTGATTCAGAGGCTGAGAAAGGACTGAAGATGCTGTTGGATTCTGACCTCCCTGCACTCGAAGTGGATTTTCTGGAGCTACAGAAGCCCAATTGGCACTTTCTCAATTGCGTTGGAAATTAGACATCTTGGGCTTTCCAGCAACCTATAATAGTCCATACTTTGCTCGATATTTGATGGCCCAAACTGGCGTCCAAACGCCAACCAGAGACCATTTTCTGGCGTAAAACGCCAGAACTGGCACCAAAGCTGGAGTTAAACGCCCAAACTGGCACCAAAACTGGCGTTTAAACTCCAACAAGAGCCTATGCACGTGAAAGCTTCAATGCTCAGCCCAAACACACACCAAGTGGGCCCCGGAAGTGGATTTATGCACTATCTACACTTAGTTACACATTTTCTGTAAACCTAGTTTACTAGTTTAGTATAAATAGCACTTTTTACTATTGTATTCATATCTTTAGATCATTTTTGAAAATATCTTTGGATCACTTTTGATCTCTTGATCACGTTTTGGGGCTGGCCATTCGGCCATACCTGGACCTTCATCACTTATGTATTTTCAACGGTGGAGTTTCTACACCTCATAGATTAAGGTGTGGAGCTCTGCTGTTCCTCATAAATTAATGCAAAGTACTATTGTTTTTCTATTCAATTCACACTTATTTTTGTTATAAGATATTCACTCGTACTTTAACCTGATGGATGTGATGATCCGTGACACTCATCATCATCCTCCCTTATGAACGCGTGCCTGACAACCACCTCCGTTCTATCTGCAAGAGCTTGAGTGTGTATCTCTTGGGCTCCTGGTTTACGACGCATGGTTGCCTCTCCTGACAACAGAGCCTTCCATTCCGGGAGATCAGAGTCTTTGTGGTATAAGCTAGAATCAATTGGCAGCATTCTTGATATTTAAAAAGTCTAAACCTTGTCTGTGGTATTTCGAGTAGGATCTGGGATGGGATGACTGTGACGAGCTTCAAACTCGTGACTGTTGGGCGCAGTGACAGTGTGCAAAAGGATCAATAGATCTTATTCCGACACGATCGAGAACCGATAGCTGATTAGCCATGCAGGAAACCGTAGCGGATATGTTTTCACTGAGAGGACGGATGGTAGCCATTGACAACGGTGATCTACCAACATACAGCTTGCCATGGAAGGGAGTACGCATGATTGGATAAGGACAATAGGAAAGCAGAGACTCAGAGGGAACAAAGCATCTCCATACGCTTATCTGAAATTCCTACCAATGAATTGCATAAGTATCTCTATCCTATTTTATCTTTTATTTCTCTTTTAATTATCAAAACATCATAACCATTTGAATCCGCCTGACTGAGATTTATAAGATGACCATAGCTTGCTTCAAGCCGACAATCTCCGTGGGATCGACCCTTACTCACGTAAGGTATTACTTGGACGACCCAGTGCACTTGCTGGTCAGCTGCGCGGAGTTGTGAGAGAAGTGTGAACTCACAATTTCGTGTACCAATTTTTTGGTGCCGTTGCCGGGAATTGTTCGAGTTTGGACAACTGACGGTTCATCTTGTTGCTTAGATTAGGTAATTTTCTTCTTGTTCTATTTTCAAAAATTTTTCAAAAATCTTTCAAATTTTTTTTTCTAATTTTCAAAAATTTTAAAAAATATATTTAATAAAATCATAAAAACAAAAAAAAAATTTTGTGTTTCTTGTTTGAGTCTAGAGTCAAAATTCAAGTTTGGTGTCAATTGCATGTTTTTATTTTTCTAGCACTTTTCGAAAACTCATGCATATGTTATTTTTTATCTTCAAGTTGTTTTTGATGATTGTCTTTGTTTGATCTTGTGATTTTCTTGTTTTGTGTCTTTTCTTGTTTTTCATATGCATTTTCGAATTTTTTAGAGTCAAAAGTTTAAAAATTTCTAAGTTTGGTGTCTTGTATGTGTTTCTTTTCTTAAAAATTTTTCAAAAAATAAGTTCTTGATGTTCATCATGATCTTCAAAGTGTTCTTGGTGTTCATCTTGACATTCAAAGTGTTCTTGCATGTTTTCTTTGTTTTGATCTTAAATTTTCATGTATTGAGTCATTTTGTTCTTTTTCTCTTTCTTCATTAAAATTCAAAAATAAAAAAATCTTTTCCTTATCTTACTCATAAATTTCGAAATTTTGGGTTGAGTTAGTCAAAAAAATTTTAAAATTTAGTTGTTTCTTGTTAGTCAAATCAAAATTTCAATTTAAAAAATTCTATCTTATCAAATCTTTTTTCAAAAATCAAATCTTTTTTGTAATACCCGGTCTAACCGAAATTAATTAAATAATGAGTTAAGTAGGAGCGAATATGGTTGGAAGATTTGGCGATTGGAATTTGATGATTTAAATATGATATTTGGATTCAGTGAGTTTTTCCGAGTCGGAAGACATAGTTTTCTGCGTAAAAGCGCGCAGTGAAATTTTGACCGGCAGTACCGGCTGAGACCTGTCTGGTACTGCAGCTGAAAAAATTGATTATGAGTAAATAGGATTAAGAAATGAGGAATTATAATTAGGGGAGGTAGAAATATTTGAAGTGCGATTTAGAGCGCTAATCTTAAAGGTTTTGGTCCAAAATTGGGCCAACGGACAAAAATAAGTGAACTGGGCCTAAGTGGGCCCAAGACCCAACATATATAAACATTAGTTATGAGTATTTCAGCTCATTTTGCCCTAAAGAAGGGGTGTTGGGCGCTAAATTAAGAAGAGAGAAGAAAAGAGAGAAAACCTAACTCTCTTTGATCTTCAAACCACCATAACTTGAGCTACGGAGCTCCGATTGACAAGCCGTTTGCGGCCACGCGTCGCTCTTCTCATCCTCTACAATTCTATCTAAGTTTTGTGGTGAGTATTCCATTCATCTCTGCGCAGTTTTCGAAATTCCCCACTGTTACACGTTTTTGGGAAGTTAGTGTTGAAATCTTGTGATTTTGGGTGTTTAGGGATACTCAAACATGGATTCTAAGTGGGTTCTATCCCTACTTCATATGGGCTGAGGTAAGAAGTGCTCAAACCCTTGTGATTTATCATTTTTATGAGCCCTAGGTTGATGTATGTATGTGATATTGGTTATGTTAGTGTATTTGATGATCTTGGTGCACAATTGGGAGATTGGTGTTGCTTGAGGAGCTTTGGTGAGGCTTGGGGCTAAGGTTGGTGGAGACTTCCATAGAAGAGGCTCAATTGATTTGGCTACAAGAGGTACGGTTTAAGTTTCATTTAAGTACCGTGTGGTGTGATGAGAATTCCTAGGCTAGATGCCCCTAGGATTAAGTTTGGATTGTGTAAATGGTTGATGCTAATATGCATAGTTGGTATGTAATGTGAATTGATGATTGGGTTGAGAATTGTGTGGCCTTGTATGCTTGGTGTATTGAAAATTTGATGTATTGGATAATGAGTATTAATTTGTGGTTTATGCATTTAAATTGTGAAATTGGGCCGGAGGCCGTAAATTTTGGGCCGGAGGCCGGAAAGAGGTAAGGGAGGTAAGTTGATGTGTGCATTGTATGATGACACAAGTGATTGGATGAATTTCATATAATGAATATGCGAATGAATGGGTTGATTGTTGAATAATAAGATTTGAGGAGTTGAAGGGTGAAATTATGTAGATGAAGTATGTTTGGTTTTGGGTTGAGAAATATTATGTGGTCATATATGTGATTATGATTATTGATGTCTTGATGGTATGGTGATGCATGAGAGGTATATATGTTGTGATATATGCTTGAGGGATGATTAAGGTTGATTTGTGGGTGAAACTACGTGATAGTGATTATGATATTGATTATGTATAATGATGGTTGATTGGAAATAGTATTGTTGGAAATTGAGATGAGGAAGGATGTATGACATGTTATTATGTTTGTAATTTAGCCATTTGCTTGAAATGGGTAAAGATGATTATATGATGGTTTTGCGATTCGTGGTAAAGTGTTAATGTATGAGTTGAGGAGGCTTGATGTTGATTTTGGGTATATTTTGATTGGTTTCAAAAAGGGTTGAAATTGGCATGTTTTGGTTGATTTTGAAAAGAGTTGAAAATGGCTTGTTTTGAAAATGGCATATTGTGGCTTTGTATGAAAATATGGTGTTTGGGCATACTTTGATGGGACATAACTTGGACTACGGATCTCTGTTTTGTACCAAATCTGTTTAGAAATGAAATTGGATCCGAGATGTCCATGTCGTTCAAAGAACGGGTGAAAAACGATTTAAAATGAGGAAGTTATGTCCGTTGGAAGATTGGGGTTTAAATCTGTGAATTCTGCAGTTTTTAACTTAGAAAATTTTTAGCAGAATGACCCCTTGCGCGTGGGCGCACTTGGCGCGTACGCGCCGTTCTTCCGAAAAGTGCCATCCACGCGTGCGCGTGATGTGCGCGGGCGCGCCGATTGTGCTGCACCCAATGCCCAGCCATTTTCCAGAGAGTTATGCCAGGACTGTGCCAGTGTTGTGCCTGGGGCACGAGAACACCCGCGCGTACGCGTGGTTGACGCGTGCGCGTCGATTGGCAAGTTTGTAATCCACGCGTTAGCGTGCATGACGCTTGCGCGTCGATGAGTTTTTAAGGCCATCCGCGCGTGCGCGTGGAGTGCGCGTACGCATGGCCCTGTTTTCATCCCAAAGTTGATTTTTGAGTTTTAAAAGCCAAATCTCATACTTTTAAGCCTCCGATCTCACCCCTTATGTAGTAAATCATTATGATATGCCTATCAATGAGAAAAGAGTTAGGGGATGTGGTAACTTGCAAGTGAAGCAAGGGGAAAAGTTATGATCAATGATGATCAACGATGAGTATATGAGATATGGAGGATGACGGTGGGAGTACCGTGTATGCCATGAGCCGAGGGGCTATATTTATTGATAAATGGCTGGTCCTTGATTGGACCATGAGCCGGATGGCTGAGTTATTGCCGGGTCACGGCAAAGCCATTATTGATTATGGCTGAGAATAATTGCATATATGATTAATGAATGAATGTATTTTTGATACCTGGGTAGTAGTAAGGGTGGTGGTTCGTCCCACTTGCTCCAGGTTAATGTTTGAGATTTGATAACAATGAGGATTGATAATATGAATTGAGATTGAATGAATAATGTTTAAGATACCTGGGCAGTAGCAAGGGTTGTGGCTCGTCCCACTTGCTCCGGGTAATGGTGAAAAATGTTGAATGTAAGCATGCTTGTGTTTTCTCTCTGGTTGTAAGGGCGACAGGGCGCAGATACCCTCTAATGGCGACAGGGCGCAGATACCCTCTAATGGCGACAGGGCGCAGATACCCTCTAATGGCGACAGGGCGCAGATACCCTCTAATGGCGACAGGGCACATATTCCCTCTAATGATATTAATACGCAACAGAGAGACTGTGCCCGGGTTAGCTACCGGACACGTCGGGTTGGCTTGATAACCGACAGATGATATCATCAGCCATAGGGCAGGCATACATCATTTGCATATGTTTGAATTGTTTGGGTTTGCCTATTTGTTTTGGATTTCTATATCATATATGCTATGTTACCTGATTACGTGCTACTTGTCCCACTTGTACCTTATTTGTGTATTACTTGTCTGTATTGTTTGTGTTTGTATAACTGAGAGATCCCTCATGTTGGTGTCGGTGGATGTTGGTGGCTGTTCTTGATGAGATAAATTGATAATGCGATTGCATGATGATGATGATTTTTGAATGAGATGATTTAAGCCCCCTGAGTAGACGCAGTGATGTGATTTCACTAGCTCCAGGCGAGGGTATGATGTATTGAAATAGAGTTGCTGAGGCAGAACAACTGGTAATGGTTTTGCTTATGATTCTGAGTCTGACTCGTGAAAGAATCAGCGATTTGGGAAACATGTGTAATATGAACTAGATTTAGTATCCCCTTACGTCAGATGCCTATTTATGGATTAGTGAGAATCTAGGCTGGATACTTGGTGAAAAGGAGTTTAGGATGCTTAGTGAGTTTTTATTGCGGTGCATTGTATTTATTTGGCACTTTTACCGTACTGGGAACCCATGGGCCCGGGGTTCTCATTCCGTATATATCTCTTGTTTTTCAGATACAGGTTCAGGTGCTCAGAAGTGAGCAGTGGTACGTCTGAGAGACGGCGAAGATCTTTATTTTCTCTACTTTGTGTTTTGCTTAGAATCTCTCCATCTTTGTTTTGAAACGATTATATTATGTATTGAACTCTTTTAGAACTTGCCTATAGAGGCTCTTATGTTCTCCTTGGGAGAGATTAGAATATACTGTTGTCAACTACTTTCATACTGTACCCTAGCCGGCCTAAACTTCGCGGGTCGCGACTAGTGGCTAGTACTTATGTTATATATATCTATCTGTTATCTATCTCTTAATCTCCTTTATGCCTTGTCCGTATATCGCTTTCGATTTCACGTTCTATCTTTTCGTTGTTGAGACGTGAGTGATACGTCTTCGCGATTTTATTTCTACTCTTTTCAGGCTTCTCGATTAATACTCCTTTCGAAATTACTTATGTTTATATATTAAAAAAAAAATCCACCTGAGAGTCGTACCACCGTAATATCATTGACTTATGAATCGAGCATAAGGATTTGAATATTAGGGTGTTACATTATGGTATCAGAGCAGTTCGTCCTCGTGAGCCTGAGGGATGGAACTGCTTATGCTTCAATGCATACTCTGAGTCTGTGCCTGTGCTAGTTAGGGTATCTAACCGATACATCTAGCATGAAGTTCATGAGTGTACCTTTGGTACTTTGAAGCACTATACTTCCGATATTAAGACTGATCAACTTGATATCGATTGTTTGGTGTGTATAGGAACCAGATGGCGCCTCGTGGACCCGGTCGGGGATGTGAGAGAGATCGTACTAGTACTCAGGGACCGGAATTCAACCCGAATAACCCGGTAAACCTTATGGCGGCGTTGGAAAATATGACTGCTGCTATGCAAGCCACTGCGGAGGCTCTTGGGCAACAGATAAACAATAATGGCAAAGGTGGAAGTGGAGCTCAGGGCCCGATGACACTGGCAACTTTCTTAAAGGTTAATCCACCTAAGTTCAAGGGAACCACTAATCCGACTGAAGCTGACACCTGGTTTCAGGCCATGGAGCGAGCACTGCAAGCGCAGTTGGTGCCAGAAGAACAGTGTGTTGAATTTGCTACCTATCTGCTCACGGGGGAAGCATCGCATTGGTGGCAAGGGGCTCGACGTCTCCTGCAGCAGGGGAATTATCCTATCACCTGGGGTGCCTTCCAAGTGGAATTTTATAAGAAGTACTTCCCAAATTCTGCTAGAACGGCCAAGGAACTTGAATTACTGCAACTGAAGCAGGGTACAATGTCCGTATCTGAGTATACGGATAAATTTGAGGAGTTATTCAGGTTTTCTCGTATGTGTCAAGGAACCCCGGGAGACTTCGAGGAATGGAAGTGTATTAAGTATGAGGGAGGACTTCGAAGTGAAATCCTGAGCTCCGTTGGACCGATGGAGATTAGGGTCTTCTCCGAACTTGTAAACAAGAGCCGTATTACTGAAGAATGTGTGAGGAAGGCTGTTGAGGCAAAGGATGACCATCGGGAGTCCCACCGCAGGGAGCACAATCAAGAGTGCCCAACAAGGGGTCAAGAGTTTAAGAGAAGAGGATACCCACAACGTTTTCCTCAAAGGCGAAATGACTTTGCGACGAATAAAAATTCCCAAGGAAAAGGTAGGGAAAAACAAATAGTGGCTGCTTCAGATGTTTTGAGCTGTCAGAGATGTGGAGGTCATCACCCAAATAGACCGTGCCGTTATGGTTCGAGTTTATGTTACAATTGCGGAAAGCTAGGACATTTGGTCAGAGATTGCCCACACCGAAAGGATCGGGAGACTGCCAGGTCCGATTTTCATACCTGAGGTAATAAGAAAACTGATAACTTAATTCTTTACCACTTTAGATAATGCTGAAGGCTGGTATTCACTCATAATACATGGTCGAATGAAAAAAAAAATTATGATCTGTTCTAGATAACCCTAAGTTATCTTAATAGAAGGTTTGGTGAGCATAAATGATTAGGTAGGCCTTTAACGGAAAGCAACCTCAGAATGGAATGACTGGTGGGCGAAGTTAAAGCCATCATTCGAGAACTCCGTGTCGAGGTAGATTGGGACTTTGCCATGGTTGTAGAGGAGTTGGACATGTGTCCTAGAAACGTCCTAAGAAGGTCAACCGGAATACTACCAAGAGCCAACAACAAGGTCGTGTGTTCACTACAACAACGGGGGAAACCGTTAGATCCGACAGTTTGGGGAATTGGTAAGCGAAAGATTAGTAACAACGTGCTAAAAGTACGATTAAGTTGGTATGTGGTTTTGGCTATCATAGATATAAATTTAGTGAATGCCAGTCAAGCTAAGTTGTGGTTGAGCACTTGAGGAAGTAAGTGATAGAGCTCATACTAGACGAGAGATCAGAATAAAGCAACGGAAACTTGTGGAAGCAGTAACACAAGATAGCTACGAATGAGAGCTGTAAAAGTTTATTATAGTATCTTATGTTTGAATACTAGAAGGGTTAAGCGGGTTACTGCAAGTAATGATACCCAAGTAGTTTGAAATGATTGCGGCTGCGAGCTTTGATGGTTCTAAAGCGGATGAAGAAATTATCATTAATGCACAATCGGATTTAGATGATGAGAGAGTGCAAGTTGTGGTGTTGAGAGATGAGTACTGTGATGTTTGGTCATAGTGACCTTGGTTTTAGTTTGAGATTTATAATGATTGATTTTTGAAGAACGAATGTGAAAACCATTAAATCGAAATGTCGATGCGGTATTGAGATTGGTTTGAGGTAACCCGTGACAGGTGGTAAACTCCAATTTTTGGAGAGGTACTGTTGAAAGTTTTTCCCCAAGAATTTGAAAAAGAGTGTTGGTTTTGGTTTTGATATGAGTAATTTTAACAAAAGAAATGTGTTTCAAATGCTTTTATAGATTATTAAAGGAAATGCGAACTCTTATGATTTTGTTAACTTACTATTCCAAACTCATTTGATTTCTAGAAATGAAAGGGGTTTTTGATTGATAAGCCAGAGACTTTATATCAGCAAGTCATGAAGGAATTTGAGGGTTTGAGAATAAGAAAGTAAGTTTGGAGATTATGCTTGGAGTTGAACTGTGATTAGAGGAATTGGTTTGGCAGAGAGGATAGTGATGGAGTATGATTAAGGTGTGGTGATGATCGTTGATTGATTATAGTGATGTGGGATAAGGGCTATGATTAACGATGATGGCAATCTTATTGATGACATGATTTGAGATTTAATAAGGTGTGAGTTGATGAGACGGTAAAAGTAAGGAACGAGACTGTTGGTCGGCGTTGAACGAACGACCGAGACCCTCAGGAATAGAGAAATTAGAGCGCGGCAACGGAAGCGCGCAGAGTAAAAGGACCTTGGAACTGTTATGTGTCTGATATAAAGGTAGACTATGCTCGCGTACTCGTAGGGATGGATGGAATTTTCGAGGACGAAAATTTCTGTTAGGGGGGTAGAATGTAATACCCGGTCTAACCAAAATTAATTAAATAATGAGTTAAGTAGGAGCGAATATGGTTGGAAGATTTGGCGATTGGAATTTGATGATTTAAATATGATATTTGGATTCAGTGAGTTTTTCCGAGTCGGAAGACATAGTTTTCTGCGTAAAAGCGCGCAGTGGAATTTTGACCGGCAGTACCGGCTGAGACCTGTCTGGTACTGCAACTGAAAAAATTGATTATGAGTAAATAGGATTAAGAAATGAGGAATTATAATTAGGGGAGGTAGAAATATTTGAAGTGCGATTTAGAGCGCTAATCTTAAAGGTTTTGGTCCAAAATTGGGCCAACGGACAAAAATAAGTGAACTGGGCCTAAGTGGGCCCAAGACCCAACATATATAAACATTAGTTATGAGCATTTCAGCTCATTTTGCCCTAAAGAATGGGTGTTGGGCGCTGAATTAAGAAGAGAGAAGAAAAGAGAGAAAACCTAACTCTCTTTGATCTTCAAACCACCATAACTTGAGCTACGGAGCTCCGATTGACAAGCCGTTTGCGGCCACGCGTCGCTCTTCTCATCCTCTACAATTCTATCTAAGTTTTGTGGTGAGTATTCCATTCATCTCTGCCCAGTTTTCGAAATTCCCCACTGTTACACGTTTTTGGGAAGTTAGTGTTGAAATCTTGTGATTTTGGGTGTTTAGGGATACTCAAACATGGATTCTAAGTGGGTTCTATCCCTACTTCATATGGACTGAGGTAAGAAGTGCTCAAACCCTTGTGATTTATCATTTTTATGAGCCCTAGGTTGATGTATGTATGTGATATTGGTTATGTTAGTGTATTTGATGATCTTGGTGCACAATTGGGAGATTGGTGTTGCTTGAGGAGCTTTGGTGAGGCTTGGGGCTAAGGTTGGTGGAGACTTCCATAGAAGAGGCTCAATTGATTTGGCTACAAGAGGTACGGTTTAAGTTTCATTTAAGTACCGTGTGGTGTGATGAGAATTCCTAGGCTAGATGCCCCTAGGATTAAGTTTGGATTGTGTAAATGGTTGATGCTAATATGCATAGTTGGTATGTAATGTGAATTGATAATTGGGTTGAGAATTATGTGGCCTTGTATGCTTGGTGTATTGAAAATTTGATGTATTGGATAATGAGTATTAATTTGTGGTTTATGCATTTAAATTGTGAAATTGGGCCGGAGGCCGTAAATTTTGGGCCGGAGGCCGGAAAGAGGTAAGGGAGGTAAGTTGATGTGTGCATTGTATGATGACACAAGTGATTGGATGAATTTCATATAATGAATATGCGAATGATTGGGTTGATTGTTGAATAATAAGATTTGAGGAGTTGAAGGGTGAAATTATGTAGATGAAGTATGTTTGGTTTTGGGTTGAGAAATATTATGTGGTCATATATGTGATTATGATTATTGATGTCTTGATGGTATGGTGATGCATGAGAGGTATATATGTTGTGATATATGCTTGAGGGATGATTAAGGTTGATTTGTGGGTGAAACTACGTGATAGTGATTATGATATTGATTATGTATAATGATGGTTGATTGGAAATAGTATTGTTGGAAATTGAGATGAGGAAGGATGTGTGACATGTTATTATGTTTGTAATTTAGCCATTTGCTTGAAATGGGTAAAGATGATTATATGATGGTTTTGCGATTCGTGGTAAAGTGTTAATGTATGAGTTGAGGAGGCTTGATGTTGATTTTGGGTATATTTTGATTGGTTTCAAAAAGGGTTGAAATTGGCATGTTTTGGTTGATTTTGAAAAGAGTTGAAAATGGCTTGTTTTGAAAATGGCATATTGTGGCTTTGTATGAAAATATGGTGTTTGGGCATACTTTGATGGGACATAACTTGGACTACGGATCTCTGTTTTGTACCAAATCTGTTTAGAAATGAAATTGGATCCGAGATGTCCATGTCGTTCGAAGAACGGGTGAAAAACGATTTAAAATGAGGAAGTTATGTCCGTTGGAAGATTGGGGTTTAAATATGTGAATTCTGCAGTTTTTAACTTAGAAAATTTTTAGCAGAATGACCCCTTGCGCGTGGGCGCACTTGGCGCGTACGCGCCGTTCTTCCGAAAAGTGCCATCCACGCGTGCGCGTGATGTGCGCGGGCGCGCCGATTGTGCTGCACCCAATGCCCAGCCATTTTCCAGAGAGTTATGCCAGGACTGTGCCAGTGTTGTGCTTGGGGCACGAGAACACCCGCGCGTACGCGTGGTTGACGCGTGCGCGTCGATTGGCAAGTTTGTAATCCACGCGTTAGCGTGCATGACGCTTGCGCGTCGATGAGTTTTTAAGGCCATCCGCGCGTGCGCGTGGAGTGCGCGTACGCGTGGCCCTGTTTTCATCCCAAAGTTGATTTTTGAGTTTTAAAAGCCAAATCTCATACTTTTAAGCCTCCGATCTCACCCCTTATGTAGTAAATCATTATGATATGCCTATCAATGAGAAAAGAGTTAGGGGATGTGGTAACTTGCAAGTGAAGCAAGGGGAAAAGTTATGATCAATGATGATCAACGATGAGTATATGAGATATGGAGGATGACGGTGGGAGTACCGTGTATGCCATGAGCCGAGGGGCTATATTTATTGATAAATGGCTGGTCCTTGATTGGACCATGAGCCGGATGGCTGAGTTATTGCCGGGTCACGGCAAAGCCATTATTGATTATGGCTGAGAATAATTGCATATATGATTAATGAATGAATGTATTTGTGATACCTGGGTAGTAGTAAGGGTGGTGGTTCGTCCCACTTGCTCCAGGTTAATGTTTGAGATTTGATAACAATGAGGATTGATAATATGAATTGAGATTGAATGAATAATGTTTAAGATACCTGGGCAGTAGCAAGGGTTGTGGCTCGTCCCACTTGCTCCGGGTAATGGTGAAAAATGTTGAATGTAAGCATGCTTGTGTTTTCTCTCTGGTTGTAAGGGCGACAGGGCGACAGGGCGCAGATACCCTCTAATGGCGACAGGGCGCAGATACCCTCTAATGGCGACAGGACACAGATACCCTCTAATGATATTAATACGCAACAGAGAGACTGTGCCCGGGTTAGCTACCGGACACGTCGGGTTGGCTTGATAACCGACAGATGATATCATCAGCCATAGGGCAGGCATACATCATTTGCATATGTTTGAATTGTTTGGGTTTGCCTATTTGTTTTGGATTTCTATATCATATATGCTATGTTACCTGATTACGTGCTACTTGTCCCACTTGTACCTTATTTGTGTATTACTTGTCTGTATTGTTTGTGTTTGTACAACTGAGAGATCCCTCATGTTGGTGTCGGTGGATGTTGGTGGCTGTTCTTGATGAGATAAATTGATAATGCGATTGCATGATGATGATGATTTTTGAATGAGATGATTTAAGCCCCCTGGGTAGACGCAGTGATGTGATTTCACTAGCTCTAGGCGAGGGTATGATGTATTGAAATAGAGTTGCTGAGGCAGAACAACTGGTAATGGTTTTGCTTATGATTCTGAGTCTGACTCGTGAAAGAATCAGCGATTTGGGAAACATGTGTAATATGAACTAGATTTAGTATCCCCTTACGTCAGATGCCTATTTATGGATTAGTGAGAATCTAGGCTGGATACTTGGTGAAAAGGAGTTTAGGATGCTTAGTGAGTTTTTATTGCGGTGCATTGTATTTATTTGGCACTTTTACCGTACTGGGAACCCATGGGCCCGGGGTTCTCATTCCGTATATCTCTTGTTTTTCAGATACAGGTTCAGGTGCTCAGAAGTGAGCAGTGGTACGTCTGAGAGACGGCGAAGATCTTTATTTTCTCTACTTTGTGTTTTGCTTAGAATCTCTCCATCTTTGTTTTGAAACGATTATATTATGTATTGAACTCTTTTAGAACTTGCCTATAGAGGCTCTTATGTTCCCCTTGGGAGAGATTAGAATATACTGTTGTCAACTACTTTCATACTGTACCCTAGCCGGCCTAAACTTCGCGGGTCGCGACTAGTGGCTAGTACTTATGTTATATATATCTATCTGTTATCTATCTCTTAATCTCCTTTATGCCTTGTCCGTATATCGCTTTCGGTTTCACGTTCTATCTTTTCGTTGTTGAGACGTGAGTGATACGTCTTCGCGATTTTATTTCTACTCTTTTCAGGCTTCTCGATTAATACTCCTTTCGAAATTACTTATGTTTATATATTAAAAAAAAAATCCACCTGAGAGTCGTACCACCGTAATATCATTGACTTATGACTCGAGCATAAGGATTTGAATATTAGGGTGTTACATTTTTCATTTTTCTTCTTAATATTTTCAAAAATTTTAAAATTGATTTTCAAAATCTTTTTCTTATTTTCATCTCATATTTTCGAAAACTTTACTAACATTTAAGGATTTGATTCAAAAAATTTCAGGTTTGTTACTTTCTTGTTAAGAAAGGTTCAATCTTTAAATTTTAGAATCATATCTTTTAATTTCTTGTCAGTCAAGTCATCAATTTTAAAATCAAATCTTTTTCAAATCATATCTTTTTCAAATTTTAATTTCAAAATCTTTTTCTAACTTCTTATCTTTTAAAAACTTACTATTTCTTATCTTTTTCAAAACCACCTAACTACTTTTTTACTTCTCATTTTCGAAAATCACCTTCCTCTTTTTCAAAAACCTTTTTAATTAACTAATTGTTTCAAACTCTAATTTTATTTTATTCCTTTTCTTAATTTTTGAATACTAACTAATTTTTAAAATAAAAAATATTTTTCCTTTTTCTTTTATTTAATATTCGAATTCCCTCTCTCTCTCATCTCTTTCTATTTATTTTATTTATCTACTAACACTTCTCTTCTACTCATAATTCGAACCCTCTCTCTCCCTCTGTGTTCGAATTCTTCTCATTCTCCCTCTACCTCATTCTTCTATTCTTTTCTTCTTTTACTCACATAAAAGAATCTCTATATTGTGACATAGAGAAATCCTCTTCTTTTCTATTCTCTTCTTTTTCATATGAGCAGAAACAAAGATAAAGATATTCTTGTTGAAGCTGATCCTGAACCTGAAAGGACTCTGAAGAGGAAGCTAAGAGAATTGATAGGCAAAATTGTGATTTACACTTTTTATAACTCGAACAATTCTTAGTAATGGCTCCAAAAACTTGGTGCACACTACTATAGTTCACTCACATTCTTCACAACTTCGCACAACTAACCAGCAAGTGCACTGGGTCATCCAAGTAATAAACCTTATGTGAGTAAGGGTCGATCACACGGAGATTGTTGGTATGGAGCAAGCTATGGTCACCTTGTAAATCTCAGTCAGGCAGATTATAATGGTTATAAAGGTTTTCGAAAATAATAATAATTAAAGCATAAAATAATGATAGAGATACTTATGTAAATCATTGGTGGGAATTTCAGATAAGTGTATGGAGATGCTTTGTCCCTGTTGAATCTCTGCTTTCCTATTGCCTTCCTTCAATCCTTCTTACTCCTTTCCATGGCAAGCTGTATGTAGGGCATCACCGTTGTCAATGGCTACTTCCCATCCTCTCAGTGAAAATGGTTCAAATGCTCTGTCGCAGCACGGCTAATCATCTGTTGGTTCTCGATCATGTCGGAATAGAATCTATTGATTCTTTTGCGTCTGTCACCACGCCCAACAATCGCGAGTTTAAAGCTCATCACAGTCATTCAATTCCTGAATCCTACTCGGAATACCACAGACAAGGTTTAGACTTTCTGGATTCTCAAGAATGGCTGCCAATAATTCTAGCTTATACCACGAAGATTCTGATCAAGGAATCCAAGAGATATGCGCTCGGTCTAAGATAGAACGAAAGTGGTTGTCAAGCACGCGTTCATAAGGACGGATGATGATGAGTGTCATGGATCATCACATCCATCAGGTTGAAGTGCAATGAATATCTTAGAACAAGAATAAGCTGAATTGAATAGAAAATAGTAGTAATTGCATTAAAACTCGAGGTACAGCAAAGCTCCACACCTTAATCTATGGTGTGTAGAAACTCCACCGTTGAAAATACATAAGTGATGAAGGTCCAGGCATGGCCGAATGGCCAGCCCCCCCTGAATGATCAATAGTCTCCTAAGATAAACAACTGATTAAAACTGAGACCAAAGATGTGGTCAAAAAGACACAAGTACAATAGTAAAAAGTTCTGTTTATACTAAAACTAGCTACTAGGGTTACAGAGATAAGTGATTGATGCAGAAATCCACTTCCGGGGCCCACTTGGTATGTGCTTGGGCTGAGCTTGAGCTTTATACGTGAAGAGGCTTCTCTTGGAGTTAAACGCCAAGTTGTAACGTCTGTTTGGCGTTTAACTCTGGTTTGTGACGTGTTTTTGGCGTTTTACTCCAGAATGCAGCATGGAACTAGCGTTGAACGCCAGTTTGCGTCATCTAAGCTCGAATAAAGTATGGACCATTATATATTTCTAAAAAGCCCTGGATGTCTACCTTTCAACGCCATTGAGAGCATTCCATTTGGAGTTCTGTAGCTCCAGAAAATCCATTTTGAGTGCAGGGAGGTCAGAATCCAACAACATCAGCAGTCCTTTGTCAGCCTGAATCAGATTTTTGCTCAGGTCCCTCAATTTCAGCCAGAAAATATCTGAAATCACAGAAAATCACACAAACTCATAGTAAAGTCCAGAAATGTGAATTTTGCATTAAAACTAATAAAAACATCCCTAAAAGTAGCTAGATCCTACTAAAAACTACCTAAAACCAATGCCAAAAAGCGTATAAATTATCCGCTCATCACAACACCAAACTTAAATTGTTGCTTGTCCCCAAGCAACTGAAAATTAAATAGGATAAAAAGAAGAGAATATACTATAAATCTCAAAATATCAATGAATATTAGTTTTAACTAGATGAGCGGGACTTGTAGCTTTTTGCTTCTGAACAGTTTTGGCATCTCACTTTATCCTTTGAAGTTTAGAATGATTGGCATCTCTAGGAATTCAGAATTCAGATAGTGTTATTAATTCTCCTAGTTAAGTATGTTGATTCTTGAACACAGCTACTTTTATGAGTCTTGGCCGTGGCCCTAAGAACTTTGTTTTCCAGTATTACCACTTGATACATAAATGCCACAGACACATGACTGGGTGAACCTTTTCAGATTGTGACTCAGCTTTACTAAAGTCCCCAGTTAGAGGTGTCCAGAGCTCTTAAGCACACTCTTTTTGCTTTGGATCATGACTTTAACCACTCAGTCTCAAGCTTTTCACTTGGACCTGCATGCCACAAGCACATGGTTAGGGACAGCTTGATTTAGCCGCTTAGGCCTGGATTTTATTTCCTTGGGCCCTCCAATCCATTGATGCTCAAAGCCTTGGATCCTTTTTACCCTTGCCTTTTGATTTTAAGGGCTATTGGCTTTTTCTGCTTGCTTTTTCTTTTTCTTATATATATATATATATATATATATATATATATGCCAATTTTTTTCTTTTTTCGCAAGCTTTGTTCTTCACTGCTTTTTCTTGCTTCAAGAATCAATTTTTTAATTTTTCAGATCATCAATAATATTTCTCTTTTTCATCATTCTTTCAAGAGCCAACAATTTTAACATTCATAAACAACAAGATAAAAAAATGCACTGTTCAAGCATTCATTCATAAAACAAAAAGTATTGTCCCCACATCAATATAATTAAACTAATTTCAAGGATGAATTCGAAACTCATGTACTTCTTGTTCTTTTGTATTAAAAACATTTTTCATTTAAGAAAGGTGAAGGATTCATGGAATTATTCGTAGCCTTAAGACATAGTTACTAAATACTAATGATCATGTAGTAAAGACACAAACATAGACAAACATATAACATAAAAAATGAAAAATAGAGAAATAAGAACAAGGAATGAGTCCACCTTAGTGATGGTGGCATCTTTTTCTTGAAGGACCAATAATGTTCTTGAGCTCCTCTATGTCTCTTCCTTGCCTTTGTTGCTCCTCCCTCATAGCTCTTTGATCTTCTCTAATCTCATGGAGAATGATTGAGTGCTTTTGGTGCTCCACCCTTAATTGGTCCATGTTATAACTCAAGTCTTCTAGAGAAGTGTTGAGTTGTTCCCAATAGTTGTTTGGAGGAAAATGCATCCTTTGAGGCATCTCAGGGATTCCTTGATGATGAGCTTCCTCATGTGTCTCTTGAGATCCATGAATGGGCTCTCTTGTTTGCTCCATCCTTTTCTTAGTGATGGGCTTGTCCTCTTCAATAAAGATGTCTCCTTCTATGATAACTCCAGCTGAGTAGCATAGATGGCAAATGAGATGAGGAAAAGCTAGCCTTGCCAAGGTGGAGGGCTTTTCAGCTACTTTGTAGAGTTCTAAAGAGATGACTTCATGAACTTCTACTTCCTCTCCAATCATGATGCTATGGATCATGATGGCCCGATCCACAGTAACTTCGGATCGGTTGCTAGTGGGGATGATGGAGCGTTGGATGAACTCCAACCATCCTCTAGCCACAGGCTTAAGGTCCAGTCTTCTCAATTGAACCGGCTTGCCTTTAGAGTCTCTTTTCCATTGAGCTCCTTCAACACATATGTCCATAAAGACTTGGTCCAACCTTTGATCAAAGTTGACCCTTCTAGTGTAGGGGCGTGCATCTTCTTGCATCATAGGCAAGTTGAATGCCAACCTTACATTTTCCGGACTGAAATCTAAGCATTTCCCCCGAACCATTGTAAGATAATTCTTTGGATTCGGGTTCATACTTTGATCATGGTTCCTAGTGATCCATGCATTAGCATAGAACTCTTGAACCATTAAGATTCCAACTTGTTGAATGGGGTTGGTTAGAACTTTCCAACCTCTTCTTTGAATCTCATGTCGGATCTCCAGATACTCATTTTTCTTGAGCATGAAAGGGACCTCAGGGATTACCTTTTTCTTGGCCACAATTTCATAGAAGTGGTCTTGATAGACCTTTGAGATGAATCTCTCCATCTCCCATGACTTGGAGGTGGAAGCTTTTGTCTTCCCTTTCCTCTTTCTAGAGGTTTTTCCGGCCTTAGGTGACATAAGTGGTTATGGAAAAACAAAAAAGCTATGCTTTTACCACACCAAACTTAGAACGTTGATCGCCCTCGAGCAAAAGAAGAAAGAATAGAAGAAGAAGAAGAAAATATGGAGGAGAGGGAGAGAGATGTGTATTCGGCCAAGGGGGACAAGAGAGGGTGGTGTTGTGTGAGAATGAAGAAGGATGGAGGGGTTTATATAGTGGAGGGAGAGGGGTTTGGTTTGGTCATTTAGGGTGGGTTTGGGTGGGAAAGAAATTTTGAATTTGAAGGTAGGTGGGGTTTATGGGGAAGATTGGATGGATGTGAGTGGTGAAGAGGTGATGGGGAAGAGAGATTGGATTGTGTGAAGAAGAGAGAAGGTGAGTTGAGGTAGTTGGGGATCCTGTGGGGTCCACAGATCCTGAGGTGATTCTGTGGGGTCCATAGATCCTGAGGTGTCAAGGATTTATCATCCCTGCACTAATTAGGCGTGTAGAACGCCCTCTGCATGCAATCCTGGCATTTAATGCCAGGTTGATGCTTGATTCTGGCGTTAAACGCCAGCTCAATGCTTGTTTTTGGCGATCATAGCCAATCTGCAGCATGTTTCTGGCGTTGAATGCCACTTCCATGCTTGTTTCTGGTGTTTATGCCAACTCTCCTCAGGGTGTAATCCTGGCATTTAAACACCAAACTGCTGCTTGTTTCTGGCGTTCAACGCTAGCTTCATGCTCTGTTCTGGCGTTAAACGCCAGCCAGATGCTCCTTACTGGCGTTTAAACACTAGTAAGCTCTTCCTCCAGGGTGTGCTGTTTCCTTTGCTATTTTTTATTCTATTTTTAATTTTAGTATTTGTTTTGTGGCTCCACATGATCATGAACCTAATAAAACATAAAAGAACAATAAAAATATAGATAAATAAAAATTGGGTTGCCTCCCAATAAGCACTTCTTTAATGTCAATAACTTGATAGTGAGCTCTCATGGAGCTTCACAGATTTTCAGAGCATTGTTGGGACCTCCCAACACCAAACTTAGAGTTTGAATGTAGGGGTTCAACACCAAACTTAGAGTTTGGTTGTGGCCTCCCAACACCAAACTTAGAGTTAGATTGTGGGGACTTTGTTTGACTCTGTATTGAGAAAAGCTTATCGTGCCTCTTTTCTATGTTTACAGAAGGATAGCCTTGGGCCTTAAACACAAGGTAGTCCCCATTCAATTGAAGGACTAATTCTCCTCTGTTAACATCAATCACAGCTCCTGCTGTGGCTAGGAAGGGTCTTCCAAGGATGATGCATTTATCTTCCTCCTTCCTAGTATCTAAGATTATGAAATCAGCAGGGATGTAAAGGCCTTTAACCTTCACTAACACGTCCTCTACCATTCCATAAGCTTGTCTTATTGACTTGTTTGCCATCTCTAATGAGAATGTGGCAGCCTATACCTCAAAGATCCCTAGTTTTTCCATTACAGAGAGTGGCATAAGATTTATGCCTGACCCCAGGTCACACAGAGCCTTTTCAAAGGTTATGGTGCCTATGGTACAGGGTATTAAGAATTTACCAGGATCTTGTTTCTTTTGAGGTAAAGTTTGCTGAACCCATGTATCTAGTTCACTAATGAGCAAGGGAGGTGCATCTTCCCAAGTCTCATTACCAAACAACTTGGCATTCAGCTTCATGATAGCTCCTAGATATTGAGCAACTTGCTCTCCAGTTACATCTTCATCCTCTTCAGAGGAAAAATAGTTTTCAGAGCTCATGAATGGCAGAAGGAGGTTTAATGGAATCTCTATGGTCTCTATGTGAGCCTCAGATTCCTCTAGGTCCTCAATAGGGAACTTCTTCTTGTCTGGGAGACGTCCCATGAGGTCTTTCTCATTGGGATTCACGTCCTCCCTTTCCTCTCTAGGTTCAGCCATATTGACAATATCAATGGCCTTGCACTCTCTTTTTGGATTCTCTTCAGTATTGCTTGGGAGAGTACTAGGAGGAGTTTCAGTGACTTTCTTACTCAGCTGGCCCACTTGTGCCTCCAAATTTCTAATGGAGGACCTTGTTTCACTCATGAAACCTAAAGTGGCTTTAGACAGATATATTTGCTAAGCTAGAGGTGCTCTGCTCAGAATTCTCTATCTGTTGCTGAGAAGATGATGGAAAAGACTTGCTATTGCTGAGCCTGTTTCTTCTACCATTATTAAAGCCTTATTAGGGCTTTTGTTGATCCTTCCATGAGAAATTTGGATGATTTCTCCATGAGGAATTATAGGTGTTTTCATACGGTTCACCCATGTAATTCACCTCTGCTATTACAGGGTTCTCAGGATCATAAGTTTCTTCTTCAGAAGATGCCTCTTTAGTACTGTTGGATGCATTTTGCCATCCATTCAGACTTTGAGAAATCATGTTGACTTGCTGAGTCAACATTTTGTTCTGAGCCAATATGGCATTCAGAGCATCAATTTCAAGATCTCCCTTCCTCTGAGGCGTCCCATTATTCATAGAATTCCTCTCAGAAGTGTACATGAATTGGTTATTTGCAACCATGTCAATAAGTTCTTGAGCTTCTGCAGGCGTTTTCTTTAGGTGAATGGATCCACCTTTAGAATGGTCCAGTGACATCTCAGAGAACTCAGATAGACCATAATAGAATATATCCAGAATGGTTCACTCTGAAAGCATGTCAGAAGGACACATTTTGATCATCTGCTTATATCTTTCCCAAGCTTCATAGAGGAATTCACCATCTTTTTGTTTGAAGGTCTGAACATCCACTCGAAGCTTGCTCAGCTTTTGAGGAGGAAAAAACTTAGCCGAGAAGGCCGTGACCAGCTTATCCCAAGAGTCCAGGCTATCTTTAGGTTGTGAGTCCAACCATGTTCTAGCTCTGTCTCTTACAGCAAAAAGGAAAAGCATGAGCCTGTAGACTTCAGGATCTACTCCATTAGTCTTAACAGTCTCACAGATCTACAAGAACTCAGTTAAAAACTGGTAGAGATCTTCTGAGGGAAGTCCATGAAACTTGCAGTTCTGTTGCATTAGAGCAACTAGTTGAGGTTTCAACTCAAAATTGTTTGCTCCAATGGCAGGGATTGAGATGCTTCTTCCATCAAACTTGGAAGTAGGTGTAGTGTAGTCACCAAGCATCCTTCTTGTGCCTCCACCATTGTTATTGGGTTCGGCCATGTCTCTCTCTTTTTCGAGATTCTCTGTAAGGTTTTCTCTGGATTGTTGAGCTTTAGCTTCTCTTAGTTTCCTCTTCAGAGTCCTTTCAGGTTCCGAATCTGCTTCAACAAGAATGTTCTTGTCTCTGCTTCTGATCATATGAAAAAGAAGAGAACAGAAAAAGAAGAGGAATCTTCTATGTCACAGTATAGATATTCCTTTATGTTAGTAGAAGAAGAAAAGAATAGAAGAAAGAGAAGAAAAATTCGAACACAGAAGAGAAGAGAGGGTTCAAATTTTTTTGAGATGAAGAGAAATGTTAGTAATCAAATAAATAGATAGAAGAAGATGAGAGGTAGAGAATTTCAAAAATTAATTTTGAGAAATAAGTTAGTGATTTTCGAAAATTAAGAGAAGAAATAAAATTAAAACTAAAATTTGAAACAATTAGTTAGTTAAAAGAATTTGAAAAAGAGGGAGATGATTTTCGAAAATTAGAGAGAAAAGTAGTTAGGTGGTTTTGAAAAAGATAAGAAACAAACAAAAAGTCAATTAGTTAGTTGAAAAAAGATTTGAAAATCAATTTTGAAAAGATAAGAAGTTGGAAAAGATTTTGAAATTGATTTTGAAAAAGATATGATTGAAAAAGATATTTTGGAAAAGATTTGATTTTTAAAATTGAAATTAATTACTTGACTAACAAGAAACTAAAAGATATGATTCTACAATTTAAAGATTGAACATTTCTTAACAAGAAAGTAACAAACTTCAAGTTTTTTAATCAATCACATTAATTGTTAGTAAAATTTTCAAAATTTTGAAATGAAATTAAGAAAAAGATTTTGAAATTACTTTTTTAAAATTTTCAAAAAATAATAAGAAAAATGAAAAAGATTTTATTTTTGAAAAAGATTTTGAAAAGATAGGATTTTTAAAATTGAAAATTTGACTTGACTTATAAGAAATAGCTAAGTTTTAAAAATTTTTGACTAAGTCAACTCAAATTTTCAAAATTTATGAGAAAAAAGGAAAAGATATTTTTTTTTATTTTTGAATTTTTAATGAGGAGAGAGAAAAATAACAAAAATGACCCACAACATGAAAATTATGAATCAAAACACATGATGCATGCAAGAACACTATGAATGTCAAGATGAACACCAAGAACACCTTAAAGATCAAGATGAACATCAAGACTTATTTTTGAAAAATTTTCAAGAAAAGAAAAACATGCAAGACACCAAACTTAGAAATTTTTAATGCTTAAACACCATGAATGCAAAAATGCATATGAAAAACAACAAAAGACACAAAACAAGAAAATTTAAAAATCAAACAAGAAAACTTGTCAAGAACAACTTGAAGATCATGAAGAATGCAATGCATGAATTTTTTGAAAAATGCATAAATTTTTAAAAACATGCAATTGACACCAAACTTAAAAATTGACACTAGACTCAAACAAGAAACACAAAATATTTTTGGTTTTTTTGATTTTATAACTTTTTTGTATTTTTTTTTCAAAAATTAATTTTTGGAAAAACGAAAACAAAGAAAATTTTTTGAAAGATTTTTGAAAAATTTTTTGAAAAGAAAATTACCTAATCTAAGCAACAAGATGAACCGTCAGTTGTCCAAATTCGAACAATCCCCGACAACGATGCCAAAAACTTGATAGGCAAAATTGTGATTTACACTTTTTATAACTCGAACAATTCTTAGTAATGGCTCCAAAAACTTGGTGCACACTACTATGGTTCACTCACATTCTTGACAACTTCGCACAACTAACCAGCAAATGCACTGGGTCATCCAAGTAATAAACCTTACGTGAGTAAGGGTCGATCCCACGGAGATTGTTGGTATGGAGCAAGCTATGGTCACCTTGTAAATCTCGGTCAGTCAGATTATAATGGTTATAAAGGTTTTCGAAAATAATAATAATTAAAGCATAAAATAATGATAGAGATACTTATGTAAATCATTGGTGGGAATTTCAGATAAGTGTATGGAGATGCTTTGTCCCTATTGAATCTCTGCTTTCCTACTGCCTTCCTTCAATCCTTCTTACTCCTTTTCATGGCAAGCTGTATGTAGGGCATCACCGTTGTCAATGGCTACTTCCCATCCTCTCAGTGAAAATGGTCCAAATGCTCTGTCACAGCACAGCTAATCATCTGTCGATTCTCGATCATGTCGGAATAGAATCCATTGATTCTTTTGCGTCTGTCACCACGCCCAACAATCGCGAGTTTGAAGCTCGTCACAGTCATTCAATCCCTGAATCCTACTCGGAATACCACAAAAAGGTTTAGACTTTCCATATTCTCAAGAATGGCCACCAATAATTCTAGCTTATACCACGAAGATTCTGATCAAGGAATCTAAGAGATATGCGCTCGGTCTAAGATAGAACGGAAGTGGTTGTCAAGCACGCGTTTATAAGGACGGATGATGATGAGTGTCACGGATCATCACATCCATCAGGTTGAAGTACAACGAATATCTTAGAACAAGAATAAGCTGAATTGAATAGAAAATAGTAGTAATTGCATTAAAACTCGAGGTACAGCAGAGCTCCACACAAAATATATGGTGTGTAGAAACTCCACCGTTGAAAATACATAAGTGATGAAGGTCCAGGCATAGCCGAATGGCCAGCCCCCCATGAATGATCAATAGTCTCCTAAGATGAGTAACTCATTAAAACTGAGACCAAAGATGTGGTCAAAAAGACACCAGTACAATAGTAAAAAGTTCTATTTATACTAAAACTAGCTACTAGGGTTACAAAGATAAGTGATTGATGCAAAAATCCACTTCCGGGGCCCACTTGGTGTGTGCTTGGGCTGAGCTTGAGCTTTACACGTGCAGAGGCTTCTCTTGGAGTTAAACGCCAAGTTGTAATGTCTGTTTGGTGTTTAACTCTGGTTTGTGACGTATTTTTGGCGTTTTACTCCAGAATGCAGCATGGAACTGGCATTGAACGCCATTTTGCGTCGTCTAAGCTCAAATAAAGTATGGACCATTATATATTTCTGGAAAGCCCTGGATGTCTACCTTCCAACGCCATTGCGAGCGTGCCATTTGGAGTTCAGTAGCTCCAGAAAATCTATTTTGATTGCAGGGAGGTCAGAATCCAACAACATCAGCAGTCCTTTGTCAGCCTGAATAAGATTTTTGCTCAGGTCCCTCAATTTCAGTCAGAAAATACCTGAAATCACAGAAAAACACACAAACTCATAGTAAAGTCCAGAAATGTAAATTTTGCATAAAAACTAATAAAAACATCCCTAAAAGTAGCTAGATCCTACTAAAAACTACCTAAAAACAATGCCAAAAAGCGTATAAATTATCCGCTCATCAAGAAGCTAAAGCACAACACTCTGGAGAAGACCTAATAGAAATTTTCAAAAAAGAAGAAGACATGGCCGAACCCAATAACAATGGCGGAGGTGTAAGAAAGATGCTTGGTGACTATACTGCACCAACTTCCAACTTCTATGGAAAAAGCATCTCAATTCCTACCATTGGAGCAAACAACTTTGAGCTTAAGCCTCAATTAGTTTCTCTAATGCAGCAGAACTGCTAGTTTTATGGACTTCCATCAGAAGATCCTCATCAGTTCTTATCTAAATTCTTGCAGATCTGTGATACTGTTAAGACCAATGGGGTTGATTCCGAGGTCTACAGACTTATGCTTTTCCCCTTTGCTGTGAGAGACAGAGCTAGGATATGGTTGGACTCACAACCTAGAGAAAGCCTGAACTCTTGGGACAAGCTGGTCAATGCTTTCTTAACAAATTCTTTCCACCTCAAAAGATGAGTAAGCTCAGAGTGGATGTCCAAACCTTCAGACATAAGGAAGGTGAATCCCTCCATGAAGCTTGGGAAAGATACAAGCAATTAACCAAAAGGTGTCCTTCTAACATGTTTCCAGAATGGAGCATCATATGTATATTCTATGATGGTCTGTCTGAGTTATCCAAGATGTCATTGGACCACTCTGCTGGTGGATCTATTCATTTGAAAATGCCTGCAGAAGCCTAGGAACTCATTGAAATGGTTGCAAATAACCAGTTCATGTACACTTCTGAGAGAAATCCTATGAATAATGGGGTGACTCAGAAGAAAGGAGTTCTTGAGATTGATACTCTGAATGTCATATTGGCTCAGAACAAAATATTGACTCAGCAAGTCAATATGATTTCTCAAAGTATGACTAGATTGCAAGCTAAAGACGCATCCTCTGAAGGAGAGGCTTATGACCCTGAGAATCCTGCAATGGAAGAGGTGAATTACATGGGAGATTCCTATGGAAACACCTATAATCCTTTATGGAGGAATCACCCAAATTTCTCATGGAAGGATCAACAGAAGCCTCAATAAAGCTTCAACAACAATAATAGTAGGAGAAACAGGTTTGGCAGTAGCAAGCCTTTCCCATCATCTTCTTAGCAACAGATAGAGAATTCTGAGCAAAGTCTCTCTAGCTTAGCAAACATAGTCTCTGATCTATCTAAGACCATCCTCAGTTTCATGACTGAGGCATGGTCCTCCATAAGAAATTTGGAGGCACAAGTGGGTCAGCTAAGTAAAAGAATAACTGAAACTCCTCCTAGTACTCTGCCAAGCAATACAGAAGAGAATCCAAAAAGAGAGTGCAAGGCCATTAATACAACCAAAATGGCCGAACCTATAGAAGAGGAGGAGGACATGATTCACAGTAAGGAAGACCTCATGGGACATCCACTAGACTACAAGGAGTCCCCTATTAAGGATCCACAGGAATCTGAGGCTCATCTAGAGACCATAGAGATTTCACTGAACTTACTATTACCATTCATGAGCTCTAACAAATATTCTTCCTCTGAAGAGGATAAAAATGTTACTAAAGAGCAAGTTGCTCAATATCTAGGAGCAATCATGAAGCTGAATGCCAAATTATTTGGTAATGAGACTAGGGAGGATGAACCTCCATTGCTCATCAATGAACTAATTGCATTGGTTCAACTTAAGTTACCTCAAAAGAAAGAGGATCCCGGAAGGTTCTTGATACCTTGCACCATAGGCACCATGACCTTTGAAAAGACTCTGTGTGACCTAGGATCAAGTATCAACCTCATGCCACTCTTTGTAATGGAGAAACTAGGGATCTTTGAGGTACAAGCAGCAAGAATCTCACTGGAGATGGTAGACAAATTAAAGAAACAGGCTTATGGACTTGTAGAGGATGTCTTGGTAAAGGTTGAAGGCCTTTACATCCCTGTTGATTTTATAATCCTAGGCACTGGGAAGGATGAGGATGAATCCATCATCCTTAGAAGACCCTTCCTAGCCACAGCAAAGGCTGTGATTGATGTAGCCACAGCACAAGGATCTTCTTCTGTAAACATGGGGAAGAAGCATGAAAAGCTTCATTCAATTCTCTCCATGCAAAGTCAAGCAAAGCCCCCACATTCAAACTCTAAGTTTGGTGTTGGGAGGCCACAATCATGCTCTGAGCACCTGTGAAGCTTATGAGCGGATAAATTATACGCTTTTTGGTAGTATTTTCACATAGATTTTAGCATGTTTTACTCACTTTTTATTATATTTTTATCAGTTTTTATGCAAAAATCACATTTCTGGACTTTACTATGAGTTTGTGTATTTTTTTGTGATTTCAGGTATTTTCTGGCTGAAATTGAGGGACCTGAGCAAAAGTCTGATTCAGAGGCTGAGAAAGGACTGAAGATGCTGTTGGACTCTGACCTCCCTGCACTTGAAATGGATTTTCTAGAGCTGCAAAAGCCCAATTGGTGCACTCTCAATTGCGTTGGAAAGTATACATCTTTGGATTTCCAGCAATGTATAATAGTTTATACTTTGTCCGAGATTTAATGGCCCAAACTGGCATTTAAAACGCCCACCAAAGACTCTTTTCTAGCGTAAAACGCCAGAACTGGCACCAAAGCTGGAGTAAAACGCCAGAACTGGCACCAAAACTGGCGTCTAGACTCCAAGAACGTCTTGTGCACATGAAAGCTAGGAAGCTCAGCCCAAACACACACCAAGCGGGCCCCGAAGTAGATTTCTGCACTATCTGCACCTAGTTACTCATTCTCTGTAAACCTAGGTTACTAGTTTAGTATAAAAAACTAATTTTAGAGATTCACTTTAGACCTCATGATATTTTTACATTCCTTATTGTACCTTTGACAGCATGAGTCTCTAAACCCCATGGTTGGGGGTTGATGAGCGGATAATTTATACGCTTTTTGGCATTGTTTTTAGTATGTTTTTAGTATCTTTTAGTTAGTTTTTAGTATATTTTTATTAGTTTTTAGTTAAAATTCACTTTTCTGGACTTTACTATGAGTTTGTGTGTTTTTCTGTGATTTCAGGTATTTTCTGACTGAAATTGAAGGTTCTGAGCAAAAATCTGATTCAGAGGCTGAAAAGGACTGCAGATGTTATTGGATTCTGACCTCCCTGCACTCGAAGTGGATTTTCTGGAGCTACAGAAGCCTAATTGGCGCTCTCTCAACGGCGTTGGAAAGTAGACATCCTGGGCTTTCCAGCAATATATGATAGTCCATACTTTGCCCAAGATTTGATGGCCCAAACCGGCGTAGCAATTCGGCCTCAGAAATTCCAGCGTTAAACGCCGGAACTGGCATAAAACTTGGAGTTAAACGCCCAAACTGGCATGAAAGCTGGCGTTTAACTCCAGAAAAGGTCTCTACACGAAAATGCTTCATTGCTCAGCCCAAGCACACACCAAGTGGGCCCGGAAGTGGATTTTTCTGTCATTTACTCATTTCTGTAAACCTTAGGATACTAGTTTGCTATTAATAGGATCTTTTGACATTGTATCTGTACCTCATGACATTTTTACACGTTTCTTTGTGTACATTCCACGGCATGAGTCTCTAAACCCCATGGTTGGGGGTGAGGAGCTTTGCTGTGTCTTGATGGATTAATGCAATTACTACTGTTTCTTATTCAATCATGCTTGCTTCCATTCTAAGATATCACTTGCTCTTAACCTGGATGAATGTGATGATTCGTGACACTCATCATCATTCTCAACTATGAACATGTGCCTGACAACCACCTCTGTTCTACCTTAGATTGAGTAGATATCTCTTGGGTTCCTTAACCAGAATCTTCGTGGTATAAGCTAGAACTGATGGCGGCATTCAAGAGAATCCGGAAGGTCTAAACCTTGTCTGTGGTATTCTGAGTAGGATTCAATGACTGCATGACTGTGACGTGCTTCAAACTCCTGAAGGCGGGGCGTTAGTGACAGACGCAAAAGAATCACTGGATTCTATTCCGGCCTGATTGAGAACTGACAGATGAATTCCGCTATGACTGTGACAGGGCATATGCAATCGCTTTCACTGAGAGGATGGGAGGTAGCCACTGACAACGGTGAAACCCTACATACAGCTTGCCATGGAAGGAGTCTTGCGTGTTTGTTGAAGGAGACAGTAGGAAAGCAGAGATTCAGAAGATGGAGCATCTCCAAAGCCTCAACCTATTTTCCATTACTGCAAAACAAGTACCTATTTCATGTTCTTTTGCTTTTCACAATCAATCCTGATACTTTCTGACATCCTGACTAAGATTTACAAGATAACCATAGCTTGCTTCAAGCCGACAATCTCCGTGGGATCGACCCTTGCTCACGCAAGGTATTACTTGGACGACCCAGTGCACTTGCTGGTTAGTTGTGCGGGATTGCAAAAGTGTGCACCAAGTTTTTGGCGCCGTTGCCGGGGATTGTTCGAGTTTGGACAACTGACGGCTTATCTTGTTGCTTAGATTAGGACTTTTTATTTTGTTGGTTAGAGTCTTTTAGTTGAGTCTAGTTTCATATTCTAAGTTTGGTGTCAATTACATGCTTTTGTTTTTCTTTTAAAATTTTCGATTTTGCATGTTCTTAGTCTTTTTTTGATTCATAAAAATTCTAAGTTTGGTGTCCTCTTTGTGTTTTTCCTTTAAAATTTTCGAAAATTAGAGTTTGATTTTCTAAAAATTTTTAAGTTTGGTGTCTTTTTGTTGTTTTTCTCTTTCTTCTTTTCAAAAATCAAATCTTTTTCATAAAAATTTTTCAATCATATCTTTTTAATTGCTATTTTCAAAATCTTTTTAATTAACTAATTGATTCAGTTCTCAATTTGCTTTGATTTTATTTTCTTTTTGATTTTCGAATTTTTATCTTAATTTCCTTTTATTTTATTTTAATTTTTTTCGTTTAATTCAAAAAAAAAAAACAAAATTTATCTATTTGCAATCATTATCATTTCCCTCTTGTCCATTATGGACTCAAGTGGGATTAATCAGTTCAAAAGGACTCTGGGGTCATATGCTAACCCCATTACAGCTGCATATGGGAGTAGCATCTGCACACCTCCCATCAAAGCAAGCAGCTTTGAGCTAAATCCTCAACTCATTATCATAGTGCAGCAAAATTGCCAGTATTCCGGTCTTCCACAGGAAGAACCTACTGAGTTTCTGGCACAGTTCTTACAAATTGCTGACACAGTACATGATAAAGAGGTGGATCAGGATGTCTACAGACTATTACTGTTTCCGTTTGCTGTAAAAGATCAAGCTAAAAGGTGGTTGAATAACCAACCTACAGCAAGCATAAAGACATGGAAACAGTTGTCAGACAAATTCCTGAATCATTTTTACCCTCCAAAGAGGATGACACAGCTAAGGCTGGACATCCAAGGCTTTAAACAAGAGGATAATGAATCCCTTTATAATGCCTGGGAGAGGTATAGAGGTATGCTTAGAAAATGCCCCTCTGAAATGTTTTCAGAGTGGGTACAGTTAGACATTTTCTACTATGGGCTTACAGAAAAAGCTCAGATGTCTTTAGACCACTCAGCTGGTGGATCTATACACATGAGGAAGACAATTGAAGAAGCTCAAGAGCTTATAGACACTGTTGCTAGAAATCAATACTTATATTCTAGCAATGAGTTCGTACCAAAGGAGGAAGTCATGGCATTAGTCACTGATCCTAATCCTCAAGAACAGATGAATGAGCTTAATCAACAATTACTCCTGATGACAGAACAGTTAGCAGAATTTAAAGAAATGCTCCATGATACTAAGGTTGCTAACAAGAGAATAGAACTGCAGTTGAATCAAGCAAAACAGCAAATATCTGAACAGATGACAGAGGAATGTCAAGCAGTTCAACTGAGGAGTGGGAAGACACTAAATAACACTGCTCAAAAGAGCAAAAAGCCAAACAAGGAACAATTGACAGAGGATAACCAAACCACTGTTCAAAATCCCTCTGAGGACAGTAAGAGCCCAGAGAGGAATGTTATTGGCGTTCAAACGCCAGAAAGGGAAGGAAAGCTGGCGTTAAACGCCCATTCCTTGCCCAATTCTGGCGTTCAAACGCCAGAAAAGGGGGAAAAGCTGGCGTTTAACGCCCATTCCCTGCCCAGTTCTGGCGTTCAAACGCTAGAAAAGGGGGAAAAGTTGGCGTTAAATGCCCATTTTCCTCCCAATCCTGGCGTTCAAACGCCAAGGGAGAATCAGACACCTGAGAGTGCTGATAATAATCCTTCTAACAAGGCCTCTTCAACCACTTCTGTAGGGAATAAACCTGCAGCATCTAAGGTTGAAGAATATCAAGCCAAGATGCCTTATCCTCAGAAACTCCGCAAAGCGGAACAGGATAAGCAATTTGCCCGCTTTACAGACTATCTAAGGACTCTTGAAATAAAGATTCCATTTGCAGAGGCACTTGAGCAAATACCTTCTTATGCTAAGTTCATGAAAGAGATCTTAAGTCATAAGAAGGATTGGAGAGAAACTGAAAAAGTGTTTCTCACTGAAGAATGCAGTGCAGTCATTCTGAAGAGCTTACCAGAAAAGCTTCAAGATCCTGGAAGCTTTATGATACCATGCACATTAGAAGGTGCTTGCACCAAGACAGCCCTATGTGATCTTGGAGCAAGCATCAATCTAATACCTGCATCCACTATCAGAAAGCTTGGGTTGGCTGGAGAAGTCAAACCAACCAGGATATGCCTCCAACTTGCTGATGGCTCCATTAAACACCCATCAGGCATAATAGAGGACATGATTGTCAAGGTTGGGCCTTTTGCCTTTCCAACTGACTTTGTGGTGCTGGAAATGGAGGAGCACAAGAGTGCAACTCTCATTCTAGGAAGACCTTTCCTAGCAACTGGACGAACTCTCATTGATGTACAAAGAGGGAAAGTAACCCTCAGAGTCAATGAGGATGAGTTCAAGTTGAATGCTGTAAAAGCAATGCAGTATCCAGACACACCAAATGACTGCATGGGCACTGACATTATTGACTCTCTGGTAGAAGAGATCAATATGGCTGAAAGCCTAGAATCAGAGCTTGAGGACATCTTCAAAGATGCTCAACCTGATCAAGAAGAACTAGAGGAAGTAAAGGAATTTTCGAAAATTCCTCAGGAGGAGGATAAACCTCCCAAACCTGAACTCAAACCTCTACCACCATCCCTGAAGTACGCATTTCTGGGAGAGGGTGACACTTTTCCAGTAATCATAAGCTCTGCTTTGAATCCACAGGAAGAGGAAGCACTGATTCAAGTGCTAAGGACACACAAGACAGCTCTTGGGTGGTCCATAAGTGATCTTAAGGGCATTAGCCCAGCTAGATGCATGCACAAAATCCTGTTGGAGGATAATGCCAAACCAGTGGTTCAACCACAGAGGAGGCTAAATCCAGCCATGAAGGAGGTGGTGCAGAAAGAGGTCACTAAATTACTAGAGGCTGGGATTATTTATCCTATTTCTGATAGCCCTGGGTGAGCCCTGTCCAAGTTGTCCCCAAAAAGGGAGGCATGACAGTGGTTCATAATGAAAAAAATGAACTGGTTCCTACAAGAACAGTCACAGGGTGGCGCATGTGTATTGACTACAGAAGGCTCAATACAGCCACCAGAAAGGATCATTTTCCTTTACCATTCATAGACCAAATGCTAGAAAGACTAGCTGGTCATGATTACTACTGCTTTCTGGATGGCTATTCAGGCTACAACCAAATTGCAGTAGATCCTCAGGACCAAGAGAAAACAGCATTTACTTGCCCTTCTGGCGTGTTTGCCTACAGAAGGATGCCTTTTGGTCTGTGCAATGCACCTGCAACCTTTCAGAGGTGCATGCTCTCTATCTTCTCAGATATGGTAGAGAAATTTCTGGAAGTCTTCATGGATGACTTCTCAGTATATGGAGACTCATTCAGCTCCTGTCTTAACCACCTAGCACTTGTCCTGAAAAGATGCCAAGAGACTAACCTGGTTTTAAACTGGGAGAAATGTCACTTTATGGTGACTGAGGGAATTGTCCTTGGACACAAAATTTCAAGCAGGGGAATAAAGGTAGATAAGGCAAAGGTAGAGGTAATTGAAAAATTACCACCACCTGCCAATGTTAAGGCAATCAGAAGCTTTCTGGGGCATGCAGGATTTTACAGAAGGTTTATAAAGGATTTTTCGAAAATTGCAAAACCTTTGAGTAGCCTGCTAGTTGCTGACACGCCATTTGTGTTTGACACACAGTGTCTGCAGGCATTTGAGACCCTGAAAGCTAAGCTGGTCACAGCACCAGTCATCTCTGCACCAGATTGGGCATTGCCATTTGAATTAATGTGTGATGCCAGTGATCATGCCATTGGTGCAGTGTTGGGACAGAGGCATAACAAACTTCTGCATGTCATTTACTATGCTAGCCGTGTTCTAAATGATGCACAGAAGAATTACACAACCACAGAAAAAGAATTACTTGCAGTGGTTTATGCCATTGACAAGTTTAGATCTTATCTAGTAGGATCCAAGGTGATTGTGTATACTGACCATGCTGCTCTTAAATACTTACTCACAAAGCAGGATTCAAAACCCAGGCTTATCAGATAGGTGTTGCTTCTGCAAGAGTTTGATATAGAAATAAGAGACAGAAAAGGGACAGAGAACCAAGTAGCTGATCATCTGTCCCGAATAGAACCAGTAGCTGGGGCGTCCCTCCCTTCTACTGAGATCTCTGAGACCTTCCCAGATGAGCAACTCTTTGCCATTCAGGAAGCTCCATGGTTTGCAGATATGGCAAACTATAAAGCTGTGAGGTTCATACCTAAGGAGTACAGCTATGTGCAAAGAAAGAAATTAATTTCAGATGCCAAGTACTACCTCTGGGATGAACCATATCTCTTTAAGAGATGTGCTGACGGAGTGATCCGCAGATGTGTACCCAGAGAAGAAGCACAAAGGATCCTATGGCACTGCCATGGATCACAATATGGAGGGCATTTTGGAAGTGAGCGAACAGCCACTAAAGTCCTCCAGTGCGGCTTCTACTGGCCTACTCTCTATAAAGATTCCCGAGAGTTTGTGCGTAACTGTGACAGTTGCCAAAGAGCTGGTAACCTGCCTCACGGATATGCCATGCCTCAACAAGGGATATTAGAGATAGAATTGTTTGATGTATGGGGAATTGACTTCATGGGGCCATTCCCACCATCATATTCAAACACTTACATTCTGGTGGCAGTGGACTATGTATCTAAGTGGGTAGAAGCAATTGCTACACCCACTAATGATACCAAGACCGTACTAAAATTCCTCCAGAAAAACATTTTCAGCAGATTTGGTGTTCCCAGAGTACTAATCAGTGATGGGGGCTCTCATTTCTGCAACAAACAGCTATACTCTGCTATGGTTAGATATGGAATTAGCCATAAAGTGGCAACTGCATATCATCCACAGACAAATGGGCAAGCTGAAGTTTCTAACAGAGAGCTAAAAAGAATCCTAGAACGGACTGTGATAGCCCGAAGAAAGGATTGGGCAAAGAGCTTGGATGATGCTCTGTGGGCATACAGAACAGCATTTAAGACTCCTATAGGAACCTCTCCATACCAACTGGTGTATGGGAAGGCCTGTCATTTGCCTGTGGAATTGGAACATAAAGCCTACTGGGCAACCAGATTCCTAAACATGGATGCTCAGTTAGCTGGGGAAAAAAGATTGCTCCAGTTAAATGAGCTAGAGGAGTTCAGACTCAATGCCTTTGAAAATGCAAAAATTTATAAGGAAAAGGCAAAGAAGTGGCATGACAAGAAATTGTCAACCAGAGTCTTTGAGCCAGGACAAAAAGTTCTGCTCTTCAACTCCAGGCTCAAATTGTTCCCAGGAAAACTCAAATCCCGATGGAGGGGTCCGTATGTGATCACAAAAGTGTCACCATATGGATATGTTGAGCTTCAGGATGTTGATTCTGACAAAAGGTTCATTGTTAATGGACAGAGAATCAAGCATTATCTTGAAGGCAATTTTGAGCAGGAGTGCTCAAAACTGAGACTTGAGTGATTCTCAGTGAAGGTCCAGCTAAAGACAGTAAAGAAGCGCTTGCTGGGAGGCAACCCAGTCATTAGGAGGTTATATGATTAGTTCTTACAGAGGCAAGTATCAAAAATGAAGGAATTCACAGAGTTACAGAAGGATTCAGCTCAAAAAGCAGAGAAAATGAGCTTATTGGCGAAAAAACGCCAGTAAGGGGAATTTTGGGCGTTAAACGCCAGAATGGGTACCATTCTGGGCGTTTAACGCCAGGAATGGTGCCATTTTGGGCGTTAAACGCCAGAATGGGCACCATTCTGGGCGTTTAACGCCAGGTGTGCAGCATCCTGGGCGTTTTGGAAGAACGCCCAGTGATAAAGGATTTCGGCGTTTAACGCCAGCCAGGGCACCTGGCTGGGCGTTAAACGCCCAAAAGGGGCAACAAATGGGCGTTAAACGCCAGAATGGGTGCCATTCTGGGCGTTTAACGCCAGCAAGGTGGGGGGACCACAATTTTGTTTTCAATTCAAATTTTTTCAAACTTTCCTTTTCTCACCCATACTTTTCTACAAAATCACACTTCAATCATTCATCCTTCACTTTCAAATCTTCAAAAATCAAAATCATTCTTCAAATTTATCTCAAATCAATTACAAACATTGTTCAAAAAATTTGACCCTTTTCTCAATTTATTTCCAAATCTTCTCAAATCTCCTTTCAAATTTCTCTTCTTTTTTTTCGAAAACTCCCCTCCCCACCTTATAAATACACGTTTGGCTCCCTCACTCCACCACACCATTCAAATTTCCTCTTCCTCCCCCTCTCTTCTCTCTTTTCTTTTGCTTGAGGACAAGCAAACCTCTAAGTTTGGTGTGCTTTTCCGTGATCACTAAGCCAAGATTCATCAAGATCATGGCTCCTAAGGGAAAACAAACCAATTTAAGAGGAAAGAAAGAGGCTAATCCAAAGAATCTTTGGAATCAAGAGAAGTTCTTAACTAAAGAACATGAAGACCATTATCACAAAATAATGGGTCTGAGGTCAGTGATCCCGGAAGTTAAATTTGATCTGAAAGAAGATGAATATCCGGGGATCCAAGAGCAAATTTGAAACAGAGGATGGGAAGTTCTAACCAATCCTGAGACAAAGGTTGGAAGGAACATGGTTCAGGAATTCTACTCAAATCTGTGGCTGACAGATAAGCAGAGAATGACTGGAACCGCTTACCATACCTACAGAACAATGGTCAGAGGGAAAGTTATGTACTTTCATCTGGACAAAATAAGAGAAATCTTCAAATTGCCTCAACTGCAAGATGATCCTGACTCCTTTAATAGGAGGATGGTGAGAGTAGATAAAGGGTTGGATCAAGTTCTAGAGGACATATGCCTCCCTGGAACTAAGTGGATAACCAATTCTAAGGGTGTCCCAAACCAACTCAAGAGGGGAGACCTCAAACCAATCGCAAGAGGTTGGCTAGACTTCATTGGGCGTTCCATATTGCCTACTAGCAACCGTTCTGAGGTTACCATCAAGAGAGCAGTGATGATTCATTGCATTATGCTTGGAAAAGAAGTGGAGATTCATCATGTGATTGCTTGTGAGATCTACACAATTGCAAATAAAAATTCCACTGAAGCCAAACTGGCCTACCCAAGCTTAATCTCCTTGCTCTGTAAAGAGGCTGGGGTGAAGATGGGAGTAGATGAATTCATACCCATTGAACATCCAATCACCAAGAAGTCAATGGAAGGACAAGTGCAAGAAAACTCTATCAAAAGGAGGGCGCAGGAGTTCCTCCCTGAATTTCCTGAAATTGGCTACTGGGCCAGCCTAGAAGCATCTATTACCAAGTTGCAAGAAACTATGGAGCAACTGAAGGAAGAACAGCAGAATCAGAACTGCATGCTCTGCAAATTGCTGAAGGAACAAGAGAAGCAGGGGCGTGAGCTCCAAGAGATGAAACGCCAAAAGCTCTCCTCTCAAGCTGAGGGAGCATCCACTTCTCAAAATCAAGGTTGTTGAGTCCTAACTCTGTGAAAACCTCTATCATTAGGAGCCTATTTTTGCGTTTTTTTTATTTTCTAGTCTAATCTTATATTTATTTTTGAGTCTTGTTCTTAATTCATAATTAATAAATTTAAAATTTATGCCTTAAAGTTATGAATGTCCTATGAATCCATCACCTCTCTTAAATGAAAAATGCTTTAATCACAAAAGAACAAGAAGTACAGGATTTCGAAATTTATCCTTGAAACTAGCTTAATTGGTTTTATGTGGTGACAATACTTTTTGTTTTCTGAATGAATGCTTGAACAGTGCATATGTCTTTTGAATTTGTTATTCATGAATGTTAAAATTGTTGGCTCTTGAAAGAATGATGGAAAAGAGACATGTTATTGAGGATCTGAAAAATCATAAAAATAATTCTTGAAGCAAGAAAAAGCAGTGAATACAAAAAAAAAAATTTTTTTTTTCGAAAAGAGAAGAAAAGAAAAAAAAAAGAAAAAGAAAGAAATAAAAGTTGTGATCCAAGGCAAAAAGAGTGTGCTTAAGAACCTTGGACACCTCTAGTTGGGGACTCTAGCAAAGCTGAGTCACAATCTGAAAAGGTTCACCCAATTATGTGTCTGTGGCATGTATGTATCCGGTGGTAATACTGGAAGACAGAGTGCTTTGGCCACAGCCAAGACTCATAAAGTAGCTGTGTTCAAGAATCATCGTACTTAACTAGGAGAATCAATAACACTATCTGGATTCTGAGTTCCTAAAGAAGCCAATCATTCTGAATTTCAGAGGATAGAGTGAGATGCCAAAACTGTTCGGAGGCAGAAAGCTACTAGTCCCGCTCATCTAATTGGAGCTATGTTTCTTTGATATTTGGAGTCTATAGTATATTCTCTTTTTATCCTATTTTGATTTTCAGTTGCTTGGGGACAAGCAACAATTTAAGTTTGGTGTTGTGATGAGCGGATAATTTATATGCTTTTTGGCATTGTTTTTAGTATGTTTTTAGTATCTTTTAGTTAGTTTTTAGTATATTTTTATTAGTTTTTAGTTAAAATTCACTTTTCTGGACTTTACTATGAGTTTGTGTGTTTTTCTGTGATTTCAGGTATTTTCTGACTGAAATTGAAGGTTCTGAGCAAAAATCTGATTCAGAGGCTGAAAAGGACTGCAGATGCTGTTGGATTCTGACCTCCCTGCACTCGAAGTGGATTTTCTGGAGCTACAGAAGCCTAATTGGCGCGCTCTCAACGGCGTTGGAAAGTAGACATCCTGGGCTTTCCAGAAATATATAATAGTCCATACTTTGCTCAAGATTTGATGGCCCAAACCGGCGTAGCAATTCGGCCTCAGAAATTCCAGCGTTAAACGCCGGAACTGGCATAAAACTTGGAGTTAAACGCCCAAATTGGCATGAAAGCTGGCGTTTAACTCCAGAAAAGGTCTCTACACGAAAATGCTTCATTGCTCAGCCTAAGCACACACCAAGTGGGCCCGGAAGTGGATTTTTCTGTCATTTACTCATTTCTGTAAACCTTAGGATACTAGTTTGCTATTAATAGGATCTTTTGACATTGTATCTGTACCTCATGACATTTTTACACGTTTCTTTGTGTACATTCCACGGCATGAGTCTCTAAACCCCATGGTTGGGGGTGAGGAGCTCTGCTGTGTCTTGATGGATTAATGCAATTACTACTGTTTCTTATTCAATCATGCTTTCTGACATCCTGACTAAGATTTACAAGATAACCATAGCTTGCTTCAAGCCGACAATCTCCGTGGGATCGACCCTTGCTCACGCAAGGTATTACTTGGACGACCCAGTGCACTTGCTGGTTAGTTGTGCGGGATTGCAAAAGTGTTATTGCAATTTCGTGCACCAGGGGTGAGGAGCTCTACTGTGTTTCGATGAATTAATGCAATTACTATTGTTTTCTATTCAATTGCGCTTGCTTCTGTTCTAAGATATTCACTCGTACTTCAATGTGATGAATGTGATGATCCGTGACACTCATCACCATTCTCAACTTATGAACACGTGCCTGACAACCACTTCCATTCTACCTGCAACAACTTGAGTGTGTATCTTTTGGGCTCGTGATTCACGAGTTTGATTGTCTCTCCAGACAACAGAGCATTCACTTCCGTGAGATCAGAACCTTTATGGTATAGGCTAGAATCAAATGGCGGCATTCCTGAGATCCAGAAAGTCTAAACCTTATCTGTGGTATTCTGAGTTGGATCTAGGAAGGGATGAATGTGACGAGCTTCAAACTCGCGAATGTTGGGCGCAGTGACAGTGTGCAAAAAGATCAATGGATCTTATTCCAACACAAGTGAGAATCGACAGATGATTAGCCATGCAGGAAACCGTAGTGGACATGTTTTCACTGAGAAGACGGATGGTAGCCATTGACAACGGTGATCCACCAACATAAAGCTTGCCATAGAAGGAGCCAGGTGTGTTTGAAGAAGAAGGCAGTAGGAAAGCAGAAACTCAGAGGGTAGAGCATCTCCAAAACCTCAACATGTTCCCTATTACTGCATAACAAGTATTATTTATTTCATGTTCTTTTACTTTCTACAAATAAAACTAAGAATTATTATTGATATCCTGACTAAGAGTTACAAGATAACCATAGCTTGCTTCAAGCCGACAATCTCTGTGGGATCGACCCTTACTCACATAAGGTATTACTTGGACGACCCAATGCACTTGCTGGTTAGTTGTACGACTTGTGAAAAGTGTGATTTACAATTTCGTGCACCAGAAGCTCTGTAAGAGCTCACTGTCAAGCTATTGACATTAAGGAAGCGCTTATTGGGAGGCAACCCAATTTTATTTTATTTATCTATGTTATTTTATGTTTTCTTTAGGATCATGATCGTGTGGCATCACAAAAACAACTGCAAAAAAATTAAAGAAAAATAAAAAACAGCATAAAAAATGGCACACCCTGAAGGACAAGCTTACTAGCGTTTAAACGCCAGTAAGGATACCAAAATCGGCGTTTAACGCCCAGTCTGGCACCATTCTGGGCATTTAAATGCCAGAAATGGGCAGCAGTCTGGCATTTAAATGCCAGAACTGGCAGGAAAACTGGCGTTTAAACGCCAGTAAAGGTATAAAAATGGCCGTTTAAACGCCCAGTCTGGCACCTTTCTGGGCATTTAAACACCAGAAAAGGGCAGCAGACTGGCGTTTAAACGCCAGAAAAGGGCAGCATCCTGGCATTTAAACGCCAGAAAGGCACACAGAGGGGTGTTTAACGCTAGCAAGGTGCAGGGATGCAGAATCCTTGACACATCAGGATCTGTGGACCCCACAGGATCCCCACCTACCTCAACTCACTCTCTCTCCCCTTCACACCTTTCCATAACACTCTTCCCAAACCACTATTCACCTATCAAATCCATCCACTCTTCCCCAAAACCCCCCATCAAACCCCACCTACTTCACCATTCAAATTCAAAACACTTCCCTCCCAAACCCACCCACTTCAATTCGGCCACCCACCCCTCTTTTTCCCTATATATAGCCCTCCTTACCACCTTCAATTTCACACATCTTAACCCACTAAACCCCCCTTGGCCGAACCCTTCACACACTTTTATCTCCTCTATTTTTCTTCTTCTTCTCCTCTTTTCTTTCTTCTTTTGCTCGAGGACGAGCAAATCTTTTAAGTTTGGTGTGGAAAAAGCCTTGCTTTTTTTTGTTTTTTCATAAGCATTAATGGCACCTAAGGCCGGAGAAACCTCCAGGAAGAAGAAAGGGAAGGCAATTGCTTCCACCTCCGAGTCATGGGAGATGGAAAGATTCATCTCAAAAGCCCATCAAGACCACTTCTATGAAGTTGTGGCCAAGAAAAAGGTGATCCCCGAGGTCCCTTTCATGCTCAAAAGGAGTGAATATCCGAAGATCCGACATGAGATTAGGAGATGACCAAAGAGCCATGAGGGAAGAGCAACAAAGGCAAGGAAGAGACATTGAGGAGCTCAAGCACTCCATAAGATCTTCAAGAGGAAGAACTAGCCGCCATCACTAAGGTGGACCCGTTCTTTAATTCCTTGTTCTTATTTTTCTATTTTTCAATTTTTATGCTTTATATTTGACTATGTTTTAGCTTCATTAGATGATCATTAGTGTCTAGTGTCTATGTGTTAAAGCTATGAATAATTCCATGAATCCTTCACCTTTCTTAAATGAAAAATGTTCCTAATTACAAAAGAACAAGAAGTACATGAATTTCAAATTTTATCTTGAAATTAGTTTAATTATTTTGATGTGGTGGCAATACTTTTTGTTTTCTGAATGAATGCTTGAACATTGCATATTTTTTATAGTGAAGTTTATGAATGTTAAATTTGTTGGCTCTTGAAAGAATGATGAAAAAAGAGACATGTTATTGATGATCTAAAAAATCATAAAATTGATTCTTGAAGCAAGAAAAAGTAGTGAATAACAAAGCTTGCGAAAAAAAGTGGCGAAAATTAAAAGAAAAAAAAAGATAGAAAAAACAAGCAGAAAAAGCCAATAGCTCTTAAAACCAAAAGGCAAAGGTAAAAAGGATCCAAGGCTTTGAGCATTAATGGATAGGAGGGCCCAAAGGAACAAAATCCTGGCCTAAGCAGCTAAATCAAGCTGTCCTTAACCATATGCTTGTAGTATGAAGGTCCAAGTGAAAAGCTTGAGACTGAGTGGTTAAAGTCATGATCCAAAGCAAAAAGAGTGTGCTCAAGAACTCTGGACACCTCTAACTGGGGACTTTAGCAAAGTTGAGTTACAATCTGAAAAGCTTCACCCAGTTATGTGTCTGTGGCATTTACGTATCCGGTGGTAATACTGGAAAACAAAGTGCTTAGGGACACGGCCAAGACTCATAAAGTAGCTGTGTTCAAGAATCAATATACTAAACTAGGAGAGTCAATAACACCATCTTAATTCTGAGTTCCTATAGATGCCAATCATTCTGAACTTCACAGGATAAAGTGAGATGCCGAAACTATTCAGAAGCAAAAAGCTACTAGCCCCGATCATCTAATTGGAACTAAGCTTCATTGATATTTTGGGATTTATTGTATATTCTCTTCTTTTTATCTTATTTTATTTTTAGTTTCTTGGGGACAAGCAACAATTTAAGTTTGGTGTTGTGATGAGCGGATAATTTATACGCTTTATGGCATTGTTTTTACATAGATTTTAATATATTTTAGTTACTTTTTAGTATATTTTTATTAGTTATTATGCAAAAAATCACATTTCTGGACTTTACTATGAATTTGTGTGTTTTTCTGTGATGTTAGGTATTTTCTGGCTGAAATTGAGGGACCTGAGTAAAAATCTTATTTAGAGGCTGAGAAAGGACTGAAGAGGCTGTTGAATTCTGACCTCCCTGCACTTGAAGTGAATTTTCTGGAGCTACAAAATCCCATTTGGCGCTTTTTCAATTGCGTTGGAAAGTAGACATCTTGGGCTTTTCAGCAATGTATAATAGTCCATACTTTGCCCGAGATTTGATGGCCCAAACTGGCGTCCAAACGCCCACTAAAGACCCTTTTCTGGCGTAAAACGCCAGAATTGGCACCAAAGCTGGAGTTAAACGCCCAAACTGGCACCAAAACTGGCGTTTAAACTCCAAGAAGAGCCTATGCACGTGAAAGCTTCAATGCTCAGCCCAAACACACACCAAGTGGGCTCCGAAAGTGGATTTCTGCACTATCTACACTTAGTTACTCATTTTCTATAAACCTACTTTACTAGTTTAGTATAAATAACACTTTTTACTATTGTATTCATATCTTTAGATCATTTTTGAGACTATCTTTGGATCACTTTTGATCTCTTGATCACGTTTTGGGGGCTGGCCATTCGACCATGCCTAGACCTTCATCACTTATGTATTTTCAACGGTGGAGTTTCTACACCTCATAGATTAAGGTGTGGAGCTCTGCTGCTCCTCATGAATTAATGCAAAGTACTATTGTTTTTCTATTCAATTCACACTTATTCTTGTTCTAAGATATTCACTCGTACTTCAACCTGATGAATGTGATGATCCGTGACACTCATCATCATCCTCCCTTATGAACGTGTGCATGACAACCACCTCCGTTCTATCTGTGAGAGCTTGAGTGTGTATCTCTTGGCCTCCTGGTTCACGATGCATGGTTTCCTCTCCTGACAACAGAGCCTTCCATTCTATGAGATCAGAGTCTTCATGGTATAAGCTATAATCAATAGGCAGCATTCTTGAGATCCGGAAAGTCTAAACCTTGTCTGTAGTATTTCGAGTAGGATATGGGATGGGATGACTGTGACGAGCTTCAAACTAGTGACTGTTGGGTGCAATGACAGTGTGCAAAAGGATCAATGGATCTTATTCCAACATGATCGAGAACCGACAGCTGATTAGCCATGCGGGAAGTCATAGCGGATATGTTTTCAATGAGAGAACAGATGGTAGCCATTGACAATGGTGATCCACCAACATATAGCTTGCCATGGAAGGGAGTACGCATGATTGGATAAGGACAATAGGAAAGCAGAGGCTCAGAGGGAACAAAGCATCTCCATACGCTTATCTGAAATTCCCACCAATTAATTGCATAAGTATCTTTATCCTATTTTATGTTTTATTTCTCTTTTAATTATCAAAACCTCATAACCATTTGAATCTGCCTGACTGAGATTTACAAGATGACCATAGCTTGCTTCAAGCCGACAATCTCTGTGGGATCGATCCTTACTCACGTAAGGTATTACTTGGACGACCCAGTGCACTTGCTGGTCAGCTGCGCGGAGTTGTGAGAGAAGTGTGAACTCATGATTTTGTGTACCAGTGCCTAATTTAACCTATTTTATTCTATTTGCCTTCCATTCGATACCTTGATGTTGTTTGTGAGTGATTTCAGATGTATAAGGTAGGAATGGCTTGGTGAGAATGGAAGAGGAGCATGCAAGGAGGAGGAAGCATGAAGAAACAAAGGAGAAGAGCAAAGTGATGTGTGCGTGTGCACAGCATCTCGTGCGTACGCACAGGTAGCAAAGCAGAGCCAAGTGTGCGAGCGCACAGCATCTGGCGCATTGCACAAGCATCAAAAGTATTGAGAAGTGTGCGTGCGCACAGCCTCTTGTGCGTACGCACAGCCTGAGATTTCGGCCAAGTGTGCATGCGCACACATCTGTGCGTACGCACAGGTACCCGCACATGCCTTCATTAAAAATGCACGTGACTCGCACTTTTGATGGATTGGAGGCCCAATTATGATAGTTGAAGCTCATATTGGAGGGGGCAAACATAGGAGAAACATAGCATATCATTAGGGTAGTTTTAGAATAGTAGTAGGAGGCTTTAGTTTAGTTTTTCTCTAAGTTTTCTCTCAACACTATTAGTGTTTATATTAGGGTTTTACATTTCAAGTCCCATTTCTACTTTTGATCTTGGTTTGTGCTAGCCTCCATTGTAAGTATCTCTTAATTACTACTCTTTATAGTTACAATTTTTATACTCTTTCTTGTAATTAAAGTTATAGTGTTAATATATATACTTTTTGCAATTTTAATTTCTTGTTGATGATTTTGATGATTGATGATTATTATATGCTTGGTTGAGTTTTTATTGTTGCTTTTGATCGTTTGTTACTCATAGTTTCAAGCATTTTCTCAATTTTACCATGTTTAGTGTTTATGCCCACCAAGTGTTTGTGAAAATGTCAATTTTGATTATGGGCTAAATTTCCACCTCTTTGCTTGGGAAAAATGAGCAATCGGGTTCCTAGAGTTGGAATGTCCAACATTTAGTGATAATTCTTGGATTGTTCATTGTTCTTGTTTCCACTAACGCTAACTTGTTGGTAAGGCAATTAGCAAGTGAGTTAGAATTTGTGGATTAAAAACAACTATGCTCACTTGATCTACTCTCCGATGTGAGGGTTAACTAAGTGGGATTAATCCATTACAATTGTCATAGTTGTAGTTACAACATGGAAAGGATCCTTAACTCATCCCAAGTCAAGATTCCATTTATATTTTGAATCACACACACACATACATACATCAATCGCTTTTATATTTTACTTGTTCATATTACATAGCTAGTTCTTTAATTTCTTTATTAGTTCATTAATTGCAGTTTTAAATGTTCTTTTATTTCTTTAATTGTTTATATCTTCATTGAAAATCTTGTTGCCTTTACAACCGAAATTGCACACTCATTGATCACTAGTCCTTGGGAGACGACTCAGGAATTAAAACTCTCGGTTTATATTGGTTTTAAATTGTGACATCTTTTGATTCTAAACTTTGGTTGAGAGTTGTGTGTTGGTTGGGAACTATACTATCACTGGATATATTTTGTGTAAAAATTCCTAACTGGCAATAACCCTCGCACCAAGTTTTTGGCGCCGTTGCCGGGGAACTAAGTGCAATGAGTGCTATAGTTTTGGTTGTTGTGAATATGTAAATAGTGTGAATACTTTATTTTTGTTTGTTACTTGACACTAATTGATAGATGGCACCTCTATCTAACTAGTTTGAGTAGTTATTGACTATTAGGTTATTTTTGTTCATTCTCTTGTTCTTGTTTTCTTTTGGTAATTGCATGTTTTCATTGATTCCTTAGTTGAATGACACGGTCGCTTCCAGACCCGAGCTTGGCCCCTTTTGGCCATGAAATAGAAAGAACTTTAACACATATTAGGCCAGCTCGGTGCCGGTTAGCATTCGTGCATAGTAAATCGGACTCTCTTGAAGATCAAACCAATTCACCATCACCTTCTAACCATGATCCTCATTCTTCACTTAACGAGGGAACCTTGTATTCTTCTGTTGGAAGTGCTGAAATTTCTTTGAGTGAATTAGGTGACAATAATATGGCAGATCCACCTCAGAGAATTACTTTAAAGGAGGCCGGATCCCCAGACATCACTTTACAACCGGTACAAGTTCGGTACCCGGATCTAGATGCCAACTTTGAGCTCAAGACGGGTATGATCAACTTGCTTCCGAAATATAATGGGTTACTGTTTCGAGGGTTTCCTAAAACTGTAGCTCAATCTCGAATGAGATCTACAGTGGTGGTTAGAGCTGTTATGTCTGATTTGTTGGATCTGGTGATGCTGCTGATCCTTTGTCACTGGAGGGTGGTGGTACCTGCAAGAGACTCCGATGCTTAAGTTAGCACGTGCTTTAGGCATATTTTAGTAGAATCAGAGTATGAGTTATACCTGGGTGCTCCAGTGTATTTATAATAGTGTAGAGTGACCTTTCTGGAGATAAGATAGTTATCTTATCTTATCTTATCTTTGAGTGAAGTCATCTTATCTTTAAGGGGAAACGCCTTTATCTTTCTAAGCTTTTGTTGCCTTTAGATTTGGGCTGGTGGTGCACGAAATTGTGATCACTACAACTTCGCACAACTAACCAGCAAGTGCAATGGGTCGTCCAAGTAATAAACCTTACGCGAGTAAGGGTCGATCCCACGGAGATTGTTGGTATGAAGCAAGCTATGGTCACCTTGTAAATCTTAGTCAGGCAGACTCAAATGGGTATAGATGATGAATAAAACATAAAGATAAAGATAGAGATACTTATGTAATTCATTGGTGGGAATTTCAGATAAGCGCATGAAGATGCTGTGTCCCTTCCGTCTCTCTGCTTTCCTACCGTCTTCATCCAATCCTTCTTACTCCTTTCCATGGCAAGCTTATGCAAGGGTTTCACCGTTGTCAGTGGCTACCTCCCATCCTCTCAGTGGAAATGTTCAACGCACCCTGTCACGGCACGGCTATCCATCTGTCGGTTCTTGATCAGGCCGGAATAGAATCCAGTGATTCTTTTGCGTCTGTCACTAACGCCCCGCCCTCAGGAGTTTGAAGCACGTCACAGTCATTCAATCATTGAATCCTACTCAGAATACCACAGACAAGGTTAGACCTTCTGGATTTTCTTGAATGCCGCCATCAGTTCTAGCCTATACCACGAAGACTCTGATCTCACGGAATGGCTGGCTCGGTTGTCAGGCGAGCACTCGATTGTCAGGCGATCAACCATGCATCGTGTATCAGGAATCCAAGAGATATTCACCCAATCTAAGGTAGAACGGAGGTGGTTGTCAGTCACACGTTCATAGGTGAGAATGATGATGAGTGTCACGGATCATCACATTCATCAAGTTGAAGAACAAGTGATATCTTAGAACAAGAACAAGCGGAATTGAATAGAAGAACAATAGTAATTGCATTAATACTTCGAGGTACAGCAGAGCTCCACACCTTAATCTATGGTGTGTAGAAACTCCACCGTTGAAAATACATAAGAACAAAAGTGATCATTGGCTTCGGTCCAAGAGAGGGAACCAGAAGAACCAAGATCTGATCTAAGAACTAGATGTCCAAAGATGAAAATACAATAGTAAAAGGTCCTACTTATAGAAAACTAGTAGCCTAAGGTTTACAAAGATGAGTAAATGACATAAAAATCCACTTCCGGGCCCACTTGGTGTGTGCTTGGGATGAGCAATAAAGCATTTTCGTGTAGAGACTCTTCTTGGAGTTAAACGCCAGCTTTTGTGCCAGTTTGGGCGTTTAACTCCCATTTTGGTGCCAGTTCCGGCGTTTAACGCTGGAATTTCTGAAGGTGACTTTGAACGCCGGTTTGGGCCATCAAATCTTGGGCAAAGTATGGACTATCATATATTGCTGGAAAGCCCAGAATGTCTACTTTCCAACGCCGTTGAGAGCGCGCCAATTGGGTCTCTGTAGCTCCAGAAAATCCACTTCGAGTACAGGGAGGTCAGAATCCAACAGCATCTGCAATCCTTTTCAGTCTCTGAATCAGATTTTTGCTCAGGTCCCTCAATTTCAGCCAGAAAATACCTGAAATCATAGAAAAACACACAAACTCATAGTAAAGTCCAGAAAAGTGAATTTTAACTAAAAACTAATAAGAATATACTAAAAACTAACTAGATCATACTAAAAACATACTAAAAACAATGCCAAAAAGCGTATAAATTATCCGCTCATCACAACACCAAACTTAAATTGTTGCTTGTCCTCAAGCAACTGAAAATCAAATAAGATAAAAAGAAGAGAATATACTATAGACTCCAAATTATCAATGAAACTTAGCTCCAAATTAGATGAGCGGGACTAGTAGCTTTTTGCCTCCGAACAGTTTTGGCATCTCACTTTATCCTTTGAAATTCAGAATGATTGGCTTCTCTAGGAACTCAGAATCCAGATAGTGTTATTGATTCTCCTAGTTAAGCATGATGATTCTTGAACACAGCTACTTATTGAGTCTTGGCCGTGGCCCAAAGCACTCTGTCTTCCAGTATTACCACCGGATACATACATGCCACAGACACATAATTGGGTGAACCTTTTCAGATTGTGACTCAGCTTTGCTAAAGTCCCCAATTAGAGGTGTCCAGGGTTCTTAAGCACACTCTTTTTGCCTTGGATCACAACTTTATTTCTTTCTTTTTCTTTTCTTTTTCTTTCTCCCCCTTTTTTCTTTTTCGTTTTTCTCCTTCTTTTTTTTTGTATTCACTGCTTTTTCTTGCTTCAAGAATCATTTTTATGATTTTTTAGATCCTCAGTAACATGTCTCCTTTTTCATCATTCTTTCAAGAGCCAATATTCATGAACCATAAATTCAAAAGACATATGCACTGTTTAAGCATACATTCAGAAAACAAAAGTGTTGCCACCACATCAAATTAATTAAGCTAGTTTTAAAGATGAATTCGAAATCCTGTACTTCTTGTTCTTTTGTGATTAAAAACAGTTTTCATTTAAGAAAGGTGATGGATTCATAGGACATTCATAACTTTAAGGCATAGACACTAAGACACTAATGATCATAAGACACAAACATGGACAAACATAAGCATAAATTTTCGAAAAACAGAAAAATAAAGAACAAGGAGATTAAAGAACGGGTCCACCTTAGTGATGGCGGCTTGTTCTTCCTCTTGAAGGTCTTATGGAGTGCTTGAGCTCCTCAATGTATCTTCCTTGCCTTTGTTGCTCCTCTCTCATGATTCTTTGATCTTCTCTAATTTCATGGAGGAGGATGGAATATTCTTGGTGCTCCACCCTTAGTTGTCCCATGTTGGAACTCAATTCTCCTAGGGAGGTGTTAATAGTTTTGTGGAGGAAAGTGCATCCCTTGAGGTATCTCAGGGATTTCATGATGAGTGGGATCTCTTGTTTGCTCCATCCTTTTCTTAGTGATGGGCTTGAGGTCATGCCTTCTCAGTTGAACCGGCTTCCCTCTTGAATCTCTCTTTCATTGAACGCCCTCTTCATAAATGTCTATGAGGACTTGGTCCAACCTTTGATCAAAGTTGACCCTTCTTCATGGCCACAACTTCATAGAAGTGGTCTTGATGCACCCTTGAGATGAATCTCTCCATCTCCCATGACTCGGAGGAGGAGGCATTTGCCTTCCCTTTCCTCTTTCTAGAGGTTTCTCCGGCCTTGGATGCCATAAATGGTTATGGAAAAACAAAAAGCACTGCTTTTACCACACCAAACTTAAAAGGTTTGCTCGTCCTCGAGCAAAAGAAAAAAGAAGAGAGTAGAAGAAGAAGAAAATGGAGGAGATGGAGGAGGCTTATGTTTCGGCCATTATGGGTGGGTTTGGGAGGGAAAGTGGTTTGAATTTGAATGGTGAGGTAGGTGGGGTTTTATGGAGGATGGATGTGAGTGGTGAAGAGAAAGATGGGATTTGATAGGTGAAGGGTTTTTAGGGAAGAGGTATTGAGGTGATTGGTGAATGGGTGAAGAAGAGAGAGGGTGGTGGGGTTGGTGGGGATCCTGTGGGGTCCACAGATCCTGAGGTGTCAAGGAAAAGTCATCCCTGCACCAAATGGCATGCAAAAATGCGTTTTGAGCCAATTCTGGCGTTAAACGCCGGGCTGGTGCCCATTTCTGGCGTTTAACGCCAGGTTCTTGCCCTTTCCTGGCGTTTAACGCCAGTCTGGTGCCCCTTTCTGGCGTTAAACGCCCAGAATGGTGCCAGACTGGGCGTTAAACGCCCATCTGCTAGCCTTACTGGCGTTTAAACGCCAGTAGGTTCTTCCTCCAGGGTGTGCTGTTTTTCTTCCTGTTTTTCATTCTGTTTTTGCTTTTTCAATTGATTTTGTGACTTCTCATGATCATCAACCTACAGAAAACATAAAATAACAAAGGAAAATATATAAAATATAACATTGGGTTGCCTCCCAACAAGCGCTTCTTTAATGTCAGTAGCTTGACAGAGGGCTCTCATGGAGCCTCACATTTTCTCAGAGCAATGTTGGATCCTCCCAACACCAAACTTAGAGTTTGAATGTGGGGGTTCAACACCAAACTTAGAGTTTGGTTGTGGCCTCCCAACACCAAACTTAGAGTTTGACTGTGGGGGCTCTGTTTGACTCTGATTTGAGAGAAGCTCTTCATGCTTCCTCTCCATGGTGACAGAGGGATATCCTTGAGCCTTAAACACCAAGGATTCTTCATTCACTTGAATGATCAATTCTCCTCTATCAACATCAATCACAGCCTTTGCTGTGGCTAGGAAGGGTCTGCCAAGGATGATGGATTCATCCATGCACTTCCCAGTCTCTAGGACTATGAAATCAGCAGGGATGTAATGGTCTTTAATTTTCACCAGAACATCCTCTACAAGTCCATAAGCTTGTTTTCTTGAATTGTCTGCCATCTCTAGTGAGATTCTTGCAGCTTGTACCTCAAAGATCCCTAGCTTCTCCATTACAGAGAGAGGCATGAGGTTTACACTTGACCCTAAGTCACACAGAGCCTTCTTGAAGGTCATGGTGCCTATGGTAAAAGGTAGTGAAAACTTCCCAGGGTCTTGTCTCTTTTGAGGTAATTTCTGCCTAGACAAGTCATCCCGTTCTTTGGTGAGCAAAGGAGGTTCGTTCTCCCAAGTCTCATTTCCAAATAACTTGTCATTTAGCTTCATGATTGCTCCAAGGTATTTAGCAACTTGCTCTTCAGTGACATACTCATCCTCTTCAGAGGAGGAATACTCATCAGAGCTCATGAAAGGCAGAAGTAAGTCCAATGGAATCTCTATGGTCTCATTTTGAGCCTCAGATTCCCATGGTTCCTCATTAGGGAACTCATTGGAGGCTAGTGCACGCCCATTGAGGTCTTCCTCAGTGGCATTCACTTCCTCTCCTTCCTCTCCATATTCGGCCATGTTGATGGCCTTGCACTCTCCTTTTGGATTTTCTTCTGTATTGCTTGGAAGAGTACTAGGAGGGAGTTCAGTAATTTTCTTGCTCAACTGTCCCACTTGTGCCTCCAAATTCCTAATGGAGGACCTTGTTTCAGTCATGAAATTTTGAGTGGTTTTGATTAGATCAGAGACCATGGTTGCTAAGTCAGAGTGGTTCTGCTTAGAATTCTCTGTCTGTTGCTGAGACTCTGTGTGACCTAGGATCAAGTATCAACCTCATGCCACTCTTTGTAATGGAGAAACTAGGGATCTTTGAGGTACAAGCAGCAAGAATCTCACTGGAGATGGTAGACAAATTAAAGAAACAGGCTTATGGACTTGTAGAGGATGTCTTGGTAAAGGTTGAAGGCCTTTACATCCCTGTTGATTTTATAATCCTAGGCACTGGGAAGGATGAGGATGAATCCATCATCCTTAGAAGACCCTTCCTAGCCACAGCAAAGGCTGTGATTGATGTAGACAGAGGAGAGCTAGTCCTTCAAGTGAATGAGGACTACCTTGTGTTTAAGGCACAAGGATCTTCTTCTGTAAACATGGGGAAGAAGCATGAAAAGCTTCATTCAATTCTCTCCATGCAAAGTCAAGCAAAGCCCCCACATTCAAACTCTAAGTTTGGTGTTGGGAGGCCACAATCATGCTCTGAGCACCTGTGAAGCTTATGAGCGGATAAATTATACGCTTTTTGGTAGTATTTTCACATAGATTTTAGCATGTTTTACTCACTTTTTATTATATTTTTATCAGTTTTTATGCAAAAATCACATTTCTGGACTTTACTATGAGTTTGTGTATTTTTTTGTGATTTCAGGTATTTTCTGGCTGAAATTGAGGGACCTGAGCAAAAGTCTGATTCAGAGGCTGAGAAAGGACTGAAGATGCTGTTGGACTCTGACCTCCCTGCACTTGAAATGGATTTTCTAGAGCTGCAAAAGCCCAATTGGTGCACTCTCAATTGCGTTGGAAAGTATACATCTTTGGATTTCCAGCAATGTATAATAGTTTATACTTTGTCCGAGATTTAATGGCCCAAACTGGCATTTAAAACGCCCACCAAAGACTCTTTTCTAGCGTAAAACGCCAGAACTGGCACCAAAGCTGGAGTAAAACGCCAGAACTGGCACCAAAACTGGCGTCTAGACTCCAAGAACGTCTTGTGCACATGAAAGCTAGGAAGCTCAGCCCAAACACACACCAAGCGGGCCCCGAAGTAGATTTCTGCACTATCTGCACCTAGTTACTCATTCTCTGTAAACCTAGGTTACTAGTTTAGTATAAAAACTAATTTTAGAGATTCACTTTAGACCTCATGATATTTTTTACATTCCTTATTGTACCTTTGACAGCATGAGTCTCTAAACCCCATGGTTGGGGGTTGATGAGCGGATAATTTATACGCTTTTTGGCATTGTTTTTAGTATGTTTTTAGTATCTTTTAGTTAGTTTTTAGTATATTTTTATTAGTTTTTAGTTAAAATTCACTTTTCTGGACTTTACTATGAGTTTGTGTGTTTTTCTGTGATTTCAGGTATTTTCTGACTGAAATTGAAGGTTCTGAGCAAAAATCTGATTCAGAGGCTGAAAAGGACTGCAGATGTTGTTGGATTCTGACCTCCCTGCACTCGAAGTGGATTTTCTGGAGCTACAGAAGCCCAATTGGCGCGCTCTCAACGGCGTTGGAAAGTAGACATCCTGGGCTTTCCAGCAATATATGATAGTCCATACTTTGCCCAAGATTTGATGGCCCAAACCGGCGTAGCAATTCGGCCTCAGAAATTCCAGCGTTAAACGCCGGAACTGGCATAAAACTTGGAGTTAAACGCCCAAACTGGCATGAAAGCTGGCGTTTAACTCCAGAAAAGGTCTCTACACGAAAATGCTTCATTGCTCAGCCCAAGCACACACCAAGTGGGCCCGGAAGTGGATTTTTCTGTCATTTACTCATTTCTGTAAACCTTAGGATACTAGTTTGCTATTAATAGGATCTTTTGACATTGTATCTGTACCTCATGACATTTTTACACGTTTCTTTGTGTACATTCCACGGCATGAGTCTCTAAACCCCATGGTTGGGGGTGAGGAGCTTTGCTGTGTCTTGATGGATTAATGCAATTACTACTGTTTCTTATTCAATCATGCTTGCTTCCATTCTAAGATATCACTTGCTCTTAACCTGGATGAATGTGATGATTCGTGACACTCATCATCATTCTCAACTATGAACATGTGCCTGACAACCACCTCTGTTCTACCTTAGATTGAGTAGATATCTCTTGGGTTCCTTAACCAGAATCTTCGTGGTATAAGCTAGAACTGATGGCGGCATTCAAGAGAATCCGGAAGGTCTAAACCTTGTCTGTGGTATTCTGAGTAGGATTCAATGACTGCATGACTGTGACGTGCTTCAAACTCCTGAAGGCGGGGCGTTAGTGACAGACGCAAAAGAATCACTGGATTCTATTCCGGCCTGATTGAGAACTGACAGATGAATTTCGCTATGACTGTGACAGGGCATATGCAATCGCTTTCACTGAGAGGATGGGAGGTAGCCACTGACAATGGTGAAACCCTACATACAGCTTGCCATGGAAGGAGTCTTGCGTGTTTGTTGAAGGAGACAGTAGGAAAGCAGAGATTCAGAAGATGGAGCATCTCCAAAGCCTCAACCTATTTTCCATTACTGCAAAACAAGTACCTATTTCATGTTCTTTTGCTTTTCACAATCAATCCTGATACTTTCTGACATCCTGACTAAGATTTACAAGATAACCATAGCTTGCTTCAAGCCGACAATCTCCGTGGGATCGACCCTTGCTCACGCAAGGTATTACTTGGACGACCCAGTGCACTTGCTGGTTAGTTGTGCGGGATTGCAAAAGTGTTATTGCAATTTCGTGCACCAAGTTTTTGGCGCCGTTGCCGGGGATTGTTCGAGTTTGGACAACTGACGGCTTATCTTGTTGCTTAGATTAGGACTTTTTTATTTTTGTTGGTTTAGAGTCTTTTTAGTTGAGTCTAGTTTCATATTCTAAGTTTGGTGTCAATTACATGCTTTTGTTTTTCTTTTAAAATTTTCGATTTTGCATGTTCTTAGTCTTTTTTTGATTCATAAAAATTCTAAGTTTGGTGTCCTCTTTGTGTTTTTCCTTTAAAATTTTCGAAAATTAGAGTTTGATTTTCTAAAAATTTTTAAGTTTGGTGTCTTTTTGTTGTTTTTCTCTTTCTTCTTTTCAAAAATCAAATCTTTTTCATAAAAATTTTTCAATCATATCTTTTTAATTGCTATTTTCAAAATCTTTTTAATTAACTAATTGATTCAGTTCTCAATTTGCTTTGATTTTATTTTCTTTTTGATTTTCGAATTTTTATCTTAATTTCCTTTTATTTTATTTTAATTTTTTTCGTTTAATTCAAAAAAAAAAACAAAATTTATCTATTTGCAATCATTATCATTTCCCTCTTGTCCATTATGGACTCAAGTGGGATTAATCAGTCCAAAAGGACTCTGGGGTCATATGCTAACCCCATTACAGCTGCATATGGGAGTAGCATCTGCACACCTCCCATCAAAGCAAGCAGCTTTGAGCTAAATCCTCAACTCATTATCATAGTGCAGCAAAATTGCCAGTATTCCGGTCTTCCACAGGAAGAACCTACTGAGTTTCTGGCACAGTTCTTACAAATTGCTGACACAGTACATGATAAAGAGGTGGATCAGGATGTCTACAGACTATTACTGTTTCCGTTTGCTGTAAAAGATCAAGCTAAAAGGTGGTTGAATAACCAACCTACAGCAAGCATAAAGACATGGAAACAGTTGTCAGACAAATTCCTGAATCATTTTTACCCTCCAAAGAGGATGACACAGCTAAGGCTGGACATCCAAGGCTTTAAACAAGAGGATAATGAATCCCTTTATAATGCCTGGGAGAGGTATAGAGGTATGCTTAGAAAATGCCCCTCTGAAATGTTTTCAGAGTGGGTACAGTTAGACATTTTCTACTATGGGCTTACAGAAAAAGCTCAGATGTCTTTAGACCACTCAGCTGGTGGATCTATACACATGAGGAAGACAATTGAAGAAGCTCAAGAGCTTATAGACACTGTTGCTAGAAATCAATACTTATATTCTAGCAATGAGTTCGTACCAAAGGAGGAAGTCATGGCATTAGTCACTGATCCTAATCCTCAAGAACAGATGAATGAGCTTAATCAACAATTACTCCTGATGACAGAACAGTTAGCAGAATTTAAAGAAATGCTCCATGATACTAAGGTTGCTAACAAGAGAATAGAACTGCAGTTGAATCAAGCAAAACAGCAAATATCTGAACAGATGACAGAGGAATGTCAAGCAGTTCAACTGAGGAGTGGGAAGACACTAAATAACACTGCTCAAAAGAGCAAAAAGCCAAACAAGGAACAATTGACAGAGGATAACCAAACCACTGTTCAAAATCCCTCTGAGGACAGTAAGAGCCCAGAGAGGAATGTTATTGGCGTTCAAACGCCAGAAAGGGAAGGAAAGCTGGCGTTAAACGCCCATTCCTTGCCCAATTCTGGCGTTCAAACGCCAGAAAAGGGGGAAAAGCTGGCGTTTAACGCCCATTCCCTGCCCAGTTCTGGTGTTCAAACGCTAGAAAAGGGGGAAAAGTTGGCGTTAAATGCCCATTTTCCTCCCAATCCTGGCGTTCAAACGCCAAGGGAGAATCAGACACCTGAGAGTGCTGATAATAATCCTTCTAACAAGGCCTCTTCAACCACTTCTGTAGGGAATAAACCTGCAGCATCTAAGGTTGAAGAATATCAAGCCAAGATGCCTTATCCTCAGAAACTCCGCAAAGCGGAACAGGATAAGCAATTTGCCCGCTTTACAGACTATCTAAGGACTCTTGAAATAAAGATTCCATTTGCAGAGGCACTTGAGCAAATACCTTCTTATGCTAAGTTCATGAAAGAGATCTTAAGTCATAAGAAGGATTGGAGAGAAACTGAAAAAGTGTTTCTCACTGAAGAATGCAGTGCAGTCATTCTGAAGAGCTTACCAGAAAAGCTTCAAGATCCTGGAAGCTTTATGATACCATGCACATTAGAAGGTGCTTGCACCAAGACAGCCCTATGTGATCTTGGAGCAAGCATCAATCTAATACCTGCATCCACTATCAGAAAGCTTGGGTTGGCTGGAGAAGTCAAACCAACCAGGATATGCCTCCAACTTGCTGATGGCTCCATTAAACACCCATCAGGCATAATAGAGGACATGATTGTCAAGGTTGGGCCTTTGCCTTTCCAACTGACTTTGTGGTGCTGGAAATGGAGGAGCACAAGAGTGCAACTCTCATTCTAGGAAGACCTTTCCTAGCAACTGGACGAACTCTCATTGATGTACAAAGAGGGGAAGTAACCCTCAGAGTCAATGAGGATGAGTTCAAGTTGAATGCTGTAAAAGCAATGCAGTATCCAGACACACCAAATGACTGCATGGGCACTGACATTATTGACTCTCTGGTAGAAGAGATCAATATGGCTGAAAGCCTAGAATCAGAGCTTGAGGACATCTTCAAAGATGCTCAACCTGATCAAGAAGAACTAGAGGAAGTAAAGGAATTTTCGAAAATTCCTCAGGAGGAGGATAAACCTCCCAAACCTGAACTCAAACCTCTACCACCATCCCTGAAGTACGCATTTCTGGGAGAGGGTGACACTTTTCCAGTAATCATAAGCTCTGCTTTGAATCCACAGGAAGAGGAAGCACTGATTCAAGTGCTAAGGACACACAAGACAGCTCTTGGGTGGTCCATAAGTGATCTTAAGGGCATTAGCCCAGCTAGATGCATGCACAAAATCCTGTTGGAGGATAATGCCAAACCAGTGGTTCAACCACAGAGGAGGCTAAATCCAGCCATGAAGGAGGTGGTGCAGAAAGAGGTCACTAAATTACTAGAGGCTGGGATTATTTATCCTATTTCTGATAGCCCCTGGGTGAGCCCTGTCCAAGTTGTCCCCAAAAAGGGAGGCATGACAGTGGTTCATAATGAAAAAAATGAACTGGTTCCTACAAGAACAGTCACAGGGTGGCGCATGTGTATTGACTACAGAAGGCTCAATACAGCCACCAGAAAGGATCATTTTCCTTTACCATTCATAGACCAAATGCTAGAAAGACTAGCTGGTCATGATTACTACTGCTTTCTGGATGGCTATTCAGGCTACAACCAAATTGCAGTAGATCCTCAGGACCAAGAGAAAACAGCATTTACTTGCCCTTCTGGCGTGTTTGCCTACAGAAGGATGCCTTTTGGTCTGTGCAATGCACCTGCAACCTTTCAGAGGTGCATGCTCTCTATCTTCTCAGATATGGTAGAGAAATTTCTGGAAGTCTTCATGGATGACTTCTCAGTATATGGAGACTCATTCAGCTCCTGTCTTAACCACCTAGCACTTGTCCTGAAAAGATGCCAAGAGACTAACCTGGTTTTAAACTGGGAGAAATGTCACTTTATGGTGACTGAGGGAATTGTCCTTGGACACAAAATTTCAAGCAGGGGAATAGAGGTAGATAAGGCAAAGGTAGAGGTAATTGAAAAATTACCACCACCTGCCAATGTTAAGGCAATCAGAAGCTTTCTGGGGCATGCAGGATTTTACAGAAGGTTTATAAAGGATTTTTCGAAAATTGCAAAACCTTTGAGTAGCCTGCTAGCTGCTGACACGCCATTTGTGTTTGACACACAGTGTCTGCAGGCATTTGAGACCCTGAAAGCTAAGCTGGTCACAGCACCAGTCATCTCTGCACCAGATTGGGCATTGCCATTTGAATTAATGTGTGATGCCAGTGATCATGCCATTGGTGCAGTGTTGGGACAGAGGCATAACAAACTTCTGCATGTCATTTACTATGCTAGCCGTGTTCTAAATGATGCACAGAAGAATTACACAACCACAGAAAAAGAATTACTTGCAGTGGTTTATGCCATTGACAAGTTTAGATCTTATCTAGTAGGATCCAAGGTGATTGTGTATACTGACCATGCTGCTCTTAAATACTTACTCACAAAGCAGGATTTAAAACCCAGGCTTATCAGATAGGTGTTGCTTCTGCAAGAGTTTGATATAGAAATAAGAGACAGAAAAGGGACAGAGAACCAAGTAGCTGATCATCTGTCCCGAATAGAACCAGTAGCTGGGGCGTCCCTCCCTTCTACTGAGATCTCTGAGACCTTCCCAGATGAGCAACTCTTTGCCATTCAGGAAGCTCCATGGTTTGCAGATATGGCAAACTATAAAGCTGTGAGGTTCATACCTAAGGAGTACAGCTATGTGCAAAGAAAGAAATTAATTTCAGATGCCAAGTACTACCTCTGGGATGAACCATATCTCTTTAAGAGATGTGCTGACGGAGTGATCCGCAGATGTGTACCCAGAGAAGAAGCACAAAGGATCCTATGGCACTGCCATGGATCACAATATGGAGGGCATTTTGGAAGTGAGCGAACAGCCACTAAAGTCCTCCAGTGCGGCTTCTACTGGCCTACTCTCTATAAAGATTCCCGAGAGTTTGTGCGTAACTGTGACAGTTGCCAAAGAGCTGGTAACCTGCCTCACGGATATGCCATGCCTCAATGATGCATTCGCATATTTGCCATTTTAACTAGTTAGTTTAGTTAGTTTTAGCTTAGGTTCATTCACTTTCTTTGAAATAAATGAGCAATTTTGTGAGTTTTCCTCCATGCATCCATGAACCAAGAATTAAGTGAAATTTGGCATAATTCATGCAAATAAATCAAGGAGTTTATATACAAGTTGATGTGAATGATTCCCTTGAAAATTATTGCATAAGATGGCAAAACTTTGAGGAAAGTTCTTTGGTTTATGTTAGGTGATGAAGCAAGAAGATAATGGAGCAAGAAAATATTGGAGAAAGGAAGAACAAGCAAGTTGGCAACTTGGAAATCAAGTTGGCAACTTGCTAGTGTGTGTCCAGCAGAGTTGGCAGCTTGACCTCCCCCTCTTCAAGGATGAATATCTTGAACCACAAGGATCCAATTGGCATGATTCCAATTGCGTTGAGAAGCTGACATCAAGAGCTTTCCAACGATATATAATAGTCCATAATGTGGCGAGGAATGGAAGCTCAAATCAGAGGGAAACTCAAGCCCCAAGAGCAAGGAAATGAAGCATTGCAAGTTGCCAACTTGAGCAGCAAGTTGGCAATGCCAGGAGCCATCAGGGGAAGCCACCAGGGGAAGAGTAGCACGTTGCCAATGCCAACACCAAGTTGGCAACGCCCAAGCCAAGTTGAAGAAGAGCCTGGCGTTGTTGCTGGCGTGTTTGCCAACAACTTGGGCAACAACGCCCAGGCAGCTTGAGGATGCTCTCTTCAAGAACGTGTATCTTGAGCTAGAAAACTCCAATTGAGGTGAAATCAGTGGCATTGGAAAGTAGACATCAAGAGCTTTTCAACCATATATCACAATATGAAATTGGAGTTCATTTGAAGGTTCAAATGTTGGCTTCATTTAGAGCCTCAAACATGGAAAGTATTGGTTGCTTGGCTAGGCACCAAGTCTTGGTGCCAACCAAGTTGCCAACGCCCATCAGCCGCACCAACCAAGTTGCCAACGCCCACAAGCCATGCCATGCACGTTGCCAACGCCCACAAGCCATGCCATGCACGTTGCCAACGCCAGGAAGGGCACCAACCGAGTTGCCAACGCCCATAAGCCTTGCTATGCACGTTGCCAACGCCAGGAAGCAAACATGGAGCCTTGAGAAAGGCTCGAGCACGTTGCCAACGTGCTGAAGAGAAGGAGTGTTCATCAACAACGCCAGGAAATTGTGATGCACGTTGCTAACTTGGAATATAGGGGCGTTATCCACAACAACTCCAACAAGGCAGCCTGACCTTACCTCCTTCAATGGAGTATATCTTGAGCTACAAAACTCCAAATGAGGTGATTCCAACGGCATTTGAAAGTAGACATCCATAGCTTTCCAACCATATATCATAGTATGGGGTTGTCATTCATTTTGAAGCTTCAAAAGCTGGCGTTACCAACGCTGGAAACAAGGGCGTTTTCACCAAAAACGTGTGCGATGTTGGCAGCCTGACCATGTCCTCTTCAATGGAAGATATCTTGAGCTACAGAGATCCAAATTGAGTGCTTCCAGTTGCGTTGGAAAGCTGAAATTCAGAGCTTTCCAACCATATATAATAGTCCATGGTGGAGCACAAAATTGAAGCCAAACCAGAGTCATCTTTAGGCCCTGAAAACAAGAACATGAAGTTGAAATTCAAGAAGGCTAGAGATGAGCCTTGGAGTGGGGCACGAGCACGTTGCCAACGTGCTAGCAAGGGTGCGTTTTTGGCAACAACGCCAGCCTCATTTCCCTGCTTTGGGAGGTTCTAGGCACGGGCACGTTGCCAACTTGGCAAAATGGGTGCGTTTTTGGCAACAACTTGGCAGCTTGACCTTACCTTCTTTGAGGAAGCATAACTTGAGCTAGGAAAGTCCAAATGAGGTGATTCCAGTGGCATTAGAAAGAAGACATCAAGAGCTTTCCAATGATGTATAATAGTCTATATTGAAGCAGAGGATTGATACTCAAATTCTGGGCTACATTTGGCATGAAAATAGAGCAAAGAAGAGGAATAGCAAGTTGTTAGCAACAACTTGGGCTAGCAATGCCCAAGTCTCAAACTTCACTTCCAGGAAAGGCCATGCACGTTGCCAACGTGCATTAAGCCTAGAGTTGTTGCCAATAACGCCCATCAATGGGCCAGAATTGGTGCCAACTTGCTCTACCTCCTCTATTCCTTACAAAGGCTAGCAAGTTCTTCCAATTGAGCCAAGAATTCAACAAAGAGGAAGCCCATATTGCTAACCCAATTCAAGATCTATGAAAGAGTTTTAGGACTAGTATAAATAGGATTTGAGTTTGTACTTATAGAGGACTTTACACACTTCTTGACACTTAGAATTTTTATACACTTTTAGCACTTGTACTTGGTTTTTGTGAGAACTTCCGGGTACTCTCCCGGAAAGCTCATCTTTGGTTTTCTATTGGAATTCTTCTTCTTCATTTTCAAGTTTTAAGCACTTCATTCTTCTTCTTCTTCTTCCTTTACATTTAGTTTAATTTTGATTTATGGCAATTGTTGTTGAAATTGGAGCAATGACTCACTAAACCCCACTTTCATTAGGGGGAGGAGCTCTGTTTGTTGGAATGAATTGGTGAACCCATCTTCTCCTCCTCAATTCTAGTGGTTGATCTAAAGAGGGAACTCTTGCTCTTCATAGATTCAACCACCATCGAGAGAGGGGTTAATCTACATGAATTATGTGGTGAATTTGAGGAATGAGCCACATAATTCAGTTTAGAGTTCATCCTTTCATGATTCCTTTAATCAATATACTTTGGTTAGTATGTGAGATGTAACTCTCCTTGGTTGAGATCATAGGAATTGTGTGGCTGGATTAGATTTGAGCTTCATCTCTTCTCATGAACAATTAGATCACGAGAGTGGCAATTGGTTATGTTGAGAGAGATTGAATCACCAAGAGATTGGGATTCAATCACCCACTTGCCATGGATCTATACCCATGATTGAGGAAGATTTGACTAACATCAATTCATGAAAACTAGCATCTCTGATCCCTAATGATCCTCTCTATCGTCAATTCTCATCTCTCTTGTTCTTAGTGTTTGAAAACCCATTGCCCAACTCCCTTCTACATTCTGTCAATTTACTATTCTTGTTATTACATTCTGTTCCTTTAATTCTTGTCATTTACTCTTATGTTCTTTAAATTTCTGCAACCTTTAATTCCTTGCAATTTATCTTTGATGTCATTTAAGTTTCTTGCACTTTAAGTTTCCGTCATTTACTTTCATTGTATTTCTCTATTCTAGTTCTTTACATTTTGTGTCATTTACATTCTTGCAATTATGTTCAAAAATCAAAATGCTCATGAAATCAAAACTATGTTCGCTTGACTAAATCTACCATTTAACTAAAGTTGCTTAATCTACCAATCCTCGTGGGATCGACCTCACTCTTTGTGAGTTTTATTACTTGATACGACCCGGTATACTTGCCGGTTAGACGTGAAATCTAAATTTTTACGTATCAAGTTTTTGGCGCCGTTGCCGGGGATTGGAAAAGATTGACAATGATTAAGTGAATGGTAGTTTAGATTAAGCATTTTTTTTCTTTGTACAGTTCTTTTAATTTTTTGTTTTCTTTTTGACACTAAGGTGTTTGAGTTATTGCCTCACTAAGAAATTCTTCTCTCTGACATGAATTTCAATTTTATTTGGTGTGGTGTTTTACAAAATTCAAATGGAGTTCAACTTATTTTGTGATCAAACAAATTTTCTGGGATATCACCCATCATCACCAATTGACTATTCTAATGGTGGTTGGGAATATCACCAAGAAATTACAGATCCTGAGCACTCCAATTCTTGGAGATATGCTTCAGAACCACAAGATGAGCAAGAGAATCATATGGGATATTTCTCACCACCACAAAATGATTCAAGTCATTATTCTAATGGTGGCTGGGAGTATCGCCAAGAAATTACAAATTCTGAGCACTCCAATCAATGGAGATTTGCTCCAGAGCCACAAATTGATCATGCTAATCACATGAGATATTGTTCAGAACCACAAAATGATTTATGTCATTACCCTCATGGTGCTTGGGCATATCAACAAGAGTGTGAACAATCAAGTGAAATGAATTTCCTCCCAGAGCCACAAAGTGAACCATGCTGCTATGACATTGACACAAACTATGGCTGGGAAGGGAATTTTAATTCTCCAAATGCTATTCATCAAGAGACATCATCTCTTGATTATGCTTTCAACAAATTCATGCAAGATCCCTCCCAAGGACCACAAGATTGTCCATACTATGATGATTTCAACAATTCTTCAAGTTGTGCCTGGGAGGAGCAAAACCAGAAAGCATTTGAGAGCCCATATTCTACTTATCAAGAGCCATCACCTCTTAATTATCCAACCTTACCTCCAAATTTTTCATATCAAAATTCTTCACCTCTGGAGTTTGCCTCAACACAAAATTCCTTCCAAAATTTATACAATTCAATTCATCATCCACAAAATTCATTCCACCAACCACAAAACTTATTCCACAATTCACAAGATTCATTTCATACCACTCAAAACAACCTCACCACAACACATCCATATCCACAAAACTTCTCTCAACCTTCACCTCTTAAGCTAGTAGCTGAGGACCTCCTTCAAACGTCCAGAGAACTCTTGGAAAGACAAGAACAATATTGGGAGGAACGAGAGAGCCTTTTTGAGAAAATAGATGGGCACTTAGAGCAAATAAAGAAACATTTAGGATTGCCAAGCATTGAGAATGAAGACCAATTTGTGAGTGAGGAAGTGGAAAAAGAAGAACAAAAGGTCCATTTGTCAAGTGAAATTGCAATGAAGGATGAGTTGGTGGAGGTATATGAGCACAGAATTCCAAGTCCACAGAGGGTAGTTGAAGTAACAATGGAACATGAAAACTCACAACTCTCTCAAACTTCCTTGAAACAAAAAGGCTCAACAATTGAATCCATGATTGAAAGATATGAAGAAGAGATGAAAAAATCTTGGGAAGAACAACAAACCTCTTCCATGATTGAGCTATTAAAGCAAATGTTGAGTGTAAAAGAGGAAGTGGAAGAGCAAGAATGTGAGGAAGACACTCAAGAGAAATCACACTCAACTGAAACAGAGAAGTGCAAAAAGGAAGGGCTCATAAGACCACCAATTCAAGAGGCTTTTGATGAAAAGAAGACTCCAACAATCACACAACCACCAAGACTTGGATTCAAGGAAGTGAAGGCAATTAACAAAAGCACCAAGAAGAGGATTGTGACCAAGCTACCAAGGACAATATTCATGAAGAAAAAGGGGTCAACCACAAGCAATTCTCCCCCTGATCCAGCAAGCAAGCTCAATCAAGCCATTAACAAAAGAAAGCTTGCTGAGGAGAGGCCAAGACAGGGGACACTAGCTGAATTTTCTTCCCCCTTATGGTCATTCCTATTAACAAACTGGAAGAAGAGGAAGAAAGTGAACAACATATCAACCATAGGTATAATTTCTCTTCTCTGCTTTGTTTTTGTTCTTTGTTTTATTTAAATTCAATAAATTGGCATATGGTTACATTTTAAGTTTGGTGTTGCCTTGCAATAAATCGTTTTCAATCTTCTTGGATGATTGCATCAAATCAAAAATGAAAGTGACACACCAAGATTCTAAGTTTGGTGTGCCATTTATTTTCTATGCAATTTATTCAAGCAACACTACTTGTCTGCATAATCATAATGCCTCTGCAGTTTTAGTTTTCTCTTTTGATTTGACACTTTTGCATTCTACTTGCTTTAGTTATTTTTCTATCTTTAAATGCTTTCATTTAGTTTGCTTATTAACTGTTTTTGTTAATACATTACCAAGAGATCCTTATTCATGACAGATTCTTAGCTTGGTGATTGTATTTAACAATACAACAGTTTCATTTGCTTAGTTTTAATTCAAATAAATTGACATATGATTGCATTCTAAGTTTGGTGTTGCTATGCAACAAAATTTGTTTCCAATCTTTACTGGATACTTGCATTAATTCCAAGTGAAAGTGTCACACTAAGTTTGGTGTGCCACTTATCTTTTATGCAATGTATTGTGCTCACCTTCTTAAGTTTGCAATCAAAATGTCTCTGTCTCTTGTGCCTTAATTGTTATCTTTAATTTTGCTTACTTGAAACACATGTGCTACTAATGTTTCATTGTGTAAGACATTCATGATCTATCTTAGCCCCATAGCCATGGTTCTAATTGTTGCTTGAGGACAAGCAATCATTCTAAGTTTGGTGTGGGAAGGGAAAGAAAAGGAGGAAAAGGACAACAATAGAGAAGATAAATTACAAGGTTGTAAAGTTCTTTTTCCTCTCATTTGTTTCCAGCACTTTAAATTGCATGATTGTCTTATTACCTTCTTTATATGCATGTGTGGTATGAATAAGCATAGCTTGAATTTTGATTTGCAATATGTTGCTGTGGCATTATGACTACCAACTTGAGTTTTGTGAATTCAAAAGCAAAAAAGGGCATCATGATCATAAACAAACAAGGAATTAAAGAAGAACTTGGCATGTGCATACAAGTATTGGAAAGCTAGTATGATTGATTGTTGCTCAAGTACATTAGATTTTATTTAATTGAAGTTTTCATCTAGGACATTTTGTAAAATCTTTTGAAAATCATGAAAACCTTGAAGAAGCAAATGCAATTAAGGCAAGAAAAGAAAAAGGGAAAGAATGAGAAAGCTGAAGGCTCTGAGTACCAATGACAATTTCATTGTTATGTACTTGTGGTGTTTATGTATCAAGTAAAATGCTTGAAAACAAAACACTTAGAAGTCAAGGCTAGGCTCAAGTGCAAAAGCACTCCCTCAAAGCTCAAGGCTCTGAGCATCAATGATTAGAGAGTCAAGAAAAGAAATAAATGTGCTTAATGAAGTCCTCTAATTAAATGCTTGTGGTGCTTATGTATCAAGTGGTAATACTTGAAAACAAAGCATTTAGAGTCGTAGTTTTGTTATTAACTCATGGGGCAAAGCACCCAAAAGGAGAAGCTAATAAGAAAAATCAAAAGCTTGTTTCAAGGAAGAATTATAAGAAAAAGATTTCATAAAGTGAGCTAGATAGAAGCATCAATCATTTACATTTCTTTTGTGATTGTAGCATGCATAGAAAACTAGCTTGCCATGAACATTAACTTGCTATTCTTCTAACCTTGGATTGTCAATCTCTATTGCATGATTCTTTTCTTGCTTGAGGACAAACAAGGTTTAAGTTTGGTGTTGTGATGCATTCGCATATTTGCCATTTTAACTAGTTAGTTTAGTTAGTTTTAGCTTAGGTTCATTCACTTTCTTTGAAATAAATGAGCAATTTTGTGAGTTTTCCTCCATGCATCCATGAACCAAGAATTAAGTGAAATTTGGCATAATTCATGCAAATAAATCAAGGAGTTTATATACAAGTTGATGTGAATGATTCCCTTGAAAATTATTGCATAAGATGGCAAAACTTTGAGGAAAGTTCTTTGGTTTATGTTAGGTGATGAAGCAAGAAGATAATGGAGCAAGAAAATATTGGAGAAAGGAAGAACAAGCAAGTTGGCAACTTGGAAATCAAGTTGGCAACTTGCTAGTGTGTGTCCAGCAGAGTTGGCAGCTTGACCTCCCCCTCTTCAAGGATGAATATCTTGAACCACAAGGATCCAATTGGCATGATTCCAATTGCGTTGAGAAGCTGACATCAAGAGCTTTCCAACGATATATAATAGTCCATAATGTGGCGAGGAATGGAAGCTCAAATCAGAGGGAAACTCAAGCCCCAAGAGCAAGGAAATGAAGCATTGCAAGTTGCCAACTTGAGCAGCAAGTTGGCAATGCCAGGAGCCATCAGGGGAAGCCACCAGGGGAAGAGTAGCACGTTGCCAACGCCAACACCAAGTTGGCAACGCCCAAGCCAAGTTGAAGAAGAGCCTGGCGTTGTTGCTGGCGTGTTTGCCAACAACTTGGGCAACAACGCCCAGGCAGCTTGAGGATGCTCTCTTCAAGAACGTGTATCTTGAGCTAGAAAACTCCAATTGAGGTGAAATCAGTGGCATTGGAAAGTAGACATCAAGAGCTTTTCAACCATATATCACAATATGAAATTGGAGTTCATTTGAAGGTTCAAATGTTGGCTTCATTTAGAGCCTCAAACATGGAAAGTATTGGTTGCTTGGCTAGGCACCAAGTCTTGGTGCCAACCAAGTTGCCAACGCCCATCAGCCGCACCAACCAAGTTGCCAATGCCCACAAGCCATGCCATGCACGTTGCCAACGCCCACAAGCCATGCCATGCACGTTGCCAACGCCAGGAAGGGCACCAACCGAGTTGCCAACGCCCATAAGCCTTGCTATGCACGTTGCCAACGCCAGGAAGCAAACATGGAGCCTTGAGAAAGGCTCGAGCACGTTGCCAACGTGCTGAAGAGAAGGAGTGTTCATCAACAACGCCAGGAAATTGTGATGCACGTTGCTAACTTGGAATATAGGGGCGTTATCCACAACAACTCCAACAAGGCAGCCTGACCTTACCTCCTTCAATGGAGTATATCTTGAGCTACAAAACTCCAAATGAGGTGATTCCAACGGCATTTGAAAGTAGACATCCATAGCTTTCCAACCATATATCATAGTATGGGGTTGTCATTCATTTTGAAGCTTCAAAAGCTGGCGTTACCAACGCTGGAAACAAGGGCGTTTTCACCAAAAACGTGTGCGATGTTGGCAGCCTGACCATGTCCTCTTCAATGGAAGATATCTTGAGCTACAGAGATCCAAATTGAGTGCTTCCAGTTGCGTTGGAAAGCTGAAATTCAGAGCTTTCCAACCATATATAATAGTTCATGGTGGAGCACAAAATTGAAGCCAAACCAGAGTCATCTTTAGGCCCTGAAAACAAGAACATGAAGTTGAAATTCAAGAAGGCTAGAGATGAGCCTTGGAGTGGGGCACGAGCACGTTGCCAACGTGCTAGCAAGGGTGCGTTTTTGGCAACAACGCCAGCCTCATTTCCCTGCTTTGGGAGGTTCTAGGCACGGGCACGTTGCCAACTTGGCAAAATGGGTGCGTTTTTGGCAACAACTTGGCAGCTTGACCTTACCTTCTTTGAGGAAGCATAACTTGAGCTAGGAAAGTCCAAATGAGGTGATTCCAGTGGCATTAGAAAGAAGACATCAAGAGCTTTCCAATGATGTATAATAGTCTATATTGAAGCAGAGGATTGACACTCAAATTCTGGGCTACATTTGGCATGAAAATAGAGCAAAGAAGAGGAATAGCAAGTTGTTAGCAACAACTTGGGCTAGCAATGCCCAAGTCTCAAACTTCACTTCCAGGAAAGGCCATGCACGTTGCCAACGTGCATTAAGCCTAGAGTTGTTGCCAATAACGCCCATCAATGGGCCAGAATTGGTGCCAACTTGCTCTACCTCCTCTATTCCTTACAAAGGCTAGCAAGTTCTTCCAATTGAGCCAAGAATTCAACAAAGAGGAAGCCCATATTGCTAACCCAATTCAAGATCTATGAAAGAGTTTTAGGACTAGTATAAATAGGATTTGAGTTTGTACTTATAGAGGACTTTTACACACTTCTTGACACTTAGAATTTTTATACACTTTTAGCACTTGTACTTGGTTTTTGTGAGAACTTCCGGGTACTCTCCCGGAAAGCTCATCTTTGGTTTTCTATTGGAATTCTTCTTCTTCATTTTCAAGTTTTAAGCACTTCATTCTTCTTCTTCTTCTTCTTCCTTTACATTTAGTTTAATTTTGATTTATGGCAATTGTTGTTGAAATTGGAGCAATGACTCACTAAACCCCACTTTCATTAGGGGGAGGAGCTCTGTTTGTTGGAATGAATTGGTGAACCCATCTTCTCCTCCTCAATTCTAGTGGTTGATCTAAAGAGGGAACTCTTGCTCTTCATAGATTCAACCACCATCGAGAGAGGGGTTAATCTACATGAATTATGTGGTGAATTTGAGGAATGAGCCACATAATTCAGTTTAGAGTTCATCCTTTCATGATTCCTTTAATCAATATACTTTGGTTAGTATGTGAGATGTAACTCTCCTTGGTTGAGATCATAGGAATTGTGTGGCTGGATTAGATTTGAGCTTCATCTCTTCTCATGAACAATTAGATCACGAGAGTGGCAATTGGTTATGTTGAGAGAGATTGAATCACCAAGAGATTGGGATTCAATCACCCACTTGCCATGGATCTATACCCATGATTGAGGAAGATTTGACTAACATCAATTCATGAAAACTAGCATCTCTGATCCCTAATGATCCTCTCTATCGTCAATTCTCATCTCTCTTGTTCTTAGTGTTTGAAAACCCATTGCCCAACTCCCTTCTACATTCTGTCAATTTACTATTCTTGTTATTACATTCTGTTCCTTTAATTCTTGTCATTTACTCTTATGTTCTTTAAATTTCTGCAACCTTTAATTCCTTGCAATTTATCTTTGATGTCATTTAAGTTTCTTGCACTTTAAGTTTCCGTCATTTACTTTCATTGTATTTCTCTATTCTAGTTCTTTACATTTTGTGTCATTTACATTCTTGCAATTATGTTCAAAAATCAAAATGCTCATGAAATCAAAACTATGTTCGCTTGACTAAATCTACCATTTAACTAAAGTTGCTTAATCTACCAATCCTCGTGGGATCGACCTCACTCTTTGTGAGTTTTATTACTTGATACGACCCGGTATACTTGCCGGTTAGACGTGAAATCTAAATTTTTACGTATCACTCAACAAGGGATATTAGAGATAGAATTGTTTGATGTATGGGGAATTGACTTCATGGGGCCATTCCCACCATCATATTCAAACACTTACATTCTGGTGGCAGTGGACTATGTATCTAAGTGGGTAGAAGCAATTGCTACACCCACTAATGATACCAAGACCGTACTAAAATTCCTCCAGAAAAACATTTTCAGCAGATTTGGTGTTCCCAGAGTACTAATCAGTGATGGGGGCTCTCATTTCTGCAACAAACAGCTATACTCTGCTATGGTTAGATATGGAATTAGCCATAAAGTGGCAACTGCATATCATCCACAGACAAATGGGCAAGCTGAAGTTTCTAACAGAGAGCTAAAAAGAATCCTAGAACGGACTGTGATAGCCTGAAGAAAGGATTGGGCAAAGAGCTTGGATGATGCTCTGTGGGCATACAGAACAGCATTTAAGACTCCTATAGGAACCTCTCCATACCAACTGGTGTATGGGAAGGCCTGTCATTTGCCTGTGGAATTGGAACATAAAGCCTACTGGGCAACCAGATTCCTAAACATGGATGCTCAGTTAGCTGGGGAAAAAAGATTGCTCCAGTTAAATGAGCTAGAGGAGTTCAGACTCAATGCCTTTGAAAATGCAAAAATTTATAAGGAAAAGGCAAAGAAGTGGCATGACAAGAAATTGTCAACCAGAGTCTTTGAGCCAGGACAAAAAGTTCTGCTCTTCAACTCCAGGCTCAAATTGTTCCCAGGAAAACTCAAATCCCGATGGAGGGGTCCGTATGTGATCACAAAAGTGTCACCATATGGATATGTTGAGCTTCAGGATGTTGATTCTGACAAAAGGTTCATTGTTAATGGACAGAGAATCAAGCATTATCTTGAAGGCAATTTTGAGCAGGAGTGCTCAAAACTGAGACTTGAGTGATTCTCAGTGAAGGTCCAGCTAAAGACAGTAAAGAAGCGCTTACTGGGAGGCAACCCAGTCATTAGGAGGTTATATGATTAGTTCTTACAGAGGCAAGTATCAAAAATGAAGGAATTCACAGAGTTACAGAAGGATTCAGCTCAAAAAGCAGAGAAAATGAGCTTACTGGCGAAAAAACGCCAGTAAGGGGAATTTTGGGCGTTAAACGCCAGAATGGGTACCATTCTGGGCGTTTAACGCCAGGAATGGTGCCATTTTGGGCGTTAAATGCCAGAATGGGCACCATTCTGGGCGTTTAACGCCAGGTGTGCAGCATCCTGGGCGTTTTGGAAGAACGCCCAGTGATAAAGGATTTCTGGCGTTTAACGCCAGCCAGGGCACCTGGCTGGGCGTTAAACGCCCAAAAGGGGCAACAAATGGGCGTTAAACGCCAGAATGGGTGCCATTCTGCGCATTTAACGCCAGCAAGGTGGGGGGACCACAATTTTGTTTTCAATTCAAATTTTTTCAAACTTTCCTTTTCTCACCCATACTTTTCTACAAAATCACACTTCAATCATTCATCCTTCACTTTCAAATCTTCAAAAATCAAAATCATTCTTCAAATTTATCTCAAATCAATTACAAACATTGTTCAAAAAATTTGACCCTTTTCTCAATTTATTTCCAAATCTTCTCAAATCTCCTTTCAAATTTCTCTTCTTTTTTTCGAAAACTCCCCTCCCCACCTTATAAATACACGTTTGGCTCCCTCACTCCACCACACCCTTCGAATTTCCTCTTCCTCCCCCTCTCTTCTCTCTTTTCTTTTGCTTGAGGACAAGAAAACCTCTAAGTTTGGTGTGCTTTTCCGTGATCACTAAGCCAAGATTCATCAAGATCATGGCTCCTAAGGGAAAACAAACCAATTTAAGAGGAAAGAAAGAGGCTAATCCAAAGAATCTTTGGAATCAAGAGAAGTTCTTAACTAAAGAACATGAAGACCATTATCACAAAATAATGGGTCTGAGGTCAGTGATCCCGGAAGTTAAATTTGATCTGAAAGAAGATGAATATCCGGGGATCCAAGAGCAAATTTGAAACAGAGGATGGGAAGTTCTAACCAATCTTGAGACAAAGGTTGGAAGGAACATGGTTTAGGAATTCTACTCAAATCTGTGGCTGACAGATAAGCAGAGAATGACTGGAACCGCTTACCATACCTACAGAACAATGGTCAGAGGGAAAGTTATGTACTTTCATCTGGACAAAATAAGAGAAATCTTCAAATTGCCTCAACTGCAAGATGATCCTGACTCCTTTAATAGGAGGATGGTGAGAGTAGATAAAGGGTTGGATCAAGTTCTAGAGGACATATGCCTCCCTGGAACTAAGTGGATAACCAATTCTAAGGGTGTCCCAAACCAACTCAAGAGGGGAGACCTCAAACCAATCGCAAGAGGTTGGCTAGACTTCATTGGGCGTTCCATATTACCTACTAGCAACCGTTCTGAGGTTACCATCAAGAGAGCAGTGATGATTCATTGCATTATGCTTGGAAAAGAAGTGGAGATTCATCATGTGATTGCTTGTGAGATCTACACAATTGCAAATAAAAATTCCACTGAAGCCAAATTGGCCTACCCAAGCTTAATCTCCTTGCTCTGTAAAGAGGCTGGGGTGAAGATGGGAGTAGATGAATTCATACCCATTGAACATCCAATCACCAAGAAGTCAATGGAAGGACAAGTGCAAGAAAACTCTATCAAAAGGAGGGCGCAGGAGTTCCTCCCTGAATTTCCTGAAATTGGCTACTGGGCCAGCCTAGAAGCATCTATTACCAAGTTGCAAGAAACTATGGAGCAACTGAAGGAAGAACAGCAGAATCAGAACTGCATGCTCTGCAAATTGCTGAAGGAACAAGAGAAGCAGGGGCGTGAGCTCCAAGAGATGAAATGCCAAAAGCTCTCCTCTCAAGCTGAGGGAGCATCCACTTCTCAAAATCAAGGTTGTTGAGTCCTAACTCTGTGAAAACCTCTATCATTAGGAGCCTATTTTTGCGTTTTTTTTTATTTTCTAGTCTAATCTTATATTTATTTTTGAGTCTTGTTCTTAATTCATAATTAATAAATTTAAAATTTATGCCTTAAAGTTATGAATGTCCTATGAATCCATCACCTCTCTTAAATGAAAAATGCTTTAATCACAAAAGAACAAGAAGTACAGGATTTCGAAATTTATCCTTGAAACTAGCTTAATTGGTTTTATGTGGTGACAATACTTTTTGTTTTCTGAATGAATGCTTGAACAGTGCATATGTCTTTTGAATTTGTTATTCATGAATGTTAAAATTGTTGGCTCTTGAAAGAATGATGGAAAAGAGACATGTTATTGAGGATCTGAAAAATCATAAAAATAATTCTTGAAGCAAGAAAAAGCAGTGAATACAAAAAAAAATTTTTTTTTTCGAAAAGAGAAGAAAAGAAAAAAAAAAGAAAAAGAAAGAAATAAAAGTTGTGATCCAAGGCAAAAAGAGTGTGCTTAAGAACCTTGGACACCTCTAGTTGGGGACTCTAGCAAAGCTGAGTCACAATCTGAAAAGGTTCACCCAATTATGTGTCTGTGGCATGTATGTATCCGGTGGTAATACTGGAAGACAGAGTGCTTTGGCCACAGCCAAGACTCATAAAGTAGCTGTGTTCAAGAATCATCGTACTTAACTAGGAGAATCAATAACACTATCTGGATTCTGAGTTCCTAAAGAAGCCAATCATTCTGAATTTCAGAGGATAGAGTGAGATGCCAAAACTGTTCGGAGGCAGAAAGCTACTAGTCCCGCTCATCTAATTGGAGCTATGTTTCTTTGATATTTTGGAGTCTATAGTATATTCTCTTCTTTTTATCCTATTTTGATTTTCAGTTGCTTGGGGACAAGCAACAATTTAAGTTTGGTGTTGTGATGAGCGGATAATTTATACGCTTTTTGGCATTGTTTTTAGTATGTTTTTAGTATCTTTTAGTTAGTTTTTAGTATATTTTTATTAGTTTTTAGTTAAAATTCACTTTTCTGGACTTTACTATGAGTTTGTGTGTTTTTCTGTGATTTCAGGTATTTTCTGACTGAAATTGAAGGTTCTGAGCAAAAATCTGATTCAGAGGCTGAAAAGGACTGCAGATGCTGTTGGATTCTGACCTCCCTGCACTCGAAGTGTATTTTCTGGAGCTACAGAAGCCTAATTGGCGCGCTCTCAACGGCGTTGGAAAGTAGACATCCTGGGCTTTCCAGAAATATATAATAGTCCATATTTTGCCCAAGATTTGATGGCCCAAACCGGCGTAGCAATTCGGCCTCAGAAATTCCAGCGTTAAACGCCGGAACTGGCATAAAACTTGGAGTTAAACGCCCAAACTGGCATGAAAGCTGGCGTTTAACTCCAGAAAAGGTCTCTACACGAAAATGCTTCATTGCTCAGCCTAAGCACACACCAAGTGGGCCCGGAAGTGGATTTTTCTGTCATTTACTCATTTCTGTAAACCTTAGGATACTAGTTTGCTATTAATAGGATCTTTTGACATTGTATCTGTACCTCATGACATTTTTACACGTTTCTTTGTGTACATTCCACGGCATGAGTCTCTAAACCCCATGGTTGGGGGTGAGGAGCTTTGCTGTGTCTTGATGGATTAATGCAATTACTACTGTTTCTTATTCAATCATGCTTGCTTCCATTCTAAGATATCACTTGCTCTTAACCTGGATGAATGTGATGATTCGTGACACTCATCATCATTCTCAACTATGAACATGTGCCTGACAACCACCTCTGTTCTACCTTAGATTGAGTAGATATCTCTTGGGTTCCTTAACCAGAATCTTCGTGGTATAAGCTAGAACTGATGGCGGCATTCAAGAGAATCCGGAAGGTCTAAACCTTGTCTGTGGTATTCTGAGTAGGATTCAATGACTGCATGACTGTGACGTGCTTCAAATTCCTGAAGGCGGGGCGTTAGTGACAGACGCAAAAGAATCACTGGATTCTATTCCGGCCTGATTGAGAACCGACAGATGAATTCCGCTATGACTGTGACAGGGCATATGCAATCGCTTTCACTGAGAGGATGGGAGGTAGCCACTGACAACGGTGAAACCCTACATACAGCTTGCCATGGAAGGAGTCTTGCGTGTTTGTTGAAGGAGACAGTAGGAAAGCAGAGATTCAGAAGATGGAGCATCTCCAAAGCCTCAACCTATTTTCCATTACTGCAAAACAAGTACCTATTTCATGTTCTTTTGCTTTTCACAATCAATCCTGATACTTTCTGACATCCTGACTAAGATTTACAAGATAACCATAGCTTGCTTCAAGCCGACAATCTCCGTGGGATCGACCCTTGCTCACGCAAGGTATTACTTGGACGACCCAGTGCACTTGCTGGTTAGTTGTGCGGGATTGCAAAAGTGTTATTGCAATTTCGTGCACCAGGGGTGAGGAGCTCTACTGTGTTTCGATGAATTAATGCAATTACTATTGTTTTCTATTCAATTGCGCTTGCTTCTGTTCTAAGATATTCACTCGTACTTCAATGTGATGAATGTGATGATCCGTGACACTCATCACCATTCTCAACTTATGAACACGTGCCTGACAACCACTTCCATTCTACCTGCAACAACTTGAGTGTGTATCTCTTGGGCTCGTGATTCACGAGTTTGATTGTCTCTCCAGACAACAGAGCATTCACTTCCGTGAGATCAGAACCTTTGTGGTATAGGCTAGAATCAAATGGCGGCATTCCTGAGATCCAGAAAGTCTAAACCTTATCTGTGGTATTCTGAGTTGGATCTAGGAAGGGATGAATGTGACGAGCTTCAAACTCGCGAATGTTGGGCGCAGTGACAGTGTGCAAAAAGATCAATGGATCTTATTCCAACACAAGTGAGAATCGACAGATGATTAGCCATGCAGGAAACCGTAGTGGACATGTTTTCACTGAGAAGACGGATGGTAGCCATTGACAACGGTGATCCACCAACATAAAGCTTGCCATAGAAGGAGCCAGGTGTGTTTGAAGAAGAAGGCAGTAGGAAAGCAGAAACTCAGAGGGTAGAGCATCTCCGAAACCTCAACATGTTCCCTATTACTGCATAACAAGTATTATTTATTTCATGTTCTTTTACTTTTTACAAATAAAACTAAGAATTATTATTGATATCCTGACTAAGAGTTACAAGATAACCATAGCTTGCTTCAAGCCGACAATCTCTGTGGGATCGACCCTTACTCACATAAGGTATTACTTGGACGACCCAATGCACTTGCTGGTTAGTTGTACGAGTTGTGAAAAGTGTGATTTACAATTTCGTGCACCAGAAGCTCTGTAAGAGCTCACTGTCAAGCTATTGACATTAAGGAAGCGCTTATTGGGAGGCAACCCAATTTTATTTTATTTATCTATGTTATTTTATGTTTTCTTTAGGATTATGATCGTGTGGCATCACAAAAACAACTGCAAAAAAATTAAAGAAAAATAAAAAACAGCATAAAAAATGGCACACCCTGAAGGACAAGCTTACTGGCGTTTAAACGCCAGTAAGGATACCAAAATCGGCGTTTAACGCCCAGTCTGGCACCATTCTGGGCGTTTAAATGCCAGAAATGGGCAGCAGTCTGGCATTTAAATGCCAGAACTGGCAGGAAAACTGGCGTTTAAACGCCAGTAAAGGTATAAAAATGGCCGTTTAAACGCCCAGTCTGGCACCTTTCTGGGCATTTAAACACCAGAAAAGGGCAGCAGACTGGCGTTTAAACGCCAGAAAAGGGCAGCATCCTGGCATTTAAACGCCAGAAAGGCACACAGAGGGGTGTTTAACGCTAGCAAGGTGCAGGGATGCAGAATCCTTGACACATCAGGATCTGTGGACCCCACAGGATCCCCACCTACCTCAACTCACTCTCTCTCCCCTTCACACCTTTCCATAACACTCTTCCCAAACCACTATTCACCTATCAAATCCATCCACTCTTCCCCAAAACCCCCCATCAAACCCCACCTACTTCACCATTCAAATTCAAAACACTTCCCTCCCAAACCCACCCACTTCAATTCGGCCACCCACCCCTCTTTTTCCCTATATATAGCCCTCCTTACCACCTTCAATTTCGCACATCTTAACCCACTAAACCCCCCTTGGCCGAACCCTTCACACACTTTTATCTCCTCTATTTTTTCTTCTTCTTCTCCTCTTTTCTTTCTTCTTTTGCTCGAGGACGAGCAAATCTTTTAAGTTTGGTGTGGAAAAAGCCTTGCTTTTTTTTGTTTTTTTCATAAGCATTAATGGCACCTAAGGCCGGAGAAACCTCCAGGAAGAAGAAAGGGAAGGCAATTGCTTCCACCTCCGAGTCATGGGAGATGGAAAGATTCATCTCAAAAGCCCATCAAGACCACTTCTATGAAGTTGTGGCCAAGAAAAAGGTGATCCCCGAGGTCCCTTTCATGCTCAAAAGGAGTGAATATCCGAAGATCCGACATGAGATTAGGAGATGACCAAAGAGCCATGAGGGAAGAGCAACAAAGGCAAGGAAGAGACATTGAGGAGCTCAAGCACTCCATAAGATCTTCAAGAGGAAGAACTAGCCGCCATCACTAAGGTGGACCCGTTCTTTAATTCCTTGTTCTTATTTTTCTATTTTTCAATTTTTATGCTTTATATTTGACTATGTTTTAGCTTCATTAGATGATCATTAGTGTCTAGTGTCTATGTGTTAAAGCTATGAATAATTCCATGAATCATTCACCTTTCTTAAATGAAAAATGTTCCTAATTACAAAAGAACAAGAAGTACATGAATTTCAAATTTTATCTTGAAATTAGTTTAATTATTTTGATGTGGTGGCAATACTTTTTGTTTTCTGAATGAATGCTTGAACATTGCATATTTTTTATAGTGAAGTTTATGAATGTTAAATTTGTTGGCTCTTGAAAGAATGATGAAAAAAGAGACATGTTATTGATGATCTAAAAAATCATAAAATTGATTCTTGAAGCAAGAAAAAGTAGTGAATAACAAAGCTTGCGAAAAAAAAGTGGCGAAAATTAAAAGAAAAAAAAAGATAGAAAAAACAAGCAGAAAAAGCCAATAGCTCTTAAAACCAAAAGGCAAAGGTAAAAAGGATCCAAGGCTTTGAGCATTAATGGATAGGAGGGCCCAAAGGAACAAAATCCTGGCCTAAGCAGCTAAATCAAGCTGTCCTTAACCATATGCTTGTGGTATGAAGGTCCAAGTGAAAAGCTTGAGACTGAGTGGTTAAAGTCATGATCCAAAGCAAAAAGAGTGTGCTCAAGAACTCTGGACACCTCTAACTGGGGACTTTAGCAAAGTTGAGTTACAATCTGAAAAGCTTCACCCAGTTATGTGTCTGTGGCATTTACATATCCGGTGGTAATACTGGAAAACAAAGTGCTTAGGGACACGGCCAAGACTCATAAAGTAGCTGTGTTCAAGAATCAACATACTAAACTAGGAGAGTCAATAACACCATCTTAATTCTGAGTTCCTATAGATGCCAATCATTCTGAACTTCACAGGATAAAGTGAGATGCCGAAACTATTCAGAAGCAAAAAGCTACTAGCCCCGCTCATCTAATTGGAACTAAGCTTCATTGATATTTTGGGATTTATTGTATATTCTCTTCTTTTTATCTTATTTTATTTTTAGTTTCTTGGGGACAAGCAACAATTTAAGTTTGGTGTTGTGATGAGCGGATAATTTATACGCTTTATGGCATTGTTTTTACATAGATTTTAATATATTTTAGTTACTTTTTAGTATATTTTTATTAGTTATTATGCAAAAAATCACATTTCTGGACTTTACTATGAGTTTGTGTGTTTTTCTGTGATGTTAGGTATTTTCTGGCTGAAATTGAGGGACCTGAGTAAAAATCTTATTTAGAGGCTGAGAAAGGACTGAAGATGCTGTTGAATTCTGACCTCCCTGCACTCGAAGTGAATTTTCTGGAGCTACAAAATCCCAATTGGCGCTTTTTCAATTCCGTTGGAAAGTAGACATCTTGGGCTTTTCAGCAATGTATAATAGTCCATACTTTGCCCGAGATTTGATGGCCCAAACTGGCGTCCAAACGCCCACTAAAGACCCTTTTCTGGCGTAAAACGCCAGAATTGGCACCAAAGCTGGAGTTAAACGCCCAAACTGGCACCAAAACTGGCGTTTAAACTCCAAGAAGAGCCTATGCACGTGAAAGCTTCAATGCTCAGCCCAAACACACACCAAGTGGGCTCCGAAAGTGGATTTCTGCACTATCTACACTTAGTTACTCATTTTCTATAAACCTACTTTACTAGTTTAGTATAAATAACACTTTTTACTATTGTATTCATATCTTTAGATCATTTTTGAGACTATCTTTGGATCACTTTTGATCTCTTGATCACGTTTTGGGGGCTGGCCATTCGACCATGCCTGGACCTTCATCACTTATGTATTTTCAACGGTGGAGTTTCTACACCTCATAGATTAAGGTGTGGAGCTCTGCTGCTCCTCATGAATTAATGCAAAGTACTATTGTTTTTCTATTCAATTCACACTTATTCTTGTTCTAAGATATTCACTCGTACTTCAACCTGATGAATGTGATGATCCGTGACACTCATCATCATCCTCCCTTATGAACGTGTGCATGACAACCACCTCCGTTCTATCTGTGAGAGCTTGAGTGTGTATCTCTTGGCCTCCTGGTTCACGATGCATGGTTTCCTCTCCTGACAACAGAGCCTTCCATTCTATGAGATCAGAGTCTTCATGGTATAAGCTATAATCAATAGGCAGCATTCTTGAGATCCGGAAAGTCTAAACCTTGTCTGTAGTATTTCGAGTAGGATATGGGATGGGATGACTGTGACGAGCTTCAAACTAGTGACTGTTGGGTGCAATGACAGTGTGCAAAAGGATCAATGGATCTTATTCCAACATGATCGAGAACCGACAGCTGATTAGCCATGCGGGAAATCATAGCGGATATGTTTTCAATGAGAGAACAGATGGTAGCCATTGACAATGGTGATCCACCAACATATAGCTTGCCATGGAAGGGAGTACGCATGATTGGATAAGGACAATAGGAAAGCAGAGGCTCAGAGGGAACAAAGCATCTCCATACGCTTATCTGAAATTCCCACCAATTAATTGCATAAGTATCTTTATCCTATTTTATGTTTTATTTCTCTTTTAATTATCAAAACCTCATAACCATTTGAATCTGCCTGACTGAGATTTACAAGATGACCATAGCTTGCTTCAAGCCGACAATCTCTGTGGGATCGATCCTTACTCACGTAAGGTATTACTTGGACGACCCAGTGCACTTGCTGGTCAGCTGCGCGGAGTTGTGAGAGAAGTGTGAACTCATGATTTTGTGTACCAGTGCTTAATTTAACCTATTTTATTCTATTTGCCTTCCATTCGATACCTTGATGTTGTTTGTGAGTGATTTCAGATGTATAAGGTAGGAATGGCTTGGTGAGAATGGAAGAGGAGCATGCAAGGAGGAGGAAGCATGAAGAAACAAAGGAGAAGAGCAAAGTGATGTGTGCGTGTGCACAGCATCTCGTGCGTACGCACAGGTAGCAAAGCAGAGCCAAGTGTGCGAGCGCACAGCATCTGGCGCATTGCACAAGCATCCAAAGTATTGAGAAGTGTGCGTGCGCACAGCCTCTTGTGCGTACGCACAGCCTGAGATTTCGGCCAAGTGTGCATGCGCACACATCTGTGCGTACGCACAGGTACCCGCACATGCCTTCATTAAAAATGCACGTGACTCGCACTTTTGATGGATTGGAGGCCCAATTATGATAGTTGAAGCTCATATTGGAGGGGGCAAACATAGGAGAAACATAGCATATCATTAGGGTAGTTTTAGAATAGTAGTAGGAGGCTTTAGTTTAGTTTTTCTCTAAGTTTTCTCTCAACACTATTAGTGTTTATATTAGGGTTTTACATTTCAAGTCCCATTTCTATTTTTGATCTTGGTTTGTGCTAGCCTCCATTGTAAGTATCTCTTAATTACTACTCTTTATAGTTACAATTTTTATACTCTTTCTTGTAATTAAAGTTATAGTGTTAATATATATACTTTTTGCAATTTTAATTTCTTGTTGATGATTTTGATGATTGATGATTATTATATGCTTGGTTGAGTTTTTATTGTTGCTTTTGATCATTTGTTACTCATAGTTTCAAGCATTTTCTCAATTTTACCATGTTTAGTGTTTATGCCCACCAAGTGTTTGTGAAAATGTCAATTTTGATTATGGGCTAAATTTCCACCTCTTTGCTTGGGAAAAATGAGCAATCGGGTTCCTAGAGTTGGAATGTCCAACATTTAGTGATAATTCTTGGATTGTTCATTGTTCTTGTTTCCACTAACGCTAACTTGTTGGTAAGGCAATTAGCAAGTGAGTTAGAATTTGTGGATTAAAAACAACTATGCTCACTTGATCTACTCTCCGATGTGAGGGTTAACTAAGTGGGATTAATCCATTACAATTGTCATAGTTGTAGTTACAACATGGAAAGGATCCTTAACTCATCCCAAGTCAAGATTCCATTTATATTTTGAATCACACACACACACACACATACATACATCAATCGCTTTTATATTTTACTTGTTCATATTACATAGCTAGTTCTTTAATTTCTTTATTAGTTCATTAATTGCAGTTTTAAATGTTCTTTTATTTCTTTAATTGTTTATATCTTCATTGAAAATCTTGTTGCCTTTACAACCGAAATTGCACACTCATTGATCACTAGTCCTTGGGAGACGACTCAGGAATTAAAACTCTCGGTTTATATTGGTTTTAAATTGTGACATCTTTTGATTCTAAACTTTGGTTGAGAGTTGTGTGTTGGTTGGGAACTATACTATCACTGGATATATTTTGTGTAAAAATTCCTAACTGGCAAAAACCCTCGCACCAAGTTTTTGGCGCCGTTGCCGGGGAACTAAGTGCAATGAGTGCTATAGTTTTGGTTGTTGTGAATATGTAAATAGTGTGAATACTTTATTTTTGTTTGTTACTTGACACTAATTGATAGATGGCACCTCTATCTAACTAGTTTGAGTAGTTATTGACTATTAGGTTATTTTTGTTCATTCTCTTGTTCTTGTTTTCTTTTGGTAATTGCATGTTTTCATTGATTCCTTAGTTGAATGACACGGTCGCTTCCAGACCCGAGCTTGGCCCCTTTTGGCCATGAAATAGAAAGAACTTTAACACATATTAGGCCAGCTCGGTGCCGGTTAGCATTCGTGCATAGTAAATCGGACTCTCTTGAAGATCAAACCAATTCACCATCACCTTCTAACCATGATCCTCATTCTTCACTTAACGAGGGAACCTTGTATTCTTCTGTTGGAAGTGCTGAAATTTCTTTGAGTGAATTAGGTGACAATAATATGGCAGATCCACCTCAGAGAATTACTTTAAAGGAGGCCGGATCCCCAGACATCACTTTACAACCGGTACAAGTTCGGTACCCGGATCTAGATGCCAACTTTGAGCTCAAGACGGGTATGATCAACTTGCTTCCGAAATATAATGGGTTACTGTTTCGAGGGTTTCCTAAAACTGTAGCTCAATCTCGAATGAGATCTACAGTGGTGGTTAGAGCTGTTATGTCTGATTTGTTGGATCTGGTGATGCTGCTGATCCTTTGTCACTGGAGGGTGGTGGTACCTGCAAGAGACTCCGATGCTTAAGTTAGCACGTGCTTTAGGCATATTTTTAGTAGAATCAGAGTATGAGTTATACCTGGGTGCTCCAGTGTATTTATAATAGTGTAGAGTGACCTTTCTGGAGATAAGATAGTTATCTTATCTTATCTTATCTTTGAGTGAAGTCATCTTATCTTTAAGGGGAAACGCCTTTATCTTTCTAAGCTTTTGTTGCCTTTAGATTTGGGCTGGTGGTGCACGAAATTGTGATCACTACAACTTCGCACAACTAACCAGCAAGTGCACTGGGTCGTCCAAGTAATAAACCTTACGCGAGTAAGGGTCGATCCCACGGAGATTGTTGGTATGAAGCAAGCTATGGTCACCTTGTAAATCTTAGTCAGGCAGACTCAAATGGGTATAGATGATGAATAAAACATAAAGATAAAGATAGAGATACTTATGTAATTCATTGGTGGGAATTTCAGATAAGCGCATGAAGATGCTGTGTCCCTTCCGTCTCTCTGCTTTCCTACCGTCTTCATCCAATCCTTCTTACTCCTTTCCATGGCAAGCTTATGCAAGGGTTTCACCGTTGTCAGTGGCTACCTCCCATCCTCTCAGTGGAAATGTTCAACGCACCCTGTCACGGCACGGCTATCCATCTGTCGGTTCTTGATCAGGCCGGAATAGAATCCAGTGATTCTTTTGCGTCTGTCACTAACGCCCCGCCCTCAGGAGTTTGAAGCACGTCACAGTCATTCAATCATTGAATCCTACTCAGAATACCACAGACAAGGTTAGACCTTCCGGATTTTCTTGAATGCCGCCATCAGTTCTAGCCTATACCACGAAGACTCTGATCTCACGGAATGGCTGGCTCGGTTGTCAGGCGAGCACTCGATTGTCAGGCGATCAACCATGCATCGTGTATCAGGAATCCAAGAGATATTCACCCAATCTAAGGTAGAACGGAGGTGGTTGTCAGTCACACGTTCATAGGTGAGAATGATGATGAGTGTCACGGATCATCACATTCATCAAGTTGAAGAACAAGTGATATCTTAGAACAAGAACAAGCGGAATTGAATAGAAGAACAATAGTAATTGCATTAATACTTCGAGGTACAGCAGAGCTCCACACCTTAATCTATGGTGTGTAGAAACTCCACCGTTGAAAATACATAAGAACAAAAGTGATCATTGGCTTCGGTCCCAGAGAGGAAACCAGAAGAACCAAGATCTGATCTAAGAACTAGATGTCCAAAGATGAAAATACAATAGTAAAAGGTCCTACTTATAGAAAACTAGTAGCCTAAGGTTTACAAAGATGAGTAAATGACATAAAAATCCACTTCCGGGCCCACTTGGTGTGTGCTTGGGATGAGCAATAAAGCATTTTCGTGTAGAGACTCTTCTTGGAGTTAAATGCCAGCTTTTGTGCCAGTTTGGGCGTTTAACTCCCATTTTGGTGCCAGTTCCGGCGTTTAACGCTGGAATTTCTGAAGGTGACTTTGAACGCCAGTTTGGGCCATCAAATCTTGGGCAAAGTATGGACTATCATATATTGCTGGAAAGCCCAGAATGTCTACTTTCCAACGCCGTTGAGAGCGCGCCAATTAGGTCTCTGTAGCTCCAGAAAATCCACTTCGAGTACAGGGAGGTCAGAATCCAACAGCATCTGCAATCCTTTTCAGTCTCTGAATCAGATTTTTGCTCAGGTCCCTCAATTTCAGCCAGAAAATACCTGAAATCACAGAAAAACACACAAACTCATAGTAAAGTCCAGAAAAGTGAATTTTAACTAAAAACTAATAAAAATATACTAAAAACTAACTAGATCATACTAAAAACATACTAAAAACAATGCCAAAAAGCGTATAAATTATCCGCTCATCACAACACCAAACTTAAATTGTTGCTTGTCCTCAAGCAACTGAAAATCAAATAAGATAAAAAGAAGAGAATATACTATAGACTCCAAATTATCAATGAAACTTAGCTCCAAATTAGATGAGCGGGACTAGTAGCTTTTTGCCTCCGAACAGTTTTGGCATCTCACTTTATCCTTTGAAATTCAGAATGATTGGCTTCTCTAGGAACTCAGAATCCAGATAGTGTTATTGATTCTCCTAGTTAAGCATGATGATTCTTGAACACAGCTACTTATTGAGTCTTGGCCGTGGCCCAAAGCACTCTGTCTTCCAGTATTACCACCGGATACATACATGCCACAGACACATAATTGGGTGAACCTTTTCAGATTGTGACTCAGCTTTGCTAAAGTCCCCAATTAGAGGTGTCCAGGGTTCTTAAGCACACTCTTTTTGCCTTGGATCACAACTTTATTTCTTTCTTTTTCTTTTCTTTTTCTTTCTCCCCCTTTTTTTCTTTTTCGTTTTTCTCCTTCTTTTTTTTTTTGTATTCACTGCTTTTTCTTGCTTCAAGAATCATTTTTATGATTTTTTAGATCCTCAGTAACATGTCTCCTTTTTCATCATTCTTTCAAGAGCCAATATTCATGAACCATAAATTCAAAAGACATATGCACTGTTTAAGCATACATTCAGAAAACAAAAGTGTTGCCACCACATCAAACTAATTAAGCTAGTTTTAAAGATGAATTCGAAATCCTGTACTTCTTGTTCTTTTGTGATTAAAAACAGTTTTCATTTAAGAAAGGTGATGGATTCATAGGACATTCATAACTTTAAGGCATAGACACTAAGACACTAATGATCATAAGACACAAACATGGACAAACATAAGCATAAATTTTCGAAAAACAGAAAAATAAAGAACAAGGAGATTAAAGAACGGGTCCACCTTAGTGATGGCGGCTTGTTCTTCCTCTTGAAGGTCTTATGGAGTGCTTGAGCTCCTCAATGTATCTTCCTTGCCTTTGTTGCTCCTCTCTCATGATTCTTTGATCTTCTCTAATTTCATGGAGGAGGATGGAATATTCTTGGTGCTCCACCCTTAGTTGTCCCATGTTGGAACTCAATTCTCCTAGGGAGGTGTTAATAGTTTTGTGGAGGAAAGTGCATCCCTTGAGGTATCTCAGGGATTTCATGATGAGTGGGATCTCTTGTTTGCTCCATCCTTTTCTTAGTGATGGGCTTGAGGTCATGCCTTCTCAGTTGAACCGGCTTCCCTCTTGAATCTCTCTTTCATTGAACGCCCTCTTCATAAATGTCTATGAGGACTTGGTCCAACCTTTGATCAAAGTTGACCCTTCTTCATGGCCACAACTTCATAGAAGTGGTCTTGATGCACCCTTGAGATGAATCTCTCCATCTCCCATGACTCGGAGGAGGAGGCATTTGCCTTCCCTTTCCTCTTTCTAGAGGTTTCTCCGGCCTTGGATGCCATAAATGGTTATGGAAAAACAAAAAGCACTGCTTTTACCACACCAAACTTAAAAGGTTTGCTCGTCCTCGAGCAAAAGAAAAAAGAGAGAGTAGAAGAAGAAGAAAATGGAGGAGATGGAGGAGGCTTATGTTTCGGCCATTATGGGTGGGTTTGGGAGGGAAAGTGGTTTGAATTTGAATGGTGAGGTAGGTGGGGTTTTATGGAGGATGGATGTGAGTGGTGAAGAGAAAGATGGGATTTGATAGGTGAAGGATTTTTAGGGAAGAGGTATTGAGGTGATTGGTGAATGGGTGAAGAAGAGAGAGGGTGGTGGGGTTGGTGGGGATCCTGTGGGGTCCACAGATCCTGAGGTGTCAAGGAAAAGTCATCCCTGCACCAAATGGCATGCAAAAATGCGTTTTGAGCCAATTCTGGCATTAAACGCCGGGCTGGTGCCCATTTCTGGCGTTTAACGCCAGGTTCTTGCCCTTTCCTGGCGTTTAACGCCAGTCTGGTGCCCCTTTCTGGCGTTAAACGCCCAGAATGGTGCCAGACTGGGCGTTAAACGCCCATCTGCTAGCCTTACTGGCGTTTAAACGCCAGTAGGTTCTTCCTCCAGGGTGTGCTGTTTTTCTTCCTGTTTTTCATTCTGTTTTTGCTTTTTCAATTGATTTTGTGACTTCTCATGATCATCAACCTACAGAAAACATAAAATAACAAAGGAAAATATATAAAATATAACATTGGGTTGCCTCCCAACAAGCGCTTCTTTAATGTCAGTAGCTTGACAGAGGGCTCTCATGGAGCCTCACATTTTCTCAGAGCAATGTTGGATCCTCCCAACACCAAACTTAGAGTTTGAATGTGGGGGTTCAACACCAAACTTAGAGTTTGGTTGTGGCCTCCCAACACCAAACTTAGAGTTTGACTGTGGGGGCTCTGTTTGACTCTGATTTGAGAGAAGCTCTTCATGCTTCCTCTCCATGGTGACAGAGGGATATCCTTGAGCCTTAAACACCAAGGATTCTTCATTCACTTGAATGATCAATTCTCCTCTATCAACATCAATCACAGCCTTTGCTGTGGCTAGGAAGGGTCTGCCAAGGATGATGGATTCATCCATGCACTTCCCAGTCTTTAGGACTATGAAATCAGCAGGGATGTAATGGTCTTTAATTTTCACCAGAACATCCTCTACAAGTCCATAAGCTTGTTTTCTTGAATTGTCTGCCATCTCTAGTGAGATTCTTGCAGCTTGTACCTCAAAGATCCCTAGCTTCTCCATTACAGAGAGAGGCATGAGGTTTACACTTGACCCTAAGTCACACAGAGCCTTCTTGAAGGTCATGGTGCCTATGGTAAAAGGTAGTGAAAACTTCCCAGGGTCTTGTCTCTTTTGAGGATATTTCTGCCTAGACAAGATATCCAGTTCTTTGGTGAGCAAAGGAGGTTCGTTCTCCCAAGTCTCATTTCCAAATAACTTGTCATTTAGCTTCATGATTGCTCCAAGGTATTTAGAAACTTGCTCTTCAGTGACATACTCATCCTCTTCAGAGGAGGAATACTCATCAGAGCTCATGAAAGGCAGAAGTAAGTCCAATGGAATCTCTATGGTCTCATTTTGAGCCTCAGATTCCCATGGTTCCTCATTAGGGAACTCATTGGAGGCTAGTGCACGCCCATTGAGGTCTTCCTCAGTGGCATTCACTTCCTCTCCTTCCTCTCCATATTCGGCCATGTTGATGGCCTTGCACTCTCCTTTTGGATTTTCTTCTGTATTGCTTGGAAGAGTACTAGGAGGGAGTTCAGTAATTTTCTTGCTCAACTGTCCCACTTGTGCCTCCAAATTCCTAATGGAGGACCTTGTTTCAGTCATGAAATTTTGAGTGGTTTTGATTAGATCAGAGACCATGGTTGCTAAGTCAGAGTGGTTCTGCTTAGAATTCTCTGTCTGTTGCTGAGAAGATGATGGAAAAGGCTTGCCATTGCTAAACCTGTTTCTTCCACCATTATTGTTGTTGAAACCTTGTTGAGGTCTCTGTTGATCCTTCCATGAGAAATTTGGATGATTTCTCCATGAAGAATTATAGGTGTTTCCATAGGGTTCTCCTAGGTAATTCACCTCTTCCATTGAAGGGTTCTCAGGATCATAGGCTTCTTCTTCAGATGAAGCATCCTTAGTACTGCTTGGTGCATTTTGCATTCCAGACAGACTTTGAGAGATCAAATTGACTTGTTGAGTCAATATCTTGTTCTGAGCCAGAATGGCATTCAGAGTATCAATCTCAAGAACTCCTTTCTTCTGATTAGTCCCATTGTTCACAGGATTCCTTTCAGAAGTGTACATGAATTGATTATTTGCAACCATTTCAATCAGCTCTTGAGCTTCTATAGGCGTCTTCTTCAAATAAAGAGATCCTCCAGCAGAGCTGTCCAAAGACATCTTGGACAGTTCAGAGAGACCATCATAGAAAATACCTATGATGCTCCATTCAGAAAGCATATCAGAGGGCACTTTCTGATTAATTGTTTTTATCTTTCCCAAGCTTCATAGAGGGATTCTCCTTCCTTCTGTCTGAAGGTTTGGACTTCCACTCTAAGCTTACTCAATTTTTGAGGTGGAAAGAACTTTGCCAAGAAGGCATTGACTAGCTTTTCCCATGAGTCCAGGCTTTCTTTAGGTTGTGAGTCCAACCATGTCCTAGCTTTGTCTCTTACAGCAAAAGGGAATAGCATAAGTCTGTAGACCTCAGGGTTAACCCCATTAGTCTTGACAGTGTCACAGATTTGCAAGAACTCAGCCAAAAACTGATGTGGATCTTCCAATAGAAGTCCATGAAACTTGCAATTCTATTGCATTAGAGAAACTAATTGAGGCTTAAGCTCAAAGTTGTTTGCTCCAATGGCAGGGATAGAGATGCTTCTCCCATAGAAGTCGGGAGTAGGTACAGTAAAGTCACCCAGCACCTTCCTTGCGTTGCTGGCATTGTTGTTGTTTTCGGCTGCCATGTCTTCTTCTTTGAAGATTTCTGTTAGGTCCTCTACAGAGAGTTGTGCCTTAGCTTCTCTTAGCTTTCGCTTCAAGGTCCTTTCAGGTTCAGGGTCAGCTTCAATAAGAATGCCTTTGTCTTTGTTCCTGCTCATATGTAAGAGAAGAGAACAAGAAAATATGGAATCCTCTATGTCACAGTATAGAGATTCCTTGAGGTGTCAGAGAAGAAGAAAAATAGAAGGAAGAAGGAGAAGAATTCGAACTTAGTCAGACAGAGTTCGAATTGTGCATTGAGGAGGAGTGGTACTCCATAAATAGAAGGATGTGAGAAGAGAGGAGGAAGTTTTTCGAAAATTAAGTAAAAGAATTTGAAAACATTTTGAAAAACACTAATTAATTTTCGAAAATAAGAGTGGGAAAGAAATCTAGTGATTTTTGAAAAAGATTTTGAATTAGAAGTCAAAAAGATTTGATTGAAAACTATTTTGAAAAAGATGAGGTTAAGAAGATATGATTGGTTTTTTAAAAAATATGTGATTGAAAAGATATGAATTAGAAGTCAAAAAGATTTGATTGAAAACTATTTTGAAAAAGATGAGGTTAAGAAGATATGATTGGTTTTTTAAAAAATATGTGATTGAAAAGATATGATTTGAAAACAATTTTAAAAAGATTTGATTTTAAAAAATAATGACTTGCCTAACAAGAAAAGATATGATTCAAACATTAAACCTTTCTCAACAGAAAAGGCAACATACTTGAAATGTTGAATCAAATCATTAATTGATAGCAAGTATCTTTGAAAAAGGAAAGAAATTGATTTTGAAAACAGTTGATTGAAAAGATATGATTTGAAAAAGATTTGATTTTGAAAAACTTTGAAAACTTGAAAAAAAATTGATTTGAAAACAAAATCCTCCCCCTTGTGCCATCCTGGCGTTAAACGCCCAGAATGGTGCACATTCTGGCGTTTAACGCCCAATGCACTACCTTTTTGGGCGTTAAACACCCAACCAGGCACCCTGGCTGGCGTTTAAACGCCAGTCTGTCCTTCTTCACTGGGCGTTTTGAGCGCCCAGCTTTTTCTGTGTAATTCCTCTGCTGCATGTTCTGAATCTTCAGTTCCCTGTACTATTGACTTGAAAATAGAACCAAGATCAAATAAACAATGCATGCAAGACACCAAACTTAAAATTAGACACTAGACTCAAACAAGAAACATAAAATATTTTTTTGTTTTCATGATTTTGAAATTTTTTTTGGATTTTTTTTCGAAAATTATATGGAAATAGAAAATAAAGGTTTCAAAATTCTTAATTTGGATTCCAGGAATCATGCAATGTTAGTCTAAAACTTTAGTCTAAAGAAATTAGACATGGCTAGCCAAGCTTCAGCAGAACATTGCATTCAAGAGCTAAATTGATGAAGATCAATCAGCTTTGATGATGATAAGAACATCACCATGAAACACTAGAATTCGTTCTTAAGAACTCTGAAGAAAAATACCTAATCTAAGCAACAAGATGAACCGTCAGTTGTCCATACTCAACAATCCCCGGCAACGGCGCCAAAAACTTGGTGCACGAAATTGTGATCACTACAACTTCGCACAACTAACCAGCAAGTGCACTGGGTCGTCCAAGTAATAAACCTTACGCGAGTAAGGGTCAATCCCACGGAAATTGTTGGTATGAAGCAAGCTATGGTCACCTTGTAAATCTTAGTCAGGCAGACACAAATGGGTATAAATGATGAATAAAACATAAAGATAAAGATAGAGATACTTATGTAATTCATTGGTGGGAATTTCAGATAAGCGCATGAAGATGCTGTGTCCCTTCCGTCTCTCTGCTTTCCTACCGTCTTCATCCAATCCTTCTTACTCCTTTCCATGGCAAGCTTATGCAAGGGTTTCACCGTTGTCAGTGGCTACCTCCCATCCTCTCAGTGGAAATGTTCAACGCACCCTGTCACGGCACGGCTATCCATCTGTCGGTTCTCGATCAGGCCGGAATAGAATCCAGTGATTGTTTTGCGTCTGTCACTAACGCCCCGCCCTCAGGAGTTTGAAGCATGTCACAGTCATTCAATCATTGAATCCTACTCAGAATACCACAGACAAGGTTAGACCTTCCGGATTCTCTTGAATGCCGCCATCAGTTCTAGCCTATACCACGAAGACTCTGATCTCACGGAATGGCTGGCTCGGTTGTCAGGCGATCAACCATGCATCGTGTATCAGGAATCCAAGAGATATTCACCCAATCTAAGGTAGAACGGAGGTGGTTGTCAGTCACACGTTCATAGGTGAGAATGATGATGAGTGTCACGGATCATCACATTCATCAAGTTGAAGAACAAGTGATATCTTAGAACAAGAACAAGCGGAATTGAATAGAAGAACAATAGTAATTGCATTAATACTTCGAGGTACAGCAGAGCTCCACACCTTAATCTATGGTGTGTAGAAAATCCACCGTTGAAAATACATAAGAACAAAAGTGATCATTGGCTTCGGTCCCAGAGAGGGAACCAGAAGAACCAAGATCTGATCTAAGAACTAGATGTCCAAAGATGAAAATACAATAGTAAAAGGTCCTACTTATAGAAAACTAGTAGCCTAAGGTTTACAAAGATGAGTAAATGACATAAAAATCCACTTCCGGGCCCACTTGGTGTGTGCTTGGGCTGAGCAATGAAGCATTTTCGTGTAGAGACTCTTCTTGGAGTTAAACGCCAGCTTTTGTGCCAGTTTGGGCGTTTAACTCCCATTTTGGTGCCAGTTCCGGCGTTTAACGCTGGAATTTCTGAAGGTGACTTTGAACGCCAGTTTGGGCCATCAAATCTTGGACAAAGTATGGACTATCATATATTGCTGGAAATCCCAGGATGTCTACTTTCCAACGCCGTTGAGATCGCGCCAATTGGGCTTCTGTAGCTCCAGAAAATCCACTTCGAGTGCAGGGAGGTCAGAATCCAACAGCATCTGCAGTCCTTTTCAGTCTCTGAATCAGATTTTTGCTCAGGTCCCTCAATTTCAGCCAGAAAATACCTGAAATCACAGAAAACACACAAACTCATAGTAAAGTCCAGAAAAGTGAATTTTAAATAAAAACTAATAAAAATATACTAAAAACTAACTAGATCATACTAAAAACATACTAAAAACAATGCCAAAAAGCGTATAAACTATCCGCTCATCAGCTGGGTTCCTTCGTTTGGGCTTTCCTTGGGCTTCTCTGGTGATTTGGCCAAGCTCTTTGAGAAGAGGTCGGGTAATCCTGTCCTGAAGAGGTCAGTCGACTTGTCGTCAATTAGCCCGGGTCATACAGCTCGACCCAGGCCGTGAACAGTGCCACTCCTTGAGTTTGGTCTTTCTTTTGAGGTCATGTCTTCATTAGACTTTTACCCCCTTTTTAGAAAGTCGAGCTTGAGCATTTGTTGTTCTGTCGGTCCCGTTTTGTAGAGCTTTTATTGTTGAATGCGGAGCGTTTTCCTTTAATTGCATCGTGCGTTACGCTTTCCTAGGGAACGTGCGAAGGCTTTTAAGGACTCATTAATTTTCTTTTTCTGTTTCCTTCTTCCCTCTTTCTCATTTCATTTTTAAATTTTCAAAGTGCCATCCCTTTAGTTCTCTTTCTCTTTCATTTTTTGGCTCGTCTGTGATTCTTCATTTTCTTGCTCCCAAGTTTTCACGTCTTCGTGCTCTCCTTGCTTTCGGAAGTGATTTGTTGGTGTGGGCTTGTCATCGCTTTTTCTACGGGTTAGTTTTTGTCTTTTCTTTTTACTTCCCATGATTTATCTTTTCATGCTTGCACTGAAAAAAGTTTTGATCTTGCTTGAATTCATGTTGAAAGTTTGAATCTTTCTCTGCGTTTGTTGCGTCTGATCATCGTTGTAATGTGTGTTCTGAGGGTTTCTTCGTTTTACATGAATCGCCATTTTGATCTTTTTCTGTTTGTAGCTTAGTGAACTTGTTTCTTTCAAAAAAGGTCGGATCTTTGATGATTTCTGCGTGTTTTGTTTGATGTTGATGGTTTGCTGGATGATTTCCTTTGAGATGTGACAAAATTCTTTTGCTGATAAACTATAAAAAGATTGTAACTTTGATGTCTTTACTGTAAAAAGATTGTGACTTTGATGACTTCTTGTGATTTGTGACTTTTTTTGTGGAGAGCTGCTGTCTTTTGAGAGATGTCTGGGCATAAACTGTAGATTTCCCTCTTTTCCTGGGCTCTTATTTTGTTATTGCCTCCAAAGGGTGCCCCTGGACCTTGCTGTAGGTCCTGGGGTCTTCCCTTTTTACTTCTTCTGATATCTGTATGCTTTTGTCCAAGCTATCTCCATTTTTGTCCGAGCTGTTTTCTTAATTTGCTCGAGCTTGTTTAATTAGTAACCCGTTTTTCCTTTTTCTCACTGTAGGACTAGTTGACCCATGTCTTCTTGCAAAAACATTGAGACATCCACCAAAGTCCCTGAGAGCATGTCTAACTGGCTGGACTCCCTCGTCTTGATGTGTGTTTCAGTGGTTAATTCTGAGTACTGTGTGCAGCTTAGGAGACATCACAGGATTTGTAGTAGTAGAGATCAGGAGAAGAATTATGAGTTAGCAGCGCCTGACCCTGACGAGAGGGTTTGTTTTCCTTCTCTGACTCAACGGGAACGTCCCTTCTTTTACGCTTATGACTACTTTTTTAGCCAACTGAACATTACCATTCCTTTTAATTCCTTTGAGACCGATTTGTTGTGGTCCTGTAATGTAGCTCCATCCCAACTCCATCCGAACTTGTGGGGTTTCATAAAGATCTTTCAGTTGTTGTGTTAGGAATTAGATGTCCGACCTTCTCAAAACTCTCTTTCTTTATCTTTTTGTCTTGACAAAACCTGGGATAGCTAAGAAGAAGGCCTCTTGGATTTCTTTCCGAGCCGCTCAGGGAAAGAAAGTTTTTTCTATGTATGATGAGTCCTTTAGGGATTTTAAGAACTATTTTTTCAAGGCCCGAGCTGTTGAAAGAGCTCGGCCTTTCTTCCTAGAGCAGAATAATGAGCCTGCCTTCCCCTTATGCTAGCAAAAGAATGTGGTAGTGTCTAGATATTCGTGGGACATGTTGGATGAGGTCGAGCAGGCGTTTGTGCATGTGTTGGAGGAGAATTGGGGGGAACCTCCCCATCTTGACACAGAAACTTTTAGGGGACCCCTCACTTCTCTGAGCTAAATTTGGTAGTTTATCGATTTCTGGCTTTTTCTCTTTGTTTTATTTATTTTGTTTTGTCAATCCATCCCTTTCTCATTTGCATTTCTGGTTTTGCTACGTTTTCAGAGATGGTAAAGACTAATGATTCCATGAAGGCCTTTAAGAAGGCGAGGAAAGCGACTGCGGCCCAGTACATCTCGGCCCGGGCTACGGGGGAAGGTTCTTCTCAGGTTCCCCTTAAGAAGCCGACCTTGGGCAGTCCTGGGTCTAGGAAGGTTATCCCTACTCCTCAGGTCTATTTGGTTGATCCTCCCCAATCAACTTCTGGTGCTTCCTCTTCTCCTACTGTCGGCCCTCCACCAAAAAGACAAAGAACTGTTGAACCCTTTGATTTGGATGCCCCCGACTTTGATGCTGTGGGGTTTGTTGACAACCAAATTTCTCCCTATGGCCGACTTCCCATGTGTGACGTGTCCATTCTTCGCCACTTGGATTTTATTACCCGAAGTAGTGTGAAGATGGCACACATAGGTGCAGCCTTATTCCAGACCACCTAGGACATTCCAGTTCACGCAACAAAGGCTTTTATGGAGGAGGCCAAGTCGGAGTTTGATAGGATCAAAGGTTTGAAGGATGAACTTAATGAAAAGGTGGCCAAGCTGGAGATAGATTTGGAAAATGAGAAGACTCGGGCTACTGCTGCTGTGGCTTCTGCAACTCTGGCTGAGGAGATGGCGCAAAAGCATAAGGAGAGCTATGTCCGTACTTATGGCGAGTTGCTGGAGGCCAGGGAGAGGTTGGATTCTACTCAAGCTAATTATACTGAGCTCTAGGGCCATTTCATGGGCAGTGTGACTGCTGCCTATGAGAATTTCAAGGCTCAGGTTCGAGTTCTTGCTCGCGAGTTTGACCTGACTCTCTTCAGTTTGGACAATACTGTGGAGAATGTTAAGATCGTCCCTGCTCCAGATGAAGATGATGAAGATGTAGATCCTCCTCCTGTACCATCAGCCAAAGCTTCTGTTGCCCCGATTTCTCCAACTTCTACAGCTGAGGTTGGCCATCCCGAGTCGGACCCTGATGTTCAGATCCTGAATCGGCCGGATGGAACCGTTGATGCTGTCCCGCTTGCGACTCATCCTCCTTCACCTTGAGATGCCGCCACTGGGGAGTCTTTGAATCCTTTGTAGTTTTTTATTTGTTTTTGTATCTTGATGGCCCGGCTTGTGGGTCTTTGAACTCTATTTTTTGTAACTTGGAATGGTTTGACTTCTCCTGACGTTCGGTTGCTTTTCTTATCAACTTTAAAAAACAAATACTTTTGGGCTCTTAAGGTTTGCCTTCTGAGCTTTTATTGTAGTATCTTTCTTGCTATGTTGATTTGCACTTTTTGGCACTTCAAGGAATATTTAGAGTGTTGGAGTTTTGCTGTTCGACCTCTTTTTGATTGGCCTCGTGTTTGTTTTATTTCCTGCTTTAGTCGAAGTGACCTTGGAGGCGAGCTTTGTTCGACTATTCTTTTAGTATTCTCATAGAACACTTGTAAACTGGTTTTGGTGAGGTCGTGGCTTTTTGAGTTGAGCTGTGTCCCTTCTAGTGCACGCCTTCTATTGGTCGACTTCTCTTGTCAATCCTTCTCGAGTTATTTCTAGTAATCCATTATTAGTTAGGGCTGGCCAGGCCTCTTGCTAGGGATTACTTTTTATAACTTGTCGCTTTGATTGTTGGTCCGAATTCTTCATGTCGGTCTATCCTAAGTTATTTTTAGCAATCCATTTTTATGGGTTACTTTTTATAACTTTTTGTCGCTTTGGTAGATTGGTCCGACTTTCTTCATGTCAGTCCGTTTGAAGTTTTTTTTAGTAATCCATTTTTATGGGTTACTTTTTGTAATTTTTTGTCGCTTTGGTCGACTGGTCCGACTTCTTCATGCCGATCCGTTCGAAGTTATTTTTAGTAATCCCTTTTTATGGGCTACTTTTTATAACTTTTTGTCGCTTTGGTTGATTGGTCCGACTTCTTCATGTCGGTCCGTTCGAAGTTATTTTTAGTAATCCCTTTTTATGGGTGATGAGCGGATAATTTATACGCTTTTTGGCATTGTTTTTAGGTAATTTTTAGTAGGATTTAGCTACTTTTAGGGATGTTTTCATTAGTTTTTATGCTAAATTCACATTTCTGGACTTTACTATGAGTTTGTGTGTTTTTCTGTGATTTCAGATAATTTCTGGCAGAAATTGAGGGACCTGAGCAAAACTCTGATAAAAGACTGACAAAGGACTGCTGATGCTGTTGGATTCTGACCTCCCTACACTCGAAATAGATTTTCTGGAGCTACAGAACTCCAAATGGCGTGATCTCAATGGCGTTGAAAAGTAGACATCCAGATCTTTCCTGCAATATATAATAGTTTATACTTTATTCAAGATTAAATGACGTAAACTAGCGCTCAACGCCAGTTCCATGCCACATTCTGGAGTCAAATGCCAGAAACACGTCACGAACCAGAGTTGAACGCCAAAAACACGTTACAACTTGGCGTTCAACTCCAAAAGAAGCCTCTACATGTGTAAAGTTCAAGCTCAGCCCAAGCACACACCAAGTGAGCCCCAGAAGTGGATTTCTGCATCAATTACTTACTTCTGTAAACCCTAGTAGCTAGTCTAGTATAAATAGGACATTTTATTATTGTATTAGACATCCTGGATTGTATTTTTGATCCTATGATCACGTTTTGGGGGCTGGCCATTTGGCCATGCCTGGACCACCATCACTTATGTACTTTCAACGGTGGAGTTTCTACACACCATATATTAAGAGTGTGGAGCTCTGTTGTACCTCGAGTTTTAATGCAATTACTACTATTTTCTATTCAATTCAGTCTATTCCCATTCTAAGATATTCGTTGCACTTCACCATGACGAATGTGATGATCCGTGTCACTCATTATCATTCTCCCTTATGAACGCGTGACTGACAACCACTTCCGTTCTACGTTAGACCGGACGCATATATCTTAGATTCCTTAATCAGAATCTTGGTGGTATAAGCTAGAATTAATGGCGGCATTCATGAGAATCCGAAAAGTCTAAACCTTGTCTGTGGTATTCCGAGTAGGATTCAGGGATTGAATGACTGTGACAAGCTTCAAACTCGCGATTGTTGGGCGTGATGACAAACGCAAAAGAATCAATGGATTCTATTCCGGCATGATCGAGAACCGACAGATGATTAGCTGTGCTATTACAGAGCATTTGGACCTTTTTCACTGAGAGGATGGGATGTAGCCATTGACAATGGTGATGCCCTACATACAGTTTGCCATGGAAAGGAGTAGGAAGGATTGGATGAAGGTAGTAGGAAAGCAGAGATTCAGAAGAAACACAGCATCTTCATACGCCTATCTGAAATTCCCATCAATGATTTACATAAGTATTTCTATCTTTATTTTCTGTTATTTATTATTATTATTCGAAAACTCCATAACCATATATTATCCGCCTAACTGAGAATTTCAAGATGACCATAGTTTGCTTCATACCAACAATCTCCGTGGGATCGACCCTTACTCACATAAGGTTTATTACTTGGACGACCCAGTGCACTTGCTGGTTAGTTGTGCGAAGTTGTGAAGAAAGTGCTGAGTTATAAACGCGCATACCAAGTTGAATGCCATTATTAGAGATCACAATTTCGTGCACCAAGTTTTTGGTGCCGTTGCCGGGGATTGTTCGAGTTTGGACAACAGACGGTTCATCTTGTTGCTCAGATTAGGTAATTTTCTTTTTGTTTTATTTTCGAAAATTTTTCAAAAATCTTTCAAAAAAATTTTACTTCTGTTTTTGAAAAAAAAAATTATTCTAAAATTTTAAGAATGAATTCTAGTGTTTCATGAAGCATGTTGTAGCCTGGTTGGCTGTAAAGCCATGTCTAAATTCTTTTGAACTGAGGCTTCCTTTTCACATGCTTGAACTATGTATGCTAAAGCTTGGCTGGCTATTAAGCCATGTCCAATTTCTGGACCGGAACTTTAGACTAACATTGAAAGATTCCTGGAATTCTTATTAAAAGTTTTGAATTTCTTATTTTATTTTTCCTATATGTTTTTGAAAAAAAATACAAAAATCCAAAAAAATTATAAAATCATGAAAATAAAAAATATTTTGTGTTTCTTGTTTGAGTCTAGAGTCAATTTTAAGTTTGGTGTCAATTACATATTTTTAAAAAATTATGCATTTTTCGAAATTTTCATGGATGGTGTTCTTCATGATCTTCAAGTTGTTCTTGGTAAGTCTTCTTGTTTGATCTTGATGTTTTCTTGTTTTGTGTCTTTTCTTATTTTTCATATGCATTTTTCGTTTGTTAGAGTCCAAGCATTAAAGATTTTTAAGTTTGATGTCTTGCATGTTTTCTTTTCTTGAAAATTTTTCAAAAATAAGTCTTGATGTTCATCTTGATCTTCAAAGTGTTCTTGGTGTTCATCTTGACATTCATAGTGTTCTTGCATGCATTATAGGTTTTGATCCAAAAATTTTCATGTTTTGGGTCATTTTTCTGTTTTTCTCTCTCATCATTAAAAATTCAAAAATAAAAAATATCTTTTTCTTATTTTTCCCAAAATTTCGAAAATTTGAGTTGACTTAGTCAAAAATTTTAAAAACTTAGCTATTTCTTACAAGTCAAGTCAAATTTTCAAATTTAAAAATCATATCTTTTCAAAATCTTTATCGAAAATCAAATCTTTTTCATTTTTTTATTAATTTTCGAAAATATTTAAAAATATTTTTTCAAAATCTTTTTCTTATTTTTATTTCAAATTTTCGAAACTTAACTAACAAGTAATGTGATTGATTCAAAAATTTGAAGTTTGTTACTTTATTGTTAAGAAAGGTTCAATCTTTAAACTCTAGAATCATATCTTTGAGTTTCTTGTTAGTCAAGTAAGTAATTTTAATTTTAAAAATTAAATCTTTTCCAACCATATCTTTTTAATCATATCTTTTTATCATATCTTTTCAAAATTAATTTTCAAATCTTTTTCAACTAACTAATTGACTTTTTATTTGTTTCTTATCTTTTTCAAAACTACCTAACTAATTTTCCCTATCAATTTTTCGAAAATATCTCATCCTTTTTCAAAATTCTTTTTAATTAACTAATTGTTTTAAATTTTAATTTTAATTTTAATTCTTCCTTTAATTTTCGAAAATCACTAACCCTTTTTCAAAATTAATTTTCGAATTCTCCCCCTCTCATCTTCTTCTATTTATTTATTTATTTACTAACACTTCTCTTCATCTCAAATATCTGCTCCTATCCTCACCCTTGTGTTTGGATTATTCATTCTTCTTCACTCTTATTCCCTTTCTTCTTCTACTAATAATAAGGAATCTCTATACTGTGACATAGAGGATTCTTCTTCCTTTTCTGTTCTCTTCTTTCTCATATGAGCAGGAACAAAGAAAAAGGCATTCTTGTTGAAGCTGATCCTGAACCTGAAAGGACTCTGAAGATGAAACTAAGAGAAGCTAAATTACAACAATCCAGAGACAACCTTACTGAAATTTTCGAACAAGAAAAGGATATGGCAGCCGAACCCAACAACAATAATGCAAAGGGATGCTTGGTGATTATACTACACCTACTTCCAAGTTTGATGGAAGAAGCATCTCAATTCCTGTCATTGAAGCAAACAATTTTGAGGTGAAACCTCAACTAGTTGCTCTAATGCAACAAAACTGCAAGTTTCATGGACTTCCATCAGAAGATCCCTACCAGTTTTTAACTGAGTTCTTGCAGATCTATGAGATTGTTAAGACTAATGGAGTAGATCCTGAAGTCTACAGGCTCATGCTTTTCCCTTTTACTGTAAGAGACAGAGCAAGAACATGGTTGGACTCACAACCTAAGGATAGCCTGGACTCTTGGGATAAGCTGGTCACGACCTTCTTGGTTAAATTCTTTCCTCTTCAAAAGCTGAGCAAGCTTAGAGTGGACGTTCAAACCTTTAAGCAAAAAGATGGTGAGTCCCTCTATGAAGCTTGGGAAAGATACAAGCAGATGACCAAAAAGTGTCCTTCTGACATGTTTTCATAATGGACCATAATAGATATATTCTATTATGGTCTGTCTAAGTTCTCTAAGATGTCACTGAACCATTCTGTAGGTGGATCCATTCACCTAAAGAAAACGCCTACAGAAGCTCAGGAACTTATTGAAATGGTTGCAAATAACCAATTCATGTACACTTCTGAGGGGAATTCCGTGAATAATGGGATGCCTCAGAGGAAGGGAGTTCTTGAAATTGATGCTCTGAATGCCATATTGGCTCAGAACAAAATGTTGACTCAGCAAGTTGATGAGCGGATAATTTATACGCTTTTTGGCATTGTTTTCATATAGTTTTTAGTAAGTTCAAGCTACTTTTAGGGATGTTTTCATTAGTTTTTATGTTAAATTCACATTTCTGGACTTTACTATGAGTTTGTGTGTTTTTCTGTGATTTCAGGTAAATTCTGACTGAAATTGAGGGATTTGAGCAAAACTCTGAAAAAAGGCTGACAAAAGGACTGCTGATGCTGTTGGATTCTGACCTCCCTGCACTCGAAATGGATTTTCTGGAGCTACAGAACTCCAATTGGCGCGCTCTCAACGGCGTTGGAAAGTAGACATCCAGGGCTTTCCAGCAATATATAATAGTCCATACTTTATTCGAAGAATGACGACGTAACTTGGCGTTGAACGCCAAGTACATGCTGCTTTCTGAAGTTAAACGCCAGAAAAACGTCATGATCCGGAGTTGAACGCCCAAAACACGTCATAACTCAAAGTTCAACTCCAAGAGAAGCCTCAGCTCGTGGATTGAACAAGCTCAGCCCAAACATACACCAAGTGGGCCCCGGAAGTGGATTTATACATCAATTACTTACTCATGTAAACCCTAGGAGCTAGTTTATTATAAATAGGATGAATTACTAATGTATTAGATATCTTTGGTCTCAGTTTTGTTTTATTCTTCATCCTAAGAGACTATTGATCACGTTTAAGGGGGCTGGCCATTCGGCCATGCCTGAACCTTCTGCTTATGTATTTTCAACGGTGGAGTTTCTGCACACATAGATTAAGGGTGTGGAGCTCTGCTGTACCTCAAGTATCAATGCAATTCTATCTTCTTTTATTCAGTCTCTATCTTATTCTTATTCCAAGATATCCATTCGTACCCAAGAACATGATGAATCTAATGAGTTAGATAACCCTCATTATTATTCTCACTTATGAATGCGTGTGATTGACAACCACTTCCGTTCTACATGCAACAAGGCTTGAATGTGTATCTCTTAGATTCCCCAACAGAATCTTCGTGGTATAAGCTAGATAGATGGCGGCATTTATGAGGATCCGGAAAGTCCAACCTTGTCTGTGGTGTTCCGAGTAGGATCCTGGGAATCCGGAAAGTCTCACCTTGTCTGTGGTATTCCGAGTAGGATTCCGGTAATGAATGACTGTGACGTGCTTCAAACTTGTAACCTGCTGGGCGTTAGTGACAAGCGCAAAAGAATCAAGGGATTCTATTCCAGTAGGAGCGGGAACCAACCGGTGATTGGCCGTACTGTGACAGAGTGCGTGAGCATTAGCTTTCACTGCGAGGATGGGATGTAGCCATCAACCATGGGTGATGCCTCCAGACTGATTAGCTATGCGAGTGACAGCCGCATAGGATATTTTCCCGAGAGGATGAAAGTAGCCACAGCTGATGGTGAACCCCTATACAAAGCTTGCCATGGAAAGGAGTAAGAAGAATTGAGTAGAAGCAGTAGGAAGGCAGACGTCCTTGAGCCATACAGCATCTTCATATACTTAACTGAAATTCCTATGCACTGTTCAATGAATCTACATAAGTATTCTATCCCTTTATATTTTCTTATTTTATTATTAATTTTCGAACCATAAACAATTTTAATCTGCTTAACTGAGATTTGCAAGGTGACCATAGCTTGCTTCATACCAACAATCTCTGTGGATTCGACCCTTACTCACGTAAGGTTATTACTTGGACGACCCAGTACACTTGCTGGTTAGTTGAACGGAGTTGTGAATGAACAAGAAAATAAACAGTGCCATAAGAGTATACAAAAGAACAAGTGATCACAATTTCGTCCACCAAGTTTTTGGCGCCGTTGCCGGGGATTGTTCGAGTATGGACAACTGACGGTTCATCTTGTTGCTCAGATTAGGTAATTTTCTTTTTCAAAAATCTTTTTCAAAATTTTTCTTTTATTTTCGTTTTTCTTCACATTATTTTCGAAAAAAAATTATATAAAAATCCAAAAATATTTAGAAAATCATAAAAACTAAAAATATTTTGTGTTTCTTGTTTGAATCTTGTGTTAATTTTTAAGTTTGGTATCAATTGCATGCTTTAAAAATTTTTCTTGTATTTTTTCGAAAATTTCATGCATTCATAGTGTTCTTCATGATCTTCAAGTTGTTCTTGACAAGTCTTCTTGTTTGATCTTGATGATTTCTTGTTTTGTGTCTTTTCTTGTTTTTCATGTGCATTTTTGCATTCATATTTTTCATGCATTAAAAATTTCTAAGTTTGGTGTCTTCCATGTTTTCTTTGCATTAAAAATTTTTCAAAATATGTTCTTGATGTTCATCATGATCTTCAAAGTGTTCTTGGTGTTCATCTTGACATTCATAACATTCTTGCATGCATTCATGATTTTGATCTAAAAATTTCATGCATTAAGTATTTTTGTTGTTTTTCTCTCTCATAATTAAAAATTCAAAAATAAAAAAAAATATCTTTTCCTTATTTCCCTCCAAATTTTCGAAATTTTGGGTTGACTTGGTCAAAAATTTTCAAAATTAGTTGTTTCTTACAAGTCAAGTCAAAATTTCAATTTTAAAAAAAAAATCTTATCTTTTCAAAATCTTTTTCAAAAAAATCATATCTTTTTCATTTTTTTTATAATTTTCGAAAATTTCAAAAATCTTTTTCAAAATATTTTCAAAATCTTTTTCTTATCTTTATATGTAATTTTCGAAAATTCACTAATAATTAATGTGATTGGTTCAAAAATTTGAAGTTTGTTACTTTCTTGCTAAGAAAGGTTCAATCTTTAAGTTCTAGAATCTTATCTTGTAGTTTCTTGTTAGAGAAGTAAATAATTTCAAAATTTTTGAATTAAATCTTTTTATCTTTTATTTGATCTTTTTCAAAAAATTTTATCTTTTTCAAAATTTGATTTCAAAATATCTTATCTAACTTACTATCTTCTTATCTTTTTCAAATTTGATTTCAAATCTTTTCCAATCAACTAACTAACTTTTTGTTTGTTTCTTATCTTTTTCAAAACCACCTAACTACTTTTCCCTCTTCTAATTTTCGAAAATATCTCATCCTTTTTTTCAAAAATTCTTTTTAATTAACTAATTGTTTCATGTTTAATTTTAATTACATTTTATTTTTAATCTTCGAAAATTACTAACCCCTTTTTCAAAATTATTTTCGAAATCTCTCTTCTCTTTTCTTCTTCTATTTAATTATTTAATTACTAACACTTCTCTTCACCTCTCTTCATCCAAAATCCGAATCCATTCTTCATTCTTCTACCCCCTTTCTTTTTCTACTAACATAAAGGAATCTCTATACTGTAACATAGAGGATTCCTTTTTCTTTTCTTGTTTTCTTCTCTTTCATATGAGCAGGAATAGGGATAAAGGCACTCTTGTTGAAACTGATCCAGAACCTGAAAGGACTCTAAAGAGAAAATTAAGAGAAGCCAAATATAATTATTCTAAAGGTAACCTTTCAGAAACATTAGAACAAGAGAAGGAGATGGCAGAAGAAAATAATAATAATAATGCAAGGAGAATGCTTGGTGACTTCACAAAACCAACGTCCAAGTTTGATGGAAGAAGCATCTCCATTCCTGCCATTGGAGCCAATAACTTTGAACTTAAGCCTCAACTAGTTGCTTTAATGCAACAAAACTGCAAGTTTTATGGACTTCCATCTGAAGATCCTTATCAGTTTTTAACTGAGTTCTTGCAGATCTGTGAGACTGTAAAGACGAATGGAGTTGATCCTGAAGTCTACAGACTCATGCTTTTCCCTTTTGCTGTAAGAGACAGAGCTAGAGTATGGTTGGATTCACAACCCAAGGACAGCCTGGACTCATGGGATAAGCTGGTCACTGCCTTCTTGGATAAGTTCTTTCCTCCTCAAAAGCTGAGCAAGCTGAGAGTGGATGTTCAAACCTTCAAACAAAAAGATGGTGAATCCCTCTATGAAGCTTGGGAAAGATACAAGCAGTTGACCAAAAGATGTCCATCTGACATGTTTTCAGAATGGACCATATTAGATATATTCTATTATGGTCTCTCTGAATTTTCGAAAATGTCATTGGATCATTCTGCAGGTGGATCTATTCACCTGAAGAAAACGCATGGAGAGGCTCAAGAACTCATTGACATGGTTGCAAACAACCAGTTCATGTATACTTCTGAGAGGAATTCCGTGAAGAATGGGGTACCTCAGAAGAAAGGAGTTCTTGAAATTGATGCTCTGAATGCCATATTGGCTCAGAACAAAGTGTTGACTCAACAGGTCAACATGATCTCTCAAAATCTGAATGGATTGCAACATGCATCCAACAGTACTAGAGAGGCAGCTTTTGAAGAAGCTTATGATCCTGAGAACCCTGCCATGGCAGAGGTTAATTACTTAGGTGAACCTTATGGAAACACCTACAACTCATCATGGAGAAATCATCCAAATTTCTCCTGGAAGGATCAACAAAAGCCTCAACAAGGCTTTAACAATGGTGGACGTACTAGGCTGGGCAATAGCAAGCCATATCCATCATCTTCTCAGCAACAGACAGAGAATTCTGAACAAAACAATTCTAATTTAGCCAATATAGTCTCTGATCTATCAAAGGCCACTTTAAGTTTCATGAATGAAACAAGATCCTCCATTAGAAATCTGGAGGCACAAGTGGGCCAGCTGAGTAAGAAAGTCATTGAAACTCCTCCCAGTATTCTCCCAAGCAATACAGAAGAGAATCCAAAAGGAGAGTGCAAAGCCATTGACATAGTCAATGTGGCCGAATGCACAAGGGAGGAGGAGGACGAAAATCCTAGTGAGAAAGACCTCCTGGGACGTCCCTCAAGCAAGAAGGAGTTTCCTATTAAGGATCCAGAGGAATCTGAGGCTCACATAGAAACCATAGAGATCCCATTAAATCTCCTTCTGCCATTCATGAGCTCTGAAGATTATTCATCCTCTGAAGAGGATGAAGATATGACTGGAGAGCAAGTTGCTCAATATTTAGGAGCTATCATGAAGCTGAATGCCAAGCTGTTTGGTAATGAGACTTGGGAAAGTGAATCTCCCTTGCTCATTAGTGAACTAGATATTTGGATTCAGAGAACTCTACCTCAAAAGAAACAAGATCCTGGCAAGTTCTTAATACCTTGCACCATTGGCACCATGAGCTTTGAAAAAGCTCTATGTGATCTTGGGTCAGGGATAAATCTTATGCCACTCTCTGTAATGGAGAAGCTGGGGATCATTGAGGTACAACCTGCCTTGTTCTCACTACAATTGGCAGACAAGTCATTGAGACAAGCTTATGGATTAGTAGAGGACGTGCTAGTAAAGGTTGAAGGCCTTTACATCCCTACTGATTTCATAATCCTAAACACTAGGAAGGAGGATGATGAATGCATCATCCTAGGAAGACCTTTCCTAGCCACAGCAGGAGCTGTGATAGATGTCAACAGAGGTGAGTTAGTCCTTCAATTGAATGGGGACTACCTTGTGTTTAAGGCACATGGCCATCCCTCTGTGACAAAAGAGAGTAAGCATGAAGAGCTTCTCTCAGTTCAGAGTCAAGAAGAGCCTCCACAGTCAAACTTTAAGTTTGGTGTTGTGAGGCCACAACCAAACTCTAAGTTTGGTGTTCAAACCCCATATCCAAACTCTAAGTTTGGTGTTGGGACTCCACAACATTGACCTGATCACTTTGTGGCTCCATGAGAGCCACTGTCAAGCTATTGACATTAAAGAAGCGCTTGTTGGGAGGCAACCCAATTTTATTTATCTAATTTTATTTTATTTTGTTTCTTTGTTATTTTTGTGTTTAATTAGGTACATGATCATGAGGAGTCACGAAAAAAATCAAAAAAATTAAAAACAGAGTCAAAAACAGAAGAAAAAATTTTTCACCCTGGAGGACGCACGGGCTGGCGTTCAACGCCCAGAAGGTGCATCTGGCCGGCGTTCAACGCCAGAACAGAGCACCATTCTGGCGTTGAACGCCCAAAACAAGCAACAACCTGGCGTTAAACGCCAGGATGGTGCACGAAGAGGACAAGCTGGCGCTGAACGCCAGAAACAAGCATGAAACTGGCGTTCAACGCCAGAAACATGCATTACATGGGCGTTGAATGCCCAGAACATGCACCAATGGGCGTTTGAACACCAGAACGTTGCATGAAAGCATGTTACATGCCTATATGGTGAAGGAATGGTATTTGTTTTCACCTCAGGATCTGTGGACCCCACAGGATCCTTACCTCAGGATCTGTGGACCCCACAGGATCCCCACCTACCACATTCCTTTTAATCCTAATCACACTCTCTTAATCCAAATCTCATTCTCCATGTCACACTTCCCAACACCCTTCACCAATCACCTCAATTCCTCTTCCCAATTACCCCATTCACCATTCACATCAACCTCCTCTTCCCCATAAACCCCACCTACCCTCATAAAATTCAAATTCAAGTACCCACCCATTCCCACCCAAAATGGCCGAACACCCACCCTCCCTCTCCCTATAAATATCCCTCCATTCTTCTTCATTTTCACACAACACAAACCCCTTTTCCTCTCACATAGCCGAACCTACTTCTCCCCCTCTCTACCATATTCTCTTCTTCTTCTTCTACTTTTCTTTTCTTTCTTGCTCGAGGACGAGCAAATTTTAAGTTTGGTGTGGTAAAAGCTTAAGCTTTTTTGTTTTTCCATTACCAATGGCACCTAAGGCCGGAGTTTCCTCAAGAAAAGGAAAAGGGAAAGCAAAAGCTTCCACCTCCGAGTCATGGGAGATGGAAAGATTCATTTCCAAGAGCCATCAAGACCACTTCTATGATGTTGTGGCAAAGAAGAAGGTGATCCCTGAGGTCCCTTTCAAGCTCAAAAAGAATGAGTTTCCGGAAATCCGACATGAAATCCAAAGAAGAGGGTGGGAAGTCATAACCAACCCCATACAACAAGTCGGAATATTGATGGTTCAAGAGTTCTATGCCAATGCATGGATCACTAGGAACCATGACCAAGGTATGAACCCAAGCCCAAAGAATTATCTCACAATGGTTAGGGGGAAATACTTGGATTTTAGTCCGGAAAATGTGAGGTTGGCGTTTCACTTACCCATGATGCAAGGTGATGAACGCCCCTACACAAGAAGAGTCAACTTTAATCAAAGGTTGGACCAAGTCCTTAGGGACATTTGTGTGAAAGGCGCCCAATGGAGAATAGACTCCAAGGGCAAGCCAGTCCAACTAAGAAGACTGGACCTCAAGCCTGTAGCTAGAGGATGGTTGGAATTCATCCAAAGATCCATCATCCCTACAAGCAACCGATCTGAAGTTACTGTGGATCGGGCCATCATGATTCATAGCATCATGATTGGAGAGGAAGTGGAAGTTCATGAAGTCATCTCCAATGAGCTCTACAAAATAGCTGACAAGCCTTCATACATGGCACGGCTAGCCTTCCCCCACCTTATATGTCATCTATGTTACTCAGCCGGAGTTATCATAGATGGAGATGTCTCCATTGAAGAAGACAAGCCCATCACCAAGAAAAGGATGGAGCAATCAAGAGAAGTTCCTCACGGCCCTCAAGGAGAACATGAGGAAATTCATCATCAACAAATGCCTCAAGGAATGCACTTTCCTCCCAACAACTATTGGGAGCAACTCAACACCTCCTTAGAAGATTTGAGCCATAATGTTGAACAATTAAGGGTGGAACATCATGAGCACTCCATCATTCTCCAAGAAATAAGAGAAGATCAAAGAGCAATGAGGGAGGAGCAACAAAGGCAAGGAAGGGACATAGAAGAATTGAAGAACATCATTGGTCCTTCAAGAAGAAGACGCCACTAAAGGTGGATTCATTCCTTGTTCTTTATTTCTTTCTGTTTTCGGTTTTTAATTATTGTGTTTATCTATGTTTTGTGTCTCTATTTCATGATCATTAGTATGTAACCATGCCTTAAAGCTATGAATAAATTCCATTAATCCTTCACCTCTCTTAAAAGAAAAATGTTTTAATTCAAAAGAACAAGAAGTACATAGTTTTCGAAATTATTATTGAATTTAGTTTAATTATATTGATGTGGTGACAATGCTTTTTGTTTTCTGAATGAATGATTGAACAGTGCATATGTCTTTTGATATTGTTGTTTATGAGTGTTAAAATTGTTGGTTCTTGAAAGAATGATGAACAAAGAGAAATGTTATTGATGATCTGAAAAAAATCATGAAATTGATTCTTGAAGCAAGAAAAAGCAGTGAAAAAGAAGAAGCTTGCGAAAAAAAGAAAAAAAGAAAAAAAAAGTGGCGAAAAAAAAAAGAAAGAAAAAGAAAAAGCAAGTAGAAAAAGCCAATAGCCCTTAAAACCAAAAGGCAAGGGTAAAAAGGATCCAAGGCTTTGAGCATCAATGGATAGGAGGGCCCAAGGAAACAAAATCCAGGCCTAAGCGGCTAAATCAAGCTGTCCCTAACCATGTGCTTGTGTCATGAAGGTCCAAGTGAAAAGCTTGAGACTGAGTGGTTAAAGTCGTGATCCAAAGCAAAAGAGTGTGCTTAAGAGCTCTGGACACCACTAACTGGGGACTCTAGCAAAGCTAAGTCACAATCTGAAAAGGTTCACCCAGTCATGTGTCTGTGGCATTTATGTATCCGGTGGTAATACTGGAAAACAAAGTGCTTAGGGCCACGGCCAAGACTCATAAGTAGCTGTGTTCAAGAATCAACATGCTTAACTAGGAAAGTCAATAACACTATCCAAAATTCTAAGTTCCTAGAGATGCCAATCACTCTGAACTTCAAAGGAAAAAGTGAGATGCCAAAACTGTTCAGAAGCAAAAAGCTACAAGTCCCGCTCATGTAATTAAATTAATATTCAGTGATATTTTGGACTTTATAGTATATTCTCTTCTTTTTATCCTATTTGATTTTCAGTTGCTTGGGGACAAGCAACAATTTAAGTTTGGTGTTGTGATGAGCGGATAATTTATACGCTTTTTGGCATTGTTTTCATATAGTTTTTAGTAAGTTCAAGCTACTTTTAGGGATGTTTTCATTAGTTTTTATGTTAAATTCACATTTCTGGACTTTACTATGAGTTTGTGTGTTTTTCTGTGATTTCAGGTAAATTCTGACTGAAATTGAGGGATTTGAGCAAAACTCTGAAAAAAGGCTGACAAAAGGACTGCTGATGCTGTTGGATTCTGACCTCCCTGCACTCGAAATGGATTTTCTGGAGCTACAGAACTCCAATTGGCGCGCTCTCAACGGCGTTGGAAAGTAGACATCCAGGGCTTTCCAGCAATATATAATAGTCCATACTTTATTCGAAGAATGACGACGTAACTTGGCGTTGAACGCCAAGTACATGCTGCTTTCTGAAGTTAAACGCCAGAAAAACGTCATGATCCGGAGTTGAACGCCCAAAACACGTCATAACTCAAAGTTCAACTCCAAGAGAAGCCTCAGCTCGTGGATTGAACAAGCTCAGCCCAAACATACACCAAGTGGGCCCCGGAAGTGGATTTATGCATCAATTACTTACTCATGTAAACCCTAGGAGCTAGTTTATTATAAATAGGATGAATTACTAATGTATTAGATATCTTTGGTCTCAGTTTTGTTTTATTCTTCATCCTAAGAGACTATTGATCACGTTTAAGGGGGCTGGCCATTCGGCCATGCCTGAACCTTCTGCTTATGTATTTTCAACGGTGGAGTTTCTGCACACCATAGATTAAGGGTGTGGAGCTCTGCTGTACCTCAAGTATCAATGCAATTCTATCTTCTTTTATTCAGTCTCTATCTTATTCTTATTCCAAGATATCCATTCGTACCCAAGAACATGATGAATCTAATGAGTTAGATAACCCTCATTATTATTCTCACTTATGAATGCGTGTGATTGACAACCACTTCCGTTCTACATGCAACAAGGCTTGAATGTGTATCTCTTAGATTCCCCAACAGAATCTTCGTGGTATAAGCTAGATAGATGGCGGCATTTATGAGGATCCGGAAAGTCCAACCTTGTCTGTGGTGTTCCGAGTAGGATCCTGGGAATCCGGAAAGTCTCACCTTGTCTGTGGTATTCCGAGTAGGATTCCGGTAATGAATGACTGTGACATGCTTCAAACTTGTAACCTGCTGGGCGTTAGTGACAAGCGCAAAAGAATCAAGGGATTCTATTCCAGTAGGAGCGGGAACCAACCGGTGATTGGCCGTACTTTGACAGAGTGCGTGAGCATTAGCTTTCACTGCGAGGATGGGATGTAGCCATCAACCATGGGTGATGCCTCCAGACTGATTAGCTATGCGAGTGACAGCCGCATAGGATATTTTCCCGAGAGGATGAAAGTAGCCACAGCTGATGGTGAACCCCTATACAAAGCTTGCCATGGAAAGGAGTAAGAAGAATTGAGTAGAAGCAGTGGGAAGGCAGACATCCTTGAGCCATACAGCATCTTCATATACTTAACTGAAATTCCTATGCACTTTTCAATGAATCTACATAAGTATTCTATCCCTTTTTATTTTCTTATTTTATTATTAATTTTCGAACCATAAACAATTTTAATCTGCTTAACTGAGATTTGCAAGGTGACCATAGCTTGCTTCATACCAACAATCTCTGTGGATTCGACCCTTACTCACGTAAGGTTATTACTTGGACGACCCAGTACACTTGCTGGTTAGTTGAACGGAGTTGTGAATGAACAAGAAAATAAACAGTGCCATAAGAGTATACAAAAGAACAAGTGATCACAATTTCGTCCACCACAAGTCAACATGATTTCTCAAAGTCTGAATGGATGGCAAAATGCATCCAACAGCACTAAAGAGGCATCTTCTGAAGAAGAAGCTTATGATCCTGAAAACCCTACAATGGCAGAGGTAAATTACATGGGGGAAGCCTTTGGCAACACCTATAACCCCTCATGGAGAAATCATCCAAATTTCTCATGGAAGGATCAACAAAAGCCTCAACAAGGCTTTAATAATGGTGGAAGAAATAGGTTTAGCAATAGCAAGCCTTTTCCATCATCTTCTCAGCAACAGACAGAGAATTCTGAGCAGAGCACCTCTAACTTAGCAAACATAGTCTCTGATCTGTCTAAGGCTACTTTAAGTTTCATGAGTGAAACAAGGTCCTCCATCAAAAATTTGGAGGCACAAGTGGGCCAGCTGAGTAAGAAAGTCACTGAAACTCCTCCTAGTACTCTCCCAAGTAATACTGAAGAGAATCCAAAAAGAGAGTGCAAGGCCATTGACATAATCAACATGGCCGAACCTAGAGAGGAAGGAGAGGACGTGAATCCCAATGAGGAAGACCTCATGGGACGTCTCTCAAGCAAGAAGGAGTTCCTTATTGAGGACTTAAAGGAATCTGAAGGTCATATAGAGACCATAGAGATCCCATTAAACCTCTTTCTGCCATTCATGAGCTTTGAAAACTATTCTTCCTCTGAAGAGGATGAAGATGTAATTCGAGAGCAAGTTGCTCAATATCTAGGAGCTATCATCAAGCTGAATGCCAAGTTGTTTGGTAATGAGACTTGGGAAGGTGAACCTCCCTTGCTCATTGGTGAACTAGATACATGGGTTCAGCAAACTTTACCTCAAAAGAAATAAGATCCTGGTAAATTCTTAATACCCTGTACCATAGGCACCATGACCTTTGAAAAGGCTCTATGTGACCTAGGGTCAGACATCAATCTTATGCCACTTTCTGTAATGGAGAAGCTGGGGATCATTGAGGTACAACCTGCCATATTCTCATTGCAAATGGCAGACAAGTTAGAAAGACAAGCTTATGGATTGGTAGAGGACGTATTGGTAAAGGTTGAAGGCCTTTACATCCCTGCTGATTTGATAATCTTAGACACTAGAAAGGAGGAGGATGAATGCATCATCCTTGGAAGACCTTTCCTAGCCATAGTAAGAGCTGTGATAGATGTTAACAGAGGAGAATTAGTCCTTTAATTGAATGGGAACTACCTTGTGTTCAAGACCCAAGGGTGTTCTTCTTTAACAATAGAGAGGAAGCATGAAAAGCTTCTCTCAGTACAGAGTCAAACAGAGCCCCCACAATCAAACTCTAAGTTTGGTGTTGGGAGGCCAAAGCCAAACTCTAAGTTTGATGTTGACTCCCCACATTCAAACTCTAAGTTTGGTGTTGGGAGTCTACAACATTGACCTGATCACCTTTGAGGCTCCATGAGAGCCCACTATCAAGCTAGTGACATTAAAGGAGCGCTTATTGGGAGGCAACCCAATTTTTTATTTAACTAATTTTATTTTTATTTTATTATTCTTTTATGTTTTCTTAGGTTCATGATCAGGTGGAGTCACAAAACAAATACAAAAATTAAAAACAAAATCAAAAACAGCAGAAGAAACAGAACACCCTGGAGGAAGGGCTTACTGGCGTTTAAACGCCAGTAAGGAGCATCTGGCTGGCGTTTAAACGCCAGTAAGGAGCATCTGGCTGGCGTTCAACGCCAGAACAGAGCATGGATCTGGCGTTGAACACCAGAAATAAGCAACATCCTGGCGTCTAAATGCCAGGAAAACACCCTGAGGAGAGTTGGCGCTGAATGACAGAAACAAGCATGGAACTAGCATTCAACGCCAGAAACATGCTGCAAATGGTTGAACGCCCAAAACAAGCATGAAGCTGGCGTTCAATGCCAGAAACAAGCATCAATCTGGCATTGAATGCCAGGATTGCATGAAAAGGGTATTTTACACGCCTCATTGGTGCATGGATGTAAATCCTTGACACCTCAGGATCTGTGGACCCCACAGGATCATCTCAGGATCTGTGGACCCCACAGGATCCCTACCTACCTCCACTCACCTTCTCTCCTCTTCACACAATCCAATAACACTTTTTCCCAAAACCCTTCACCAATCACCTCAATCTCTCTTTCCCATCATCTCTTCACCACTCACATCCTTCCACTCTTCCCCATAAACCCCACCTACCTTCAAAATTCAAAATCTCTTTTCCACCCAAACCCACCTTAAATAGCCGAACCTACTCCCTCTCCCTCCACTATATAAACCCATTCATTCTTCTTCATTTTCACACAACACAACCCTCTCTTCTCCTCCTTGGCCGAAATACAACCCTCTCTCCCTCTCCTCCATATTTTCTTCTTCTTCATCTATTCTTTCTTCTCTTGCTCGAGGGCGAGCAATATTCTAAGTTTGGTGTGGTAAAAGCATAAGCTTTTTTTTGTTTTTCCATAACCACCTATGGCACCTAAGGCCGCAGAAACCTCTAGAAAAGGGAAAGGGAAGACAAAAGCTTCCACCTCCGAGTCATGGGAGATGGAGAGATTCATCTCTAAAGCCCATCAAGACCACTTCTATGATGTTGTGGCCAAGAAGAAGGTGATCCCTGAGGTCCTTTTCAAACTCAAGAAAAATAAGTATCCAGAGATCTGACATGAGATCCAAAGAAGAAGTTGGGAAGTTCTGACCAACCCCATTCAACAAGTCAGAATCTTAATGGTTCAAGAGTTCTATGCCAATGCATGGATCACTAGGAACCATGATCAAAGTGTGAACCCGAATCCAAAGAATTATCTTACAATGATTCGGGGGAAATACTTAGATTTTAGTCTGGAAAATGTAAGATTGGCGTTTAACTTGCCCATGATGCAAGGAGATGCACGCCCCTACACAAGAAGAGTCAACTTTGATCAAAGCTTGGACCAAGTCCTTATGGACATATGTGTTGGAGGAGCAACAAAGGCAAGGAAGAGACATAGAAGAGCTCAAGGACATCATTGGTTCTTCAAGAAGAAAGCGCCACCATCACTAAGGTGGACTCATTCCTTTTTGTTATTTCTTTGTTTTTCGATTTTTAAGCTTTATGTTATCTATGTTTGTGTCTTTATTACACGATCATTAGTATGTAGTAACTATGTCTTAAAGCTATGAATAATTCCATGAATCCTTCATCTTTCTTAAATGAAACATGTTTTTAATACAAGAGAACAAGAAGTACATGAGTTTCGAATTTATCCTTGAATTTAGTTTAATTATATTGATGTGGTGACAATACTTTTTGTTTTCTAAATGAATGCTTGAACAGTGCATATTTTTTATCTTGTTGTTTATGAATGTTAAAATTGTTGGCTCTTGAAAGAATGATGAACAAAGAGAAATGCTATTGATAATCTGAAAAATCATGAAATTGATTCTTGAAGCAAGAAAAAGCAGTGAATAGCAAAAGCTTGCGAAAAAAAATTTTGGCGAAAAAAATTTAATAGAAAGAAAAAGAAAAAGCAAGCAAAAAAAGCCAATAGCCCTCAAAACCAAAAGGCAAGGGTAAAAAGGATCCAAGGCTTTAAGCATCAATGGATAGGAGGGCCCAAGGAAATAAAATCTAGGCCTAAGCAGCTAAATCAAGCTATCCCTAACCATGTGCTTGTGGCATGCTGGTCCAAGTGAAAAGCTTGAGACTGAGTGGTTAAAGTCGTGATCCAAAGAGAGTGTGCTTAAGAGCTCTGGACACCTCTAACTGGGGACTTTAGCAAAGCTGAGTCACAATCTGAAAAGGTTCACCCAGTCATGTGTCTGTGGCATTTATGTATCCGGTGGTAATACTGGAAAACAAAGTGCTTAGGGCCACGGCCAAGACTCATAAAAGTAGCTGTGTTCAAGAATCAACAAACTTAACTAGAAGAATCAATAACACTATCTGAAATTCTAAGTTCCTAGAGATGCCAATCATTCTAAACTTCAAAGGATAAAGTGAGATGCCAAAACTGTTCAGAAGCAAAAAGCTACAAGTCCCGCTCATCTAATTAGAATTAATATTCATTGATATTTTGGGATTTGTAGTATATTCTCTTCTTTTTATCCTAATTTATTTTCAGTTGCTTGGGGACAAGCAACAATTTAAGTTTGGTGTTGTGATGAGTAAATAATTTATACGCTTTTTGGCATTATTTTTAGGTAATTTTTAGTAGGATCTAGCTACTTTTAGGGATATTTTCATTAGTTTTTATGCTAAATTCACATTTCTGGACTTTACTATGAGTTTGTGTGTGTTTTTGTGATTTTAGGTAATTTCTGGCTGAAATTGAGGAACCTGAGCAAAACTCTAATAAAAGGCTGACAAAGGACTGCTGATGCTGTTGGATTCTGACCTCCCTGTACTCGAATAAATTTTCTGGAGCTACAAAACTCTAAATGGCGCGCTCTCAACGGCGTTGGAAAGTAGACATCCAGAGCTTTCCAGCAATATATAATAATCCATACTTTATTCAATATTAGATGATGTAAACTGGCGCTCAACGCCAGTTCTATGTCGCATTTTGGAGTCAAACGCCAGAAACACGTTACGAACCAGAGTTGAATGCAAAAAACATGTTACAACTTGGCGTTCAACTCCAAAAGAAGCCTCTGCACGTGTAAAGCTCAAGCTCAGCCCAAGCACACACGAAGTAGGCCCCGGAAGTGGATTTCGGCATCAATTACTTACTTTTGTAAACCCTAGTAGCTAGTCTAGTATAAATAGGACATTTTATTATTGTATTAGACATTATGGATTGTATTTTTGATCCTGTGATCACGTTTTGGGGGCAGGCCATTCGCCCATGCCTGGACCACCATCACTTATGTACTTTCAATGGTGGAGTTTCTACACACCATAGATTAAGGGTGTGGAGCTCTGCTGTACCTTGAGTTTTAATGCAATTACTACTATTTTCTATTCAATTCAGTCTATTCCCATTCTAAGATATTCGTTGCACTTCACCATGACGAATGTGATGATCCGTGACACTCATCATCATTCTCCCTTATGAACGCGTGACTGACAACCACTTCCGTTTTACCTTAGACAGGACGCATATCTCTTAGATTCCTTAATCAGAATCTTCGTGGTATAAGCTAGAATTGATGGCGGCAGTCATGAGAATTCAAAAAGTCTAAACCTTGTCTGTGGTATTCCGAGTAGGATTCAGGAATTGAATGACTGTGACGAGCTTCAAACTCGTGATTGTTGGGCGTGATGACAAACGCAAAAGAATCAATGGATTCTATTCCAGCATGATCGAGTACCGACAGATGATTAACCGTGGTGTGACAAAGCATTTGGACCTTTTTCACTGAGAGGATGGGATGTAGCCATTGACAACGGTGATGCCCTACATACAGTTTTCCATGGAAAGGAGTAGGAAGGATTGGATGAAGGTAGTAGGAAAGCAGAGATTCAGAAGAAACACAGCATCTTCATACGCCTATCTGAAATTCCCATCAATGATTTACATAAGTATTTCTATCTTTATTTTCTGTTATTTATTATTATTATTCAAAAACTCTATAACCATATATTATCCGCCTAACTGAGAATTTCAAGATGACCATAGTTTGCTTCATACCAACAATCTTTGTGGGATCAACCCTTATTCACGTAAGGTTTATTACTTGGACGACCCAGTGCACTTGCTGGTTAGTTGTGCGAGGTTGTGAAGAAAGTGCTGAGTTATAAACGCGCATACCAAGTTGAATGCCATTATTAGAGATCACAATTTCGTGCACCAATGGGCTACTTTTTATAACTCTTTGCATTAATATGTTCTTATCGATTTTTCATCTTGTCGATTTTGTAGAAGTCGGGCGGTGAGTTTGGTTCTCACTTGGTCGACCTTTGTAGAAATTTGGACGATGAATTCGATTTTCATCATGGTCGGACAGTGAATTTGGTTTTCACCTTGCCGACCTGTAGCTTTGTAATCGGGCAATAAATTTTTGCGTTCAGATTAATGCGTCTTGTTAGATAAACTTTGTAGAGAATCTAAAAAGTTTTATTCAAGTAAAAAGTAGACATACAGGCATACGAAATATATACATGTGGGTGTTTACCCTTCTAAGTCAGGCAATTTTGCGGATCTTGGCTTGGTGCCTCATTAAAAAACCCTTTCAGGAAAAAGAGTGCACCTTGACCTAAGATCTTTTATTACCTCCTAACTATAATGCCTTCTTAGGTTACAGGCGTGCCATGGCCTTGTAGCTCTCGTCCCTCGAGTTCGGACACCCTGTAGTAGCCTTTTTCCAGTATCTCTGTGACTCGGTAGGGTCCTTTCCAGTTAGTTGCTAGCTTCCCCTCTCCTGGTTAACTTGTTCCGATATCATTTCGGATTAGGATGAGGTCGTTGTTGGCAAAACTTTGCTGTACTACCCTCTGATTGTATCTTGAGGCCATTCAACGTTTTAATGCCTCCTCCCTGATCCGAGCTCTTTCCCAGATTTTTGGAAGTAGATCGAGCTTTTCCTTTTGAAGTTGGGAGTTGGCCTCTTCACTGTAGAAGATCGTTCTGGGGGATCCTTCTTTGACTTCCAATGGGATCATTGCCTCCATTCCGTAAGCCAGTCGGAAGGGTGATTCCCTCTTCATAGAGTGTGGAGTTGTCCGATATGCCCATGGGACTTATGGGAGCTCTTCAGCCTAGCCTTTTTTTGCGTCCTGTAGTCTCCATTTTAACCCGGCTAGTATGACTTTGTTTGCAGCGTCTGCTTGTCCATTAGTCTAGGGGTTTTCTACGGATGTGAATTTGTGCTTTATTTTTGTTCATACCCTAAGTCGAGCTGTTCGACCTGGGATGTTTACGACAAGTTGACCGACCTCTTCAGGACAGAACCATCCGACTTCTTCTCAAAGAGCTCGGCCAAATCACCCGAAAAACCCCAAAAAGGGCCCAAACAGAGGAGTACGACCCAAACCCAAAGGCAGCCCAAGCCTCGGAAGAAAAGGGCGATTTCCTTGAAGATAAGATAACTCCACTCAAAGATAAGATAAGATAAGATAACTATCTTATCTCCAGGAAGGTCATTCCCCACCATTATAAATACACTAGAGCACCCAGGTATAACTCATACTCTGATTCTACTAAAGACCTGCTTAATACCCTTGCTAACTTAGGCATCAGAGTCCCTTACAAGTACCACCACCCTCCGGTGACAAAGGATCAGTAGCATCGCCAGACCAACAAGTCGGACACGACAGCTCTGGCCACCACGCACAAGCCAGACCCGTCATCTCCGATCAGTACAGAAGATCTCATCCGAGATCGACCTACAGTTTCAGGTAACCCTCGGAACATTGGCGCCATTTTCGAGGAACCTGGAAGTCATCCCACCATCATGGCAGACAACCTGGATAATAACCACAACTCTGATGTGGAGAACATAACACCACATAAGAACGTGGAAGTTACACTAGACAATACTTCTCAACCTAACAAAGACAAGGACTCCCTAAGCACGGGACCCATGGAAGCACTCCAGGATCGCCTAAAACAACTCGAAAAAGAGGTTGAATATCAGTGGGAAGCCGAGAAAGACCTACGAAGGGAAGTTAGGCGACACTGCAAATTAGAAGACAAGCTCCAAAAGCTCGAAGCTGATCTCAAAACTAAAATTACTCGATCCAGTCACGAGGATAATTCCCGCAAGGACCAAGTCCCATTCAGCAAAGAGATCATGAAGGCCAAAATCCCAAAAAACTTCAAACCTCCCGATAGGACTTTATATGATGGCACATCAGATCCCAGCCATCATCTCAGCAACTTCCGAAACAGAATGTATCTCACTGATGCCTCAGACACAACTCAGTGCAAAGCTTTCCCAACCACCTTAACAAAGACAGTAATTAAATGGTTCGACAATCTGCCCCCTAGGTCTATCTCAAGCTTTGATGACTTAGCCGGAAAGTTTTTAGCCAGATTCTCCATCCAGAAGGACAAAACTAAACACGCCCCAAGTCTACTAAGGATCAAGCAAGGAGATCGGGAAAGTCTTCGTAGCTACATGGAAAGATTCAACAAAGCATGTTTGGACATTCAGAATTTGCCAACTGCAGCAGCCATTATGGGTCTCATTAATGGCCTACGAGAGGGACCTTTTAGTCAATCCATATCAAAGAAACATCCCACATCTCTGAATAAAGTACAAGAACGAGCAAAAAAATACATCAACATGGAGGAAAACTCTCGACTAGGAGAAACTCCAAAATTCGGATTCTCCAACTCCTCCCGAGATAAAGACAAAGATTCTAAGAAAAAAGATGATCCGCATGGAGAGAAGATTAAGAAATATCACAATTACACCCCTCTCCGGGTGTCTCTTATGGAAGTTTACAGAGAAATATGCCACACGGAGAAGATTCCACCACCCCGTCCACTTAAAAGCAAAAAGGGAGTAGGAAATCGGACGAAATATTGCAAATACCATCGAATCTATGTACATCCCACCAACGAGTGCTTCGACTTGAAGAATGTCATAGAGAAATTGGTAAGAGAAGGGAGACTATATCGGTACCTAGCAAGTAAGACAGATGAGCCTAGAAATAGAAGAAGAGACGAAGAGGTTGGCCGAACATAACGACCACCTCGTACCCCAGAGAGGCATGTTCACATGATACATAGGGGATTCGCGGGAGGAGAAATCTCCAAATCATCTCGCAAAAGACACCTCAAAGAAGTATACCACGTCGAGGGAGGAGAAGAGGCACCCAACCTCCCTACTATCACCTTTACTAAAGAGGACGTAGCTGGCATCATCTCGGGACATGACGATCCTATGGTCATCACTATCATATTGGCCAATGCTAATCTACAGCGAACACTGGTGGACCAAGGAAGCTCAGCCGACATTTTATTCAAAACAGCCTTTGACAAACTCGGCCTAGAAGAAAAAGAGCTCAGAGCATATCCGGACAGCTTATTTGGACTTGGAGACACCCCAATCCAACCACTTGGTTACATCTCGCTACACACAACCTTTGGAAAAGGGAATCGGTCTAGGACCCTCAACATAGACTACATCGTGGTCGACGTGAACTCAACCTATAATGCTTTAATAGGTCAGACAACTCTAAACCAGCTCAGAGCAGTAGTCTCAACTCCACACCGATGCATGAAGTTCCCAACTGCAGAAGGGATCGCTACAATAAAAGGAGACCAAAAGACGGCCCGCTGCTGTTACAACAAAAGTCTAAACCTCAGAGGCAAAGGAGAAGAAATCCACACCATCGAACTCGGAGGAGTTCGAGGTCGAGAAGAATTCCGTCCAAAACCAGAAGGCGAGATAGAAAAAGTCCAAATTGGAGATGTCCCGGACAAAACAACCAACGTTGGCACAATCCTTAAAGAAGATGTAAAAAAGTCCCTCATACAGTTCTTAAATGATAACGTCGACCTCTTCGCATGGAAAGCCGTAGACATACCGGGCATAGACCCCAAGCTAATGTGCTACAAACTAGCAGTATATCCAGGGTCTCAGGCAGTACAGCAAAGGTATAGAAAGCTCGGACCAAAAAGATCCCAAGCTGTCGAAGAACAGGTACAAGCCCTACTGGAGGCAGGATTCATCAGAGAAGTCAAATACCCATTATGGCTAGCCAACGTGGTCTTAGTGAAAAAATCAAATGGGAAGTGGCGGATGTGCATCGACTACACTGATCTCAACAAAGCTTGCCCAAAAGATCCCTATCCGCTCCCAAGTATTGATACTCTGGTGGACGCCTCCTCCGGTTACAAGTACCTCTCATTTATGGACGCTTATTCATGATACAATCAAATCCCAATGTATCTGCCTGATCAAGAAAAAACTTCATTTTTAACTCCCAAAGCAAACTATTGTTACATCGTCATGCCCTTCGGACTCAAAAATGCAGGAGCTACCTACCAAAGGTTAATGAACAAAGTCTTCGCAGAGCACATCGAAAAACTAATGGAGGTATATGTAGACGATATGTTAGTAAAAACACAAAGCGAGGAGTCGCTACTATCCGACCTTGCCCAAGTATTCAATACCATAAGAAAGCATGGCATGCGACTTAATCCTGCAAAGTGCACCTTCGCAATAGAGGTTGGCAAGTCCTTGGGTTTTAGGCTCACACAAAGAGAAATCGAGGCGAACCTAGATAAATGCCAAGCTATACTCGACATGAAGAGTCCGACATGTGTTAAAGAGGTACATCAACTCAATAGAAGATTGGCAGCCTTGTCCAGATTCCTAGCTGGATCAGTGATGAGCGGATAATTTGTATACTTTTTGGCATTGTTTTTAGTATGCTTTTAGTATGTTTTAGTTAGTTTTTAGTATATTTTTATTAGTTTTTAGTTAAAATTCACTTTTCTGGACTTTACTATGAGTTTGTGTGTTTTTTTGTGATTTCAGGTATTTTCTGGCTGAAATTGAGGGACCTGAGCAAAAATCTGATTCAGAGACTGAAAAGGACTGCAGATGCTGTTGGATTCTGACCTCCCTACATTCGAAGTGGATTTTATGGAGCTACAGAAGCTCAATTGGCGCGCTCTCAACGGCGTTGGAAAGTAGACATCCTAAGATTTCCAGCAATGTATAATTGTCCATACTTTGCCCGAGATTTGATGGCCCAAACTGGCGTTTCAAATTAGCTCAAAACTGCCTGGCGTTAAACGCCGGAACTGGCACAAGAATGGGAGTTAAACGCCCAAACTGGCACAAAAGCTGGCGTTTAACTCCAAGAAAAGTCTCTACACATGAAAGCTTCAATGCTCAGCCCAAGCACACACCAAGTGGGCCCGGAAGTGGATTTTTATGTCATTTACTCATTTCTGTAAACCCTAGGCTACTTGTTCTCTACAAATAGGACCTTTTGCTATTGTATTTTCATCTTTGGACGTCTAGTTCTTAGATCATCTTGGTAGCTATCTTTGAGTAGTTTTATGCTATCTTAGATCATGGGGCTGGCCTCACGGCCATGCCTAGACCTTGTTCTTATATATTTTCAATGGTGGAGTTTCTACACACCATAGATTAAGGTATGGAGCTCTGCTGTACCTCGAGTATTAATGCAATTACTATTGTTCTTCTATTCAATTCAGCTTGTTCTTATTCTAAGATATCACTTGTTCCTCAACTGGATAAATGTGATGATCCGTGACACTCATCATCATTCTCACCTATGAACGTGTGCCTGACAACCACCTCCGTTCTACCTTAGATTGAGTGGATATCTCTTGGATTCCTTAATTAGAATCTTCGTGGTATAAGCTAGAATTGATGGCGGCATTCAAGAGAATCCGGAAGGTCTAAACCTTGTCTGTGGTATTCTGAGTAGGATTCAATGATTGAATGACTGTGACGAGCTTCAAACTCCTGAAGGCTGGGCGTTAGTGACAGATGCAAAAGAATCAATGGATTCTATTCCAACCTGATTGAGAACCGACAGATGATTAGCTGTGCCGTGACAGGGTGCGTTGAACATTTTCACTAAGAAGACGAGATTGTAGCCACTGACAACGGTGATGCCCAACATACAGCTTGCCATGGAAAGGAGTAAGAAGGATTGGATGAAGATAGTAAGAAAGCAGAGAGACGGAAGGGACAAAGCATCTCCATTCGCTTATCTGAAATTCTCACCAATGAATTACATAAGTATCTCTATCTTTATGTTTTATTCATATATCACTTATAACCATTTGAATCTGCCTGACTGAGATTTACAAGGTGACCATAGCTTGTTTCATACCAACAATCTCCGTGGGATCGACCCTTACTCGCGTAAGGTTTATTACTTGGACGACCCAGTGCACTTGCTGGTTAGTTGTGTGAAGTTGTGAAATTATGTTTAGACCATGGTATTGAGCACCAAGTTTTTGGAGCCATTACCGGGGATTGTTTGAGTTGTGAAAAGTAGAGATCACAATTTCGTGCACCAAGTTTTTGGCGCCGTTGCCGGGAATTGTTTTGAGTTTGGACAACTGACGGTTCATCTTGTTGCTTAAATTAGGTATTTTTCTTCAGAGTTCTTAAGAATGAATTCTAGTGTTTCAAGGTGATGTTCTTATCATCACCAAAGCTGATTGATTCTCATCAATTTAGCTCTTGAATGTAATGTCCTGCTGAAGCTTGGCTAGCCATGTCTAATTTCTTTAGACTGAAGCTTTAGACTAACATTGCATGATTCCTGGAATTCTCATTAAGAATTTTGATACCTTTATTTTCTTTTCCACTTAATTTTCGAAAAATCCAAAAAAAAATTTACAAAATCATAAAATCCAAAAATATTCTCATGTTTCTTGTTGAGTCTAGTGTCTCATTTTAAATTTGGCGTCAATTGCATGTTTCTGTTCTTCTTGCATTCATTCATGTGTCTTAAGTGATCTTCAAGATGTTCTTGATGATTTCCTTCCTCTGATCTTTGAATTCTCTTGACTTGAGTGTTTTGTTGTTTCTCATATGCATTCTCATTTGTTAGTGTCAATAGTATACAAACTTCTAAGTTTGGTGTCTTGCATGCATTGTTATTTGATTTTAGTTACATTTTGATTATTAAAAATCCAAAAAAAAATTTTTATTTGTGCCTTTTCAAGTCAATAATACAGAGAATTGAAGATTCAGAACACACAGTAGAGGAATTACACAAAAAAGATGGGCGTTCAAAACGCCCAGTGAAGAAGGGCAAACTGGCGTTTAAACGCCAGCCAGGGTGCCTGGCTGGGCGTTTAACGCCCAAAAGGGTAGTGTTTTGGGCGTTAAACGCCAGAATGTGCACCATTCTGGGCGTTTAACGCCAGGATAGCACAAGAGGGAAGATTCTGTTTTTAATTCAAATTTTTTTAGGTTTTCAAAATTTTTCAAAATCAAATCTTTTTCAATCAAATCTTTTTCAAAATCAATTTCTTTCCATTTTCAAAAAATACTTGCTATCAATTAATGATTTGATTCAACATTTCAAGTATGTTGCCTTTTCTATTGAGAAAGGTTTAATGTTTGAATCATATCTTTTCTTGTTAGCCAAGTAATTAATTTTTAAAATCAAATCTTTTTTGTTTTGCAAATCATATCTTCTCAATCACATCTTTTTAAAACCATAACTTCTCAATCATATCTTCTTAATCATATCTTTTTCAAAATAGTTTTCAATCATATCTTTTTGATTTCTAATTTCAAAATCTTTTTCAAAAATCACTTGATTTCTTTTCCACTCTTAGTTTTCGAAAATCAATTAGTATTTTTCAAAATGTTTTTTAAAATCTTTTACTTAATTTTCGAAAATTTCTTCCCCTCTTCTCACATCCTTCTATTTATGGACTAACACTATTCCTCAATGAACAATTCGAACTCCATCTCTCTTGATAAGTTCGAATTCTTCTACTTCTTCTTTCTATTTTTCTTTTCCTCTGACACCTCAAGGAGTCTCTATACTGTGACATAGAGGATTCCATACTTTCTTGTTCTCTTCTCTTTCATATGAGCAAGAGAAAAGACAAAAGCATTCTTGTTGAGGCTGACCCTGAACTTGAAAGAACCTTGAAGCGAAAGCTAAGAGAAGCTAAGGCACAACTCTCTGTAGAGGACCTAACAGAAATCTTCAAAGAAGAAGAACCCATGGCAGCCGAAAACAACAACAATGCCAACAATGCAAGGAAGGTGCTGGGTGACTTTACTGCACCTACTCCCGACTTCTATGGGAGAAGCATCTCTATCCCTGCCATTGGAGCAAACAACTTTGAGCTTAAGCCTCAATTAGTTTCTCTAATGCAATAGAATTGCAAGTTCCACGGACTTCCATTGGAAGATCTTCATCAGTTCTTAGCTGAATTCTTGCAAATCTGTGACACTGTCAAGACCAATGGGGTTGACCCTGAGGTCTACAGACTTATGCTATTCCCTTTTGGTGTAAGAGACAGAGCTAGGATTTGGTTGGACTCACAACCTAAAGAAAGCCTGAACTCTTGGGAAAAGCTAGTCAATGCCTTCTTGGCAAAGTTCTTTCCACCTCAAAAATTGAGTAAGCTTAGAGTGGAAGTCCAAACCTTCAGACAGAAGGAAGGTGAATCCCTCTATGAAGCTTGGGAAAGATACAAACAATTGATCAGAAAGTGTCCTTCTGACATGCTTTCTGAATGGAGCATCATAGGTATCTTCTATGATGGTCTGTCTGAACTGTCCAAGATGTCTTTGGATAGCTCTGCTGGAGGATTTCTTCATCTGAAGAAGATGCCTACAGAAGCTCAAGAACTAATTGAAATGGTTGCAAATAACCAATTCATGTACACTTCTGAAAGGAATCCTGTGAACAATGGGACAAATCAGAAGAAAGGAGTTCTTGAGATTGATACTCTGAATGCCATATTGGCTCAGAACAAAATATTGACTCAGCAAGTCAATTTGATTTCTCAAAGTCTGTCTGGAATGCAAGCTGCACCAAGCAGTACTAAGGACGCTTCATTTGAAGAAGAAGCTTATGATCCTGAGAACCCTTCAATGGAAGAGGTGAATTACATGGGAGAACCCTATGGAAACACCTATAATTCTTCATGGAGAAATCATCCAAATCTCTCATGGAAGGATCAACAGAGACCTCAACAAGGTTTCAACAACAATAATGGTGGAAGAAACAGGTTTAGCAATGGCAAGCCTTTTCTATCATCTTCTCAGCAACAGACAGAGAATTCTAAGCAGAACCACTCTGACTTAGCAACCATGGTCTCTGATCTAATCAAAACCACTCAAAGTTTCATGACTGAAACAAGGTCCTCCATTAGGAATTTGGAGGCACAAGTGGGTCAGCTGAGCAAGAAAATTACTGAACTCCCTCCTAGTACTCTTCCAAGCAATACAGAAGAGAATCCAAAAGGAGAATGCAATGCCATTAACATGACCTACATGGCCGAACTAGGAGAGGAGGAAGAGGCAATGAACGCCACTGAGGAAGACCTCAATGGACGCCCACTGGCCTCCAATGAGTTCCCTAATGAGGAACCATGGGAATCTGAGGCTCACACTGAGACCATAGAGATCCCATTGGATTTACTTCTGCCATTCATGAGCTCTGATGAGTATTCTTCCTCTGAAGAGGATGAATATGTCACTGAAGAGCAAGTTGCTAAATACCTTGGAGCAATCATGAAGCTAAATGACAAGTTATTTGGTAATGAGACTTGGGAGGATGAATCCCTTTGCTCACCAAAGAACTGGATGACTTGTCTAGGCAGAGATTACCTCAAAAGAGACAGGATCCTGGGAAGTTTTTAATACCTTGTACCATAGGCACCATGACCTTTAAGAAGGCTCTGTGTGACCTAGGGTCAAGCATAAACCTCATGCCTCTCTCTGTAATGGAGAAGCTAGGGATCTTTGAGATACAAGCTGCAAGAATCTCACTAGAGATGGAAGACAATTCAAGAAAACAAGCTTATGGACTTGTAGAGGATGTTTTGGTAAAGATTGAAGACTATTACATCCCTGCTGATTTCATAGTCCTAGAGACTGGGAAGTGCATGGATGAATCCATCATCCTTGGCAGACCCTTCCTAGCCACAGCAAAGGCTGTGATTTATGTTGACAGAGGAGAATTGATCATTCAAGTGAATAAATAATCCCTTGTGTTTAAGGCTCAAGGATACCCCTCTGTTACCATGGAGAGAAAGCATGAAAAGCTTCTCTCAAAACAGAGTCAAACAGAGCCCCCACAGTCAAACTCTAAGTTTGGTGTTGGGAGGCCACAACCAACTTCTAAGTTTGGTGTTGAACCCCCACATTCAAACTCTAAGTTTGGTGTTAGGAGGTTCCAACATTGCTCTGAGCATCTCTGAGGCTCCATGAGAGCCCACTGTCAAGCTACTGACATTAAAGAAGCGCTTGTTGGGAGGCAATCCAATGTTATATTTAATCCATTTTCCTTTGTTATTTCATGTTTTCTGTAGGTTGATGATCATGAGAAGTCACAAAATCAATTGAAAAAGCAAAAATAGAATGAAAAATAGAAAGAAAAACAGCACACCCTGGAGAAAGATCTTGCTGGCGTTTAAACGCCAGTAAGGGCAGCAAATGGGCGTTTAACGCCCAGTCTGGCACCATTCTGGGCGTTTAACGCCAGAAAAGGGCACCAGACTGGCGTTAAACGCCAGAAAAGGGCAAGAAGTTGGCGTTAAACGCCAGAAATGGGCACCAGCCCGGCGTTTAACGCCAGAATTGGCACAGAGAGCATTTTTGCTCGCCACTTGGTGCAGGGATGACTTTTCCTTGACACCTCAGGATCTGTGGACCCCACAGGATCCCCACCTACCCCACCACTCTCTCTCTTCTTCACCCATTCACCAATCACCTCAACACCTCTTCCCCAAAAACCCTTTACCGATCAAATCCCACTATTCTCTTCACCACTCATATCTATCCTTCATAAAACCCCACCTACCTCACCATTCAAATTTAAACCACTTTCCCTCCCAAACCCACCCTCCCATAGCCGAACCCTACCCCTCTCTCCACCCCCATATAAACCCATCTTCACTCCTTCATTTTCACACACCCTAAACACTACTTCTCCCCCTTTGGCCGAACCATAAAGCCATCTCCATCTCCTCTATTTCTTCTTCTTATACTCTCTTCTTTCTTTTTTTGCTCGAGGACGAGCAAACCTTTTAAGTTTGGTGTGGTAAAAGCATTGCTTTTTATTTTTCCATAACCATTTATGGCATCCAAGGCCGGAGAAACCTCTAGAAAGAGGAAAGGGAAGGCAAAAGCTTTCACCTCCGAGTCATGGGAGATGGAGAGATTCATCTCAAGGGTGCATCAAGACCACTTCTATGAAGTTGTGGCCTTGAAGGAGGTGATCCCCGAGGTCCCTTTTAAACTTAAAAAGAGTGAATATCCGGAGATCCGACATGAGATTCGAAGAAGAGGTTGGGAAGTTCTTACCAACCCCATTCAACAAGTCAGAATCTTAATGGTTCAAGAGTTCTATGCCAATGCATAGATCACCAAGAACCATGATCAAAGTGTGAACCCGGACCCAAAGAATTGGCTTACAATGGTTCGGGGGAAATGCTTAGATTTTAGTCCGGAAAATGTAAGGTTGGCATTCAACTTGCCCATGATGCAAGGAGATGAACACCCTTACACTAGAAGGGTCAACTTTGATCAAAGGTTGGACCATGTCCTCATAGACATCTGTGAAGAAGATGCCTAATAGAAGAGAGATTCAAGAGGGAAGCCGGTTCAACTGAGAAGGCATGACCTCAGGCCCGTGGCTAGGGGATGGTTGGAGTTTATCCAACGCTCAATCATTCCCACTAGCAAATGGTCCGAAGTTACTATAGAGAGAGCCATCATGATTCATAGCATCATGATTGGAGAAGAAGTAGAAGTTCATGAGGTTATAGCCCAAGAACTTTATAAGGTGGCGGACAAGTCCTCTACCTCGGCAAGGTTAGCCTTTCCTCATCTCATTTGTCACCTCTGTTATTCAGTTGGAATTGACATAGAGGGAGACTTCCCCATTGATGAGGACAAGCCCATCACTAAGAAAAGGATGGAGCAAACAAGAGATCCCACTCATCATGAAATTCCTGAGATACCTCACGGGATGCACTTTCCTCCACAAAACTATTAGGAGCAAATCAACACCTCCCTAGGAGAATTGAGTTCCAACATGGGACAACTAAGGGTGGAGCACCAAGAATATTCCATCCTCCTCCATGAAATTAGAGAAGATCAAAGAATCATGAGAGAGGAGCAACAAAGGCAAGGAAGAGACATTGAGGAGCTCAAGCACTCCATAAGATCTTCAAGAGGAAGAACAAGCCGCCATCACTAAGGTGGACCCGTTCTTTAATTTCCTTGTTCTTTATTTTATTGTTTTTCGAATTTTATGCTTATGTTTATCTATGTTTGTGTCTTATGATCATTAGTGTCTTAGTGCCTATGCCTTAAAGTTATGAATGTCCTATGAATCCATCACCTTTCTTAAATGAAAAATGTTCTTAATTGGAAAAGAGAAGAATTGCATGAATTTTGAATTTTATAACAGATTAATTATTTTGATGTGGTGGCAATACTTTTGTTTTCTGAATGTATGCTTAAACAGTACATATGTCTTTTGAATTTGTTGTTCATGAATGTTGGCTCTTGAAAGAATGATGAAAAAGGAGACATGTTACTGAGGATCTAAAAAATCATAAAAATGATTCTTGAAGCAAGAAAAAGCAGTGAATACAAAAAAAAAAAGAGGAGAAAAAAATGAAAAAAAAAAAGGAGAAAAACGAAAAAAAAAAGTTGTGATCCAAGGCAAAAAGAGTGTGCTTAAGAACCTTGGACACCGCTAATTGGGGACTCTAGCAAAGCTGAGTCACAATTTGAAAAGGTTCACCCAATTATGTGTCTGTGGCATGTATGTATCCGATGGTAATACTGGAAGACAGAGTGCTTTGGGCCACGGCCAAGACTCATAAAGTAGCTGTATTCAAGAATCATCATACTTAACTAGGAGAATCAATAACACTATCTGGATTCTGAGTTCCTATAGAAGCCAATCATTCTGAATTTCAAAGGATAGAGTGAGATGCCAAAACTGTTTAGAGGCAAAAAGCTAAAAGCCCCGCTCATCTAATTAATACTGATCTTCATGGATGTTTTTGGAATTCATTGCATATTCTCTTCTCTTTATCTTATTTAATTTTCAGTTTCGTGGGGACAAGCAACAATTTAAGTTTGGTGTTGTGATGAGCGGATAATTTGTACGCTTTTTGGCATTATTTTTAGTATGCTTTTGGTATGTTTTAGTTAATTTTTAGTATATTTTTATTAGTTTTTAGTTAAAATTCACTTTTCTGGACTTTATTATGAGTTTGTCTGTTTTTCTGTGATTTCACGTATTTTCTGGCTGAAATTGAGGGACCTGAGCAAAAATCTGATTCAGAGACTGAAAAGGACTGCAGATGCTGTTGGATTCTGACCTCCCTGCACTCGAAGTGGATTTTCTGGAGCTACAGAAGCCCAATTGGCGCGCTCTCAACGGCGTTGGAAAGTAGACATCCTGGGCTTTCCATCAATGTAATAGTCCATACTTTGCCCGAGATTTGATGGCCCAAACTGGCGTTTCAAATCAGCTCAAAACTGCCCGGCGTTAAACGCCGGAACTGGCACAAGAATGGGAGTTAAACGCCCAAACTGGCACAAAAGCTGGCGTTTAATTCCAAAAAAAGTCTCTACACATGAAAGCTTCAATGCTCAGCCCAAGCACACACCAAGTGCGCCCGGAAGTGGATTTTTATGTCATTTACTCATTTCTGTAAACCCTAGGCTACTAGTTCTCTACAAATAGGACCTTTTGCTATTGTATTTTCATCTTTGGACGTCTAGTTCTTAGATCATCTTGGTAGCTATCTTTGAGTAGTTTTATGCTATCTTAGATCATGGGGCTGGCCTCACGGCCATGCTAGACCTTGTTCTTATGTATTTTCAACGGTGGAATTTCTACACACCATAGATTAAGGTGTGGAGCTCTGCTGTACCTTGAGTATTAATGCAATTACTATTGTTCTTCTATTCAATTCAGCTTGTTCTTATTCTAAGATATCACTTGTTCCTCAACTGGATGAATGTGATGATCCGTGACACTCATCATCATTCTCACCTATGAACGTGTGCCTGACAACCACCTCCGTTCTACCTTAGATTGAGTGGATATCTCTTGGATTCCTTAATTAGAATATTCGTGGTATAAGCTAGAATTGATGGCGGCATTCAAGAGAATCCGGATGGTCTAAACCTTGTCTGTGGTATTCTGAGTAGGATTCAATGATTGAATGACTGTGACGAGCTTCAAACTCCTGAAGGCTAGGCGTTAGTGACAGACACAAAAGAATCAATGGATTCTATTCCAACCTGATTGAGAACCGACAGATGATTAGCCGTGCCGTGACAGGGTGCGTTGAACATTTTCACTGAGAGGACGGGATTGTAGCCACTGACAATGGTGATGCCCAACATACAGCTTGCCATGGAAAGGAGTAAGAAGGATTGGATGAAGACAGTAGGAAAGCAGAGAGACGGAAGGGACAAAGCATCTCCATTCGCTTATCTGAAATTCTCACCAATGAATTACATAAGTATCTCTATCTTTATGTTTTATTCATATATCACTTATAACCATTTGAATCTGCCTGACTGAGATTTACAAGGTGACCATAGCTTGCTTCATACCAACAATCTCCGTGGGATCGACCCTTACTCGCGTAAGGTTTATTACTTGGACGACCCAGTGCACTTGCTGGTTAGTTGTGCGAAGTTGTGAAATTATGTTTAGACCATGGTATTGAGCACCAACTTTTTGGAGCCATTACCGGGGATTGTTTGAGTTGTGAAAAGTAGATATCACAATTTCATGCACCAATCAGCAATAAGATCTCTCCCCTTCTATGTCACCCTACGGAAGGGAAAGAGGTTTGAATGGATGGCGGAGTGCAAACAAGCCTTCCAGGATTTCAAAAGATTCCTAGGACAACCACTTATTCTAACCCAGCCATGGGAAGGATAACCGCTTGTATCGTACCTCATGGTAAGAAATCGGGCAGTAGCTTCGGCACTGATCCGAGAAGATGACAGCGGACAACAACCCATATATTCATCAGCAAAGCACTACAGAGGTCCGAATTGAACTATCAAAACATAGAAAAATTCTCCTATGCACTCATACTAACATCTCGACGACTTCGCCCATATTTCCAAGCCCACAGTATCAGGGTTCGGACCAACCAGCCCATAAAAGGCATTCTATAAAAAACGGATTTAGCAGGAAGAATCTTGCAATGGGCAGTCGAGTTATCCGAATTTGACCTTCAATTTGAAACTCAGACAGCCATCAAATCACAATACCTGGCTGACTTCATGCGGAGTTTACGAACACACCGGAAATCTCTATAGAGTGGAATCTCTACGTAGACGGTTCCTCAAACTAAACTGGAAGTGGCGCAAGCGTGATAATAGAAAGCAATTAGGGAACCCAAATTGAACTTTCTCTCAAATTCGGGTTCCCTACCTCGAACAACCAAGCCGAATACGTGGCACTACTAGCTGGTTTGAAGCTGGCTATGGAGGTAGGAGCTCAAAAGCTTGTCATCTTCAGCGACTCACAGGTAATCACCTCACAAATAGCAAGGAGCTATCAAGCCAAGGATACCACTATGAAAAAGTACTTGGACAGAACCAAGGAACAGCTCGGACAACTCAAGGAATATGAGGTCCACCATATAGCCTGGGAACAGAATGCTCGAGCTGATGCACTCTCAAAACTAGCCAGCACCAAACCAGGGGGCAACAATAGAAGCCTCATCCAGGAAATGCTGCAGAGCCCGTCAATCTCAGAAGAAGAAAAGGTCCTAGCCATAACAGGGCAGGACCAAGGATGGATGGCTCCCATAATCAGTTACCTCAAGACAGAAATACTGCCTACAGATACAAAGGAAGAAAAAAGGTTAAAACGGTAGGCACAATACTACACCATCATAAATAATACTCTATACAAGAGAGGAATTTCAATACCACTTTTAAAATGTGTGCTGACTTCCAACACAAAAGAAGTATTAGAAGAAGTACACAGCGACATCTGCGACAACCATCTCGGAGCACAGGCTCTTACCAAAAAAAGTACTCTGAGCTGGATTCTATTGGCCAACTCTACAAAAAGAAGCAGTAGAATTCGTAAAGACATGTCCACCATGTCAGAAACATGCCAACTTTCACATTGCCCCACCAGAAGAGTTTATCAGCGTAACCTCACCCTGACCATTCGCAAAATGGGGACTCGACCTTCTCGGTCCCTTCCCTCAAAGATTCGGGCAAGTCAAATTCCTCATCGTGGGGGTAGACTATTTCACAAAATAGATTGAGGCGGAACCCCTAGCTAATGCCACTGCCAAAAAAAGTTGGAAATTTCTATATAGAAACATCGTCACAAGGTTTGGGTCCCATACTCCATCACCACAGGCAATGGCACTCAATTTACAGATGTAGGCTTCGGGAAATTGGTGGCCAATCTGAACATAAAACATCAGTTCACATCCGTAGAACACCCCCAGGCCAATGGACAAGCAGAAGCTGCTAACAAGGACATATTAGCCGGGTTAAAACGGAGATTACAGGATGTAAAGGGAGCCTGGGCTGCAGAGCTCCCGCAATTCCTATGGGCATATCAGACAACTCCGCACTCTACCACAAGGGAATCACCTTTCCGATTAGCTTATGGAATGAAGGCAATGATTCCAGTGGAGGTCGAAGAAGGATCACCCAGAGTGATCCACTACAGTAAAGAGGCCAACTCCCAACTTCAAAGGGAAGAACTTGACCTACTTCCAGAAATCTGAGAAAGAGCTCGGATCAGGGAAGAGGCAGTAAAACATCAAACGGCTTCAAGATACAATCAAAAGGTAGTGCCGCGAGGTTTTGCCGAGAACGACCTCGTCCTAATCCGAAATGACATCGAAATAACTCGACCTGGAGAAGGAAAGCTGGCAGCAAACTGGAAGGGACCCTATTGAGTCATAGAAGTACTCAGAAGAGGCCACTACAAGCTATCCGAACTCAAAGGGCGAGAGCTCCCAAGGTCATGGCACGCCTGCAACTTAAGAAGGTACTACAGTTAGGAGGTAGTAAAGGATCTTAGGATGAGTGCACTCTTTTTCCTTAAAAAGGTTTTTTAACGAGGCACCAAACCAAAATCCATGAAATACCTAACTTAGAGGGGTAAAACTCCCACATGTATATATTTGCATATTTTCTTTTTGAATAAAGTTTTTTCAGATTTTCTACAAATCTTTTATCAAGACACATTAATCTGAAACGCAAAATTTTATCACCCGATTATAAAGCTACAGATCGGCAAAAGTGAAAATTAAATTCACTGCCCGATCACGATAAAGACCAACAAAGATGAAAATTGAATTCATCAAAGGTCGACCAAGCGAGGATCAAACCCAATTTCTAAAAAATCGGCAAAGATGAAAAGCGACAAAATAGATTAAATGCAAGATGTTATCGCAAGTGACCCATAGGTAAGGACTTGACGAGGTCTTAATAAAAATGGGTTGCTAAAAAATAAATTAAAAGACGGACCGACATGAAGAAATCGGACCAGTCAACCACAAATAACCAAAGTTATAAAAAGTAAACCCCTGGAAAGAGGCCTGGCCAGCCCTAAAAAAGAGGATTACTAGAAATAACTTAAGAGGGACCGACATGATGAAGTCGGCCCAAATTAAAAAAGTTATAAAAAGTAATCCATAAAAGAGACCTGACCCAGGTCCAAAGAAAATGGATTACTAGAAATAACTTAAGAGGGACCGACATGATGAAGTCGGCCCAAACTAAAAAAGTTATAAAAGGTAATCCATAAAAGAGACCTGGCCCAGGTCCAAAAAAAAATGGATTACTAGAAATAACTTAAGAGGGACCAACATGATGAAGTCGGTCCAAACTAAAAAAGTTATAAAAAGTAATCCATAAAAGAGGCATGACCCAGGTCCAAAAAAAATGGATTACTAGAAATAACTTAAGAGGGACCGACATGATGAAGTCGACCCAAACTAAAAAAGTTATAAAAAGTAATCCATAAAAGAGACCTGACCCAGGTCCAAAAAAAAAAAGATTACTAGAAATAACTTAAGAGGGACCAACATGATGAAGTCGGCCTAAACTAAAAAAGTTATAAAAAGTAATCCATTAAAAGGACCTAACCCAGGTCCAAAGAAAATGGATTCCTAGAAATAACTTAAGAGGGACTGACATGATGAAGTCGGCCCAAACTAAAAATAACTCCAAAAAAGAAGTCGGACAACAGAAGGCAGGCGCTACACGGAACCCGAGTCAGACCAAGAAAGCTATGAAAATCAAACTACCAGCACCACATCAGCAAATGTGAAAAAAATTAGCTACACAAAGCTAGACAAAAAACAAAAACACTAAGAGGATCAAAAGAGATTGGACAACAAAGCCCCAACACTCTCAAGATCCCCTAAGCTTTCAAGAAAGATGCAGACTAGCATATCGCAAAAAGAAACAAATTCATCATCATAATCAAGCTCCAGAGGCCACCCGAAGCCGACCCCAAGAGGCTTGAAAAACTACCTTCGATTTTTCAAAGTAAAGTTGCTAAAAAAGCAACTAAAGTATCCAGACGTTAAGACAAAAAAACTACAAAATAAGAGAATTCAAAAGCCCACAGGCCGGGCTATACACAAATACATCAGAAATAATCAAAGAGGATCCAAAGATTTCCCAGTAGCAACATTCCGGGGTGAAGGAGGACGGGTCTGAAGAGGCACCGCATCTACCGTCCCATCATCCCGGTTCAGGATCTAAACTTCAGGATCAGACTCAGGCTAAGTGACCTCAGCTGCCTGAGTTAAAGAGAGTGGCGTAACGGAGGCTTTGGTAGCAGGAACAGGAGGAAGGTCGACTTTATCATCATCAGGGTCATCTGGGACAATCTTACCATCTTTTACGATGTTGTCCAAGCTGAAAAGAGTAAGGTCAAGATCGGGCACAAGAACTTGAACTTGGTCCCTTAGATTCTCATAAGTAGCATTTACACTACCCACAAGATGACCCTGGAGCTTGGCATAATCAGCTCGGGTAGACTCCAACTCCTCCCTAAGACCCATCATCTCCCTGTAAGTCGTAACATAGCTCTACTTATGCTTCAAAGCCATATCTTCATACAACTTGGAAGAAGCTGCCAAGGCAACAGCCCGAGTCTTCTCCCCATCCAACTTTTTCTCCAACTTGGCCACTTTCACCTCGAGCTCCTCCTTCAAGCCCTTAATCCGATCAAATTATGACTTGGCCTCCTCCATAAAGGCCTTTATAGCATGGATAGGAAGATCTTGAGCGGTCCGGTATAAAGCTGCTCCCATGTGTGCCAGTTTAACGCCACTCCGAGTGATAAAATCCAAATGATGAAGAATGGATACATCATCTGTAGGCATGACACCATAAGGAGCAATTTGTTGATCAACAAACCCGACAGCATCAAAGTCGGGAGCATCTAGATTCAAAGGCTCGACAGTCCGGGGTCTTTTTGGAGGAGGAACAGCAGTAGGAGAAGAAGTAGCAGTAGAGGTCTGGGGAGGATCAACTAAATGGACCTGAGGTGTTGGGATCACCCTCCTCGGCCCAGTAGAACTCGAGATCGGTCTCTTAGGAGGAACTTGAGAAGATCCCTCCCCTACAGCCTTGGCCGAAATATTCTGCGCAGCAAAACAGGTTACAAGCTAGAAATAAAAGAAAAAAAACAAAGTAAAACAAGATAAAAGGAAGTCGGTCACTACCCAACTCAGCTCGGACAAGAGAAGGGTCCCCTAAAGATCTCTTTGTATCGAGATGAGGAGGTGATGAGCGGATATTTTATACGATTTTTGGGGGTAATTTCATGTAAAATTTAGTATGTTTTAGTTAGTTTTTAGTATAATTTTATTACTTTTTAGGCAAAATTCATATTTCTGGACTTTACTATGAGTTTTTGTATTTTTTTGTGATTTTAGGTATTTTTTGGCTGAAATTAAGGGAGCTAAGCAAAAATCTGATTCAGGCTGAAAAAGGACTGCGAATGCTATTGGATTCAGACCTCCCTGCACTCGGAATGGATTTTTTGGAGCTAAAGGAGTCCAATTGGCGCGCTCTTAATTGGGTTAGAAAGTAGACATCCAAGGCTTTCCAGAAATATATCATAGTCCATACTTTGCGTGAAGATAGACGACGTAAACTGGCGTTCAACGCCAGTTCCATGTTGCAGTTTGGTGTTCAGCGCCAGAAACAGGTTGCAAGTTGGAGTTCAACGCCAGAAACAGGTTACAACCTGGCGTTCAACTCCAGAAACAGCCCAGGCATGTGAGAAGCTTAAGTCTCAGCCCCAGCACACACCAAGTGGGCCCCAGAAGTGGATTTCTGCACTATCCATCCTAGTTTACTCATTTTCTGTAAACCTAGGTTACTAGTTTAGTATTTAAACAACTTTTAGAGATTTATTTTGTATCTCATGACATTTTTAGATCTGAATTTTATACTCTTTGACGGCATGAGTCTCTAAACTCCATTTTTGGGGGTGAGGAGCTCTGCAGCGTCTCGATGAATTAATGCAATTATTTATGTTTTCCATTCAAACATGCTTGTTCCTATCTAAGATGTTCATTCACGCTTCACTATGAAGAAGGTGATGATCCATGACACTCATCACCTTTCTCAATCCATGAACGTGTGCCTGACAACCACCTCCGTTCTACATTAGATTGAATGAGTATCTCTTAGATTCCTTAATCAGAATCTTCGTGGTATAAGCTAGAATTGTTGGCGGCATTCATGAGGATCCGAAAAGTCTAAACCTTGTCTGTGGTATTCTGAGTAGGATTCTGGGATTGGATGACTGTGATGAGCTTCAAACTCGCGAGTCTTGGGCGTAGTGACAGACGCAAAAGGATCAATGGATCCTATTCTGACATGATCAAGAACCAACAGATGATTAGCCGTGCTGTGACAGAGCATTTGGACCATTTTCACTGAGAGGATGGGAGGTAGCCATTGACAACGGTGGCACCCTACATACAGCTTGCCATGGAAGGAGCCTTGCATTTATGAAAGTGAGAAAGCATTATGTTACAGGAATTCTGAAGACAAAGCATCTCCAAAACTCCAACATATTCTCCATTATTGAGTAACAATTACTTATTCCAAACACTTTCACTTTTTACAATTAAATTCAAAGAACCTTATTGGCATCCTGACTAAGATTAATAAGATAACCATAGCTTGCTTCATACCAACAATCTCCGTGGGATCGACCCTTACTCACGTAAGGTATTACTTGGACGACCCGGTGCACTTGCTGGTTAGTTGTGCAGATTGCAAAAGTGTGATTGTAATTTCGTGCACCAAGTTTTTGGCGCCGTTGCCAGGGATTGTTTGAGTTTGAACAACTAACGGTGAATCTTGTTGCTTAGATTAGGAAAAATTTATCTTTTTTTTTCACTAGAATTGCATCTTTTATTATCCCTTTTAAAAACCTTTTCAAAAATATTATTTTTCTTTATTAATTTTTAGTTTTTCTGTGAAGTTTAGTGTCATGTTTTAAGTTTGGTGTCAATTGCATGCTTTTCTTTGTCTTTCAATTTTCAAATTGCATGTTCTTTGTTTTTCCTTGATCTTCAAATTGTTCTTGTCAATTTTTCTTATTTGATCTTTGGTTTTTCTTTTTCTGTGTGTTTTCGTGTTTTCCTTGTACTTTTTTAAAATATTAGTTTTCAAAAATATTTTTTATACAATATTAAAACACGTTACATTTATAGCTCAGTTGGCTAAAGCATTGGCTTATGTTCTTGGCAATTGGTTATCTTCTTTTTTAAATATTTTTCAAAAATAATTTTTCTTTGATTGAATCCTGTGCCAAACTTTAAGTTTGGTGTTCTCTTGTTAATTTTCTTTAATTTTTGAAAATTTATTGTGGTTTTCTAAAAATTTTAAGTTTGGTGTTTTATCTTTTGTTCTTGTTGTTCTTATGAGTCTTCAAAGTGTTCTTGAGTCTTCCTTATGTTTTGATCTTAAAATTTTTAAGTTTGGTGTTCCTTGGTGTTTTTCCTCCAAAATTTTTGAAAGCAAGGAACATTAGATCTAAAAATTTTAAGTCTTGTTTCTTTTGTGTGTTTCTCTCTTTCCTAGTAAAATTAAAAAAAAATACCTTCTCCTTTAATCTCTCATAATTTTCGAATTACTTGGGTTGACTTGGTCAAAATTTTTCAAATCATATCTTTTTCAAAAATATCCTATCCACTTTCTCTCTCCTCACTTTTTCGAAAATCTTCATAAAATATTTTTAAATTCCTTTTTTATTTTTTTCTTATTTTTTTTAATTTTAATGTCATCTTTATTTTATTTTATTTTATTTTATTATTTCGAAATTTTTATATATAGTAAAATAAATAAAATAAATTCACATCATCTCCCTTTCTCCATTATGGACTTAAGTGGAAATGAACAGTCCAGAAGGACTCTGGGGTCATATGCTAACCCCACTACTGCTTCATATGGGAGTAGTATCTGTATACCCTCCATTGGAGTTAGTAGTTTTGAGTTGAACCCTCAGCTCATTATCATGGTGCAGCAAAGTTGTCAGTATTCCGGTTTTCCACAGGAAGAACCTATAGAGTTTCTGGCATAGTTTTTACAAATTGCTGACACAGTACATGATAAAGAAGTAGATCAGGATGTCTATAGATTGTTACTATTTCCATTTGCTGTAAAAGACCAAGCTAAGAGGTGGTTAAACAACCAACCTAAGGACAACATAAAGACATGGAAACAGCTGTCAGAAAAATTCCTGAAGCACTATTTTCCTCCAAAACGGATGACACAGCTAAGGCTGAGCATCCAAGGCTTCAAACAAGGAGATAATGAATCCCTTTATGATGCCTGGGAGAGATATAGAGAGATGCTAAGAAAATACCCCTCTGAAATGTTTTCAGAGTGGGTGCAGTTAGACATCTTCTATTATGGGCTTACAGAGAGAGCTCAGACTTCTCTAGACCACTCAGCTGGTGGGTCTATACATATGAGAAAGACAATAGAAGAAGCTCAAGAGCTTATTGATACATTTGCCAGAAATCAGCATCTGTACCTAAGCAGTGAACCTTCCATCAACAAATAGGCTAAAACAGTAACTGTTGAACTCAGTCCTACAGAACAAGTTACTGAATTCAATCAACAACTAGATTTTCTAACAAAACAGCTAGCCGAATTCAAGGAGATACTACAAGAGACAAGAATGGCTAATATGAATATGGAAGTGCAGCTAAAGCAAACAGAACAGTAGTTATCAAAACAAATAACAGAAGAGTGCCAAGCAGTTCAATCAAGAAGTGGGAAAATATTAAATACCTCACTTCAAGGTAGCAGGAAGCCAAGAAATGAACAAACTGCTACCCAAAATCCCTCTGAGGACAGTCAGAGCCCAGAGAGGAATAATTCTGGCACTCAAACGCCAGAAAAAGAATGGAGAGCTGGCGTTGAACGCCTAACCCATGCTCAGTCCTGGCGTTCAACACCAGAAACAGGCAAGGAATTAGCGTTGAACGCCCAAAGGAAGCACGGTTCTGGCATTCAGACGTCAAAAACAGGTAAGGAGTTGGCGTCTAACGCCACTCCAGCTTCCACCCCTGGCATTCAAACGCCAGTGGGAGATCAGACACATACAAGTGCTGATAGCAACCTCTCTAAAAAGGCTTCTCAATCCACATCTGTAGGCAATAAACCTACAGCAACTAAGGTTGAGGAATACAAAGCCAAAATGCCTTATCCTCAGAAACTCCGCCAAGCGGAACAGGATAAGCAATTTGCCCGCTTTGCAAACCACCTCAGGACTCTTGAAATAAAGATTTCGTTTGCAGAGGCACTTGAGCAAATACCCTCTTATGCTAAGTTCATGAAAGAGATCTTAAGTCATAAGAAGGATTGGAGGGAAACTGAGAAAGTTTACCTCACTGAAGAATGCAGTGCAGTCATTCTGAAAAGCTTACCTGAGAAGCTTAAAGATCCCAGAAGCTTTATGATACCATGCACATTAGAAGGTACTTGTACCAAGCAAGCTCTATGTGATCTTGGGGCAAGTATCAACTTAATACCTGTATCTACTATCAAAAAGCTTGGATTGACTGATGAAGTCAAACCAATCCGGATATGTCTCCAACTTGCTGATGGTTCCATTAAACACCCATCAGGCGTGATTGAAGACATGATTGTCAAAGTTGGGCCATTTGTCTTTTTCACTGACTTTGTGGTGCTGGAAATGGAAGAGCACAAGAGTGCAACTCTCATTCTAAGAAGACCTTTCCTAGGAACTGGACGAACCCTTATTGACGTCCAAAAAGGGGAACTAACCCTGAGAGTCAATGAGGACGAGTTTAAGTTAAATGTTGTCAAAGCTATGCAACATCCAGACACCCAAAATGACTGCATAAGCATTGATATTATTGACTCTCTGGTAAAAGAGGTCAATATGACTGAGAGTCTCGAATCAGAGCTAGAGGATATCTTTAAAGATACTCAGCTTGATCTGGAGGAACCAGAGAGAATAATAGAATCTCTAAAAATCCCTCAGGATGAGGAGAAACCTCCTAAACCCGAGCTCAAACCATTACCACCATTCCTGAAATATGCATTTCTGGGAGAAGGTGACACTTTTCCTGTAATCATAAGCTCTACCTTAGAGCCACAGGAAGAGAAAGCACTAATTCAAGTGCTAAAGACACACAAGACAGCTCTTGGGTGGTCCATCAGTGATCTTAAAGGCATTAGCCCAGCCAGATGCATGCACAAGATCCTATTGGAGGATGATGCTAAGCCAGTGGTTCAACCACAGAGGCGGCTAAATCTAGCCATGAAGGAGGTGATGCAGAAGGAGGTCACTAAATTACTAGAGGCTGTGATTATTTATCTTATTTCTGATAGCCCCTGGGTAAGCCCTGTCCAAGTCATCCCTAAGAAGGGTGGCATGACAGTGGTTCATAATGAAAAAATGAACTGGTTCCTACAAGAATAGTTACAGGGTGGCGTATGTGTATTGATTACAGAAGGCTCAATACAGCTACCAGAAAGGATCATTTTCCTTTACCATTCATAGACTAGATGCTAGAAAGACTAGCAATTCATGAATACTACTGCTTCCTGGATGGATATTCAGGTTATAATTAAATTGCAGTAGATCCCCAAGATCAAGAGAAAACAGCATTCACATACCCATCTGGAGTATTTGCATACAGAAGGATGCCATTTGGTCTGTGCAATGCACCTGCAACCTTTCAAAGATGCATGCTCTCTATTTTCTCTGATATGGTGGAAAATTTTCTGGAAGTCTTCATGAATGACTTTTCAGTGTTTGGAGACTCATTCAGCTCCTGTCTTGACCATCTAGCACTTGTTCTAAAGAGATGCCAAGAGACTAATCTGGTTTTAAACTGGGAGAAATGTCACTTTATGGTGACTGAAGGAATTGTCCTTGGGCACAAAATTTTGAACAAAGGAATAGAGGTAGATCAAGCTAAGGTGGAGGTAATTGAAAAATTACCACCACCTGCCAATGTTAAGGAAATCAGAAGCTTTCTGGGGCATGCAGGATTCTATAGGAGGTTTATAAAATATTTTTCAAAAATCGCCAAACCTCTGAGTAATCTGCTAGTTGCTGACATGCCATTTATCTTTGATAAAGAGTGTCTGCAGGCATTTGAGACTCTAAAAGCTAAGCTGGTCACAGCACCAGTCATCTATGCACCAGACTGGGCATTACCATTTGAACTAATGTGTGATGCTAGTGACCATGCCATTGGTACAGTATTAGAACAAAGGCATGACAAGCTTCTGCACATCATTTACTATGCCAGTCGTGTTTTAAATGATGCACAGAAGAACTACACAACCATAGAAAAAGAGTTACTTGCAGTGGTTTACACCATTGACAAGTTCAGATCTTATTTAGTAGGATCAAAAGTGATTGTATACACTGACCATGCTGCTCTTAAATATCTACTCATAAAGCAGGATTCAAAATCCAGACTCATCAGATGGGTGTTGCTTCTGCAGGAATTTGATATAGAAATAAGAGACAGAAAAGGGACAGAGAACCAAGTAGCAGATCATCTGTCCCGAATAGAACCAGTAGAAGGGGCGTCCCTCCCTCTTACTGAAATCTCTGAAAACTTTCCAGATGAGCACCTCTTTGCCATCCAGGAAGAGCCATGGTTAGCAGACATTGCAAACTACAAGGCAGTGAGATTCATACCCAAAGAGTACAATAGGTAATAAACAAAGAAATTGATCACGGATGCAAAGTACTATCTTTGGGATGAACCATATCTCTTCAAGAGATGTGCAGACGGAGTAATCCGTAGATGTGTGCCTAAAGAAGAAGCACAGAAGATCCTCTGGTACTACCATGGATCACAGTATGAAGGATATTTTGGAAGTGAGCGAACAGCTACAAGAGTACTCCAATGTGGCTTCTACTGGCCTACTCTCTATAAAGACTCCCGAGTGTTTGTACTTAATTGTGACAGTTGCCAAAGATCTAGCAATCTGTCTCACAGTTATGCCATGCCTCAACAGGGGATCTTGGAGATTGAGTTGTTTGATATATGGGGTATTGACTTCATGGGACCTTTCCCACCATCATACTCAAACACTTATATTCTGGTGGCAGTGGATTATGTATCCAAATGGGTGGAAGCTATTGCAACACCCACTAATGATACTAAGACAGTGCTGAAATTCCTCCAGAAACACATCTTCAGCAGATTTGGTATCCCTAGAGTACTAATCAGTGATGGGGGCACTCATTTCTGCAATAAACAGCTTTACTCTGCTTTGGTTCGATATGGAGTTAGCCACAAGGTAGCTACTCCATATCATCCACAGACAAATGGGCAAGCTGAAGTCTCTAATAGAGAACTTAAAAGAATCCTGGAACGGACTGTGATTAATCGTAGAAGGGATTGGGCAAGAAGCTTGGATGATGCTCTGTGGGCATACAGAACAGCATTCAAGACACCTATAGGAACTTCTCCATACCAGCTGGTGTATGGAAAAGCCTGTCACTTGCCAGTGGAACTGGAACATAAGGCCTATAGGGCAACCAGATTCCTAAACCTTGATGCCAAGTTAGCTGGAAAAAAACGATTGCTCCAGTTAAATGAGCTAGAGGAATTCAGACTCAATGCTTTCGAAAATGCAAAAATTTACAAAGAGAAGGCAAAAAGATGGCATGATAAGAAACTGTCATCCAGAGTCTTTGAGCCAGGGCAGAAAGTTCTGCTGTTTAATTCTAGGCTCAGATTATTTCCCGGAAAATTGAAGTCCCGGTGGAGAAGCCCATATGTGATTACAAGTATATCACCATATGGATACGTGGAGCTTCAGGATAATGATTCTAACAGAAAGTTCATTGTTAATGGACAGAGAGTTAAACATTATCTTGAAAGAAATTTTGAGCAAGAATGCTCAAAACTGAGACTTGATTAAAGCTCAGTATTAGTCCAGCTAAAGACAATAAAGAAGCGCTTGCTGGGAGGCAACCCAACCATCTACAAAGCTTATTTGTCAATTAATTGATTTTTACAGGTTTATGTCAATTATCTTCAAGGTAAAATAGCAATTGCTTGAGTTCACAGAGTTACAGAAGGATTTAGAGGATAAAACAGCAAAAAGAAGCTCACTGGTGCGAACAAAGCCAGTAAGAGCTGTTTTAGGCGCTGAACACCTAAAAGAAGCACTTACTGGGCGTTCAACGCCAGTAAGGATAGCCATCTGGGCGTTAAACACCAGAAAGAAGCATCTTCTGGGCGTTGAACGCTAGAAAGAAGCACCTTCTGGGCGTTCAACGCCAGATTTATAGCGTCTTGGGCGTTCAGAAAAACGCCCAGTGACAAAGGAGTTCCTGGCATTCAACGCCAGCTAGAAGCAACAGCTGGGCGTTGAACGCCCAGGAGAAGCTGCAAATGGGCATTAAACGCCCAAAATATGCAGCGTTTGGGCGTTTAATGCCAGGATTGTGGGGAGGAGGTAATTTCGTTTTTAATTCACATTTCTTAAAATTTTTATATTCCAATTCATGATTTCTTGCATAAACATGTTACAAACTCTCATCCTTCAATTCCAAAAATTTTAATCCTAATTTCTAAAATCCCTTTTTCAAAAATATCAAATGTATCTTAATTCATAAACACAAATCCTTTTCAAATCCCATCCAACTCCTTTTCAAATTTAAAAAAAAAAAACCTCAATTATCTTTTAAAATCTTTTTCAAAATAAAAATCCAGATTTATCTTTTTCAAATATCATTCACAACTTTTTAATTTTAAATTATATCTTTTTCTTATCATATTTATCTTTTATAAATCATATCTTCTATCTTATCTTCCTTCAAAATTTTCGAAAACCCACCCCCTCCCTTTAAATCCACATTTGGCCTCCCTCCTCTCATCCACCATTCGATACTAGCTATCCTTTTATCCCTCTTCTTTTCTTTCTTTTGCTTGAGGACAAGCAAACATCTAAGTTTGGTGTGTTTATCCGTGATCACTAAACCATATTCACTAATATCATGGCTCCTAAAGGAAAACAACCCACTCCAAGAGGCAAGAAAGAGAGTATTCCAAAATCACTTTGGAATCAAGGGAAGTTCTTAACCAAAGAACATTCAGACCATTACTACAAAATAATGGGTCTAAGGTCAGTGATCCCAGAAGTTAGATTCGATCTGAAAGAAGACGAATATCCGGAGATTCAAGAGCAAATTCGAAACAGGAACTGGGAAGTCCTAGCTAATCCTGAAACAAAGGTGGGAAGAAACATGGTTCAGGAATTCTACGCTAATCTGTGGCAAACAGACAGACAGAGAATATCTGGAACTGCCCTCTATGACTATCGGACTTTGGTCAGAGGAAAGATTGTTCACATTCACCCTGACAAAATCAGGGAGATCTTTAAGCTACCTCAGCTGAAAGATGACCCAGACTCCTTTAATAGGAGAATGATGAGAACAAATAAGGGCCTGGACAAGATTCTAGAGGATATATACATCCCTGGAGCCAGGTGGACCAAGCACTCCACAGACTAGAGGAACATCTAGTTCTCAAAATAAATGTTGTTGAGTCCTAATCTTAGCTTTAATTCTGTGATAGTTGTTCTTATAGGAATTTACCTTAGAAGTTATATACGAGTAGTCGTAATTAGTATATCTATTTTGATTTTATTTCCAATTAAGCTATAATTTATTTTTCTCATCATCATTAAACATGAATAAAATAGTAGATTTTTAGAATAAAGAGGCAATATTTTTTTCGAATTCTTAATAAGAAAAATTCTAATTACTTAGATGTGGTGGCAATACTTTTTGTCCTCTGAATGAATGCTTGAACAGTGCATATTTTTTATATTGAATTTCATAAATGTTAAAATTTTTGGCTTTTGAAAGAATGATGAACAAGAGAAATACTATTGATGATCTGAAAAATCATGAAATTGATTCTTGAAGCAAGAAAAAGCAGTGAAAAAAAAACAAGGAATCATTGGATAAAGAAAAAGAAAAAGCCAATAGCCCTTTATACCAAAAGGCAAGGGTGAAAAGGATCCAAGGCTTTGAGCATCAATGGATAGAAGGGCCCAAGGAAATAAATCTAGGCCTAAGCGGCTAAATTAAGCTGTCCCTAACCATGTACTTGTGGCATGCAGGTCCAAGTGAAAAGCTTGAGACTGAGTGGTTAAAGTCGTGATCCAAGGCAAAAGAGTGTGCTTAAGAACTCTGGACACCTCTAATTGGGGACTTTAGCAAAGCTAAGTCACAATCTGAAAAGGTTCACCCAGTTATGTGTCTGTGGCATTTATGTATCCGGTGGTAATACTGGAAAACAAAGTGCTTAGGGCCACGGCCAAGACTCATAAAGTAGCTATGTTCAAGAATCAACATACTAAACTAGGAGAATCAATAATACTATCTGAATTCTGAGTTCCTATGGATGCCAATCATTCTGAATTTCAAAGGATAAAGTGAGATGCCAAAACTGTTCGGAAGCAAAAAGCTACTAGTCCCGCTCATCTAATTAGAATCTGAGCTTCACTTAAAACTCTGAGATATTATTGCTTCTTGATTTCTTTTTATCCTATTTTATTTATCTAGTTGCTTGAGGACAAGCAACAGTTTAAGTTTGGTATTGTGATGAGCGGATATTTTATATGCTTTTTGGGGGTAACTTCATGTAGAATTTAATAGGTTCTAGCTACTTTTTAGTATAATTTTATTAGTTTTTAGGCAAAATTCATATTTCTAGACTTTACTATGAGTTTGTGTGTTTTTTTGTGATTTCAGATATTTTTTGGCTGAAACTGAGGGAGCTGAGCAAAAATCTGATTCAGGCTGAAAAAGGACTGCGAATGCTGTTGGATTCTGACCTCCCTGCACTCGGAATGGATTTTTTGTAGCTACAGGAGTCCAATTGGCGCGCTCTCAATTGGGTTGGAAAGTAGACATCAGGGCTTTCCAGCAATATATAATAGTCCATACTTTGCGCAAAGATAGACGACGTAAACTGGCGTTCAATGCCAGTTCCATGCTGTAGTCTGGCGTTCAGCGCCAGAAACAGGTTGCAAGTTGGAGATCAACGCTAGAAACACGTTACAACCTGGCGTTCAAATCCAGAAACAGCCCAGACACGTGAGAAGCTTAAGTCTCAGCCCCAGCACACACCAAGTGGGCCCCATAGGTGGATTTCTGCACTATCCATCCTAGTTTACTCATTTTCTGTAAACCTAGGTTACTAGTTTAGTATTTAAACAACTTTTAGAAACTTATTTTGTACCTCATGACATTTTTAGATCTGAATTTTATACTTTTTGATGGCATGAGTCTCTAAACTCCATTGTTGGGGGTGAGGAGCTCTGCAGCGTCTCGATGAATTAATGCAATTATTTCTATTTTCCATTCAAACACGCTTGTTCCTATCTAAGATGTTCATTCGCGCTTCACTATGAAGAAGGTGATGATCCGTGACACTCATCACCTTCCTCAATCCATGAACGTGTGCCTGACAACCACCTCCGTTCTACATTAGATTGAATGAGTATCTCTTAGATTCCTTAATCAGAATCTTCGTGGTATAAGCTAGAATTCATTGGCAGTATCCTTGAGAATCCGAAATGTCTAAACCTTGTCTGTGGTATTCCGAGTAGGATTCTGGGATTGGATTACTATGATGAGCTTGAAACTCGCAAGTGTTGGGCGTAGTGACAGACGCAAAAGGATCAATGAATCTTATTCCAACATGATTGAGAACCGACATATGATTAGTTGTGCTGTGACAGAGCATTTGGACCATTTTCACTGAGAGGATGGGAAGTAGCCATTGACAACGGTGATGCCCTACATACAGCTTGCCATGGAAGGAACCTTGCATTTATGAAAGTGAGAAAGCATTATGTTGCAGGAATTCAGAAGACAAAGCATCTCTAAAACTCCAACATATTCTCTATTACTGCATAACAATTACTCCTTTTACACCCTTTTATTTATCTTTTACAATCGAGGCTAAAGAATCCTATTGGTATCCTAACTAAGATTAATAAGATAACCATATCTTGCTTCAAGCTAACAATCTCCGTGGGATTCGACCCTTACTCATGTAAGGTATTACTTGGACAACCCAGTGCACTTGCTGGTTAGTTGTGCGAAGTTGTGAGAAATAATCCATTAATATTGGCATACACAATTTTGTGCACCACAAATCCAGCCGAATGCTACCTAAAATAAACAAAATTGCAAAAGACTCAAAGTAGCATCCATATTGGCTAAAAGATAATTAATTATTTATTAAACTCAACAAATTAGATTCAAATTCACTAGGAAAAAATAGGAAAGATGCTCACGCATCACAACTCCAAACTTGAATTGTTGCTTGTCCTCAAGCAACCAAAACTAATATAAGCTTAGGATGTTAATTTGCATGAGAATGAGAATTCGATTAAGCTCATGTCTCTTCTTATAGTGGGGTTTACACTGCAATCCTGAAAAGTTTTGGCATCTCACTCTCCTTTAAATTAGAAGAATATTACTGTCATCTGGAATTAGAATCCGGATAATATTATGAATTCTTTGATCTTTTGTAGCTCAATTTAATCCTTGAACACAGCAATTTTTTTCTGGTGCTTTGCACCTTGAGCCTAGCTGTGACTTTAAATGTTGTCTCAAGTTTTACTTGACACAGAAACACCACAAGCACTTAACTGGGAAATTCTCTTTAAGTTATAAATATTTTTATTATTAATTTTTTAATTTTTTTAATTTTTATATTTTTTTTCAGTTACTCCCAGACAGTGGTGCTCAAAGCCTTTGGCATACTCTGCAATTGATCCCGACTCTAAATTTTTGTCTTAAGGATTACTTGACACAAGAACACCACAAGCATGTGACTAGGGAAACAACTCTTTGAGCTTTTAATCATGTCTGACCTCCCTAGTCATTGATGCTCAGAGCCTTGGACCTTGCTTTTATTTTTCTTTTGCTATTTCTTTTGCTTCAAGGATTAAACTTTCATTAATTTCAGGGAAATCATAATAATTCTCTAAATTCCTGTTCCTTGTACATCAACATTCTTTGATTCAAATTTAAATATGCACTGTTCATGTCATGCATTCAGAATTACAATTAATACCACCACATTTAAGTAAATAAGACTACTCTTAAAATTAACTCAATTTCTCATGCAATACATCACTTCTGTATTTTTTATTTGAATTCAAGCTCAGTGAGTAATACATGAGACATCTTTTCAGAATTAAAGCATTTAAGGGAAAACTAAACTAGACCTAGGATTCTAACTAATAAAGGATCATGCAACAAACAAAGCAAAATAGCAGAAAACCGGAACATAACATAGAAAAAGAGGGGAGGAATAAAAATGAAAGGAACTCAACCACCTTAGTTATCCTAACGGTCGCTTTATTCTTCAGGTTGTGCTACTCAGTAAAGATGATTCGCCTCTTTTTTGGTGCCATAGGAATAAACAGAAAACCCTTAAGCAAAGCGTCAACACCAAACTTAAAGGTTTACTTGTCCTCAAGCAAAGAAGAACTGAAAATAGAAAGAGAAAAATATTATGATGAAAGAAAAAGAAAAGGATAAAAGAAAAAGAGAGAATTAGGATTGGGAGAGGGGGAAAGAAAATTAAAACTGTGCGGCGAATTAGTGTAGTTGTGCAGCGCGGGCAACGCGTACGCGTGGGTCGCGAATTTTTCATAATGACGCATAAGCGTCAGGCACGTGTCCGCGTGCCCTGGGTTCTGTGCGATTCACACGAAGCCAGCCACGCGCACGCACAACTCTCTGTTCGCGTGGCTTGGGAATCCAGATTTTCAATCGACGCGTGCACGTCGTGCACGCGCACGCGTGGATGAACATTTGTGCAAATGACGCGCACGCGTGATCAAATTTGTGCCTCTAGCACACTTCCAGTCCCAAGCCAGCATAACTTTCTGCCTAAACACATATTTACGTCGAATTTCAAGGTCACGCGTATGCGTCACTGACACGCACGCGTGGAAGGCAGAAAGAGCAAACGACGCGCACGCGGGGGTTACGCGTACGCGTAATGCGGCTTGTGCTTCCAGCGCTACTCCTGCTCAACTATCTGTCAAATTTTTATTTTTCATGCACATGCATATGACGCGTACGCGTCAGCGATAATTGCGCGTCATGTGCTCCTCTTCTTTTTTTTATTATCCGGTTCATGTTCTAAAATAGCTGCATGATCAAAAAATTAGTAAGAACTCAATAAAAATCAAATAAGTAAGAAAACTACTACTACAAAAAACAACTAAGAATGAAAAGGAACGATCATACCACGGTGGGTTGTCTCCCACCAAGCACTTTTAGTTAAAGTCCTTAAGTTGGACATGTGGTGAGCTCCTTGTCATGGTGGCTTGTGCTTGTACTGATCCAGAAATCTCCACCAATATTTGTAATTCCAATGGCCACCGGGATTCCAAGCTAGGCGCATAACGCCTTCGAGCAAGTTGAAGCAAGTGACAAGGCCCCAAGAGTGTTGATTGTGGGAATGAATTTCAGGGTCCCAAACCTTGCTTTTACATCCGTCTTCTTGTGGATCACCATTGTTCCCACCGGGTAGCAAGCGATCTATATTTTCACAGAGACATCCAAACAACCTTCTAGACCCATTCAATTGAGCTCTACACCAATCCTTGTACTTCAATTTAGAGCATGCAACCATATTGAACCTTGCTTGACAACTCTTGCCACTAACTATCTTCCTCTTACTCTTAATGCCACAAAGATCTCTAAGTTGACCATCCGTCTCCAGTAGCCCATATTCAAGTAGGAAAGTAAGGGTTAAGGATAGGAATTTTACCCACTTGAATGTTGTATTGGATGGTGATGGCTTTGGGAGAGGTCTTGCAAGCTCCACTCCCTTGTGTTCTTCCTTGAATTCTTCCATCTCTTTGCAAGCTTCCTCAATTTCAACCTCTTCCTCTTGGTAGCTTTCTTTTTCAACTAACTCTTCATTGACCTTGGTCTTAGAGCCAGCTACTTTACCAACTCTCAGTTGAATAACCTTACAATCTTTTTCAACTGACTCCTCCTTAACTTGTGCTTCCATACTTGCCACTTGTCCACTTATCAAGGTGATAGCCTTGCCTTCTTCTCTTGGGTTTGAAATTGCATTACCAGGAAGGCTATTAGTGGTTCTTTGATTTCATTAACTTTGGTGGCTAATTGACCCATCTGAATCTCCAAATTCTTGATTGATGCTCTGGTTTCTTGTCTAAAACTTGCCAAGATTTCTTCAAAATCATCGTTCTGTTGGGGCTCAGAAGTTGCTTGCTGAGATGACTGAAATTAAGGGTTGTTAAAATTATTCTGTTGAAAGCCACCCTAAGAACTATGATTAAAATTTTGTGGCCACTGAGGTTGCTCTCTCCACCCAAAATTTGGGTGATTTCTCCATCTCTGATTGTAGGTCTTAGAATAGGGGTCATTATTGGAATTTCTAGGAGCATTCCCCATGTAATTGACCTCTTAAAGAGGATTTTGGGTGTTGATAGCTGAAACTTGCATGCTACCCATCTGTTGAGTAAGTAGATTTAATTGCTGAGACATAAGCTTGTTCTGAGCAAGAATAGCATTAAGAGTTTATACTTCTTTAACACCCTTCTTCTGAGGAGCCTCTATATCTGATGGTGGCTCTTGATATGAATATGAAGATGGTGGTTCTTAATAGTTGGAACATGGAGCATTGAAGTTTCTTTGGTTTTGACTTTGCCAACCAAAATTTGGATAGTTCCTCCATCCACAATCATATGAATTACTACTTGGGTGGGAGTAGTAACCCATGTGATCTCTCTCCATTATTTTTCCTTAGCACAACACACCAAACAGAATTAAACGCACCATGTGGTAACAGGAAAGCAAAGAAGACAAAACAGAATTCTAAAAATTAAAATAAGAAAAATTAAAATAAAACTAACTAGGAAACACCAAACTTAATTTCAAAAATTAAGAAAAATATTATTGCTATTTATTTATTTAAAATATTTTTTTCTTTTTTTTTTAAAAAATATTAAAAATAGATTTTAATAAAATTAAAACTAAAACGCCTAATCTAAGCAATCAAACAACTAATAGTTGTTAATCACTATCAATCCCCAGCAACGGCGCCAAAAACTTGGTGCGGTATTTTATAACCCACAAACTAACCGGCAAGTGCACCAGGTCGTACCAAGTAATACCTTACGTGAGTAAGGGTCGATCCCACGAGGATTGATGATCAAGCAACAATGATTGATTGATTGGCTTAGTTAGGCAAGCAGAAAAGGGTTTTGAGATATTCAAAAGGTTTAAATTTGAAAATATCAGAAGGCAGGTACGCAAGTAAGTAAGTTGAAAATAAAATATTGGAGAAACAGTTAAGGCTTCAAAGTTATCTATTTTTCCGAATTAACTTTTCTTACTAACTATTTTAATCATGTAGGATTTAATTTATGGCAAACTATATGTGACTAGACCCTAATTCCTTAGACCTTTCTAGTCTCCTCTAAAATTCATTAACTGCCAATTCTTTGGTCAATTAATTCCAATTAGAAGCTACATGATCAAATTCCAGTTTATATGCCACAAAAACTCTAATTACCCAAAAATAAAAGGATTATATGTCAAGTATCCCGTTAAATCCAAATAATTAAAATTTAGGAGAAATTATTTTCAAGCTGTTGTTCAAGTAAAGAGCTTTTCCAAGTTTTACAAGAACTCAAATAGAAAGAGGGTCATACTTCCGTTCCACCCAAATTCATAAGATAAAGAGCGAAAATCATTCTTAAATTATAAATCCATACATGAATTAAAGTAGAAAAAGTAATAAAATCAATCCATATAAATAGACAGAGCTCCTAACCTTAACAATGGAGGATTTAGTTGCTCATGGAATGCGGAATGCCAAATTGGTATAGAATTCCTTAATGGAATCCCCTCATGGAACCTCCTCAATAGAAGAGAAGTCTCCCCTTTTTATAACTAATCCTAATTAATTTAAAATCTAATATCTAAAATTAAGATAATATATTTTCTTATTTTCAAATTCAAATTTGAATTTAAATCAGAATTAATTATAACAATCATCAAGTCTTCAATTGATGAATGAAAACCACTTGATTCCTTCACTCTGCAGCTTCTAATCTGTGTTTTCTGGGCTAAAAACTGGGTCAAAAGCAGCCCAGAAATCACCCCCAGTGTTTTCTACACATGGTGCATGTCACGCGTACGCGTCAGTCACGCGTACGAGTCGATGGTCTTTTTCGCAAGTCACGCGCACGCGTCGCTGGTCTTCTTCGCATGTCACGCGGACGTGTCGGTCACGCGCACGCGTCGGTCACGCGCACGCGTCGCTGTGAAATTCTTCAAATCACACGTACGCGTCAGTCACGCGCACGCGGCGCCATGGAAAACTCCAAATCACGCGCACGCATCAGTCACGCGTACGCGTCGCTCCTCGTTGCCATCTCCTTTTGTTCTTGTGCTGCAGAAACTCCATCAAATCCAGCCGAATGCTACCTAAAATAAACGAAATTGCAAAAGACTCAAAGTAGCATCCATATTGGCTAAAAGATAATTAATTCTTTATTAAACTCAACAAATAAGATGCAAATTCACTAGGAAAAGATAGGAAAGATGCTCACGCATCAACAGCCTTGTGCTCCCGCACACGTCGATGCACCCATTCTACTAGGAACGTTCGTACGCTATGTGCGTCTGCATCTCTCTCTCTTTTACTTTCTGTGCGTACACACAAACCTGTGTGCGTACGCACAGGCCTCGACTTAGGCGTTAAATAGGGTAGAACCCCTGTTGGGCTAGCAGCTTCTTCTCTTTTCTTCTCCACTGCTGCTGCACCGCCCTCCGCCCAGCCCTCTTTTCGGCGACCCTGCCACCGGCACCCCGCCGCCGTCAGCCGCCACCCACGTCTCTTTCTCTCTCTTTCTTCTTTCTCTATCTTTATTTCTTTCCATTCTCTTTTCTTTCTCTTCCACTGGAGAGCTTCTTCACCTTTGTGGAACTCCGGTGTGTCTCTGACGAAGCCAACCACTGTGAGTTTGCAGTGGCTATAACAAGTGCCATTGTTTCATCTTCTCATCCTCCTTTCTTCACCCTTTATTTTTAGGGTTTCATTTCTTTTCATGTTAATATTTTGAAGTTGTATTTATTTTCTTTTCATGTTAATTAGATTGAATTTATTGCTTTCTTTAGTTATCTTTGTATTGCAAGTGTTGATATTTGAATTGTTGGGTTGTTTTTGAATGAATTTGAGCTTAATTGTGATAAGTTTACACAATACACATTAATTGTTTGATAAAATGCCTAAATGAAACTCTTGTTTGATCCATATGAGATGGCCATCATATGCTTTCAACATTTTCTTGTTTGGCATATTCTATGATTTGTACAACTTCAAATATGATTTTGTTGATGATCAACTTGATATTGCCAATGCATTCTCTTGTTTCTTGAACCTGAAGTTCCAAACACCCATGTCTTACATGATATTTATTCCTTGGTTAACGGGTGACATGTTGTGCATTGATGTTAATTGAATTCAAATTTTTTATTGTTCATCTTAGCAATTCAATTGAGTAATCACATTGTAAGTGTTCACTTTTTGATGTCTTGATCAAATATCTTTTGCTCCAACTTAACAACATTGTTATTGTAATCCTCACACCCCTAGAAGATGAACAATGACATTTCACTTTGCTTAGATGGTTATTGTTGTTGTGCACCCTTTTCAATATTGAACTTTTATGTCCACAACCTCAATAACCATTTCCTTCGAAAATTCAAATAAGTCAATTGGTGCTTGTTTAAGTTGCTTTCATGATCATTCTTTAGGCTTGCAACTTAAACACTTAATTGAGAAGCATTGAACTTTGATTGTTTTAATAGTGCGATTACCGTTTCAACTGGCCGGTGTGTGTTCTAACCGCGTGTACATTTGGGATACACACATTGTTTCATCTAAAATCACACTATTTTAAAGCTTCCAATCAAGAATTTAAATTTTCTTCACTTTATTTGTGCTTCCTCATTGATCTTGTGTTATTGTTGCCATATGATCTTGAAATCTTTTGTTTTTAATTCTCCGTTTTAGGATGCGCACGAAAGGTAAAGCATCAGTCACATCACCTACCGGTTGTGCAACCATCAACTTGCTCTCCTAATACTTGGTTCATGGATTGCCAAAGTGAGAGACCAAATGTCTTGGTTAACCAAAGAGCCGACTCCCAATATGAAGCAATCGAGAAAAGGACAATCTATTAGGAAAGGACACTGAAGGTTCCAAGCAAATACAAGGCGATCATCCATAAAATGATTGCCTCGCTTCATTGAGGATTCGTTGAGCAAGACCCTATTGAAGTTAATGAATCCATGGTGCAGGAATTCTACGCTAACTACCAAGCTTGGGAAGCAGAGTCGGTATTCGTCCGAGGGAAGATGTTGGACACTTCCAACAAGGTTCTAGAAGCTATTCTAAAGATTCTCCATATTCTGCCTGTGAAGGATGACTATTCTAGGATAAAAGTGGATGTGTTCAAAGGGAGAATGTCTGTGGCTCCTATTCTTAAGAAGATTGGCCATCTTGGTGCTTCATGAGAATATAGCAAGGAGAGAAATTCTGTTTCCGCAAGTATTGCTTATTCTGACTTGAATACCGAAGCATGTATATGGCATCAGATTATGGCCGACTATATAATTCCTAGTACCCATGCTACCCATGTCAGACTTAAAGCTGCTTTGCTACTTTGGGCTATTATGGAAGGAAGGAAAATAGCCATTGTGCCTATCCGCACATTGATTTGGAAACTCATTGAAAAGAAAAAGATCAACATTCCTTTTCCATCGATGGTGAAGCGACTAGCTATAGCAGCGGGGGTAGAGAGGCAACAAATTTATTCCACGGGGAGATCTGGATGGATCGACAAAGAAGACACCCGCCAAGAGAAAAGCACCTACAGCACCATCATCAAATCCTTCAACTTCATCAACTCCTCTTTCATTTCTCCAGTCTCATCCAGACTTCTTCCAAGACATATTGCGTGATATCCACAACATGGAACGACTTGAGCACGAGTGTTTCGAGAGGGTAGAGGCAAGACTACAAGGAAGAGACCCCAGCCCAACTCCCAAAGCTTCATCAGAGTTAGTTGAAGAGGAGAATGATGGAAGCCATCAACCCATTTCAGTGACCACCAGCTGAAGGTGGAGCCCCCCAAGTTATCGTTCTCCCGAATGATGAGCATGCACGGAAGACCATGCATTAATTAAGTGTGGGAGAGGTTCGACAACTTTGAGGGGGTGAAATTCTTTTCTTAGACACTTTGCAATACCTTTTAGTTCTTTCTCTTCATTTTTTGCAATTTTGTTTTTATTGCACGTTGCTTGGTTTGTTTGTATATATTTGAGTGCTTATAGCTTTACGGTAGTAAATATTTGCATGTTGCATGATAGAGTAAATAAGTTTGGTAAAACAATAAGAAATTTTCATGAAACCTACCTTAGGGCGTGCCATTGATTGAATTAAAAATTTATTTTTCAACTTGCTTGAAGTAGCTTTTTTCATAGAACATAGAAAAAGAGCTAGAACAGCATACCTTGTGAGATTTGAGCTCTAATATATGGTTGCGCATTTTCAACATAAAGTTTGTTCTTGTGTGATTATACTCCTTTTTTATTGTGATCTTAGACTTGAATGAATCTATATGTCCTGTAATTGGTGTTTGAATGCATATAACATGATTGAGGCCATTTTTTATATTGAACTCACTAACCCATATGGCCAACCCTTACATTTACCTTTGTAACCCCTTTTGAGCCTTTAAATCCCCTTTTGTTCTGATTCTAAGCACATTATTCTCCCTAAAGCGAAAAATCAGTGATGTCCTTGAATTGCTTCTTTGATTAGTGATGAGCGGATAATTTATACTCTTTTTGGCATTGTTTTTAGATAGTTTTTAGTAGGATCTAGCTACTTTTTAGTATATTTTTATTAGTTTTTAAGCAAAATTTACATTTCTGCACTTTACTATGAGTTCATGTATTTTTCTATAATTTCAAGTATTTTCTGGCTGAAATTGAGGGACCTGAGCACAAATCTGATTCAGAGGCTAATAAAGGACTGCTGATGCTATTGGATTCTGACCTCCCTGCACTTGAAATGAAATTTTTGGAGCTACTGAAAGCCAAATGGTGCGCTCTAAATTGCGTTGGAAAGTAGACATCCAAGGCTTTCCAGCAATATATAATAGTCCATACTTTGCCCGAGTTTAAATGATGCAAATTGGCGTTCAACGCCAGCTTTCTGCCATATTCTGGTGTTAAACGCCAGAAACAAGTTGCAAGCTAGAGTCAAACGCCAGAAACAAGTTACAAACTGGCGTTTAACTCCAAAGAAGGCCTCTACACGTGAAAGCCTCAATGCTCAACCCAAGCACACACCAATTGGCCCCGGAAGTGGATTTCTACATCATTTACTTATTTTTGTAACCATAGGCAACTAGTTTAGTATAAATAGAACTTTTTACTATTGTACTAGGGATCTTTTTCCCTATTTTTGAATTCATATACTATTTGGGGAGGCTGGCCATTCGGCCATGCCTAGACCTTGTTCTTATGTATTTTCAACGGTGGAGTTTCTACACACCATAGATTAAGGTGTGGAGCTTTGCTGTTCCTCGAGTATTAATACAAAGTACTATTGTTCTTCTATTCAATTCATACTTATTCTTATTCTAAGATATTCATTCGCACACAAGAACATGATGAATGTGATGATTATGTGACACTCATCACCATTCTCACTTATGAACGCGTGATTGACAACCACTTCCGTTCTACATGAAAACAAGCTTGAAGGTATATCTCTTGGGTTTCTAATCAACGATTCACATCGACTCCCCTCTGACAATGGGGCATCTAAATCTGAGATTAAAATATTCGTGGTATAGGCTAGAATCCATTGGCAGCATTCCTGAGATCCGGAAAGTCTAAACCTTGTCTGTGGTATTCTGAGTAGGATCTGGGATGGGATGACTGTGACGAGCTTCAAACTCGCGACTGTAGGGCGTAGTGACAGACGCAAAATGATAGTAAATCCTATTCCTACACGATCAAGAACCAACAGCTGATTAGGCATACGATATATGTGCATGGTAGTTTTCATCCGAGACGAGAAATCCGACAGTTGATTAGCCGTACAGAAACTGTAGAGGACCATTTTCACTGAGAGGACGGGAAGTAGCCATTGACAACGGTGACACCCAACATACAACTTTCCATACAAAGGAGTATGAAGGATTGGATGAAGGCAGTAGAAAAGCAGAGATTCAGAAGGAACAACGCATCTCCATACGCTTATCTGAAATTTCCACCAATGAATTACATAAGTATCTCTATCTTTACTTTATGTTTTATTTTTCTTTTAATTATCAAAACTCTATAACCATTTGAATCCGCCTGACTGAGATTTACAAGATGACCATAGCTTGCTTCAAGCTAACAATCTCCGTGGGATCGACCCTTACTCACGTAAGGTTTATTACTTGGACGACCCAGTGCACTTGCTGGTTAGTTGTGCGAAGTTGTGAAAAAGAGTTGAGATTACAATTGTGCGTACCAAGTTGTTGGCGCCATTGAGATCACAATTTCGTGCACCAAGTTTTTGGAGCCGTTGCCGGGGATTGTTCGAGTTTGGACAACTGGCGGTTCATCTTGTTGCTTAGATTAGGTAATTTTTTTCTTGTTTCAACCTTTATTTTCTTTTCAAAAAGTTTTCAAAATTTTTTTCTTTGTTTTCGTTTTTCCAAAAAGATATTTTCGAAAAAAATCCAAAAAAATTAATAAAATCATAGAAACCAAAAATAATTTGTGTTTCTTGTTTGAGTCTAGTGTCAATTTTTAAGTTTAGTGTCAAATGCATGTTTTAATTTTTCTAAAAAAATTTTTTGAAAACTCATGCATGGTGTTCTTCATGATCTTCAAGTTGTTCTCGGTAAGTCTTCTTGTTTGATCTTCATATTTTCTTGTTTTGTGTCTTTTGTTATTTTTCATATGCATTTTTGCATTCATAGTGTCTAAACATGAAAAATCTCTAAGTTTGGTGTCTTGCACGTTTTTCTTTTCTTGAAATTTTTTCAAAAATATATTCTTGATGTTCATCATGATCTTCAAAGTGTTCTGGGTGTTCATCTTGACATTCAAAGTGTTCTTGCATGCATCATTGGTTTTGATCCAAAATTTTCATGTTTTGAGTTATTTTTGTGTTTTTCTCTCTCCTCATTAAAAATTCAAAAATCAAAAAATATCTTTCCCTTATTTCTCTCATAAATTTCGAAATCTTTGGGATGACTTAGTCAAAAAATTTTAAAATAAGTTGTTTCTTGTTAGTCAAGTCAAAATTTCAATTTCAAAATCTTTTTCAAAAATTTTTTTTTAACTTTTTCTTTTATTTTCGAAATTAATACGAACAACTAATGTTTTGATTCAAAAATTTCAAGTTTGTTACTTTCTTGTTAAGAAAGATTCAAACTTTAAATTTTAAAATCATATATTTTGATTTCTTGTGAGTCAAGTCATTAATTCTGATTTTAAAAATTAAATCTTTTTCAAAATAAATTTCAATCATATCTTTTCAATCATATCTTTTCAAATATATCTTTTTCAAATTATATCTTTTTCAAAATCAATTTCAAAATCTTTTCTAACTTCTTGTCTTTCCAAAATTGATTTTCAAATCTTTTTCAATTAACTACTTAACTTTTTGTTTGATTTTAAAATTCTTATCTTTTTCAAAACCACCTAATTACTTTTCTCTCTCTAATTTTCAAAAATCATTAACTTCTTTTTCAAAATTCTTTTTAATTTCTCTTAATTTTCGAATTCTAACAAAATTTTAAAATAAAAACAAAAATATTTTCCTTTTTCTTTTAATTATTTTTGAAAACTCTCTCTCTCATCTTCTTCTATTTATTTATTTAATCACTAACACTCTTCTTTTCTTCTTATAATTCGAACACTCTCTCCCTCTCTGTGTTCGAATTCTTCATCTCTTCTCTCTACATCATTCTTCTATTCTTTTCTTCTTCTACTCACATAAAAGAATCTCTATACTGTGACATAGAGGATTCTTCTTCCTTTTCTATCCTCTTCTTTTTCATATGAGCAGGAGCAAGGACAAGGACGCTCTTGTTGAAGCAGATCCTGAACCTGAAAGGACTCTGAAGAAGAAGCTAAGAGAAGCTAAAGCACAATAATCCAGAGAAAACCTTACAAAGAATCTCAAAAAAGAAGTAATGGCCGAACCCAACAACAATGCAAGGAAGATGCTTGGTGATTTTACTACACCAAATTCTAACTTCCATGGAAGAAGCATCTCAATCCCTGCCATTGGAGCAAACAACTTTGAGCTAAAGTCTCAATTAGTTTCTCTGATGCAACAGAATTGCAAGTTTCATGGACTTCCATCAGAAGACCTTTTTCAGTTCTTAACTGAATTCTTGCAGATCTGTGATACTGTTAAGACCAATGGAGTTAATCCCAAGGTCTATAAGCTTATGCTTTTCCCTTTTTCTATAAGAGACATAGCTAGAACATGGTTGGACTCTCAACCTAGAGATAGCCTGAACTATTGGGATAAGCTGGTCAAAGCTTTCTTAGCCAAGTTCTTTCCTCCTCAGAAGCTGAGCAAGCTTAGAATGGATGTTCAAACCTTCAGGCAGAAAGAAGGTGAATCCCTCTATGAAGCTTGGGAAAGATACAAGCAACTGACCAAAAAGTGTCCTTCTGACATGCTTTCAGAATTGACCATCCTGGATATATTCTATGATAGTCTGTCTAAATTGTCTAAGATGTCATTGGACCATTCTGCAGGTGGATCTATTCACCTGAAGAGAACGCCTGCAGAAGCTCAGGAACTCATTGACATGGTTGCAAATAACTAGTTCATGTACACCTCTGAAAGGAATCTTGTGAGTAATGGGACGCCTCAGAGGAAGAAAGTTCTTGAAATTAATGCTCTGAATGCCATATTGGATCAGAACAAAATGTTGACTCAATAAGTCAATTTAATTTCTCAGAGTCTGAATGGATTGCAAAATACATCCAACAGTACAAAAGAAACATCTTTTGAAGAAGAAGCTTATGATCCTGAGAACCCTGCAATGGCAGAGGTGAATTACATGGGTGAAGCCTATGGAAACACCTATAATCCCTCATAGAGAAATCATCCAAATTTCTCATGGAAGGATCAACAAAAGCCTCAACAAGGCTTTAACAATAATGGTGGAAGAAACAGGTTTAGCAATGGCAAGTCTTTTCCATCATCCTCTCAGCAACAGACAGAGAATTCTGAGCAGAGGCCTTCTAGCTTAGCAAACATAGTCTCTGATCTATCTAAGGCCACTCTAAGTTTCATGAATGAAACAAGGTCCTCCATTAGAAATTTGGAGGCACAAGTAGGCCAGCTGAGTAAAAGAGTCACTAAAACTCCTCCTAGTACTCTCCCAAGCAATACAAAAGAGAATCCAAAAAGAGAGTGCAAGGTCATAACCTTACTTGGTGTGGCCGAACCTAGAGAGGAGGAAAGAGGACGTGAATCCCAGTGAGGAAGACCTCATGGGACGTCCTCTGGACAAAAAGGAGTTCCCATTTGAGGAACCTAAGGAATCTGAGGCTCATCTAGAGACCATAGAGATTCCATTGAACCTACTTCTGCCATTCATGAGCTTTGATGACTATTCCTCCTCTGAAAAGGATGAAAATATTACTGAAGAGTAAGTTGCTAAGTACCTTGGAGCAATCATGAAGCTGAATGCCAAGTTATTTGGTAATGAGACTTGGGTGGAGGAATCCCCCTTGCTCACCAATGAACTGAATGACTTGGTTAGGCAGACATTACCTCAAAAGAAACAGGATCCTGGTAAATTCTTAATTTCCTGTACCATAGGCACTATGACCTTTAAGAATGCTCTGTGTGACCTGGGATCAGGCATAAACTTAATGCCACTCTCTGTAATAGAGAAATTGGGAATTTTTGAGGTACAAGTTGCCAAATTCTCATTAGAGATGGTAGACAAATCCATGAAAAAGGCTTATAGACAGGTAGAGGACGTGCTAGTAAAGGTCAAAGACCTTTACATCCCTGTTGATTTCATAATCCTGGACACTGGGAAGGATGAGGATGAATCCATCATCCTTGAAAGACCCTTCCTAGCCACAGCAAAAGCTGTGATTGATGTGGACAGAAGAGAATTGATCCTTCAATTGAATGAGGACTACCTTGTGTTTAAAACTCAAGAATCTCCCTCTGTAACCATGGAGAGGAAGCAAGGAAAGCTTCTCTCAATGCAGAGTCAAACAAAGCCCCCACAGTCAAACTCTAAGTTTGGTGTTGGGAGGCCTCAACAATGCTCTGAACATCTGTGAAGCTCCATGAGAGCTCACTGTCAAGCTATTAACATTAAAGAAGCGCTTATTGGGAGGCAACCCAATTTTATTTATCTATGTTATTTTCTTTTTTTAGGTTGATGATCATATGGAGTCAGAAAAACAACTGCAAAAAAATTAAAGAAAAATAAAAAATAGCATAAAAAATAGCACACCCTGGAGGAGAAACTTACTGGCATTTAAGGGTAGCAGAATGGGCATTTAACGCCCAGTCTGGCACCATTCTGGGCGTTAAACACCAGAAAGAAGCAACAAACTGGCATTAAATGCCAGAAACAGGTTGCAGCTTGGCGTTTAACGCCAGGAGAGGAATAAAAGCTGGTGTTTAACGCCAAAAAGAAGCAGCAGTCTGGCGTTAAATGCCAGGATTTCACAATAAGGAAGTTTTGCACGCCTAAAAGGAGCAGGGATGAGAAATCCTTAACCCCTCAGGATCTGTGGATCCCACAGGATCCCCACCTACACCACCTCTCTCTCTCCCCCTCACACATCTCTATAACACTCCACCCAAAACACCACTCACCAATCACATCCTATCCTCTTCCCTATATTCTCTTCACCAATTACCTCCATATCTCTTCTCTAAAAACCCCACCTACCTCACTTTTAAATTCAAACACTTTTCCCTCCCAAACCCACCCAATTCTATTCGGCCATTCTCCCTCTCTTTCCCTATAAATACCCCTCTTTACGCCTTCATTTTTACACATTACCACCAATACTTCTACCCCTTGGCCGAACCACATACCACCCTCCATCTCCTCTATTTTCTTCTTCTTCCCCTTCTTTCTTTCTTTTTTTGCTCGAGGATGAGCAAACCTTTTAAGTTTGGTGTGGTAAAAGCATTGCCTTTTTTTGTTTTTCCATAACCATTTATGGCACCTAAGGCCGGAGAAACCTTTAGAAAGAGGAAAGGGAAGGCAAAAGCTTCCACCTCCGAGTCATGGAAGATGGAGAGATTCATCTCAAAGGTCCATCAAGACCACTTCTATGAAGTCATGGCCAAGAAAAAAGTGATCCCTGAGGTTCCTTTCATGCTCAAGAAGAATGAGTATCCGGAGATCCGACATGAGATCCGAAAAAGAGGTTGGAAAGTTCTCACCAACCCCATTCAATAAGTCAGAATCTTAATGGTTCAAGAGTTCTATGCTAATGCATGGATCACTAGGAACCATGATCAAAGTATGAACCCGAACCCAAAGAATTGGCTTACAATGGTTCGGGGGAAATACTTAGATTTCAGTCTAGAAAATGTAAGGTTGGCATTCCACTTGCCAATGATGCAAGAAAACACACGCCCTTACACTAAAAGGGTCAACTTTGATCAAAGGTTGGACCAAGTCCTCATGGACATATGTGTAGAAGGAGCTCAATGGAAAAGAGACTCAAGAGGCAATCCGGTTTAATTGAGAAGACCGGACCTTAAGCCTATGACTAGAGGATGGTTGGAGTTCATCCAACGCTCCATCATTCCTACTAGCAACCGATCTGAAGTGACTGTGGATCGGGCCATCATGATCCATAGTATCATGATTGGAGAGAAAGTGGAAGTTCATGAGATCATACCTCTAGAACTCTACAAGGTGGCTGACAAGTCATCCACCTTGACAAGGTTAGCCTTCCCTCATCTCATTTGTCACCTATGCAATTTGGCTGGGATTGACATAGAAGGAGACATCCTCATTGAAGAGGACAAGCCCATCACTAAGAAAAGGATGGAGCAAACAAGAGAGCTCACTCATGGACCTCAACAAGAGCATGAGAAAATTCCTCATGAAATTCCTGAGATGCCTCAAGGGATGTATTATCCTCCACACAACTATTGGGAGCAACTCAACACCTCTTTGGAAGGCTTGAGTTACAATATGGACCAACTAAGGGTGGAGCACCAAGAGCATTCTATTATTCTCCATGAGATTAGAGAAGATCAAAGAGCTATGAGGGAGGAGCAACAAAGGCAAGGAAGAGACATAGAGGAGCTTAGGCGTTCCATTGGATTTTCAAGAGGAAGAACTAGCTGCCATCACTAAGGTGGACTCGTTCTTTAATTTCCTTGTTCTTATTTTTTCTGTTTTTCGATTTTTATGCTTCATGTGCTATCTATGTTTGTGTCTTCATTACGTGATCATTAGTGTCTAGTTTCTATGTCTTAAAGCTATGAATAATTCCATGAATCCTTCACCTCTCTTAAATGAAAAATGTGCCTAATTACAAAAGAACAAAAAGTACTTAGATTTCAAATTTTATCTTGAAATTAGTTTAATTATTTTGATGTGGTGGCAATACTTTTTGTTTTCTGAATGAATGCTTGAACAGTGCATATTTTTTATAGTGAAGTTTATGAATGTTAAAATTGTTGGCTCTTGAAAGAATGATGAACAAAGAAAAATGTTATTGATGATCTGAAAAATCATGAAATTGATTCTTGAAGCAAGAAAAAGCAGTGAAAAAGAAAAAAAGTAGCGAAAAAAATTTGGCAAAAAAAAAGAAAAAAGGAAAAAGAAAAAGCAAGCAAAAAAAGCCAATAGCCCTTTAAACCAAAAGGCAAGGGTAAAGAGGATCCAAGGCTTTGAGCATTAATGGATAGAAGGGCCCAAGGAAATAAAATCCAGGCCTAAGCGGCTAAATCAAGCTGTCCCTAACCATGTGCTTATGTCATGAAGGTCCAAGTGAAAAGCTTGAGATTGAGTGGTTAAAGTCGTGATCCAGAGCAAAAAGAGTGTGCTTAAGAACTCTGGACACCTCTAACTAGGGACTCTAGCAAAGCTGAGTCACAATCTGAAAAGGTTCACCTAGTTATGTGTCTGTGGCATTTATGTATCTGATGGTAATACTGAAAAACAAAGTGTTTAGGGCCACAGCTGATAAACCACTATTTTATGGTTTACAATGTGTTTAATTGTGTGGTTTTATCATGGTCTTTACCCACTTATTCATATAATTAGCATGCATTTATATTTCCTTCCTAAAATTATTACATGATTGAAAACTTACTTCCTGGAGACCTTTAATTAGGTATTTTAATCCCCCTTTATTCCATTCGATGCCGTGATCTGTATGTTAAGTGTTTCAGGCTTTATAGGGCATGAATGAGTGGGAGATTGGGAAGGAAGCTTGCAAAAACGGAAGGAATACAAGAAATTGAGAAGATGACTAGCGAAAAGTGACGCGTACGCGTCAGGGACGCGACCACACGGAAGAGAAGAATTCGCAGTGACGCGGCCGCATGAGTTACGCGAACACGCGGATTGGAAAAGCAGAAGCGACGCGGAGGCATGGACGACGCGCCCGCATGGAAAAGCAAAATGCCGAAGGACGCGTCCGTGTGAATGACGCGTCCCCGTGACGTGCGCGATCTGCAGAATTTCAGAAGTCGCTGGCAGAGTTTCTAGGCCAGATTTCAACCCAGTTTTCGGCCCGGAATTACAGACTAGAGTCAGGAAACATGCAAAAACGGGGGACAATAATTCACTCTGCACAATTTTTAGATTTAGATCTGGATTTACTCCTCCCTAGGTTTTTCAATCACTTGACATTTTATAATTAGAATTTTTGGAAGACTTTGCTTTTTTAGCTTTTGAGAAGAGGCCACCTCCGGTACTAGTCATTATATTTCGCTATTTGCTTTTTACTTATTCTTTCATGTTCTTAATTCCCCTAGAGTTGACATTGGCTTATTTTTACAAGTTATTAATATAGACTATTTTTATTTTTAATTAATCCTTTTTATTATTATTTATCATGTCTCTTTTTAATTCCTTTTCCTATGTTATGAGTTCTACGTTTACAATGAGCAAGTAGTTCCCTTACTTGATGGGGAGTTGATTGAAAGGAACCCTTGAGTTGGGGTATTTAAAGGAGAAATTGTAATTGGGCTCATTGTTGGAATGCCCTCTAGCCACTGACACAAATCCTTTTCAATGAGCGGATTGGGACTTGTGAATAGAAATAGCAATCCAACTTGTTTGACTCTCCCTTACCTAGTAAGGGGTAACTAAACATAGCAATCTTCAATTATCAATTAATCTTGAAAGTACTTCAACAAGAATAGGGCTTCCAACTAATCTACTCCCAGTCAAGGCTTTTATTTAGAATTAATTAAATTCTCTATTTTAGTTTCCTGTTATTCAACTCAACCATTTTTGAAAACACCTGATTGATAAAATAGCACATCTCTCTGCAACTCGTTGAGAGACGACCTGGGACTCATACTCCCAGTATTTTAATTTAAATTTTGTGACAACCCTTCTAAATTGATAAGCGGATTTTCGGTTGGTTAAGGACTGTACTTGCAACGCATTTCTATTAATAATTTCTTAACCCGCCAATTTCTACCACGTCAATTTTTGGCGCCGTTGCCGGGACGTTGCAACAGTGTGCTAATTTATTGATTGGTATTTATTTTAATTGCAATTTTTCTTTTCATTCTGTCACTATAAACTGTACGTTTCTTTCGTTAAATGATGCGTTCACTTCCTGATCCAAGCTTGCCAGTATTTGACCCTGAGATTGAAAGAACTCTTTCACGTATAAGGCAAGCTCGGCATCGGCGACTCCTCTTTGAGGATGAACCTGAACCGTCATCTAAAGAAGAAACAAGCTCCCTCTCTACTGATCCAGTTCATTTACGTGCAGGTGACATGGCAGCACCCAGAAGAGTCACTATCCAGGAGGAAGGAGCCCCTGATTTTACGCTCTAACCATTCCAGGCACACCACCCAACAGTAGCTGTAGATTTTGAAATAAAGTCTTCACTACTTAACTTGATGCCCAAGTTTCACGGCTTACCTGCTCAAGAGCCTATCAAGCATCTTAGGGATTTCCAGACTGCTTGTTCTACTGTTAAGCGTGATGGCACTGATGAAATCTCCATTCTGTTGAAAGCCTTCCCGTTTTCTCTGGAGGGAAAGGCAAGAGAGTGGTACTACACTCAACCCAGAGCAACTGTTTCCAATTGGGATACACTTAGGAGAGAGTTTCTGGATAAATTCTTTCCAGCTGATAAGCTAAGGAAGGACATGTCTATGATCGTTCAGGATGAATCTGAGACCCTCTATGAATACTTGGAACGCTTCAATAATCTTCGAGAAGTATGCCTCCGTCATATGATTGACAAGATAGTGTTGCTCGGCTACTTTACATAGGGTTTGAAATCTCAAGATAGGACCACATTGAAAGGTACTAGCAATGGTTCTATGAAAAAGTACAAGACAACGGAAGAAGCATGGCAATTGATCAGCGACTTAGCTGACTCTACTAGGAATCACAGGCAGAGACAAAGTCAGTCAAGAGCTGTTGTAGAGGTATCCACTAGTAAAGAGACTGCTGCTATAGCTCAGAGCTTATGTGAAATGACCAACTTGCTGAAGCAGATGCAACTGAATCAACAACAGCCTCAGCAAGTTCAGCCTTCTCCACCACAGTACAGCCAGCAGTTAGTTCCACAAAGAGTATGCGGAATCTGTGCAGATTACAGTCACTATACCGATGAGTGTCCGCAACTCCAACCAGAAGACAACACTGTAGCAGCCACTCATAACTTTCATGACAGCCCCAATCAAGGGTACAATCAAGGTGGCAACTATAACCAAGGATGGCAGAATAATTCTAACCAGGGTTGGAGGGACAATTATAACAGAAGAGGCAGAGATAACAATGGAAATCAGAGGTGGAATAGCAATAACAACTTCAGGCAGCAGAATCAGAATCAGGCCTATAGAGCACCTCATTTAAGACAGCCTCAAGCATCTCAGCAGACCTCTCAGATCACTTACCCCTCTTCATCTTCTAATGATGAGTTACTACAATCTATTGATCGGAGACAACAGGCCATGGAAAACAACTTTACTTCTACTCTGAATGGTTTGAATTCTACTTTGCAAGCCCTTGTCTCACAGATTGGATCAATGAATAACTCCAACAACCAGTCCTCAAGCTCTGGTGGACTCCCCTCTTAACCATTACCCAACCCAAAGGGTGGTATTAATGCCATCACCCTAAGGTCCGGAACCACACCACAAGAGAGGAATCAGGAAGAGCCAAATCCACCTGAACACACCTCAGCTGAAGAGGTAGTGGAAATAGAAGATGTTGAAGAAGAAAAGAGCATACAGGACATGGCTGAAGATGAAGACGCCAAATCACAGAAAGAAGCACCAAAGGGCGCAGACACTATAGAGGACGCCGTTCCCATTCCATTTCCACAACTTGCAAGGAAGCCCAGGAAGCAGTTGGAACCTGATCCCAAAATGGTAGAAATTTTCAAAAAGGTTGAGGTAACTGTTCCCCTTTTTGATGTCATTCAACAAGTACCTAAATATGAAAAGTTTCTAAAAGATTTGTGCATACATAAAGACAAAATTAATGAATTAGAAACTATTCCTTTAGGAAGTTCTATATCTGCTTTAATGGGAAATATACCTCAAAAATGTAGTGATCCAGGTCCATGCATGGTTAACTGTACCATTGGAGTGTGATATTTTCTGACTGCATGTGAGATTTAGGAGCATGTGTTAGTATAATGCCTTTATCTGTATATGATGTTTTGAGGCTCCCTCCCTTAAAAAGGTCGGCAGCTCGTTTTGTGTTAGCAGATAAAAGTGTTATTACAGTGGCTGGAGTTGCTGAAGATGTATTGGTGGGCATTAAAGGTCTCACTTTCCCCATTGATTTTTACATCCTAGATATGCCCCAACATGACTCAGAGAAGCCATCATCAATCCTACTCGGAAGACCTTTCTTGAAGACCTCGAAGTTCAAATTAGATGCTTTTTCAGGAACATACTCTTTTGAAATAGACGACCGAGTAGTAAGCTTCAATCTGAATGGAGTTATGAAGTACCCTCCAGAAGATCACTCTATCCTCCGGTGTGACATCATAGATGAAACCGTAGCTGAAGTTCACCTAGAGGAGTTTGAAGAGAAGTACATAGGACAAGGTCCAAGTGTGGGGACATTCCCAGAGGACAATGAAAGTACTCTACCACTACCACCATCTCCAGATAATTCAGAGTCTGACCATGAACAGAAGTCAGAGTTGAAACCTCTCCCTCCACACCTCAAATATGCTTACCTCGAGGACAAACAAAAGTTTCCAGTTATCATTGCACGGGACCTCACTCCTGAACAGGAAGAGCAGTTACTTAGTGTGCTGAGGAAGTACAAGAAAGCAATTGGGTGGAGTTTAGCAGACATAGTAGGCATCAATCCTCAAGTCTGTGAGCACAGAATCTTTTTAGAAGAAGGAGCAAGACCCGTTCGTCAACCACAGAGAAGACTAAACCCCACTATCATAGAGGTTGTCAAGAAGGAAGTGACCAGACTACTAGAAACAGATATTATCTACCCCATTTCAGACAGTGAATGGGTGAGCCCAGTACAAGTGGTGCCCAAGAAGTCGGGAGTCACTACAGTAAAGAATGAGCATGGAGAGCTCATAGCTACCAGAGTTCAAAACGCCTGGAGGGTCTGCATTGATTATAGGCGTCTCAATCAAGCCAATCGTAAGGATCACTATCCTCTTCCATTCATTGATCAAATGCTGGATCGCCTGTCAGGTAAATCACATTATTGCTTTTTAGATGGTTATACAAGATATTTCCAGATTCATATAGCTCCTAAGGATCAAGAAAATACTACTTTTACCTGTCCCTTTTGGGACCTATGCTTACAAGAGAATGCCCTTTGGCTTGTGCAATGCACCAGCTACTTTCCAAAGGTGCATGATGAGTCTTTTCTCTGATCTTATTGAGGACTGTATGGAAGTTTTTATGGATGATTTCAGCATTTATGGTGATTCTTTTAGTCTTTGCTTGGATAGTCTATCTAGAGTATTAGATAGATGTGTCAGTACAAATCTTTGTATTAAATTTTGAAAAATGTCATTTTATGGTTAAAGAAGGTATTGTACTAGGACATGTTGTGTCTAATACTGGCATTTCTGTAGATCCAGCAAAGGTGGATGTTATTTCTGGTTTACCTTACCCCTCTTCTGTGAGGGAAGTCCGTTCGTTCCTTGGACATGCAGGTTTTTACCAAAGATTCATTAAGGACTTTAGTAAGGTAGCACTTCCCCTATCCAAGTTACTGCAGAAGGATATTGAGTTCGAGTTCAGTGGGGATTGCAAACAAGCGTTTGATAAGCTGAAAACCGCCCTGACTCAAGCTCCAATTGTGAGAGGACCGGACTGGAGCCAGCCATTTGAAATCATGTGCGATGCTTCCAACCATGCAGTGGGAGCAGCGCTGGCTCAGCGTGAAGGTAAGGACCCTTTTGTTATTGCTTATACGTCTAAAACTTTAGATGCTGCTCAGTCTAACTACACTACTACTGAAAAAGAGCTTCTTGCTATTATTTTTGCTCTGGATAAATTCCGAGCCTATTTACTTGGTACTAAGGTAGTAGTGTATTCAGACCACGCAGCTCTAAAGTATCTATTAGCTAAAAAGGAATCCAAACCAAGGCTTATACGTTGGATACTGCTGCTACAAGAATTTGATTTAGAAATAAAGGATAGGAGTGGTACCCAGAATCTAGTGGCAGACCACTTAAGTTGCCTTGAACACATTAAGGATGACTCCACTCCTATAGCTGATAATTTTCCATTTGATAACCTACAAGCAGTGTCTGAGGTAATCCCTTGGTATGCACATGTAGCTAATTATCTAGTTAACCGTACTTTTCCTCCACACTTTACTAAACACCAAAGAGACAAGCTGAAAAGCGAGTCTAAATATTATATATGGGATGACCCATATTTGTGGAGATGTGGCGCTGATCAGGTAATTAGAAGGTGTGTGCCTCAATCAGAATTCCAGTCCATTTTAGAGGCCTGTCACTCATCTGAGAGTGGAGGACATTTTGGCCCACAAAGAACAGCTAGAAAAATCTTAGATTGTGGATTCTAGTGGCCCACCCTTTTTAAAGACGTTACTGAATTTTGTAAATCTTGTCCCCCATGCCAAAGGTTCGGTAATATATCCCAGAGGGATGAAATGCCTCAACAAACTATGCTTTTCTGTGAAATTTTTTATGTTTGGGGCATTGACTTCATGGGTCCATTTCCTAATTCTAATGGCCACCTCTATATATTGTTAGCTGTAGACTATGTTTCTAAATGGGTGGAAGCAATTCTTACCCGTACTGATGATGCTAACACTGTTGTTTCCTTTGTTAGAAACCACATTATTTGTCGCTTTGGATCACCACGAGCAATCGTGAGCGATCAAGGCACCCATTTCTGTAACAGGAGACTAACAGGATTACTGAAGAAGCATGGGATCATTCATAAAGTTGCGACTGCCTACCACCCTCAGACTAATGGGCAAGCCGAGGTGTCAAACAGAGAGATAAAGCGTATCTTGCAGAAGATAGTCAAACCTCATAGAAGACACTGGAGCACCAGGCTACAGGATGCACTCTGGGCATACAGAACAGCGTACAAGACACCCATTGGGATGAGCCCTTTTCGCTTAGTTTATGGAAAATCTTGTCATCTTCTAGTTAAAATAGAGTACAAAGCTTTTTGGGTAGTAAAGGAGTGCAACATGGGAACCGAGCGAGCCGGAGCTGAACGGAAGTTGCAACTACTAGAACTGGAAAGCCTTCGCCTAGAAGCTTATGAGAACTCAAGACTATACAAGGAGAAGATGAAGGCTATACATGATCAGCACATCAAGAGAAAAGAATTCCAAACTGGAGATTTAGTCCTCCTTTACAAATCTCGACTGAGGCTCATGCCAGGCAAGTTGAGATCAAGATGGGAAGGTCCATACAGAGTAGAGAAAGCCGAACCGTACGGAGTTTATCACCTTAGTCACCCTTCCAGCTCCGAACTTATCAAGGTTAATGGACATTGCTTAAAGTTGTACCATGGCGAGAAGATGAAGAAAAACAAGGAGCTTGAGATCTTCTTCTTGGAAGATCCCCACATAGCCAAAGATTGAGCTAGTGGAGCGTCCAACTTACGGACGTTAAAGCAAAGTGCTAGGTGGGAGACAACCCACCATGGTATGATCGTTCTTTTTCTTGTTTTTATTTTCACATTCAATAACTCTTCTCTTTCTTAGTACATTTTCGTGCATCTACCTTTACATGCTAAAAAAAAAGCACGCACGCGACACGACAGCGTCGCTGACGCGTCTGCGTCACTAGTGCGTTTTGAAGAAAGGGGAATTGAACAGAGAGTCACGCGAGAGCGTGGCTGAAGGCGTGCCTTTGACACAAATCATCCCACACGACCGCGTCGTTGATGCGTCCGTGTCAAGTGCGAAAACTGGCCTCCCACGCGTCCGCGTCACTCACGTGGCCGCGTGCCATGAAATTCAATGTAACATGGGTGCACGACCGAAAGTTGTGCTAGAGTGGTGCTGGATCGGCACTGAACGCACAAATTCTTTCCACGCAGATGCATGGCTTGCACGTCCGTGTCATATCCCTCTACTGGCCACTCACGCGAGTGCATGACCCACGCGTTCGCGTCGCCCAAAATTTGGCAAAAATAAAAAATTTGAACAGAGAGTTGTGCGAGCGCGAGGCTGCCCTCGCGCCAGTAGCATAACATGTGTCACGCGTCCACGTGACCGACGCGTTCGCATCGATTCAATTAATGCGCATTCGCGCGAACGCGTCACTCACGCGTCCGCGTCGCTTGCGCCGCACAGCTTATCCTAAATTGCTAAATATCTTATCTTTCTCTTCCCCTAATCCTACTTTTTCTTTTCCCTCCCTTTCTTTCTTCCCCCCTTTTTCTTCCTTCTTCCCTCATTCTCAATTTCTACTTTCGCTCTCTCTTCTCACCATTATCAAGGTTCTTCTTTTCTTCCCCCCTCCTTACTTTTCTATTCTTCTTCTTTCTTTATGTTTACTTCTTCCTTTCTCTTTCTTTTTACTTTCATTGCATATGTTTTCTTTCTTTTTCCTTTTTATTGGTGTTGGAAATTTATTTGGTCATTGTGGATTGTTGCAAAATTGTTTGGCAATTATATTTTTAAAGGGGTTGCTTGCATGTTCAATTTATTATTTTCATTGGATTATTTACCATGCATGCTATGTGTTTGTGAACAAGCCCGTATGACATTATGCACTTTTCTACATTATCCTATTCTACTATTGAATGCATGCTTTTCACAAATTCCCTTTACTATTTTATTAATTGAATTTAATTGCTAATACAAACGTGATAGTTTATTACGAAGTGATGCTTGATCTATGCTACTCATGCCCTTACCAGCATGCCAATAATCATCTTGCATCTACTTCACCTCTAATGCACTTATTTTATTCCCTTTGATGAACTTTTCACATGTTATCATGACCATGTGTTCCCTTCATTCATCTTTACCGTGCATTGACTATCACTCACTCAACCCTCTCTCTTGCTTTATCTCTTTAAATTTAATTTACTTTCTCTTCCTTTTTCAGAATGGCCACCAAGAAAGGCAAAGAGAAAGCTACCACTAAACCCACAACGAGGAAAGGAACGAAGAGAGCATTAGTGGCAGAGCCTTCTTCAACTGCAGTCAAGCCCTCAACAAAAAGAATTAAAAGGATTATCAAGGTTGATGAAAAGGAGAGAGCCTTCCCAGCCAAGGACACTGCACGATTCCCAAATCGCTACTGTGAGCAGATGTTTCCTATTCTGGCAGCTCGAAATTACAACAATGAACACCTTCTTATCCTTCTGCCTCGTATTGCTGAATTTGTTGAGCCACAAATTGCACAAAGACAATGGGGATTCTTACAGAGACAGCCACGACAGGTTAATCTTTCTTGGGTTGTTGAGTTCTACTCCAACTTCCACCTGCCAACTCTGCAGTCCGTTTATTTACGCCAAAAGCAAGTCCCCATTACAGAAGAGGCCATTCAGCAAGCCTTAGATCTCCCCTCTGCTCCAAAAGGATTGGACGCTTTTCAGAAAGCCGCCATCAAATGCCAGGCGTACACCTTTGATTGGGACGCTATTCTCAAAGTTATTACTCGACCTGGCAGCAAATGGATCTTCGGATACCATCGTTCCCATCCTAAGGAAATCTCAGCTTCCGCACTTACCTTAGAGGCTCATGTATGGGCCCAGATTATGTCCCATTACGTCTTTCCGAGTACTCATGAGTCCTCCTTCACCGCAGGGATGGCCATTCTACTATGGTGCATCATCACAGACCAACCTCTTAATTTACCAAGACATATTCGGAATGCTATGGAACATGTGTAGATCACGGGCAACCTACCTTTCCCTGCATTGGTCTCTGATCTTATCTCAGCAGCCGGAGTATCCTACAGAGCTGGAGACACCAAAGCCATTCTTCCACGGAATGATCAGTATGTCCCTAACGGGAGATATCTCAGGCCACAACTTGCCATTACCAGCCAGTCCACAGAGGATGCTGCAGCTCCTCCACCATCTACTAGTCAGCTGCTGCACCAAATACTGAAGCGATTGGACCAACAAAAAAAGAAAGCAAAGCTCCAAGAGCGCCGCAACCACCGCCGTTTCAAACACCTCAAGGAGCTACTTACCGGTAATCACCGACCCGATGACGATCCAGGTACTCCGGACTCCACTTCTTTCACCAGCACAGGGAGTCACGACGGTCCCGACTGTGGAGACACTGCCACCAGCCCACTACTGTTCCTGACAGATGGCACCAAGGACGGTGCAAATCCTTAAGTGTGGGGAGGTTGGTCAGTACCTGACTTCCGGAGGTAATTTTTCTTCCCTAAACACCAATAAATTAGGATAGTTAGTTAGTTTTTCTTTCTTTTAGAATAGGATAAATTACATAGTAATAGATTAGTTGCATGTATGTTCTACTTGATTAAAAAGACAATAAATTTCTTCTAAAACTCTATCTTTGGAACAAAATTTCACTAATTTTAATTACAACTCTTATGTTAAAATTGCTTGAAGTTGTATTTGGAACATGATTTTTAAAGCTAAAGAACACACAACCTGTGAGAATTGAGCCTTTATGCATGGTTACATTATTTAACCATATTTGTTTTATTCTTGTGTGTTTACTTCTCTATGATTGTAACCTATATTTTGTCCCATCTTATATGTCTAATGTTTAATATATTTATATGCTGCATATGATTGAGGCCATTAATTGTTTAGCTCACTTATCCAAATTAAGCCTACCCTTTCAATTACCTTTGTTAGCCACTTTAAGCCTTTAAATCCCATTTGTTCTATAATCTACCACATTACTAGCCTTAAGCGGAAAAACAATTATATACCCCAATTTGAATCTTTGATTAGCTTGAGATAGAATTGTGTGTGCTAATTAAGTATGGGAAATTGTGGGAACAAAGGATATTAAGGGGATATGTTATGATAATATAATGGGAATTTGGACACCTACTCATGTGAAACTATAAGAATAAAAAAAATTCTATGTGCATTGATAAGCTATGTTGATTTTGAAAAAAAAATAATAATAATAAGGGGACAAAATTGTCCCAGTGTTGAGTTAAGAATTCAAAGGTCAATGCATGTATGATAGAATTAAAATAAACAGTTGATACATGAGTATGGAATGTGAAAGAGAATCCTGGGTAGCTAGCTACGTACTCCAAGGTTATATAAAATATATATAGGTTATGTTAAAGCTTGGGTTAATTAAAGATTCAATTTATAAGCTCACTTAACCATATATGTATCCTCACCTTTACCTTGGCCCCATTACAACCTTGAAAAGACCTCATGATGCTGCATTGGTATATTAAATATTGTTGATTGGTTAGGAGAAGAAAAAAATTTAGGGCCATGATTAGAGAAGGATAGAGTGATTACCCTATACACTGGAGAGATTAGAGTATACATACATCATCAGTGAGGGTTCAATGCTTGAAATTCTATGTTCCCCGCTTTCATGAGCTAACTTCTTGCATTTTTATCTATTCTTACTAAATGAGAATTGAATCAGTGAAACTTGGTTTGTCATTGTTTGAAGAGCTTATTTATTCTTGATCAAGTGGACAAGAATCATATAGTTGCATTCACATATATAGGTTGCATTGCATTGCATGAGTTTTTACATGTTCCTACTCGTTTATTCTATCTCCTTCAACTAAGCATGAGGACATGCTAATGTTTAAGTGTGGGGAGGTTGATAAACTACTATTTTATGGTTTACAATGTGTTTAATTGTGTGGTTTTATCATGGTCTTTACCCACTTATTCATATAATTAGCATGCATTTATATTTCCTTCCTAAAAATATTACATGATTGAAAACTTACTTCCTGGAGACCTTTAATTAGGTATTTTAATCCCCCTTTATTCCATTCGATGTCGTGATCTATGTGTTAAGTGTTTCAGGCTTTATAGGGCATGAATGAGTGGGAGATTGGGAAGGAAGCTTGCAAAAATGGAAGGAATACAAGAAATTGAGGAGATGACCAGCGAGAAGTGACGCGTACGCGTCAGCGATGCAACCGCGCGGAAAAGAGGAATTCGCAGTGACGCGGCCGCATGAGTGACGCGGACGCACGGATTGAAAAAGCAGAAGCGACGCGGAGGCATGGACGACGCGCCCGCATGGAAAAGCAAAACGCCGAAGGATGCGTCCGCGTGACGTGCGCGATTTGCAGAATTTCAGAAGTCGCTGGCAGAGTTTCTGGGTCGGATTTCAACCCAATTTTTGGCCCAAAATTACAAACTAGAGTCAGGAAACATGCAGAAACGGGGGACAACAATTCATTCTGCACAATTTTTAGTTTTAGATCTGGATTTACTCCTCCCCTAGGTTTTTCAATCACTTGACATTTTATAATTAGGATTTTTGAAAGACTTTGCTTTTTTAGCTTTTGAGAAGTGGCCACCTCCGGTACTAGTCATTATACTTTGCTATTTGCTTTTTACTTATTCTTCCATGTTCTTAATCCCCCTAGAGTTGACATTGGCTTATTTTTACAAGTTATTAATATAGACTATTTTTATTTTTAATTAATCCTTTTCATTATTATTTATCGTGTCTCTTTTTAATTCCCTTTCCTATGTTATGAGTTCTACGTTCACAATGAGCGAGTAGTTCCCTTACTTGATGGGGAGTTGATTGAAAAGAACCCTTGAGTTGGGGTACTTAAAGGAGAAATTGTAATTGGGCTCATTGTTGGAATGCCCTCTAGTCACTGACACAAATCCTTTTCAACGAGCGGATTGGGACTTGTGAATAGAAATAGCAATCCAACTTGTTTGACTCTCCCTTACCTAGTAAGGGGTAACTAAACAGAGCAATCTTCAATTATCAATTAATCTTGAGAGTACTTCAACAAGAATAGGGCTTCTAACTAATCTACTCACAGTCAAGGCTTTTATTTAGAATTAATTAAATTCTCTATTTTAGTTTTCTGTTATTCAACTCAACCATTTTTGAAAACACCTGATTGATAAAATAGCACATCTCTCTGCAACTCGTTGGGAGACGACCTGGGACTCATACTCCCAGTATTTTAATTTAAATTTTGTGACAACCCTTCTAAATTGATAAGCGAATTTTCGGTTGGTTAAGGATTGTACTTGCAACGCATTTCTATTAATAATTTCTTAACCCGCCAATTTCTGCCACGTCAACGGCCAAGACTCATAAAGTAGCTGTGTTCAAGAATCAACATACTGAACTAGGAGAATCAATAACACTATCCAAAATTCTGAGTTCCTATAGATGCCAATCATTCTGAATTTCAAAGGATAAAGTGAGATGTCAAAACTGTTCAGAGGCAAAAAGCTACAAGCCCCGCTCATCTAATTGGGACTAAGTTTCATTGATATTGTGAGATTTATTGTATATTCTCTTCTTTTTATCCTATTTTATTTTCAGTTACTTGGGGACAAGCAACAATTTAAGTTTGGTGTTGTGATGAGCGGATAATTTATACGCTTTTTGGCATTATTTTTAGATAGTTTTTAGTAAGATCTAGCTACTTTTTAGTATATTTTTATTAGTTTTTAAGAAAAATTCACATTTCTGGACTTTACTATGAGTTCATGTGTTTTTCTGTGATTTTAGGTATTTTCTGGCTGAAATTGAAGGACCTGAGCAAAAATCTTATTCAGAGGCTGATAAAGGACTGCTGATGCTGTTGGATTCTGACCTCCCTGCACTTGAAATGGAATTTTTAGAGCTACAGAAACCTAATGATGCGCTTTGAAAGTAGACATCCAGGGCTTTCCAGCAATATATAATAGTCCATACTTTGCCCGAGTTTAGACGACGCAAACTGGCGTTCAACGCTAGCTTTCTGCCCAATTTTGGCGTTAAACGCCAGAAATAAGTTGCAAGCTAGAGTCAAACGCCAGAAATAAGTTACAAATTGGCGTTTAACTCCAAAGAAGGCCTCTACACGTGAAAAATTCAATGCTCAGCCCAAGCACACACCAAGTGGGCCCAGAAGTGGATTTCTGCATCATTTACTTATTTCTATAACCCTAGGCAACTAGTTTAGTATAAATAGAACTTTTTACTATTGTACTAGGGGTCTTTTTCCCTATATTCAAAATTCATATGCCATTTGGGGAGGCTGGCTATTTGGCCATGCCTAGACCTTGTTCTTATGTATTTTCAACGGTGGAGTTTCTACACACCACAGATTAAGGTGTGGAGCTCTGCTATACCTCGAGTATTAATGCAAAGTACTATTGTTCTTCTATTCAATTCATGCTTATTCTTATTCTAAGATATCCATTCACACATAAGAACATGATGAATGTGATGATTATGTGACACTCATCACCATTCTCACTTATGAACGCGTGATTGACAACCACTTCCGTTCTACATAAAAACAAGCTTGAAGGTATATCTCTTGGGTTTCTAATCAACGATTCACATCAACTCTCCTCTGACAATGGGGCATCTGAATCCGAGATTAGAATCTTTGTGGTATAGGCTAGAATCCATTGGCAGCATTCCTGAGATCTGGAAAGTCTAAACCTTGTCTGTGGTATTCCGAGTAGGATCTGGGATGGGATGACTGTGACGAGCTTCAAACTCGCAACTGTAGGGCGTAGTGACAGACGCAAAAGGATAGTAAATCCTATTCCTACACGATCGAGAACCAACAGCCGATTAGCCATACGATATCTGTGCATGGTATTTTTTATCCGAGACGAGAAATCCAACAGTTGATTAGTCGTACAGAAATCGTAGAGGACCATTTTCACTGAGAGGACGGGAAGTAGCCATTGACAATGGTGACACCCAACATACAGCTTGCCATAGAAAGGAGTATGAAAGATTGGATGAAGGCAGTAGAAAAGCAGAGATTCAGAAGGAACAACACATCTCCATACGCTTATCTGAAATTCCCACCAATGAATTACATAAGTATCTTTATCTTTATTTTATGTTTTATTTTTCTTTTAATTATCAAAACTCTATAACCATTTGAATTCGTCTGACTGAGATTTACAAGATGACCATAGCTTGCTTCAAGCCGACAATCTCGGTGGGATCGACCCTTACTCACGTAAGGTTTATTACTTGGACGACCCAGTGCACTTGCTGGTTAGTTGTGCGAAGTTGTGCAAAAGAGTTGAGATTACAATTGTGCGTACCAAGTTGTTGGCGCCATTGAGATCACAATTTCGTGCACCAATTAGCTTGGGTGGAGTAGTATGTGTTACTCAAGTGTGGGGGAATTTGTTGGAAAACATTGGTGATGAAGTTACATGGGACATTCAATGTGAAAATTTCAAAAATGGGTCATTGCTCATGCATTCATTGTTCAAGACATATGCATCTCTTGTTGTTGACAAAAACAAGAAAATTTTGATTTGAAAAAAAATATCTAATCAAATCAAATTCTGTGCATAATAGCATATGAAATAAAAAGGTAAATAAAGGATGCATATGTTTGTATTTTGGAAAGAAAATGCATGAGTGGATGTGAGATAGGAGATAAATGGGTAGTTGGGTTATTTTGTTATATGTATATAGGATGATATAGGATTAGGTGGACACTTGAGCTAATCAAAGATCTAATTCACTAAGTCCACTTATTCATATTAATCTTACCTTAACCCTAGCCCCATTACAACCCCCAAAGACCTCATGATATTTGTTTTCATGCATCAAATATTAGTTGATTATTAGATGACTTGCAAATCTTTGAAACACATGATTAAAGGGAAAGTGAGTGATTAAGTCCTAAACACTGAGTGAATAAAGTGATTACACATCTGGTGATAGGTTCGATCGCTCAATTCTATGTTTTTATTTCTTATATTGTATCTTCTTGCAAGTTGCTTGTTGTTAGTTTTGAAAATCTCAATTCAATTCTTTGGACATTGATTATAGTGCATTGACTCTTTGCCTTGGCCCTAAGGCTTCCTTAGGATTGATTGAAACTTCATGGTTTGTTTTTACCAACTTTCAGTAGAATAGATATTAGTAGGTAATATCTAGGTTAGTTGCATGCATATAGGTAGTACATTAAATAAATTGTTTGCCCCTTCATTCATCTCCTTTGATTATGAATAGCATGAGGACATGCTAATGTTTAAGTATCGGGAAATTGATGAGTCCATATTTTACGATAACTTTTTGTTAGAATTAAGTGGATTTCATCATATAAACCTACACTTATTCCATTAAATAGCATGCTTTTGAGCTTTCCTCCTAAATTATGCTTGATTATGAAAACATGCTCTTTTGTGCCTAATTTAACCTTTTTTATTCCATTTGTCTTCCATTCGATACCTTGATGTTGTTTGTGAGTGATTTCAGATGTATAAGTTAGGAATGGCTTTGTGAGAATGGAAGAGGAGCATGCAAGAAGGAGGAAGCATGAAGAAACAAAGGAGAAGAGCAAAGTAATGCGTGCATGCACACAGCATCTCGTGCGTATGCACAGGTAGCAAAGTAGAGTCAAGTGTGCGAGCACACAGCATCTGGCGCATCGCACAAGCATCCAAAGTATTGAGAAGTGTGCGTGCGTGCAACCTTTTGTGCGTACGCACTACCTGAGATTTTGGCCAAGTGTGCGTACGCACACGTCTGTTCGTACGCACAGGTACCCGCACATGTGTTCATTAAAAATGCACGTAACTCACGTTTTTGATGGATTTGAGGCCCAATTCTGATAGCTGAAGCTCATATTGGATTAATTAGATAATTATTCTTCCCTCGTCTTTGTTATTATAATTTTTATAAGAGGGATAGGAGTTGTATATTTTATATGTATATTACATTATAAGCTATTGTGTAAGAAGTCTTGTATATGAATCTATGTTTGTTTGTTTTTTTTAAGGTAAAGTATTTATTTCTGGTTTTAAAAAAAAAAGATCAGCGATGTGGTGTCAAGTCAAAGGCTCCTATTTTAATATTAAGTATATAAAGTCATCGTAATACTTCTTACTATCAGAGTAGTGCAGCCGGAAGCATGACATTCTGGTAGTGAGGGTGTTATAATGGAAAGATGGATAAACAGAAAATGGTTTAGAAAGGAGGCTATCCTGGTGATGGATCTCGAAGAAGGATTTTTCCTGGTCCGATTCTCTTGTCAGGAGAACTATGGGTATGCCCTTTTCAAGGGACCATGGATGATTGTTGACCGTTATCTGTTAGTGTAAATATGGAGACCTTTGTTCATCCCACAAGAAACAGAGGTGGAGAAATTGGCCACTTGGGTGATAATTCTGAACCTTTCGGCAAAGCTCTATAACATGCATTTTCTTTGGAAAGCGGGAAAGTCTTTGGGAGTCATGCTTCGTGTCGATGAACTCTCTTCAATCCATTCCAGAGGAAAATTTGCACGTATATGTGTTGAAATAGATCTTAGACGAAAGCTTGTACCATTCTTTATTGCTCTTGGTAAAGACTTCAAATTGGAATATGAGGGACTCTACCAAAATTATTTTTCCTATGGAAGATATGGGCAAAAAATGGATAGGTGTGTTGAACTGGCAAAAAATACCAAACAGCGTACAGCAAAACATGGTGAATAATCTAACCAGAGGCACCATGGACGGGGTCACAACGTTGGAAACCTGAGCCAAGGGAAGTAGATTCAGTAAGAATAAAATGGGAAAGAAAATATGATAGCAAAAAATCAGGGAGTCAATTTGGGGAATCAAGCCGTTGAAGATATTCAGTAGAACCAAATCCCACAGACCAATCAGAATTTGAATTCTAAAGGTTTGACAAATAAGGAAAGTCCCTTTGGATCGTGGATGGTGGTAAAAAAAACTCCAAAGAAGGAATAAACAAAAGCCTAGTAATGTGTATGATAATAAGGAAAGAAATGCTTATGCAGGTAGGTTTGATGCATTAAAAGAGCAAGAGCTGGAAGGGGAAAATAGAGTGCATTCGGAAGAGAATATTATTTCCAAAAAGGAAAAGAAATATGATGCTAATGCAAAAGAAGTGCAAAACTATGCCATCATGAAAAATCAACAGAGGAACTATAATGCTGCAATAAAGAATTATACAACAAGTAAACCCAATAAAGACAAGAACTCTAACAACAGAAGAAGGAATAACCAGAATCAAGCAGAAAGTTCTAAACACAAGCAAGTCTATTTTCGAATCTAAAAAGCAAGTTGATATAGAAAAGCAAGAAAATACTCAAATCGTTAAAACAAATGACAGAAGTAAAGAAGGAAGCCACAATGAATACTGGAAGCAGTTCAGCAGGTTAGGGAAGGATATCTACAACCACCATAAAGAGGAAAACTTTATCCCTTTATTTGGAAATCTTGACCCTCACACAAAAAACCTTATAGCCACCACTATAGGGGGAGGAAGGGTAGGAGGTCAAACAGAAAATATTAAAAATAAACCACTTGAGAATGAACAGGATACTAGGGCAGAAAATTTTGAAGCGACAGATAGTCTCATGCAAGATGACAACTCTAGAGTCAAAGAGCAATCTAATGCCGAAGACGTTCGGCACATGGAGATATAATTCTCCTCTCCTCTGTCCAGGGAGTTTCTTTCCTTGTCTTCTTTTTATCTTTTCTAGCTTTTTCTTATTATGAATATTTTAATTTGAAATTGTAGAGGAGCCTCTACAAAGGGTTTCTATTTTATGTTAACTGACTTATATACTAACTATAAGGCAAATTTTTGCATCTTACTTGAGACCCATATTTCAGTAAAAAAAAAAGCAGAGATGATTATTAAAAAATTCGAGTTTGATAGCTGGTGTATCATCGAAGCTGAAGGCTTCTCAGGTGGTATCTAAGAAAGATTTTTGGAACATCAAACCCATTACTATACATAGATAATTTATCCACTTGGAGGTTCAATGGAATAGAGAATCTCCTTGGTTCTTCATAGCTGTTTATGGGAGCCCTCAAGTAGAAAATCGCAATACACTATGAAAAAATCTGGAGGATATTATTCACAACATACAAGCCCATGGTGTTTAGGAGGGGATTTTAACTCTATTCTTACGATAAAGGACACGGGGATCCTCCAATCCTTCTCTTGATATATATAAGTTTCAAAACTATTTAAATATTTGCGGGTTAAAATATTTGAGCTTCTCAGGACCCCCTTTCACATGGCAAAGAAGAAATATTAAGAGAAGGTTTGACCGCTTTCTCAGTAATATTTCTTGCTCTGGCCGTTTTCTTGATGTTGGTGTCAAGCATCTTCCTAAATTAAAATCTGACCACTTACCCATCCTTCATAAATTTCAGGTAGCTAATGATGAGGGGAGGGATAAACCTTTTTGGTTTCTTGTGCTTTGGATTCTTCATGAAGACTATAATAACATGGTAAAAGAAAGTTGGAATAAAAATCAAGGGCTTATTCAAAATGTCAAGAATTTTACGGCCTAAGCAAAGTCATAGAACAAGGACGTTTTTGGACATATCTTTAAAAAAAAGCAACGAATCCTGACTAGATTGGAGGGAATCAATAACAATCTGTCTTTTCATCCTAATCCTTTCTTAGAAAAGTTTCAAAAAGGTCTCAATAAGGAGTATGAGATCATTGCTATCCAGAAGAAAAGCTATTGGCAACAAATGTCTAGATGTAATAACATTAGATTTGGTGATAAAAAAACAACATACTTTCATCAGAAGGCCAATGAATGAAGGAGAAGAAATAAAGTTACTACCCTTAGAGATGAGGAAGGAAACTAGATTGAGGATGTTGTTGCCTTGAAGAGATGGGGAGAGAATTTCTTTAAGGCTCTCTACTCTTCAGACTAGAATCATAATCCTTACCCAATTAATAACCATTTTCCCAGGCTTTAGGATGAAGACTATGCTGACCTCGCGAAGGATGTCTCTAGAGAGGAAGTCAAAAAAGCTATTTTTATTATGGACAGTTGGAAGACACCGGACAGCGATGGAATCCTAGCTAAATTTTTCCATCCCTTCTGGGATATAGTAGTGGAATCCTTAACCAGCTGGGTCAAGGATATCTTCCAAGACCCGAGGAACATTAGGAAAGTCAATCAAACGTTGATTACTATTATACCCAAAAATTCAGTCCCTGAGAATTTTAGCCACTTCAGACCTATTAGCCTCTGTAATGTGTGTTATAAAGTGATTACTAAAATTGTGGCTTCTAAACTAAAATATTTTATGCCTATTTTTATTGCTAACACTCAATCTAGCTTTGTGCCTAACAAGGTTATTGAGGATAATATTCTTGTGGTACAAGAGGTGGTCCATAAAATGAAGAGAAAAAACCAAGGCAAAGGGTTAATAGCAATAAAAATTGATTTAGAAAAGGCCTATGATAGATTAAACTGGGCTTTTGTGGTGGATACTTTGAAGGATGTGGGGATTCCAAACAACATTATCAACGTTGTTGCCTATTGCATTTCATCCCCAACTATGAATCTCCTATGGAATGGGTCGCCATCTGAAACGTTCTCTCCTACTAGAGGAGTTAGACATGGAGACCCTCTTTTCCCCTACCTCTTTGTTTTATGTATTGAAAGACTATCACATATTATTGACAAAGTAGTAGAGATAGAAAGTTGGAACCTATAACCCTTTCTAGAAATGAACTTAATATTTCTCACCTCTGTTTTACAGATGACTTGGTGCTTTTTGCAAAGGCTATCTTAGAGCAAGTTTGAGTTATTAAGGAGAACCTACAAATGTTCTGTGACAGTTCAGGACAAAAGTTCAACATTAGCGAGTCGTGTGTCTTCTTCTCAAAGAACGTGAACCACAATATCAAGCAACAACTTAGCCAGTAACTTGGGGTGCCCCTCACATCTAATCTAGGAAGATATCTAGGAGTTTTTCTCATTCATGAGAAATGCAACCAGTAACACTTCCAGTTTGTGATTGATCGGATTCAAACCAAGCTTTTATCTTGGAATAAGAGGACTTTATCTCTCGTCGAGAGAACTACGCTCGTCCAATCCGTCCTATCCACTATCCCTAGCTACTGTATGCAAACTATAAAGCTTCCAAAGGTGATTTGTAATAAGATTGATAAGCTTTGTAGGTATTTTCTCTAGAGAAGTAATGAAGAAGACAGGAAGGTTCATCTTTTGAATTGGGACAAAGTTTGTAGGACCAAGGAAGAGGGTGGATTGGGTGTTCGAAAAGCTCACGAGACTAACTAGTTATTCCTTATGAAGCTGGCTTGGGGTCTCATTCATAATAAGGACACCCTGTGGGTAAAAGTCATGAAGGCTGAGTGATAAACCCCATTTTTGGGGTTTATCTTGTGTTGAATTTAGAGCATTCTGTTAACCTTTTCTCACATTTATTCAATAAAATAGCATAGTTTCATGATTGTCTCCTAATTTGTGTTTAAATGTGAAAACATACTTTTGGACCCATGATTTGATAATTTTAATCTTCCTTTGATTCCACTAGATGACTTGATATATTTGCTAGTGATTTCAGATTGAAAAGGGCTAGGAATGGATCAGAGGAGTGAAGAGAAAGTATGCAAAGTGGAGAAATCATGAAAAGCTAAAGATTTGGGATACGTCCATGGACGCGCACGCGCACTAGACGCATACGCGCGGATTGTAAAAATCCCATGGACGCGTATGCATGCTGTACATGTACGCATCGGTACTGGCACGTGATTTTTAAGTGAAATCGTGCCTAGCGAATTCACAAAGCTATGGGGCCCAGTTTGGAACCAACTTTGGCGCCAAAATGCTTAAAAGGACCAAGGATTGAAGGGAAAGGGGGGTTCCATTATTAGGATTTTAGATCTAGTTTTAGAGTTAGTTTTCTAGAGAGAGAAGCTCTTTCTTCTCTCTAGAATTAGGATTAGGTTTAGGTTAGAATTTCTTAGATCTAGGTTTTAATCTTTGCTTTTATTTATTTCTACCTTTCAATTCTTTGTTCCTACATCTTGTTCTTCTATTCTCTTGTTGCAATTTCCTCTATTTTATTTCTATACTTTGTTGTTGATCTACTCTTGTTCTTCTTATTTTCTTTTAATGCAATTTGAGGTAATTGATGTTAATTGTGTTTTTCTTGATTGTTGTTGTTAATTCTTTGCAATTAATTGTTGTTAGAATTCATTCTTGTTGCCAATTTACTATGCTTTCCTTTTATGCCTTCCAAGTGTTTGATAAAATGCTTGGAATGATGTTAGAGTAGAATTTTATATTCTTGGCTTGAGATGGTAACTTAGGAACTTTTGAGTTACTAATGTCCAAGTGATTGATGATTGGTAGCCATTGACTCTAGTTTTCACTAACTCAATTAGTGGATAGCTAGGACTTATAGACTTGGATTGATATAGCTCATTTGACCTTCCTTTACTACTAGTTAGAGGATGATTTAATGGGATTGATCCTTGCAATTATCATGTTGTGATTAGGGATAAGGATAAAGATCCTTGACCACTAAATCTTGCCAAGACCGCTTTATCATTTGATTTCCATTGCAATATATTTTTCTTAATTCTCATCCTAAAACTCCCAAAATATATAACTCATAACCAATAACAAGAACACTACCCTGCAATTCCATTGAGAGATGACCCAAGGTTTAAATACATTGGTTATTAGATTTATTAGGGGTTTGTACTTGTGACAAACAAATTTTTGTATGAAAAGATTATTGTTGGTTTAGAAACTATACTTGCAATGAGATTTCATTTGTGAAATTCTATACCATCAAAAACCCATTCATCACTGAGTACGGCTGTGGGAATAGCAAGATCCCTAAAGTTCACAAAAAAACTTAGTAGCTCGAATGCGTGGAAGGGAATCACTTCAACTTAAGACAAGTTTTGTAATCATCTTGTCTGGAGAATAGGAGATGGGAATGATATTTCATTTTGAAAAGATCATTGGTTTCCAGGGATCCTTAAACTAAGAGAAGCTGCTAATATCAACATGGACAAGAACAGAATAGCAGAGTATCTCAGAGATTATGCGAATGAGCATGGAATTAGGACTGGAAAAAAATCTCTCATGTTTTACTTGATGAGTTGATTGATCATCTACGTACCTTGAAAGCCCCTAATATCTCTATAGGGGAGGATTGTGTGAGCTAGGCTCCAATAACAAATGGAAGTTTTTCTATCAGAACGGCCTACAACGCTTTATTTAAGGATAATAATGAAAGCAGTAACATGTACAAGCAAATTTGGAGACTAAAGATTCCTCAGAGACTAAAGTTTTTCAGTTGGCTGCTAACTCATGAAACTCTTTTGACAAATAGCAAAAGAAAAAGTAGAAGATTAACTGAAGATAGTACCTGCCCCAGATGCCATGATGCAGATGCCATGATGTTCAAGAGACGATACTGCACGTTTTGCGGGATTGCCCTTTCATTCACAAAGTGTGAACCAATATCATTCACAGAGATTATCAAGAGACCTTTTTCACTCAATCCTTCCATGACTAGTTGTGGAAAAATCTTCTGGAAGCCTCTCCTTCGGTTAATGGGACTCCTTGATCCATAACTTTTATCACCGCCTGTAACTTAGCCTGGAGAAGTAGAAACAAGCTTATTTTCAGTGAAAAAAGTTTAACAAACATCCAATTTCATCGCGTTGCGATAAATCTTGCAGACCATTATCATTTTGCTCTTAACATGACAGAGGTCAGTACCAGAATTTTAAGGCATACCAGAAAGGAATCGATTGGATGGGAACCACTGGAACATGGATGGCTCAAACTGAATGTGGATGGCTCGGTGCTCCATCCTGGAAGTTGAGGGGCTGACGTTAGGATTTTTGCCAGTAAAGAAGTTCATAAAAACAGTCGCATTGTAGATATAGTCTCTAAACCGACAGAAATCCCTTCGTACAAACGTTTTGGTTGTCACAAGTAACAAACCCCTTTGAAATTGATAACCGAGTATTCAAACCTCGGGTAGTCTTCTCAAGGAATTGCATGGAGGTATGTTCTTAATATTGGCTATGAAAAAGATAAAATTGGGGTTTTGAGAATGAGGAATAAATATGGCAAATAATTTAAATGACAATTAAAATAAATAAATACTGTAAAACAAATCCTTTGGCAAGGTACGAGAAATTGAAAATCCAGACTTAGTTATTCTTATCAATAATAATGAAAGTTGAATCTTAATTCCACTTAGTCGACCTTTGCTAAAGCAAAGGAAAGTCAAGGGACTAATTAATTGGCCTTCGAATCCTATTTATTTCCTAAGAAAAGGTTGGGATTATTGAAGTTCAGTTCAATTAGCAAAGATAACAGTTATCAATTATGTTGAGCTAAGATAACTCCTGAGTTACTGATTTCTTAACCAAGACCAAAAGGAAAGGAAATTAAAGCTGCTGGAATAAAAATGCTTTTAGATGGGAAGCAATAATCATGTAAATAAAAGAAAGCAATATTAAACTGAAATACCTCAAATAACATTAATTTAAAAGAGTAATCTGTAACATGGAAGAGCTCATAAATTAAATTGGGATAAATAAAAATAAAGAACCTGTGATTGAGAGTCACTCCTAAAACTAAGAGAAGTCCTAAATCCTAATCCTAAGAGAGAGAGGGGAGAGAACCTCTCTCTCTAAAACTACATCTAAAACATGAAAAGGGAATTATTAGAGCCTCCCCATGAATGGATGCATTCCCCCACTTTATAGCCTCTAATCTGTGTTCTCTGGGCCGAAAACTGGGTCAGAAACAGCCCAGAAGTCACTTTCAACGCTTTCTGGTCCGTACAGGTCGCGGAAAAGTGACGCGGCCGCATGGCTCACGCGGCCGCGCGGGTTGCGTTCCTGCCAGGTCACGCGTCCGCGTGACTCACGCGTTTGCGTCACCTGGCGTCGAGGCAGCTTTGGCAAATTATACATCAAATCGAAGCCCCGGACGTTAGCTTTCCAACGCAACTAGAACCGCGTCGTTTGAACCTCTGTAGCTAAAGTTATAGCCGTTTGAGTGCGAAGAGGTCAGGCTGGACAACTTAGCAGTTTCTCCAACTTCTTGTATTCCTTCCACTTTTGCATGCTTCCTTTCCATCCTCTGAGCCATTCCTGCCCTGTAATCTCTGAAAACACTTAACACACATATCAAGGCATCTAATGGTGATAAGAGAGGATTAATAATAAGCAAATATAAGTCCAAAGAAGCATGATTTCAATCAAAGCATATAATTAGGAAGGGAAATGTAAAACATGCAAATAGTATGAATAAGTGGGTAAAGAGTTGATAAAATCCACTCAATTAAGCACAAGATAAACCATAAAATAGTGGTTTATCAACCTCCCCACACTTAAACAAAAGCATGTCCTCATGCTAAGCTCAAGAGAAACTATAAAGGAATGAAGAGGAATGGTAGTATGTGGTGCACGAAATTGCAATAACACTTTTGCAATCCCGCACAACTAACCAGCAAGTGCACTGGGTCGTCCAAGTAATACCTTGCGTGAGCAAGGGTCGATCCCACGGAGATTGTCGGCTTGAAGCAAGCTATGGTTATCTTGTAAATCTTAGTCAGGATATCAGAAATTATCAGGATTGATTGATTGTGAAAAGCAAAAGAGCATGAAATGGTTACTTGTTTTGCAGTAATGGAGAATAGGTTGGGGTTTTGGAGATGCTCCATCTTCTGAATCTCTGCTTTCCTACTGTCTTCTTCATCAAACACGCAAGTCTCCTTCCATGGCAAGCTCGTGTAGGGTCTCACCGTTGTCAATGGCTACCTCCCATCCTCGCAGTGAAAGCTAATGCACGCACTCTGTCACAGTACTGCCAATCACCGGTTTGGTTCCCTCCCCTACCGGAATAGAATCCCTCTTTTGCGTCTGTCACTAACACCCAGTAGGTTACAGGTTTGAAGCACATCACAGTCATTCAATCATTGAATCCTACTCAGAATACCACAGACAAGGTTTAGACCTTCCGGATTCTCTTGAATGCTGCCATCAGGTCCTGCCTATACCACGAAGATTCCGCTTAAAGAACCCAAGAGATAACTACTCAATCTAAGATAGAACAGAGGTGGTTGTCAGGCACATGTTCATGGTTGAGAATGATGATGATTGTCACGGATCATCACATTCATCCGGATTAAGAACAAGTATTATCTTAGAATGGAAGCAAGCATGATTGAATAAGAAACAGTAGTAATTGCATTAATCCATCAAGACACAGCAGAGCTCCTCACCCCCAACCATGGGGTTTAGAGGCTCATACTGTGGAAAGAAACGTGTACAAAATGTTATGAGGTCCTAAGGTACGGATACAATGTCAAAAGATCATATAAGTAGTAAACTAGTGTCCTAAGGTTTACAGAAATGAGTAAATGACAGAAAAATCCACTTCCGGGCCCACTTGGTGTGTGCTTGGGCTGAGCAATGAAGGAATTTCGTGTAGAGACCTTTTCTGGAGTTAAACGCCAGCTTTCATGCCAGTTTGGGCGTTTAACTCCAAATTTTATGCCAGTTCCGGCGTTTAACGCTGGAATTTCTGTAGGTGACTTTGAGCGCCGGTTTGGGCCATCAAATCTTGGGCAAAGTATAGACTATTATATATTGCTGGAAAGCCCAGGATGTCTACTTTCCAATGCCGTTGAGAGCGCGCCAATTGGGCTTCTGTAGCTCCAGAAAATCCACTTCGAGCGCAGGGAGGTCAGAATCCAACAGCATCTGCAGTCCTTTTCAGTCTCTGGATCAGATTTTTGCTCAGGACCCTCAATTTCAGTCAGAAAATACCTGAAATCACAGAAAAACACACAAACTCATAGTAAAGTCCAGAAAAGTGAATTTTAATTAAAAACTAATAAAAATATACTAAAAACTAACTAAAAGATACCAAAAACATACTAAAAACAATGCCAAAAAGCATACAAATTATCCGCTCATCACAACACCAAACTTAAATTGTTGCTTGTCCCCAAGCAACTGAAAATCAAAATAGGATAAAAAGAAGAGAATATACTATAGACTCCAAAATATCAAAGAAACATAGCTCCAATTAGATGAGCGGGACTAGTAGCTTTTTGCCTCCGAACAGTTTTGGCATCTCACCCTATCCTTTGAAGTTCAGAATGGTTGGCATCTATAAGAATTCAGAACTCAGATAGTGTTATTGATTCTCCTAGTTAAGTATATTGATTCTTGAACATAGCCAGTGTATGAGTCTTGGCTGTGGCCCAAAGCACTCTGTCTTCCAGTATTACCACCGGATACATACATGCCACAGACACATAATTGGGTGAACCTTCTTAGATTGTGACTCAGCTTTGCTAAAGTCCCCAATTAGAGGTGTCCAGGGTTCTTAAGCACACTCTTGTTGCCTTGGATCACAACTTTATTTCCTTCTCTTTTTTTTTTCTTTTCTTTTTCTTTTTCTTTCTTTTTTTTCGAAATTTTTTTTTTTTTTGCTTTTCTTGCTTCAAGAATCAATTTGATGATTTTTCAGATCCTCAATAACAGTTCTCTTTCTCCTCATTCTTTCAAGAGCCAACAATTTTAACATTCTTAAAACAGCAAATTCAAAAGACATATGCACTGTTCAAGCATTCATTCAGAAAACAAAAAGTATTGTCACCACATCAAACTAATTCAACTAGTTTCAGAGATAAATTTCGAAACCCTGTACTTCTTGTTCTTTTGTGATTAAAGCATTTTTCTTTTAAGAGAGGTGATGGATTCATAGGACATTCATAGCTTTAAGGCATAAACTTAAATTTTATTAATTATGAACTAAGAACAAGACTCAAATATAGATATAAGATAAAACTAAATAGAAATAGAAAACAAAGACAAGAAAAACGAAAAAGATAGGCTCCTAATGATAGAGGTTTTCACAGAGTTAGAACTCAACAACCTTGATTTTGAGAAGTAGATGCTCCCTCAGCTTGAGAGGAGAACTTTTGGCGTTTCATCTCTTGGATTTCACGCCCCTGCTTCTCTTGTTCCTTCAGCAATTTGCAGAGCATGCAGTTCTGATTCTGCTGTTCTTCCTTCAGTTGCTCCATAGTCTCTTGCAACTTGTTAATAGATGCTTCTAGGTTGGACCAGTAGTCAATTCTTGGAAATTCAGGGAGGAATTCCTGCGCCCTCCTCTTGATGGAGTTGTCTTGCACTTGTCCTTCCATTGACTTCTTGGTGATTGGGTGTTCAATGGGTATGAACTCATCTACTCCCATCTTCACCCCAGCCTCTTTACAGAGCAAGGAAATCAAGCTTGGATAAGCCAATTTGGCTTCAGTGGAATTCTTATTTGCAATTGTGTAGATCTCACAAGCAATCACATGATGCACCTCCACTTCTTTTCCAAGCATAATGCAATGGATCATCACTGCTCTCTTGATGGTGACCTCAGAACGGTTGCTAGTGGGCAATATGGAATGCCCAATAAAGTCTAGCCAACCTCTTGCAATTGGTTTGAGGTCTCCCCTCTTGAGTTGGTTTGGGACACCCTTAGAATTGGTTATCCACTTAGTTCCAGGGAGGCATATGTCCTCTAGAACTTGATCCAACCCCTTATCTACTCTCACCATCCTCCTATTAAAGGAATCAGGATCATCTTGCAGTTGAGGCAACTTGAAGATTTCTCTTATTTTGTCCAGATGGAAGTATATAACTTTCCCTCTGACCATAGTTCTATAGGTATGGTAAGCAGTTCCAGTCATTCTCTGCTTATCTGTTAGCCACAGATTTGAGTAGAATTCCTGAACCATGTTCCTTCCAACCTTTGTTTCAGGATTGGTTAGAACTTCCCATCCTCTGTTTCGAATTTGCTCTTGGATCCCCGGATATTCATCTTCTTTCAGATCAAATTTAACTTCCGGGATCACTGACCTCAGACCCATTATTTTATGATAATGGTCTTCATGTTCTTTGGTTAAGAACTTCTCTTCATTCCAAAGATTCTTTGGATTATTCTCTTTCTTGCCTCTTAAAATGGTTTGTTTTCCCTTAGGAGCCATGATATTGATGAGCTTTGGCTTAGTGATCACGGAAAAGCACACCAAACTTAGAGGTTTGCTTGTCCTCAAGCAAAAGAGAAGAGAGAAGAGAGGGGGAGGAAGAGAAAATTCGAATGGTGTGGTTGGAAGAGGGGAACAAACGTGTATTTATAAGGTGGGGAGGGGAGTTTTCGAAAAAAAAGGAATTTGAAAGGAGATTGGAGAAGATATGAAAAGAAATTGGGAAAAGGGTGAAATTTTTGAACAATGTTTGTAATTGATTTGAAATAAATTTGAAAAAAAAAATTTGATTTTTGAAGATTTGAAAGTGAATGATGAGTGATTGAAGTGTGATTTTGTAGAAAAGTATGGGTGAGAAAAGGAAAGTTTGAAAAAATCTGATTTGAAAACAAAATTGTGGTCCCCCCACCAAGCTGGCGTTAAACGCCCAGAATGGCACTCATTCTGGCGTTTAACGCCCATCTGTTGCCCCACTTGGGCGTTTAACGCCCAGCCAGGTACCCTGGCTGGCGTTAAACGCCCTGGCTGGCGTTAAACGCCAGAAATTCTTCCTCACTGGCGTTTTTCTAAAACGCCCAGGATGCTGCACACCTGGCGTTAAACGCCCAGAATGGTGCCCATTCTGGCGTTTAACGCCCAAAATGGCACCATTCCTGGCATTAAACGCCCAGAATGGTACCCATTCTGGCGTTTAACGCCCAAAATGCCCCTTACTGGCGTTTTTTCGCCAGTAAGCTCTTTTTCTCTGCTTTTTGAGCTGAATCCTTCTGTAACTCTGTGAATTCCTTCATTTTTGATACTTGCCTCTGTAAGAACAATTCATACAACTTTCTAATGACTAGGTTGCCTCCCAGCAAGCGCTTCTTTACTGTCTTTAGCTGGACTTTCATTGAGAGTCACTCAAGTCTCAATTTTGAGCATTCCTGCTCAAAATTTCCTTCAAGATAGTGCTTGATTCTCTGTCCATTAACAATGAACTTCTTGTCAGAATCAATATCCTGAAGCTCAACATATCCATATGGTGATACTCCTGTAATCACATACGGACCCCTCCACCGGGATTTGAGCTTTCCTGGGAACAGTTTGAGCCTGGAGTTGAAGAGCAGAACTTTTTGTCCTGGCTCAAAGACTCTGGTTGACAATCTCTTGTCATGCCATTTCTTTGCCTTTTCCTTATAAATTTTTGCATTTTCAAAGGCATTGAGTCTGAACTCCTCTAGCTCATTTAGCTGGAGCAGTCTTTTCTCACCAGCTAACTGTGCATCCATGTTTAGGAATCTGGTTGCCCAGTAGGCTTTGTGTTCCAGTTCCACAGGCAAATGACAGGCCTTCCCATACACCAGTTGGTATGGAGAGGTGCCTATAGGAGTCTTGAATGCTGTTCTGTATGCCCACAGAGCATCATCCAAGCTCTTTGCCCAATCCTTTCTTCGGGCTATCACAGTCCGTTCTAGGATTCTTTTTAGTTCTCTGTTAGAGACTTCAGCTTGCCCATTTGTCTGTGGATGATACGGAGTTGCCACTTTATGACTGATTCCATATCTAACCATAGCAGAGTATAGCTGTTTATTGCAGAAATGAGTGCCCCCATCACTGATTAGCACTCTGGGGACGCCAAACCTGCTGAAAATGTTTTTCTGGAGGAATTTCAGCACGGTCTTGGTATCATTAGTGGGTGTAGCAATTGCTTCTACCCACTTAGATACATAGTCCACTGCCACCAGAATGTAAGTGTTTGAGTATGATGGTGGGAATGGCCCCATGAAGTCAATTCCCCATACATCAAACAGTTCTATCTCTAATATCTCTTGTTGAGGCATGGCATATCCGTGAGGCAGGTTACCAGCTCTTTGGCAACTGTCACAGTTACGCACAAACTCTCGGGAATCTTTATAGAGAGTAGGCCAGTAGAATCCGCACTGAAGAACTTTAGTGGCTGTTCGCTCACTTCCAAAATGTCCTCCATAATGTGATCCATGGCAGTGCCATAGGATCCTTTGTGCTTCTTCTCTGGGTATACACCTGCGGATCACTCCGTCAGCACATCTCTTAAAGAGATATGGTTCATCCCAAAGGTAGTACTTGGCGTCTGAAATTAGTTTCTTTCTCTGCACATAACTGTACTCTTTGGGTATGAACCTCACAGCTTTATAGTTTGCAACATCTGCAAACCATGGAGCTTCCTGGATGGCAAAGAGTTGCTCATCTGGGAAAGTCTCAGAGATCTCAGTAGAAGGGAGGGACGCCCCAGCTACTGGTTCTATTCTGGACAGATGATCAGCTACTTGATTCTCTGTCCCTTTTCTGTCTCTTATTTCTATATCAAACTCTTGCAGAAGCAATACCCATCTGATAAGCCTGGGTTTTGAATCCTGCTTTGTGAGTAAGTATTTAAGAGCAGCATGGTCAGTGTACACAATCACCTTTGATCCCACTAAGTAGGATCTAAACTTGTCAATGGCATAGACCACTGCAAGCAACTCTTTTTCTGTGGTTGTGTAATTCTTCTGTGCATCATTTAGAACACGGCTAGCATAATAAATGACATGCAGAAGTTTGTTATGCCTCTGTCCCAACACTGCACCAATGGCATGATCACTGGCATCACACATTAATTCAAATGGTAATGTCCAATCTGGTGCAGAGATGACTGGTGCTGTGACCAGTTTAGCTTTCAGGGTCTCAAATGCCTGCAAACACTGTGTGTCAAACACAAATGGCGTGTCAGCAGCTAACAGGTTACTCAAAGGTTTAGCAATTTTCGAAAAATCCTTGATAAACCTTCTATAGAATCCTGCATGCCCCAGAAAGCTTCTGATTGCCTTAACATTGGCAGGTGGTGGTAATTTTTCAATTACCTCTACCTTTGCCTTATCCACCTCTATCCCCCTGCTTGAAATTTTGTGCCCAAGGACAATTCCTTCAGTCACCATAAAGTGACATTTCTCCCAGTTTAAAACTAGGTTAGTCTCTTGGCATCTTTTCAGGACAAGTGATAGGTGGTTAAGACAGGAGCTGAATGAGTCTCCATATACTGAGAAGTCATCCATGAAGACTTCCAGAAATTTCTCTACCATATCTGAGAAGATAGAGAGCATGCACCTCTGAAAGGTTGCAGGTGCATTGCACAGACCAAAAGGCATCCTCCTATAGGCAAACACGCCAGAAGGGCAAGTGAATGCTGTCTTCTCTTGGTCCTGGGGATCTACTGCAATTTGGTTGTAGCCTGAGTAGCCATCCAAAAGCAGTAGTAATCATGACCAGCCAGTCTTTCTAGCATTTGGTCTATGAATGGTAAAGGAAAATGATCCTTTCTGGTGGCTGTATTGAGTCTTCTGTAGTCAATACACATGCGCCACCCTGTGACTGTCCTTGTAGGAACCAGTTCATTTTTTTCATTATGAACCACTGTCATGCCTCCCTTTTTGGGAACAACTTGGACAGGGCTCACCCAGGGGCTATCTGAAATAGGATAAATAATCCCAGCCTCTAGTAATTTAGTGACCTCTTTCTGCACCACCTCCTTCATAGCAGGATTTAGCCTCCTCTGTGGTTGGACCACTGGTTTGGCATTATCCTCCAACAGGATCTTGTGCATGCATCTAGCTGGACTAATGCCCTTGAGATCACTTATGGACCACCCAAGAGCTGTCTTGTGTGTCCTTAGCACTTTAATCAGTGCTTCCTCTTCCTGTGGATTTAAAGCAGAGCTTATAATCACTGGAAAAGTGTCACCCTCTCCCAGAAATGCATATTTCAGGGATGATGGTAGTGGTTTGAGTTCAGGCTTAGGAGGCTTATCCTCCTCCTGAGGAATTTTCGAAAATTCCTTTGCCTCCTCTGGCTCTTCCTGATCAGTTTGAGCATCTTTGAAGATGTCCTCAAGCTCTGATTCTAGGCTTTCAGCCATATTGATCTCTTCTACCAGAGAGTCAATAATGTCAGCGTCCATGCAGTCCTCTGGTGTGTCTGGATGCTGCATAGCTTTTACAGCATTCAACTTGAACTCATCCTCATTGACTCTCAGGGTTACTTCCCCTTTTTGTACATCAATGAGAGTTCGTCCAGTTGCTAGGAAAGGTCTTCCTAGAATGAGAGTTGCACTCTTGTGCTCCTCCATTTCCAGCACCACAAAGTCAGTTGGAAAGGCAAATGGCCCAACCTTTACAATCATGTCCTCTATTATGCCTGATGGGTGTTTAATGGAGCCATCAGCAAGTTGGAGGCATATCCTGGTTGGTTTGACTTCTCCAATCAACCCAAGCTTTCTGATAGTGGATGCAGGTATTAGATTGATGCTTGCTCCAAGATCACATAAAGCTACCTTGGTGCAAGTGCCTTCTAATGTGCATGGTATCAGAAAGCTTCCAGGATCTTGAAGCTTTTCTGGTAAGCTTTTTAGAATGACTGCACTGCATTCTTCAGTGAGAAACACTTTTTCAGTTTCTCTCCAGTCCTTCTTATGACTTAAGATCTCTTTCATGAACTTAGCATAAGAAGGTATTTGCTCAAGTGCCTCTGCAAATGGAATCTTTATTTCAAGAGTCCTCAAATAGTCTGCAAAGCGGGCAAATTGCTTATCCTGTTCCGCCTTGCGGAGTTTCTGAGGATAAGGCATCTTGGCTTGATATTCTTCAACCTTAGATGCTGCAGGTTTATTCCTTACAGAAGTGGTTGAAGAAGCCTTGTTAGAGGGATTACTGTCAGCACTCTCAGGTGTCTGATTTTCCCTTAGCGTTTGGACGCCAGGAATGGGTGGAAAATGGGCGTTTAACGCCAACTTTTCCCCCTTTTCTAGCGTTTGAACGCCAGAACTGGGCAAGGAATGGGCGTTTAACGCCAGCTTTCCTTCCCTTTCTGGCGTTTGAACGCCAATATTCCTCTCTGGGCTCTTACTGTCCTCAGAGGGATTTTGAACAGTGGGTTGGTTATCCTCTGTCATTTGTTCCTTATTTGGCTTTTTGCTCTTTTGAACAGTGTTATTCAAGGTCTTTCCACTCCTCAATTGAACTGCTTGGCACTCCTCTGTTATCTGTTTAGATATTTGCTGTTTTGCTTGATTCAACTGTAGTTCTATGCTCTTATTAGCAACTTTAGTTTCATGGAGCATCTCTTTAAATTCTGCTAACTGTTCTGTCATCAGGAGCAGTTGTTGATTAAGCTCCATTATCTGTTCTTGAGGATTAGAGTCATTGACTACTGTCATGACTTCCTCTTCTGGAGGGAACTCATTGCTAGAGTACAGATATTGGTTTCTAGCAACAGTGTCTATAAGCTCTTGAGCTTCTTCAATTGTCTTCCTCATGTGTATAGATCCACCAGCTGAGTGGTCTAAAGACATCTGAGCTTTTTCTGTAAGCCCATAGTAGAAAATGTCTAACTGTACCCACTCTGAAAACATTTTAGAGGGACATTTTCTTAGCATACCTCTATACCTCTCCCAGGCATTATAAAGAGATTCATTATCCTCTTGTTTAAAGCCTTGGATGTCCAGCCTTAGCTGTGTCATCCTTTTTGGAGGGTAAAAATGATTCAGGAATTTGTCTGATAACTGTTTCCATGTCTTTATGCTTGCTGTAGGTTGGTTATTTAACCACCTTTTAGCTTGATCTTTTACAGCAAATGGAAACAGTAATAGTCTGTAGACATCCTGATCTACCTCTTTATCATGTACTGTGTCAGCAATTTGTAAAAACTGTGCCAGAAACTCAGTAGGTTCTTCCTGTGGAAGACCGAAATACTGGCAATTTTGCTGCACTATGATAATGAGTTGAGGATTTAGCTCAAAGCTGCTTGCTTTGATGGGAGGTATACAGATGCTACTCCCATATGCAGCTGTAATGGGGTTAGCATATGACCCCAGAGTCCTTTTGGACTGATTGATTCCACTTAAGTCCATGATGGACAAAAGGGAAATGATAATAATTGCAAAGAGATAAATTTTGTTTATATTTTTTTTTTTGAAATAACGAAAAATTAAAATAAAATAAAATAAAACAAAAGGAAAATAAAATAAAAAATTCGAAAATCAAAGGGAAAATGAGATCAAAGCAAATTGAGAACTGAATCAATTAGTAAAAAAAAAGATTTTGAAAACAGCGATTAAAAAGATATGATTGAAAAATTTTTATGAAAAAAAAAAGATTTGATTTTTAAAAAGAGGAAAGAGAAAAACACAAAAAGACACCAAACTTAAAATTTTTAGAAATCAAACACTAAATTTTCGAAAATTTTAAGAGAAAAACACAAGGAGGACACCAAACTTAGAATTTTTATGAATCAAAAAGGGACTAAGACTATGCAAAAACGAAAATTTTAAAAGAAAAACAAAAGCATGCAATTGACACCAAACTTAGAATATAAAACTAGACTCAACTAAAAGACTCTAAACCAACAAGAAGAAAACAGTCCTAATCTAAGCAACAAGATAAGCCGTCAGTTGTCCAAACTCGAACAATCCCCGGCAACGGCGCCAAAAACTTGGTGCACGAAATTGCAATAACACTTTTGCAATCCCGCACAACTAACCAGCAAGTGCACTGGGTCGTCCAAGTAATACCTTGCGTGAGCAAGGGTCGATCCCACGGAGATTGTCGGCTTGAAGCAAGCTATGGTTATCTTGTAAATCTTAGTCAGGATATCAGAAATTATCAGGATTGATTGATTGTGAAAAGCAAAAGAGCATGAAATGGTTACTTGTTTTGCAGTAATGGAGAATAGGTTGGGGTTTTGGAGATGCTCCATCTTCTGAATCTCTGCTTTCCTACTGTCTTCTTCATCAAACACGCAAGTCTCCTTCCATGGCAAGCTCGTGTAGGGTCTCACCGTTGTCAATGGCTACCTCCCATCCTCGCAGTGAAAGCTAATGCACGCACTCTGTCACAGTACTGCCAATCACCAGTTTGGTTCCCTCCCCTACCGGAATAGAATCCCTCTTTTGCGTCTGTCACTAACGCCCAGTAGGTTACAGGTTTGAAGCACATCACAGTCATTCAATCATTGAATCCTACTCAGAATACCACAGACAAGGTTTAGACCTTCCGGATTCTCTTGAATGCTGCCATCAGGTCCTGCCTATACCACGAAGATTCCGCTTAAAGAACCCAAGAGATAACTACTCAATCTAAGATAGAACAGAGGTGGTTGTCAGGCACATGTTCATGGTTGAGAATGATGATGATTGTCACGGATCATCACATTCATCCGGATTAAGAACAAGTATTATCTTAGAATGGAAGCAAGCATGATTGAATAAGAAACAGTAGTAATTGCATTAATCCATCAAGACACAGCAGAGCTCCTCACCCCCAACCATGGGGTTTAGAGGCTCATACTGTGGAAAGAAACGTGTACAAAATGTTATGAGGTCCTAAGGTACGGATACAATGTCAAAAGATCATATAAGTAGTAAACTAGTGTCCTAAGGTTTACAGAAATGAGTAAATGACAGAAAAATCCACTTCCGGGCCCACTTGGTGTGTGCTTGGGCTGAGCAATGAAGGAATTTCGTGTAGAGACCTTTTCTGGAGTTAAACGCCAGCTTTCATGCCAGTTTGGGCGTTTAACTCCAAATTTTATGCCAGTTCCGGCGTTTAACGCTGGAATTTCTGTAGGTGACTTTGAGCGCCGGTTTGGGCCATCAAATCTTGGGCAAAGTATGGACTATTATATATTGCTGGAAAGCCCAGAATGTCTACTTTCCAATGCCGTTGAGAGCGCGCCAATTGGGCTTCTGTAGCTCCAGAAAATCCACTTCGAGTGCAGGGATGTCAGAATCCAACAGCATCTGCAGTCCTTTTCAGTCTCTGGATCAGATTTTTGCTCAGGACCCTCAATTTCAGTCAGAAAATACCTGAAATCACAGAAAAACACACAAACTCATAGTAAAGTCCAGAAAAGTGAATTTTAATTAAAAACTAATAAAAATATACTAAAAACTAACTAAAAGATACCAAAAACATACTAAAAACAATGCCAAAAAGCATACAAATTATCCGCTCATCAGTATGCATGAAATGCAACCTATGAATGCAACTACATGCGAAATGTGTCTACCTACTTGGTTAAAAGTAAATAAATCTCCAAGAATAAATATGAACTGGATTTCACTAATTCAAATAAAAAGAATGAAGTACAAATAGACTTGTAGAAAAAAATAGCTCATGAAAGCCGGGAACAAAGAATCGAGCATCGAACCCTCACTTAGTAGTGTATATCACTCTAATCACTCAAGTGTTTTAGGTTTGATTCTCTCAATTCTCTACTAACCTTGCTTTCTAAGGCTTGCTCTTCATCTAACAATCAACATAAATTTAATGCACAGATACACATATCAAGAGGTCTTTTAAGGGTTGTAATGGGGTTAGGGTCAAGGTAGGATTGTATTTGGCCAAGTGGACTAAAATCTGAATCCTTAATTAACTTAAAATTTCCCACCTAACTTAAACAATCCATGTAATCATAATACAACATCTAACCATCCACTAACCATGTTTTCCACATATTCATGCATTCTAATTTCAAGTATAACTCATATGCATTGCTTTCACCACTTACTTTGGGGCATTTTGTCCCCTTTCACTTATTTTGCTCTTTCTTTTTTTTTATGTATATATTTATTTATTTATTTATTTTTTCAATGCATATGATTAATTTATTGAATGCATGAACATGTCCTAAACATTTCTTTCAGAAATTTCTAACATACTCAATTCTCAAACCAGATGTTTCCAAACCCACTTTTTCCCATACTTAATTCATAAGCATTCTCACTAGTCTAAGCTAACCAAGGATTCAAATTAAGGACATTATTGTTTTTCGCTTAGAGTTAATGATGTGCTAAAATAAAAAACAAAGGGGTACAATAGGCTCAACATTGGTTTGCAAGGGATAATGAAAGGTAAGGCCATATGGGTATGTAAGATCAGTGAAACAAAGGCCTCAATCATGTAAGTGCATGCATACATCAAATAAATGGAAATATAGAATTAAGCAAGACAAAGATCACAGTTTTAGAGAGAAAAACACACACCAAAAATAAAATATTGGTTGATAAAATGCAACCAATCAAATAGGCTCAAAATCTCACTGGTTTTGTGTGTTCGAGCTTTAAACCATGTTCCAAAATAATATTTCTTTCATACAAGTTTTTCAAAAAGTTTTATTCAAATTAGTGAAATACTATCAAAATTTCTTGAAAAAGAAAATATTACTTTAACCAAGTGGTAAAATATGCAAAAATCAAATAAATGTGCAAATGCAACAGCTAATCTATAAAGAAAATTTAAACATTAGTGTTGAGACAAGAAAGTACTAACCCATGGAGATCGGTATCGACCTCCCCATACTTAAAGATTGCACCGTCCTCGGTGCATGCTGAGATGTGCAGGTGGACGGGTTGTTCCAACTGATGCCTTTCTTCAATGATTATGCAGATGGACTTGTTTGTCTCCCCATGTAAACTTCTTCCGGTTCCCCTCCGGGTGGCCATCCTGAAAGAAAAAGGGAAGAAAAGTAACCCAGAAATAAAGATAAGAAAATAAATAAAGTATGGGTGGGTTAATACCAAATGATAAGGGTCTCATTTACATGGAAGCTTCAACATGTACGTGAGAAAATAATAGAAGCCATGGCATACCAGTGGTATAAAATTTGTAACATAGGGGAGGAGAGTGGGTAACGGAAGTATCAATACAAGTTCATGCCAATGCAAATGGAGTGCAAGTATCATAAAAGATTGGCATTGGCAGATAATTAATATCATCCCACAGTGTAAAACAAGTTACCAAAATAAATTCAAGAAAAGATGCAACAGTAGAATAAGAAATTTTTTTTAACACGAATGGAAAAATAAAAAATTCAGAAAAGAAAATAAAAACAATATGCACAAAATTAAGATGCGATGAATGAGATATGCAAATAAATTAAGTAAAATAAAATAAAAGATAAGAAGAATGAGAAGGGAAAGAAGTAAAGTAAGAAAGAAAGAAGAAAGAAGAAAAGATAGAAGAAATTAGGATTGGGGAAGAAAAGATAAGATATTTGGCAAATTAGGATAAGCTGTGCGGCGCAAGCGACGCGGACGTGTGGGGCACGCGGTCGTGCGACTTGCGCTGTAAGTTAATCGACGCGGTCGCATGACTCAATTTATGCTACTGGCGCGATGGCAGCCTCGCGCTTGCACAACTCTCTGTTCAAAATCTTATTTTGCCAAATTTTAAGTGACGCGATCGCATGGGGCATGCGATCGCGTGAGTGGGCTCTAGAAGAATGTGACGCGGTCGCGTGGGTCACGCAACCGCGTGGGAAGGATTATGCGTTCAGCACCAATCCCGCACCACTCTCGCACAACTTTCGGGTGTGCACCACTTTGACGTCGAAATCTTGGTCACACGGCCGCGTGGGTCACGCGGTCGCGTGGGAGGCCATTATTCCCATATGACGCGGTTGCATCAGCGACGCGGTCGCGTGGGGTGATTTATGCCATTGGCACGTCTCCTGCCACGCTCCAGCGTGACTCTCTGTTCGTTTTTATTTTCTCCCCTCTCCTTGCGACGCGGACGCGTCGCTGATGCGATCGCGTCGTGTGCCATTTTTTTTTAAAATGCAGAGTGCAGTATGTAGAATGCAATGCTTAATGTGAATGCTATGCATGATTCCAGGTTCAATAAAATAAAATAAAACTAAAAAATAAACAAAACGAAATAAAATAAATTGAAAAAGAACGATCATACCATGGTGGGTTGTCTCCCACCTGGCACTTTTAGTTAAAGTCCTTAAGTTGGACATTTGATGAGCTTCCTGTCATGGTGGCTTATGCTTGTACTGATCCAGGAATCCCCACCAATTTTTGTATCTCCAGTAACCTCCGGGGTCCCAGACTAAACACGTAAAGCCCTTACGAAGCTTCAAACAGATTCTTAGGCTTCCGGGGTGACAAATGTCAGAACAGATTCCAGGATCCCAAACCTTACCTTTACACCCGTTTTTGTCTTGATCTGCATTTTTCCAGCCGGGTGAAAGGTGATATGAATTCTCGCTGCAGCGACCAAACAGCTTCCTAGACCCATTCCGTTGAGCTTTATACCAACCTTTGCGTTTGAACTTAAAGCTTCCAACCATGATGAACCTTGCAGGACAATTTTTACCACTGGCCATCTTTCTCTTACTCTTAATGTCACAAAGAGCTTTAAGTTGACCATCCGTCTCCAGTAGCCCATATTCAAGTGGAATTAGAAAGCTAAGGGATATGAATTTTATCCACTTGAATGTTGTGAAGGATGATGGCAACTTAGGGGGAGGTATTTTTAATGAAATTGCAAGCTCCACTCCCTTGTGCTCTTTTCTGATAATTACCACCTCTTTGCAAGCTTCTTTAATTTTAACCTCTTCCTCTTGGTAGCTTTCTTCCAATTCAATCTCCTCTTCATTGCTTTCCAAGGGCATGGGAGGTTGTGCTTCTCCTTCTTGAATCTCCATCACTTGATCAACCTCTTCCAAGTCTTCAACTGTGATATGCATTGGAGGTTGTACACCTTTCTCAGCATCAATTTCAACCGTCTTGGAAGGAGGCTCGATGTCTTGACTTTCCCATGGAGGTTCTGCATCTCCTAAGTCTTCAACCACTTCTTCTTCTTCTTGAACAATGACAGCTTCTTCTACTTGTTCTAGTACAAATTCATTCTCTGTCTTGTTCACTGGGGTTTCTGGTATCTCCTTCATGCTACGCTCTTCACTAGACTGTCCACATGGAGTTGTGGCTGATCCTTGTATATTTGAGCGCCGGGAAGCTAATTGATTCATTATTGCTTGCCCCAATTGATGCATGGTTGCCTAACATCGATCCACTATTTCCTTGAGACGATCCTTTGTCTCTTGACGAACTCGGCTTTCATAAATAGAATCATAGTGCTCTTGGATTGATGGATATGGAGATGGTAAATATGGAGGTGGTGGTTTTTGTGAGTAATTGGGTTGGAATTGGGGTTGTTCTATATATGGTTCATATGGCTTATAAGGTGGTTGGTATGGTGGTCGAGGGTTAGGGTCATATGGAGGTGAATGGCGGCAAGGGGCTTGTGAGTTTGGTGGTCCAAAGTTATGTTGAGGAGGGGGTTCATAGGCGTATGGTGGTGGTTGTTGATAATCAAAAGAGTGTTCACCATAGCTATTGCCTTGATATGCATCACAGGATGGTTGTTGGTAGTCCATTAGAGGCGGTTGTTGCCATGAGGGTTGAGTAAATCCTTGTGGCTCCTCCCATCTTTGATTCTTCCAACCTTGATGCCTGTTCTCATTATAGTTTCCATTCCTAACAACAACATTGGAATCAAACTTGAAACCAGAGGGGTGAGAATTCATAGTAATTAATAAAAATTAAAAACAAAAATAAATAAACAAGCAAAAGAAAATTTTTTTTTTTTAATATTTACAATAACCAATAATAAGGCACACGTTTGCGATTCCCCGGCAACGGCGCCATTTTGACGTTAGAATTTTTGCCAGTAAAGAAGTTCATAAAAACAGTCGCGTTGTAGATATAGTCTCTAAACCGACAGAAATCCCTTCGTACAAACGTTTTGGTTGTCACAAGTAACAAACCCCTTTGAAATTGATAACCGAGTATTCAAACCTCGGGTCGTCTTCTCAAGAAATTGCAGGGAGGTATGTTCTTAATATTGGCTATGAAAAAGATAAAATTGGGGTTTTGAGAATGAGGAATAAATATGGCAAATAATTTAAATGACAATTAAAATAAATAAATACTGTAAAACAAATCCTTTGGTAAGGTACGAGAAATTGGAAATCCAGACTTAGTTATTCTTATCAATAATAATGAAAGTTGAATCTTAATTCCACTTAGTCGACCTTTGCTAAAGCAAAGGAAAGTCAAGGGACTAATTAATTGGCCTTCGAATCCTATTTATTTCCTAAGAAAAGGTTGGGATTATTGAAGTTCAGTTCAATTAGCAAAGATAACAGTTATCAATTATGTTGAGCTAAGATAACTCCTGAGTTACTGATTTCTTAACCAAGACCAAAAGGAAAGGAAATTAAAGCTGCTGGAATAAAAATGCTTTTAGATGGGAAGCAATAATCATGTAAATAAAAGAAAGCAATATTAAACTGAAATACCTCAAATAACATTAATTTAAAAGAGTAATCTGTAACATGGAAGTGCTCATAAATTAAATTGGGATAAATAAAAATAAAGAACCTGTGATTGAGAGTCACTCCTAAAACTAAGAGAAGTCTTAAATCCTAATCCTAAGAGAGAGAGAGGAGAGAACTTCTCTCTCTAAAACTACATCTAAAACATGAAAAGGGAATTATTAGAGCCTCCCTATGAATGGATGCATTCCCCCACTTTATAGCCTCTAATCTGTGTTCTCTGGGCTGAAAACTGGGTCAAAAACAGCCCAGAAGTCACTTCCAACGCTTTCTGGTCCGTACAGGTCACGGAAAAGTGACGCGGCCGCATGGCTTACACGGCCGCGCGGGTTGCGTTCCTGCCAGGTCACGGGTCCGCGTAACTCACGCGTTCGCGTCGCCTGGCGTCGGGGCAGCTATGGCAAATTATACATCAAATCGAAGCCCCGGACGTTAGCTTTCCAACGCAACTGGAACCGCATCGTTTGGACCTTTGTAGCTAAAGTTATAGGCGTTTGAGTGCGAAGAGGTCAGGCTGGACAGTTTAGCAGTTTCTCCAACTTCTTGTATTCCTTCCACTTTTGCATGCTTCCTTTCCATCCTCTGAGCCATTCCTGCCCTGTAATCTCTGAAAACACTTAACACACATATCAAGGCATCTAATGGTGATAAGAGAGGATTAATAATAAGCAAATATAAGTCCAAAGAAGCATGTTTTCAATCAAAGCATATAATTAGGAAGGGAAATGTAAAACATGCAAATAGTATGAATAAGTGGGTAAAGAGTTGATAAAATCCACTCAATTGAGCACAAGATAAACCATAAAATAGTGGTTTATCAGGGGCATGTGGCGGCGTTATCCGGAACTAGGAAGGCCGTATGGTAGCGGGTTTCAGCATGAAGATTGGGACGTATACCATCACTACGGTGGAGATTTGGGGTTTTTATGTTGACATCAAGCTAGCAATGGAGATGAGAATCCCTAAACTTGTGGTTGAGTCTGACTCTAGACGTACGGTGGAGCTAGTTCAAAAGTCATAAGTGGAGAAGCACTCTCAATCTGCTCTGATTCGGTCTATTAAAGAGCTTCTAGTTGGCTTGGAGTGCGTCGTCGTCCGACATATTTACCGGGAAGCAAATTTCTACGCAGATACTTTTACTAAAGCAAGGCAAGAACAAGAAGCTGGAGTCTATTGCTTCGAGCTTCCCCCTACCATGCTCGTACAATACCTGCTTGCCGATAGATGTGGAGTCAAATTCCCAAGAGACGTTCTGATGTGATTTTTTGTGTTTACCCGGCCCTTGGGCTCCACTATATATATATATATATATATATATATATATATAAATACTTTTTTCCACAATTCTATAATTATTCATTAGATAATAATATTCAATTTTGCATTCAACAATGTAATTCACTATAAATAAAATTGAGAAAAATGCTAGAAATGATTATAATTTATTATTTTTGGCCATCATTTAATTATCAATTCAATTTTTTTAGTCTAATTTTTTAGTTTAATAATTCAGCAATATATTTTATCTCATATTTTTAAATATTGATGACTAACTAATAGTCGAAAACAATAAATTATAATAATCCTGATATCTCTTTAAAATTAAAGAAACTATTCGCATCAAGATGAATTTTTATTAAACTACTTTTTTAATTATGGCATAGTATCTCTCATGAATATAAGTGATATTTGTATTATTTTTTTTTATAAATCTCTAATTTCTTTTTTGATGGTACAAAAATTTATCTTTTCATAAAAAAAAAACAAATATACAAGAGCAATGTGTACACAAAACTTGATGTCAATAATTTTTATGGAATTATTTTATACGAATATCTAATCAATTGATAAGTGCTATTATATAAATATTAAAATATCATTTCTTATTTTATTTTTTTAAAAAACAGGGGAATGGAAGTAAATTGCTTTTCTTGAAAAGTTATGACACACTTGATATAAGATGTCATTATAAAAGCATTAATATATTGGAATTACAATCCGCAATTTAATTAGAGAATAGTTAAGAAATTATATTTTTATTAATATTAGTCGATATTTTAATTAATATTTTATTTTTATATTATTAATAGTTAGAATTTAATATTTAAAATTTAGAATTTAATATTTAAAATATAAAATATTAGTTAAAAAATAATAAATTTTATTGGTGGTGTAGCATTTTTTCTCTAAGACCAGTTTGAGTAAACAGTTTAATTAAACTTTTTTTGAAAAAATAACTTAAACAATAAATATTTATATTAAAAGTAACTTATAAATAAGTTATTTTGTATTTGATATTTTAGTTTTAAAAATGTTTATTTTAAAAGAAATGTGATAAAAAAATTATTATGAAAAAAATAATTTTTTTAATTTATCTATAAGTAGTTAAATAATTTTTTAAAAAATTAAAATTTAATTTTAAAAATTATACCAAATATTAATACAAATAATTTTTATAAGTCAAAAACTTAAAAAAATAACTTTTGAAACTTTTTAGACGGGGCTTTAACTGTAACCATATTGTGATGGTGAGCTAGGGATGCATGGTCGGGTCCCATTCGAAGATCCCATTCGAACCCAAATTATTTTTGAACATTTTGGCTCGGTCCAAAATGACATGGGGATGACCCAAAAAAAAATCACCCGAAAGACCAACTAAACCGGGTCTGGGCTATAACGGGTCATTCATTCCCGACCCGGTGTAAATTTTAAAAAATTTATGATTTACGATGATGTTGCAGCCCCCACAATTAGGGTACGCAGAGACCCGCAAGCTCCCAAGTCCCAATCTCCCATTCTCAGACTCTCTGTGAATGCTCGTTCAGACACCGACCGGCCACCGTCATTGGCCTCACGGTGTTCTTCCTCGGAACCAGCGCTGCTCTGCTTCTGCTCGACTGCTTCTCAGAACCGGCTGCTTTGCTTCCGCGCTGCACAGTTTCTCCGCGCCGCACTGCTCGCCGGAGAACCTTAGTCACGACGCCACCAACAGCGGCGGCGAAGTGTGAAGGTCACTGCTCTGCTCATGCTCCGCTTCTTCTCCTGCTCCTCTTCTCGGCACTGCTCATCTTCTTCTCGGCGCTGGTGCTCTTTTGGTGAGGAAGGTCACAAGCCCCTGCTCAGCCGCTCCTCTTCTTCTCGGCGCTGGTTCTGGTAATGCTTCTGAACTACTTTTTTTTTTTCTTTCTAAAATAGGATTAAGGTCTGAGCTTTGTTATTATAATTTATAATGCTGGATTTTTCCAGAACTTGTTATTATAATTTATAAGGTTGATTTGTTGCTCTGAACTTCTGATCATTGTTGATTTGTTCTCTTTGTTTGGTTCTGATCTGTTTTGATTTTAATTACATATAATGTTGATTTGTTCTCCATGACTCCATATTTGGGTCTGATTTGTTCTATGTTCTGATTCTTGTTGCTTTGTTCTCCTTGTTTGATCCTGATTTATTCTGATTTTAATTAAAACATGTTCTGATTATTTTTTATTTGTTATCCTTTTTTGGTTCTGATTTGTTTTGATTCTAATGAAAACATGTTTTGATTATTGTTGATTTGTTCTGATTTTAATCAAAATATGTTGGTGATTTGTTGCTGAATACCATCTTATTAGATTTTCTTTTTTATCAGCACTGTGTTCTTCTAATGTCTGTGCATTGCTATTGATGAATTCAAGGGCAGCATGGGAGAATGAAGGTAGAGACAAAAAGTCTCAAAGATTTTAAATGCAATGATGGAAAAGAAAAAGAGAAGGTTCACTTTCTGTGCTGATAAAGTGATTCTGCTGGTCTTGTAAGTTGACATAGTTACACAAGTATTCACAGATACATGTACACATATATTATTATAGATTCTTTGTTCCTTCCTCATTCATCCTCAAGTGTGTTTAGATAAAAGTTAGGTAAAGGTTGAGATGAGTGAGAGAAAGAAAGGCCTAGAGAATTCAATAAGTTTTGGACTTGATATTACTGGCATTAGCATTTACATTTTGTGTCTCCCAGCATCTGGAATTGTGATTTATGGAGAGATTTAAGTTTAACTTTGGCTACCAACATCTTCGTAACAAATTGTTAGTAAAGGCCCAGTTTTCACCCGGTATAACTGTGGCTCGAAAGTATGTAGGTTTCATCGGGTATAGGGCCGGTTAAGGTCTATAAAAAGGGTTCGGTACATATTTAGGGCCAAGTCTTGGTTAGGACAAACCCGGTTTTACCCGGACCATGTACACCCCTAGTGTTAGTTGAATCACGCACGCACACGTTTTTTTTTGTTTTGTTACTTTCAAGTACACTTTCTGTGCTTCAATTAACTTAGCTGTTGCCTTGGTTTTCTTCTAATTCCAGACCTGGATTCTAACTTGTTTAGTGAACTTTCTTGTAATAATGAAGAATCTTAGCAACTGTACTACTCTTTTTTTTTGTAAATGTCTTTGACAACTGTGGAGTTTAATTTCCTTTTGGAATCAGAATTTGAAATTTTAATTCTTGAGTGATTGGCTGCTAGCTACTTGTTATTTTCAAATGAAAAATGTTTTGCTATGTACTTCTTGACTTTGTGATTTTTGTGTTCTTTGAACTGAAATCAATATCTATATTGTGTGCTCAATGAATTGATTTGGAGTTGGTTGAATTTGTTGATGAAGTTGGAACAATTCTCAATTTAACCAGGTAATGTTTGAACGGATCTATGTTTGTCAAGAATTGCCCTCCCTGTCTATTTGTAGATAATGACGAAAAAGAGACTGAACCAAGATTCACTCTAAGTCTCTAAGAGTTAGAGTGACATTAATTTGAGGAGAAGGTGGAATAGAAAGTGTTTGAGATTAACATGGATGAGAAGAAGCCTATCATCAAGGTCGAGCCGGTTCTGGACGAACAAATTAACAGTTCAAAAGTAATCGAGGATGCGGATATTGATATTGTAAGTTGGACAAACAAGGGTGATTTGGCATCGAATAAAAACGAAGACCCTGATGCAACTGAGTATTCAAGTTCATTCGCTGACACTACGTCTGATGCTGAAAATGGTTCTAGACTTAGTGATGCTGAGGTAGAGTCAGAATTCTTAGGTGATAGTGGCTTGGCATGCAACATTGATGCTTTTTCCTCCACATTCCATATGAGGTGATTCTTGTTCCATAGCAAATAATTTTGAATTATCTTCATCAGTTGTTTCAATATGTAAGCAAAGAACCCTAGTCTTGTGAATTTGTTGACAATTGATAATAGTTTGTTATTGAAGCCAAATTATGTATTTAAATCTTCAAATTAGATAGTTTATTTGGAACTTCTTTTTGATGACTTGTTAAACATATTTACATAGTTAATGTATTGATCTCTAATAACACACAAGGTGTTTAATACACGTAAGAACGAGCAGGGTGACTTCTCTCTATATATTTGCTGATGATTATGATAATTATACGTATCTAGCAAGTAAATGAACTGCATCACAAGTAAAATAGACTACAGTAATGATGATTGTTAGGAGAGGATAAGAGTAGAGTGAGTTGGTGAAGTCTAGAACAGAGTTAGTTATAAGAGGGAGCTAGCTAAGACATGACAGCTGTAATGTTACAACTGTCATCACTAACGTAAGTATGAAAGGACTATTCTGCCTGTTGGACTAGCTTACACAACAAGCTTTCCTTCTTTGTACATAAGCACATATCAGTGTTAAAGTCACTAATAATATACATTATACATTTCCAAGCTTTCTTTTTGTTTCTCTGAGTTCTCTCTTCTCTCCAAACTCTAGTAAGAGGTGTGAAATTTAGTTATATGGTTATATGGTATGTCAGTGTCTTGGGTTTGATGTTCCAATAATAGATTAGGTTCTTTTTCCAAATTTTCCTCTTACTGTTCACTTCCTTAGATGTTGGATGTATTTGAATTATATTATTATCTAGATAATTGTTCTGTTTATATAGTTCTAGTTGTAACTTCTGTTAGAACACTTTTGCATTTTCGTCAAGTAAACATTGATGATTTGGTATTGGAAAACCTGCCATTATACTCTGTGTTGTCTGCTATCATTAGTATCATCTCAAACACCATTGATCTCTATTTTCCTTGAGCTAATAATGATCCACATTTAATTTTATGCCACTATACTAACTTTTCATATTTTGTGGTGAACCACTGTTCTAAGCACATTCTATGTGTATTGCATGTTAAGCTATTTGAGTTATTATTTATGCATATCAATTTCCTATGCAATTGTAGGAAGAAGAAATTGACATATCACTGGAGGAACTTTATACGACCTCTAATGTGGCGCTGCAAATGGGCAGAACTAAGAATCAAGGAAATTGAGTCGCAAGCATTAAAATACAGTAAAGAGCTTGCGGAATATGATAAGATAAAACACATGGAGCCCGATCGTTTTACACTAGAAGAGTTTGGCTCGAAATCATTGCCGTTTACGAGTCATCAGTATAGATGTAACGCCAGGAAAAGGAGGAAAAGAAAGAAAGTTGAGGAGACAACTGACCTCGTGTCATATACATCGAATCATTATCTTTTCTCCTATCTCGGTAGAAACTACTTTGCTCTCCTTTATCATGACGCTAGATTTGCTTGCCTTTCCCTGCCTCAGAAATGTTGACTTTTCCCTTTACGTATATGTAGAGAATAAGAAGTCTGATCTTGATGGCTGTTTGGTTGAGGATTTTGGTAATCCAGGTTAGAAACTATGCTTTTTAATGGTTACTTGATGCTCCTTACTTGCATAACATGTTAATTTGCCAGTGATATTAATGCTTTTTGTACAATTTTGTACTATAAGAAAATGATTGCTTGCTTCTTCATGTTAGTGCGTGCTTAATGTATTTTGGTTCGTTTTCTATTTTATCGTGTTTTTCACTTTTTAGGTTTACGTGTAAATAGTCTCACTATAGACACGATACACAATACACAATAGAGTTCAATGACGTCATTTGATTCATGTAGCTGGCCCCACATAGTGGGATAAAGCTTTGTTGTTGTACTTGTGATCTGCCTTTGGTTGCGCCTCATATCACATTTTGATTTAATATGCGCTTAATGACGTCATTTGATTCATGTAGCTGGCCCCACATAGTGGGATAAAGCTTTGTTGTTGTACTTGTGATCTGCCTTTGGTTGCGCCTCATATCACATTTTGATTTAATATGCGCTTAATGACTAATTGTTTTTATGCTCTCTTGGTACAGTTATCACAGAGTTGCATGCTGATTCAAGTGATAGATTTGGAATCGGTGATGATCAATCTTTCTTTGAGTATAGTGAGAGTGATAGTTGCATGGAGCAGCTTCTTTGGACAATTGACAACCTAAATTCTAGAGTCCAGAAGCTGAAGGGTCAAGTCGATGTTGTCATGTCCAAAAACACTAAGTTATCATCGTCGGAGAATTTGAGCCTGCTTCCTCATGGTGATGTACAGACTAGCTCTGCTCCTAGTCCTACAACCTCTGCAGCGAATGGAGACTCAATATCCGTGAGGGCTATTTATAATTCAGCTCGGCATATTCCCGAGTTTGATTTAGGCAATTTGGTTATGCCGGACAGTGCTGTTTCGAGCTATGGAGAAGTTACAATTATCCCTGACATAATCGAGAGCACCGTGGGATTATTGTCTGCTGCTGATGTTACTCTCCGTCCAGCCTTGGTTGGGGACTCTTGTGATGATGTAAGTTTTCTCAAACTGGTCTACATTATTTATTTAGCTTCTTATCAGATGCTGACCAGAAAAGTGTTTATGCAATTAAACTCATTCATGGGTAAAACCTACACGAAGATTGTTGCATAACATATAGGGTTAATTGCATTAAATTATGTGCACTTTACCTACCGAATTTAAAAATATGCAAATTGCTCATGTTGGTAATTTTTCGCCAATTGTTACACATTGAACAAAGTTTAGCAAATAAAAGTTACATATTTAGGAGAATTTAGTGGGAGATTTGCGAGTTAAGCCCAATGTGGTACCTAAGATAGGTTGCGTGCACTAAAATAGTCTCCGAGATTCCAATTGTACCCGTTACATCCCTGATATTGTTAAAAGTGCACCATGTTAGTCCCTCAGTCCTTTTCCATCAAGTGACTTATCACGTTGTAAGTGACTAATATGGTGCACTTTTGTCACTCTTAGGGACATAATTCGTGCAATTGGAATCTCGGGGGCAATTTTAGCGGATGCAACCAATCTCGGCCACTTTGGGACTTTACACAACAAGAACTTCGCCGTGGGGTTGGGGGTGTATGCATAATGCATTTATTTTAGGTAAAGTGTACATTTAGCAAAATTTATCAGCCGATTTGTACATTTTCTTGAATTTTTAGGGGATAAAGTGCGATTAACCCTAAACTATAATATATGGCAAACATTTTATTGTCATTTTATTGTATGTACAACTCTGTATTCACCATTTGCTACATTACCAATTTCCTATGTTTTTTTTTTCTTTTGAATTTTGCATGTGCAGTCCATCATATAAAAATCTGTGCACTTATGCTTTACGTTTCTTGAGATAACGGTAATGCTAACTTCTAAATTTTCTTTGATGATTGCAGATGATGGACAGTGTCTTGATACATGAGGTAGCTGAAACAGAAGACCACGCATTTAAAAGCGCGAGTCATCACCCCATTGAGAAGCTTCAGAAGTCTGCTGCGAAATGTGAAGGGGAAGAAAAAATTCTACAGCACGGGGAAGAGGAAATTCTACAGCACATTGATTCTGTTCCGGCATCGGATCTTAACAATGTAGTGGTGAATAGTTCTGCAGGGTCTCAAGAACAACCAGTTCTCAAGCAAAGCTTGCATGGTGATGTGAGTGTCCCCAAGAACAAGAGAAAGAGAGGCGAGCGCAAAGCTGGTTCGGTTGGTTGGAGCAAGAAATGCTCTACTGAACCAGATAGCCAGTGAGCGAATGAATCAGAATTTTTGTAACTCATTTTTGTTTTTTCCATCCTTCGTTCATAATTTTGACAGAAGTTGTTTCACAATTGAGATTGCAATGAAATAAGATATTTTAGACAATTAGACTCTTATTTTCAGCATGATTTGTATTATTCTTAATTTGTGAGGGCCATGATTTTGAGAAACGGACCAAACTGCATGGTTTGACCTGATTAATGGAGAATTAGCCACCAAACTAATACGGTTAAGGATTAAATCGGTTGTTAGCTAACTAGTCGAAAGTCGGTAAATCAGTCAAATCAATTTGGTTTTTTAGCAGTTATATAGTTTGAAATAATGAAACACAAATTATTTTTTAAAGGGGTAAGTATGGTATTGGTCCCTAAAGTTTAACGCCAGAATTGAAACCGTTCCTCATCTAATTTTCGTATCCCTCATCTAATTTTCGTATTAAAATTGTCCTTAACGGTTTTTTTCGCATTAAAATTGTCCTTTTTAATAAATTTTTTTTATATTATTCCTAAACTACCTCTATTTTAATAAAAAAGATAAAATTAAAAAAAATAAAAAAAAACGTGTTGTGGGGCCTCACCCAGCGCCTTACCGCCAGGTCCAGCCCTCACCGCCGCGCCCAGCCCCTCACTGCCAGCTGCGCCCAGAGAGGGCCTCACCGCCCAGCCCTCATCTCTTTGCCGAACCCTCACCGTCGCGCCAGCCACCCACGCCAGAGGAGAGAGATCAGACAGAGAGAGACGCGAAGAGGGAGAAGGACTCGCGTTGCTGCTTCTTGCCGCCTAGCCACTGAGGGAAGCTAGCGCCACCGTCGCCACTGCTCCTCGCCGCCTCGCCACTTCAGCTTCTTGCGGTTATGGGTTCTGATGATGAGTTTGCCGGTGGTCCTGCTTGGCCTTCTGCATCTGCTTCTTTGTGCTTTGAATTTCTGATTTGGCTTTGTGCTTCTCTGTTGAATTTGTTGATTTGGCTGTGTTGATTTGTTGATTTGTTGCTTTCTGTTTCTGCATTTGTTAAATTTGTACTTGAATTTGTTGATTTTCTGTTTCTGCTTCTCTGTGTGGAGGTAGAAGTGGAGGTGGGGGGTGGGGGTGGAGGTGGGGGGAAGGGAAGACGGGGAGGGGGTGGGGACGTGGGGGTGGGGGGAAGGGAACGGGGCGGGGGAGGGGACGCGGGGGTGGGGGTGGAGGTTGGGGGAAGGGAAGACGGGGAGGGAGAGGGGACGCGGGGTGGGGATGGGGGTTGGGAAGGGGGAGGGGACGCGGGGGTGGGGGTGGAGGTTGGGGGAAGGGAAGACGGGGAGGGGAAAAGGGCGGAGGGGGACGGCAGCGGCGGCATTGGTGGTGGTGTTGGTGGTGGTGGTGGTGCTGGTGCTGGTGTTGGTGGTGCTGTGGGTGGAGGCTGTGGCGGTGGTGTTGGTGTTGGTGGTGGTGGTGGTAGAGCATGTAATTGTGTTGGTAGTGGTGAGGATAATTTTGTCAAAAAAAAAAATAAAAAAGACGATTTTAATATAAAGAAAAACGTTAAGGACGATTTTAATACGAAAATTAGATGAGGGACGGTTTCGATTCTGGCGTTAAACATTAGGGACCAAAACCATACTTACCCTTTTTTAAATTATTTTACATATAAATATATTATTTATTATGTCTAGGTCAATTCCGATTGTACTATAGTTAAATTCTTAAACTCTTGAACTTTTAACTCTATCGATTGATCGTTTCGTTCTTCAAATCTTGATACATGTAACATTCATTTTTCAATTATTGGATAGAGTGGAACTGGTACCATAAGATCCCTTATTCCTTGGTTCATTCAAAGACATCGTTTAAGAGAAACAAGATATTGAACTATCTGAATTAATTAAAAAAGGATCATGACTAATTTCTTTTTCTTTTAAAATAAGATAAATTTGGAGTTGATTTCCTTAATTGTCTCTATCTTTTATCTTTAAGGAGATCAAAATATTCTTCAAGTGGGGCTAACTAAATGTATGACTTGGGAGAATAATTAGGAGGAAGAATTAGTACCCCAATCATTTTTTATTAGAAAATATAATAGTGTAGTTCTTTAAGTTATATGTTACACATACTTTTTGTTATGTTAATTCGGCCACCAATTTAATTTGGACGTTTAAAATAGGTTATTGACGAATTTCTTACGGCAAAAAAAAAAAAAAAGACTTGATTTTTTTTACACTCGTAAAATCAAGTCTTATACCATTTATATTTTATAAAATGATACTTTCTATTCTTTTTTTTACGCATAAAAAAAGTGTTGAGATGGAGAACATAAAAATTGTGAAATTTGTAAATGGATTTTTATGTTTATGTTTTGTCAAATTCATAACTCCGTCTATGTTACGCTTGCAGTACATAGCCGGTCCCAAGTCCGGATAAAGGAGGAGGGTTGTGTTAGGTTTTCGGCAACTAACATAAAAATATAGCCGAACCCCCATGACATGAATCAAAGACATTATTACGCTAAAGCTAGGTCGTTGTCCGGAAGCAACGCGCCGTATGACTCGAGTACGGTGTCAAAGCAAGAGCCGCTGCATTGGTGCTCGGATGTAGTGTTAAATGAGCAAGGGTTCTCGCGTTTTCGTGAACGGACGTGGGTAAATAAGTTAGTTCACAAAGTAAAAGGTAAAGGTCGAAGCGACAGAAGGTTGAGATTTGGGACATGGAACATAGGCACTCTAACAGAAAAGTCCATAGAGGTGGTGGGCACCATGACAAGGAGGAAGATTAACATTATGTGCCTACAAAAAACGAAATGGGTTGGTGTAAAGGCAAGGGAGTTGGATACTTCTGGTTTCAAACTTTGGTATACAGGAAAGGTGAAGAATAGGAATGGGATTGGAATAATTGTGGATAAGCAGTGGAAGAAGGACGTAGTGGATGTCAAGAGGGTGGGAGATCAGACCATCTCTATCAAACTTGTGGTGGAGGGAGGTGCTTTCCATGTGATTAGCGCTTATGCACCGCAAGTGGGTTCAGACGAACAACACAAGATAAGGTTTTGGGAGGATCTAGAAAGTTTGGTTCAAGGCATACCTTTGGGAGATAAGATTTTCTTAGGAGGAGATTTAAATGGCCATGTTGGGAGAGAAGTGACTGGATATGGAAGTATTCACGGAGGCCATGGTTTCGGGGTGATCAATGCCGAGGGTAAAACTATTTTGGACTTTTCCTCAACCCTTGATCTTCTTATCGCAAATACATGTTTTAAAAAGAGAGACGAACATCTTATAACCTATAAGAGTGGCATGACAAGCTCTCAAATCGACTTCTTCTTGTTGAGGAGAGTCGACCCGAAATTTTGCATTAACTGTAAAATTATCCCGGGAGAGAGTTTGACAACACAACATAGGGTGCTCGTTATGGATTTTCGCGTTGAGCAAAAGTTGAGAAAAAGATATCATACGAAGAACCCAAGGACGAGGTGGTGGCGGATGAAAGGTGAGGAATAAAGAAGCTTCCTAAGATGGGTAGGAGAAGAGGCAAAGTGGGATGGCAATGGAAGCGCGGAAGAGATGTGGAGGGAGATGGCAGAAGTTATTAGAAGAACAGCAAAAGAAAGTTTTGGTGAATCTAAAGGAATAGGACCAAGAGACAAGGAGTCCTGGTGGTGGAATGCGAGTATACAAGAAAAGATAAAGAAAAAAAGGAATGCTTTAAAGAGTGGTCTTTAGACCGCAATGCAGATAACTAGGAAAAATATAAGGCGGTTAAGAAAGAGACAAAAGTGGCTATAAGTGAAGCAAAAACAAGAGCATATGAGGGTCTCTACCAGTCTTTGGGCACGAAAGAAGGAGAAAAAGGTATATATAGAATCGCAAAGAGTCGGGAAAGAAGAACGAGAGATTTGGATCAGGTTAAGTGCATAAAGGATAAGGATGGAGAGGTGTTGGCTCAAGAGGAGAAGATTAATGAAAGGTGGAAGAGCTACTTCTACGAGTTATTTAATAAGGGACAGAAGACTCTTCCGAGCCTTGGTCGATTATGCACAAGGGAAGAAGATCAAAACTTTGACTACTATCGAAGGATTCGAGACTTCAAGGTAAAAGAGGCTCTAAAGCAGATGAAAAATGGCAGGGCAGTAGGACCTGATAATATTCCGATTGAGGTTTGGAAGGGTCTTGGAGAAAAAGACATCAACCGGTTAACCAAGCTTTTTAATGAGATTTTAAGGTCAAAGAAGATGCCTGATGAGTGGAGAAAGAGCACCTTGGTACCTATCTACAAGAATAAGGGTGATATACAAAGTTGGAAAACTATAGAGGAATTAAACTTATAAGTCATACTATGAAGTTATGGGAAAGGGTGATAGAACGGAGATTGAGAAAAGAGACACAAGTAACAGAAAATCAATTTGGATTTATGCTAGGAAGATCTACCACTGAAACGATATACCTATTAAGAAGGATGATGGAGATGTATCGTAGTAATAAAAGGGATCTACATATGGTGTTTATTGATTTGGAAAAAGCGTATGATAGGGTACCAAGGGAGGTCTTATGGAAGGTTTTAGAAAAGAGGAGAGTAAGGATCGCATATATTCGGGCAATTAAAGACATGTATGATGGGGCCACAACTAGTGTGAAGACTCAAGGTGGTATGACGGAGGAATTCCCTATTGGTATAGGATTACACTAGGGATCATCCTTAAGTCCATACATTTTCACATTAGTCTTGGAAGTACTCACAGAGGACATCCAAGAGCCTGTGCCATGGTGCATACTTTTTACCGATGATATCGTCCTTATGGGAGAGTCAAGGGAAGACCTAAATAAGAAGTTGGAGTTATGGAGAGAAGCTTTAGAAGTGTATGATTTGCGCATAAGCCGTAGCAAGACGGAATATATGGAATGTAAGTTCAGTCTGAGAAGGGAAAACCCCAATATAGAGGTGAAGATTGGAGAAAATATCCTAGAAAAAGTTAAAAGTTTTAAGTATCTTGGGTGCATCATACAGGATAATGGAGAGATTGAACATGATGTAAATCATAGGATCCAAGCAGGTTGGTCAAAATGGCGGAGTGCATCTGGTTTTATATGCGACAAAAAGTACCTTTAAAACTTAAAGGTAAATTCTATCGCACCGCTATAAGACCGGCTATGCTGTATGGTACGGAGTGTTGGGCAGCTAAAGGGAAGCACGAACATAAGCTGAGTGTGGCAGAGATGAAGATGTTGAGATGGATGAGTGGTCATACGCGATTGGATAAAATAAGGAATGAAGATATAAGGGAGAGAGTTGGAGTAGTACCCATTGTGGAAAAGATGGTTGAATCGCGTCTCAGGTGGTTTGGACATGTGAGAAGAAGACCGATAGAACATCCAGTCAGAAGGGTGGATGAGATGGAAGACGGACAAAGGGCGAAAGGTAGAGGAAGACCTAAGAAGACCATCCATGAGGTGGTCAAACGAGATCTACATGTAAACGGTCTCTCTGTAGACATGATACATGACAGAGCACAATGGCATCATTTGATTCATGTAGCCGACCCCACTTAGTGGGACAAGGCTTTGTTATCGTTGTTGTTTGTTGTTGTTTGTTTTGTCAAATTCATCTCCTATTTATAGACACTAAATTCATGTATCAATGAAAATGTATAATCATGAAGAAAAACATCCTTTTAAAAAGATAAAACTCTTTATTGTATCACAATCTTATAAACAGATACAACCTTTTGAATATACATAACTTTTTATATATTATAAAAATATATCTCATAATAACTAAGTAAAAAAATAAAGAGTAATAATTTATCCTCTTAATTATCTTTTTAATTTTTAAATAAAGAAAATTTTGAAATTTTTATTTTTCTCATGTTTTCAAAAACTAACATATATATTTGAATTTTTAATTACTTAATTATAGAGAATGAATTGAAACTCTCAATCATTATTTGACAACTAACAATTATACTAAAAAAACAAAAATCCAAAGCTAACTTATTTAATTTAATATTCATAATTTCATGCATATAATATTTATAATTATATAATTATTACATCACTTATTACTTCTAGTATTAAACAAAATGCACAAACCAAGTGAGTAAGTAACCATAAGTGTTTTTGACTATTTGATAATACTTAAATTACATTTATTAGTGCAAAAATATTCTACAAAATTAAATTGAATATTATTTCTTTATTTTTAATCTATAAATTTTGGTCCATCTATAATTACCTTAATGTTTTTATGTAAGTGAACACTGAACAATGAGGTAAGAGAGCTTGTTAATAGTAGGCAAATGAACAAAGTTTGGTTTATTTTTCAGCCAATAATGTTTCTTTCATAAAGGCAGGCCAAGCATGTCTTGTACCAATAAGTGACCTAAGTGATTATATCCTCTTCTTCATGGAAATTATAAATAATTAAGATTAGGAGGGGGTCCAAATTAGGATTAAGGCTCCAGAAAGTAATGAATTTAAATTATTCTTTCTCCAGGATTTTGCAGACGCATAGGTTGAGAAAGTCGTTCTATTGTGTGTGTACGCACACTATAGTGTGTATGTATACTTTATTAAAATTGTATTGTGCATGTACACGCATATATGATGCGTAGGCACAACATCCTGTTTTACACAAAAATTTTGTTTTTCACTGTTTGATATTTCTGACAAGCCTGTAAACTTTCGAAAACACTATTTTAATGGAAATTTACCATTTTTGAACTATCAACTATATCTCTAATTTTTCAAATCTCTGAAAACTCTATGAAAGATCCGATGGCTAGGTTTTAGGTGACAGAATAGGAGTAAATATGCTAATAAAGCTAGTTTCAGTGTTGAAAGAGATTTGTAATTGAATATTATTGAGACATTCCTTGACCACTGTACATAAGATGTGATCGGACACTTTAACTCCTCAGGTTTTCCCATAGGTATATATATATATATATATATATAATTTGAGCTTAGGGTTTTGTCTCCCCCATGTCAGCTTGAGATTCTTCTCATGGATATTTATGAGCTTGGGGATACACGTATAGAGAGATTGTCCACGGTTAGCTACCAAGACATATCGGGCTGGCTGTGTAACCGACAGATAATATCATCAGCCATAGGATATGCATGCATCATGTGCATTTGAATGATTTGCTTGAGTGTGCATTATCTTGGTTTGCCTAATTGCTTGACTATGTTCATCTATTAATTGCCTATTTGCTGTATTTTCATTTACTTGTGTTTTTCTTGCTTGAATTGTATGTCTGTGCAACTGAGAGACCCCTCGTATGGTGAAGGTGTGACTAGGGTAGTTCCACTGGTGTTTCAAAGGATTGGAGGAGGTAAAAGTGAAGTGTTGAGTTAGGATTAGTGATGAGCGGATAATTTGTATGCTTTTTGGCATTATTTTTAGTATGTTTTTGGTATCTTTTAGTTAGTTTTTAGTATATTTTTATTAGTTTTTAATTAAAATTCACTTTTCTGGACTTTACTATGAGTTTGTGTGTTTTTCTGTGATTTCAGGTATTTTCTGACTGAAATTGAGGGTCCTGAGCAAAAATCTGATCCAGAGACTGAAAAGGACTGCAGATGCTGTTGGATTCTGACCTCCCTGCACTCGAAGTGGATTTTCTGGAGCTACAGAAGCCCAATTTGCGCGCTCTCAATGGCATTGGAAAGTAGACATCCTGGGCTTTCCAGCAATATATAATAGTCCATACTTTGCCCAAGATTTGATGGCCCAAACCGGCGCTCAAAGTCACCTACAGAAATTCCAGCGTTAAACGCCGGAACTGGCATAAAAATTGGAGTTAAACGCCCAAACTGGCATGAAAGCTGGCGTTTAACTCCAGAAAAGGTCTCTACACGAAATTCCTTCATTGCTCAGCCCAAGCACACACCAAGTGGGCCCGGAAGTGGATTTTTCTGTCATTTACTCATTTCTGTAAACCTTAGGACACTAGTTTACTACTTATATGATCTTTTGACATTGTATCCGTACCTTATGACCTCATAACATTTTGTACACGTTTCTTTCCACAGTATGAGCCTCTAAACCCCATGGTTGGGGGTGAGGAGCTCTGCTGTGTCTTGATGAATTAATGCAATTACTACTGTTTCTTATTCAATCATGCTTGCTTCCATTCTAAGATAATACTTGTTCTTAATCCGGATGAATGTGATGATCCGTGACAATCATCATCATTCTCAACCATGAACATGTGCCTGACAACCACCTCTGTTCTATCTTAGATTGAGTAGTTATCTCTTGGGTTCTTTAAGCGGAATCTTCGTGGTATAGGCAGGACCTGATGGCAGCATTCAAGAGAATCCGGAAGGTCTAAACCTTGTCTGTGGTATTCTGAGTAGGATTCAATGATTGAATGACTGTGATGTGCTTCAAACCTGTAACCTACTAGGCGTTAGTGACAGACGCAAAAGAGGGATTCTATTCCGGTAGGGGAGGGAACCAAACCGGTGATTGGCAGCACTGTGACAGAGTGCGTGCATTAGCTTTCACTGCAAGGATGGGAGGTAGCCATTGACAACGGTGAGACCCTACACGAGCTTGCCATGGAAGGAGACTTGCGTGTTTGATGAAGAAGACAGTAGGAAAGCAGAGATTCAGAAGATGGAGCATCTCCAAAACCCCAACCTATTCTCCATTACTGCAAAACAAGTAACCATTTCATGCTCTTTTGCTTTTCACAATCAATCAATCCTGATAATTTCTGATATCCTGACTAAGATTTACAAGATAACCATAGCTTGCTTCAAGCCGACAATCTCCGTGGGATCGACCCTTGCTCACGCAAGGTATTACTTGGACGACCCAGTGCACTTGCTGGTTAGTTGTGCGGGATTGCAAAAGTGTTATTGCAATTTCGTGCACCAAGTTTTTGGCGCCGTTGCCGGGGATTGTTCGAGTTTGGACAACTGACGGCTTATCTTGTTGCTTAGATTAGGACTGTTTCTTCTTGTTGGTTTAGAGTCTTTTAGTTGAGTCTAGTTTTATATTCTAAGTTTGGTGTCAATTGCATGCTTTTGTTTTTCTTTTAAAATTTTCGTTTTTGCATAGTCTTAGTCCCTTTTTGATTCATAAAAATTCTAAGTTTGGTGTCCTCTTTGTGTTTTTCTCTTAAAATTTTCGAAAATTTAGTGTTTGATTTCTAAAAATTTTAAGTTTGGTGTCTTTTGTGTTTTTCCCTTTCCTCTTTTTAAAAAATCAAATCTTTTTTTCATAAAAATTTTTCAATCATATCTTTTTAATTGCTGTTTTCAAAATCTTTTTTTTACTAATTGATTCAGTTCTCAATTTGCTTTGATCTCATTTTCCCTTTGATTTTCGAATTTTTTTATTTTATTTTCCTTTTGTTTTATTTTATTTTATTTTAATTTTTCGTTATTTCAAAAAAAAAATAAACAAAATTTATCTCTTTGCAATTATTATCATTTCCCTTTTGTCCATCATGGACTTAAGTGGAATCAATCAGTCCAAAAGGACTCTGGGGTCATATGCTAACCCCATTACAGCTGCATATGGGAGTAGCATCTGTATACCTCCCATCAAAGCAAGCAGCTTTGAGCTAAATCCTCAACTCATTATCATAGTGCAGCAAAATTGCCAGTATTCCGGTCTTCCACAGGAAGAACCTACTGAGTTTCTGGCACAGTTTTTACAAATTGCTGACACAGTACATGATAAAGAGGTAGATCAGGATGTCTACAGACTATTACTGTTTTCATTTGCTGTAAAAGATCAAGCTAAAAGGTGGTTAAATAACCAACCTACAGCAAGCATAAAGACATGGAAACAGTTATCAGACAAATTCCTGAATCATTTTTACCCTCCAAAAAGGATGACACAGCTAAGGCTGGACATCCAAGGCTTTAAACAAGAGGATAATGAATCCCTTTATAATGCCTGGGAGAGGTATAGAGGTATGCTAAGAAAATGTCCCTCTGAAATGTTTTCAGAGTGGGTACAATTAGACATTTTCTACTATGGGCTTACAGAAAAAGCTCAGATGTCTTTAGACCACTCAGCTGGTGGATCTATACACATGAGGAAGACAATTGAAGAAGCTCAAGAGCTTATAGACACTGTTGCTAGAAACCAATATCTGTACTCTAGCAATGAGTTCCCTCCAGAAGAGGAAGTCATGACAGTAGTCATTGACTCTAATCCTCAAGAACAGATAATGGAGCTTAATCAACAACTGCTCCTGATGACAGAACAGTTAGCAGAATTTAAAGAGATGCTCCATGAAACTAAAGTTGCTAATAAGAGCATAGAACTACAGTTGAATCAAGCAAAACAGCAAATATCTAAACAGATAACAGAGGAGTGCCAAGCAGTTCAATTGAGGAGTGGAAAGACCTTGAATAACACTGTTCAAAAGAGCAAAAAGCCAAATAAGGAACAAATGACAGAGGACAACCAACCCACTGTTCAAAATCCCTCTGAGGACAGTAAGAGCCCAGAGAGGAATATTGGCGTTCAAACGCCAGAAAGGGAAGGAAAGCTGGCGTTAAACGCCCATTCCTTGCCCAGTTCTGGCGTTCAAACGCTAGAAAAGGGGGAAAAGTTGGCGTTAAACGCCCATTTTCCACCCATTCCTGGCGTCCAAACGCTAAGGGAAAATCAGACACCTGAGAGTGCTGACAGTAATCCCTCTAACAAGGCTTCTTCAACCACTTCTGTAAGGAATAAACCTGCAGCATCTAAGGTTGAAGAATATCAAGCCAAGATGCCTTATCCTCAGAAACTCCGCAAGGCGGAACAGGATAAGCAATTTGCCCGCTTTGCAGACTATTTGAGGACTCTTGAAATAAAGATTCCATTTGCAGAGGCACTTGAGCAAATACCTTCTTATGCTAAGTTCATGAAAGAGATCTTAAGTCATAAGAAGGACTGGAGAGAAACTGAAAAAGTGTTTCTCACTGAAGAATGCAGTGCAGTCATTCTAAAAAGCTTACCAGAAAAGCTTCAAGATCCTGGAAGCTTTCTGATACCATGCACATTAGAAGGCACTTGCACCAAGGTAGCTTTATGTGATCTTGGAGCAAGCATCAATCTAATACCTGCATCCACTATCAGAAAGCTTGGGTTGATTGGAGAAGTCAAACCAACCAGGATATGCCTCCAACTTGCTGATGGCTCCATTAAACACCCATCAGGCATAATAGAGGACATGATTGTAAAGGTTGGGCCATTTGCCTTTCCAACTGACTTTGTGGTGCTGGAAATGGAGGAGCACAAGAGTGCAACTCTCATTCTAGGAAGACCTTTCCTAGCAACTGGACGAACTCTCATTGATGTACAAAAAGGGGAAGTAACCCTGAGAGTCAATGAGGATGAGTTCAAGTTGAATGCTGTAAAAGCTATGCAGCATCCAGACACACCAGAGGACTGCATGGACGCTGACATTATTGACTCTCTGGTAGAAGAGATCAATATGGCTGAAAGCCTAGAATCAGAGCTTGAGGACATCTTCAAAGATGCTCAAACTGATCAGGAAGAGCCAGAGGAGGCAAAGGAATTTTCGAAAATTCCTCAGGAGGAGGATAAGCCTCCTAAGCCTGAACTCAAACCACTACCATCATCCCTGAAATATGCATTTCTGGGAGAGGGTGACACTTTTCCAGTGATTATAAGCTCTGCTTTAAATCCACAGGAAGAGGAAGCACTGATTAAAGTGCTAAGGACACACAAGACAGCTCTTGGGTGGTCCATAAGTGATCTCAAGGGCATTAGTCCAGCTAGATGCATGCACAAGATCCTGTTGGAGGATAATGCCAAACCAGTGGTCCAACCACAGAGGAGGCTAAATCCTGCTATGAAGGAGGTGGTGCAGAAAGAGGTCACTAAATTACTAGAGGCTGGGATTATTTATCCTATTTCAGATAGCCCCTGGGTGAGCCCTGTCCAAGTTGTTCCCAAAAAGGGAGGCATGACAGTGGTTCATAATGAAAAAAATGAACTGGTTCCTACAAGGACAGTCACAGGGTGGCGCATGTGTATTGACTACAGAAGACTCAATACAGCCACCAGAAAGGATCATTTTCCTTTACCATTCATAGACCAAATGCTAGAAAGACTGGCTGGTCATGATTACTACTGCTTTTTGGATGGCTACTCAGGCTACAACCAAATTGCAGTAGATCCCCAGGACCAAGAGAAGACAGCATTCACTTGCCCTTCTGGCGTGTTTGCCTATAGGAGGATGCCTTTTGGTCTGTGCAATGCACCTGCAACCTTTCAGAGGTGCATGCTCTCTATCTTCTCAGATATGGTAGAGAAATTTCTGGAAGTCTTCATGGATGACTTCTCAGTATATGGAGACTCATTCAGCTCCTGTCTTAACCACCTATCACTTGTCCTGAAAAGATGCCAAGAGACTAACCTAGTTTTAAACTGGGAGAAATGTCACTTTATGGTGACTGAAGGAATTGTCCTTGGGCACAAAATTTCAAGCAGGGGGATAGAGGTGGATAAGGCAAAGGTAGAGGTAATTGAAAAATTACCACCACCTGCCAATGTTAAGGCAATCAGAAGCTTTCTGGGGCATGCAGGATTCTATAGAAGGTTTATCAAGGATTTTTCGAAAATTGCTAAACCTTTGAGTAACCTGTTAGCTGCTGACACGCCATTTGTGTTTGACACACAGTGTTTGCAGGCATTTGAGACCCTGAAAGCTAAACTGGTCACAGCACCAGTCATCTCTGCACCAGATTGGACATTACCATTTGAATTAATGTGTGATGCCAGTGATCATGCCATTGGTGCAGTGTTGGGACAGAGGCATAACAAACTTCTGCATGTCATTTATTATGCTAGCCGTGTTCTAAATGATGCACAGAAGAATTACACAACCACAGAAAAAGAGTTGCTTGCAGTGGTCTATGCCATTGACAAGTTTAGATCCTACTTAGTGGGATCAAAGGTGATTGTGTACACTGACCATGCTGCTCTTAAATACTTACTCACAAAGCAGGATTCAAAACCCAGGCTTATCAGATGGGTATTGCTTCTGCAAGAGTTTGATATAGAAATAAGAGACAGAAAAGGGACAGAGAATCAAGTAGCTGATCATCTGTCCAGAATAGAACCAGTAGCTGGGGCGTCCCTCCCTTCTACTGAGATCTCTGAGACTTTCCCAGATGAGCAACTCTTTGCCATCCAGGAAGCTCCATGGTTTGCAGATGTTGCAAACTATAAAGCTGTGAGGTTCATACCCAAAGAGTACAGTTATGTGCAGAGAAAGAAACTAATTTCAGACGCCAAGTACTACCTTTGGGATGAACCATATCTCTTTAAGAGATGTGCTGACGGAGTGATCCGCAGGTGTATACCCAGAGAAGAAGCACAAAGGATCCTATGGCACTGCCATGGATCACATTATGGAGGACATTTTGGAAGTGAGCGAACAGCCACTAAAGTTCTCCAGTGCGGATTCTACTGGCCTACTCTCTATAAAGATTCCCGAGAGTTTGTGCGTAACTGTGACAGTTGCCAAAGAGCTGGTAACCTGCCTCACGGATATGCCATGCCTCAACAAGGGATATTAGAGATAGAACTGTTTGATGTATGGGGAATTGACTTCATGGGGCCATTCCCACCATCATACTCAAACACTTACATTCTGGTGGCAGTGGACTATGTATCTAAGTGGGTAGAAGCAATTGCTACACCCACTAATGATACCAAGACCGTGCTGAAATTCCTCCAGAAAAATATTTTCAGCAGGTTTAGCGTCCCCAGAGTGCTAATCAGTGATGGGGGCACTCATTTCTGCAATAAACAGCTATACTCTGCTATGGTTAGATATGGAATCAGCCATAAAGTGGCAACTCCGTATCATCCACAGACAAATGGGCAAGCTGAAGTCTCTAACAGAGAACTAAAAAGAATCCTAGAACGGACTGTGATAGCCCGAAGAAAGGATTGGGCAAAGAGCTTGGATGATGCTCTGTGGGCATACAGAACAGCATTCAAGACTCCTATAGGCACCTCTCCATACCAACTGGTGTATGGGAAGGCCTGTCATTTGCCTGTGGAACTGGAACACAAAGCCTACTGGGCAACCAGATTCCTAAACATGGATGCACAGTTAGCTGGTGAGAAAAGACTGCTCCAGCTAAATGAGCTAGAGGAGTTCAGACTCAATGCCTTTGAAAATGCAAAAATTTATAAGGAAAAGGCAAAGAAATGGCATGACAAGAGATTGTCAACCAGAGTCTTTGAGCCAGGACAAAAAGTTCTGCTCTTCAACTCCAGGCTCAAACTGTTCCCAGGAAAGCTCAAATCCCGATGGAGGGGTCCGTATGTGATTACAGGAGTATCACCATATGGATATGTTGAGCTTCAGGATATTGATTCTGACAAGAAGTTCATTGTTAATGGACAGAGAATCAAGCACTATCTTGAAGGAAATTTTGAGCAGGAATGCTCAAAATTGAGACTTGAGTGACTCTCAATGAAAGTCCAGCTAAAGACAGTAAAGAAGCGCTTGCTGGGAGGCAACCCAGTCATTAGAAAGTTGTATGAATTGTTCTTACAGAGGCAAGTATCAAAAATGAAGGAATTCACAGAGTTACAGAAGGATTCAGCTCAAAAAGCAGAGAAAAAGAGCTTACTGGCGAAAAAACGCCAGTAAGGGGCATTTTGGGCGTTAAACGCCAGAATGGGTACCATTCTGGGCGTTTAACGCCAGGAATGGTGCCATTTTGGGCGTTAAACGCCAGAATGGGCACCATTCTGGGCGTTTAACGCCAGGTGTGCAGCATCCTGGGCGTTTTAGAAAAACGCCCAGTGAGGAAGAATTTCTGGCGTTTAACGCCAGCCAGGGTACCTGGCTGGGCGTTAAACGCCCAAGTGGGGCAACAGATGGGCGTTAAACGCCAGAATGAGTGCCATTCTGGGCGTTTAACGCCAGCTTGGTGGGGGGACCACAATTTTGTTTTCAAATCAGATTTTTTCAAACTTTCCTTTTCTCACCCATACTTTTCTACAAAATCACACTTCAATCACTCATCATTCACTTTCAAATCTTCAAAAATCAAAATTTTTTTTTTCAAATTTATTTCAAATCAATTACAAACATTGTTCAAAAATTTCACCCTTTTCCCAATTTCTTTTCATATCTTCTCCAATCTCCTTTCAAATTCCTTTTTTTTCGAAAACTCCCCCCCCACCTTATAAATACACGTTTGTTCCCCTCTTCCAACCACACCATTCGAATTTTCTCTTCCTCCCCCTCTCTTCTCTCTTCTCTTTTGCTTGAGGACAAGCAAACCTCTAAGTTTGGTGTGCTTTTCCGTGATCACTAAGCCAAAGCTCATCAATATCATGGCTCCTAAGGGAAAACAAACCAATTTAAGAGGCAAGAAAGAGAATAATCCAAAGAATCTTTGGAATGAAGAGAAGTTCTTAACCAAAGAACATGAAGACCATTATCATAAAATAATGGGTCTGAGGTCAGTGATCCCGGAAGTTAAATTTGATCTGAAAGAAGATGAATATCCGGGGATCCAAGAGCAAATTCGAAACAGAGGATGGGAAGTTCTAACCAATCCTGAAACAAAGGTTGGAAGGAACATGGTTCAGGAATTCTACTCAAATCTGTGGCTAACAGATAAGCAGAGAATGACTGGAACTGCTTACCATACCTATAGAACTATGGTCAGAGGGAAAGTTATATACTTCCATCTGGACAAAATAAGAGAAATCTTCAAGTTGCCTCAACTGCAAGATGATCCTGATTCCTTTAATAGGAGGATGGTGAGAGTAGATAAGGGGTTGGATCAAGTTCTAGAGGACATATGCCTCCCTGGAACTAAGTGGATAACCAATTCTAAGGGTGTCCCAAACCAACTCAAGAGGGGAGACCTCAAACCAATTGCAAGAGGTTGGCTAGACTTTATTGGGCGTTCCATATTGCCCACTAGCAACCGTTCTGAGGTCACCATCAAGAGAGCAGTGATGATCCATTGCATTATGCTTGGAAAAGAAGTGGAGGTGCATCATCTGATTGCCTGTGAGATCTACACAATTGCAAATAGGAATTCCACTGTAACCAAATTGGCTTACCCAAGCTTGATCTCCTTGCTCTGTAAAGAGGCTGGGGTGAAGATAGAAGAAGATGAACTCATACCCATAGAACATCCAATCACCAAGAAGACAATGGAAGGAACAAGAGAAGCAAGGGCGTGAAATTCAAGAGATGAAACGCCAAAAGCTCTCCTCTCAAGCTGAGGGAGCATCCACTTCTCAAAATCAAGGTTGTTGAGTCCTAACTCTGTGAACACCTCTATCATCAGGAGCCTATTTTTTTGTTTTTGTTCTTGTTCTTGTTTTTTTAGTCTCATCTTATATCCATATTTGAGTCTTGTTCTTAATTAAAAAAATTAATAAAGTTTATGCCTTAAAGCTATGAATGTCCTATGAATCGATCACCTCTCTTAAAAGAAAAATGCTTTAATCACAAAAGAACAAGAAGTACAGGGTTTCGAAATTTATCTCTGAAACTAGTTGAATTAGTTTGATGTGGTGACAATACTTTTTGTTTTCTGAATGAATGCTTGAACAGTGCATATGTCTTTTGAATTTGCTGTTTTAAGAATGTTAAAATTGTTGGCTCTTGAAAGAATGAGGAGAAAGAGAACTGTTATTGAGGATCTGAAAAATCATCAAATTGATTCTTGAAGCAAGAAAAGCAAAAAAAAAAAAAAATTTCGAAAAAAAAGAAAGAAAAAGAAAAAGAAAAGAAAAAAAAAGAGAAGGAAATAAAGTTGTGATCCAAGGCAACAAGAGTGTGCTTAAGAACCCTGGACACCTCTAATTGGGGACTTTAGCAAAGCTGAGTCACAATCTAAGAAGGTTCACCCAATTATGTGTCTGTGGCATGTATGTATCCGGTGGTAATACTGGAAGACAGAGTGCTTTGGGCCACAGCCAAGACTCATACACTGGCTATGTTCAAGAATCAATATACTTAACTAGGAGAATCAATAACACTATCTGAGTTCTGAATTCTTATAGATGCCAACCATTCTGAACTTCAAAGGATAGGGTGAGATGCCAAAACTGTTCGGAGGCAAAAAGCTACTAGTCCCGCTCATCTAATTGGAGCTATGTTTCTTTGATATTTTGGAGTCTATAGTATATTCTCTTCTTTTTCCTATTTTGATTTTCAGTTGCTTGGGGACAAGCAACAATTTAAGTTTGGTGTTGTGATGAGCGGATAATTTGTATGCTTTTTGGCATTGTTTTTAGTATGTTTTTGGTATCTTTTAGTTAGTTTTTAATATATTTTTATTAGTTTTTAATTAAAATTCACTTTTCTGGACTTTACTATGAGTTTGTGTGTTTTTCTGTGATTTCAGGTATTTTCTGACTGAAATTGAGGGTCCTGAGCAAAAATCTGATCCAGAGACTGAAAAGGACTGCAGATGCTGTTGGATTCTGACCTCCCTGCACTCGAAGTGGATTTTCTGGAGCTAGAGAAGCCCAATTGGCGCGCTCTCAACGGCGTTGGAAGGTAGACATCCTGGGCTTTCCAGCAATATATAATAGTCCATACTTTGCCCAAGATTTGATGGCCCAAACCGGCGCTCAAAGTCACCTACAGAAATTCCAGCGTTAAACGCCGGAACTGGCATAAAAATTGGAGTTAAACGCCCAAACTGGCATGAAAGCTGGCGTTTAACTCCAGAAAAGGTCTCTACACGAAATTCCTTCATTGCTCAGCCCAAGCACACACCAAGTGGGCCCGGAAGTGGATTTTTCTGTCATTTACTCATTTCTGTAAACCTTAGGACACTAGTTTACTACTTATATGATCTTTTGACATTGTATCCGTACCTTATGACCTCATAACATTTTGTACACGTTTCTTTCCACAGTATGAGCCTCTAAACCCCATGGTTGGGGGTGAGGAGCTCTGCTGTGTCTTGATGGATTAATGCAATTACTACTGTTTCTTATTCAATCATGCTTGCTTCCATTCTAAGATAATACTTGTTCTTAATCCGGATGAATGTGATGATCCGTGACAATCATCATCATTCTCAACCATGAACATGTGCCTGACAACCACCTCTGTTCTATCTTAGATTGAGTAGTTATCTCTTGGGTTTTTTAAGCGGAATCTTCGTGGTATAGGCAGGACCTGATGGCAGCATTCAAGAGAATCCGGAAGGTCTAAACCTTGTCTGTGGTATTCTGAGTAGGATTCAATGATTGAATGACTGTGATGTGCTTCAAACCTGTAACCTACTGGGTGTTAGTGACAGACGCAAAAGAGGGATTCTATTCCGGTAGGGGAGGGAACCAAACCGGTGATTGGCAGCACTGTGACAGAGTGCGTGCATTAGCTTTCACTGCGAGGATGGGAGGTAGCCATTGACAACGGTGAGACCCTACACGAGCTTGCCATGGAAGGAGACTTGCGTGTTTGATGAAGAAGACAGTAGGAAAGCAGAGATTCAGAAGATGGAGCATCTCCAAAACCCCAACCTATTCTCCATTACTGCAAAACAAGTAACCATTTCATGCTCTTTTGCTTTTCACAATCAATCAATCCTGATAATTTCTGATATCCTGACTAAGATTTACAAGATAACCATAGCTTGCTTCAAGCCGACAATCTCCGTGGGATCGACCCTTGCTCACGCAAGGTATTACTTGGACGACCCAGTGCACTTGCTGGTTAGTTGTGCGGGATTGCAAAAGTGTTATTGCAATTTCGTGCACCAATTAGATTCGGAACTTGAGAACCTTAGACAATTTGCTTAATTTCTGGTTTAGTTTATTCCTTAAGTTTTAAATCTGAGTGTTGGAGTTCTAGGATTTCCTCTGGCTTTTTCGGGACCTTATATATTATGTACGTGGGAACCTTTACCATGTTGAGAACCTCCAATTCTCATTCCATACATATGTTGTTGTTTTCAGATGTAGGTCGAGATGTACCTCGATGAGCGTCTGGAGGTTCCTATGGCAAGTGATGACAAGTCATCATATACCCATTTTTCAAGCTAATTTCACTTGTTTTGTTAGTCTTTTTGCACTTTCTTGCTTCTTAAGTAAGTGATTTGGAGTGAAAATGCACAACTTCTTTAAATCAAGCAACCACCATGAAATTAATGTTAATCCATGAGGTTTAAGCTAATTTTAATTGAATTTTAATTGATTTATAAGCCTCTTGAATTTAGTGATACTTTGAGTGGTTGTTTTGGTTTATTGTAGGTGAAGAAAAGAAAAAAAGGAAAAAGCGTGGCCTAAGAAGTGTAGCCCAAGGAAAGGAAAGTGTGGTCAAAGCAAGAGGAAGTGTGCCGCATGCAAAGGGGAGGCAATGTTTGCCCTCCACAAGGGCACACTGCCCTCTAGGAGGGCAACATAAGAAAACCAAGAAGAGAAGGCAACTCTGCCCTGCCCACTCCAAGGGCAGAGCACAAAATGGTGCCTTGGAACCAAGAAGAAGAGAACCTTGCCCTGCCCTCCACAAGGGCAGAATCGGGCTCTCCAAGGAAGAAATTCAAAGGAAAAATGTCACCCATGCATGCCACAAGAATCGAACACGGAACAAGGAAGAAGCAAGGAACTAAGGTTGAGTGCCGTGCCAAGAAACCAAGGAAAATTGAGTAGCGTGTGTGCCAGCTGTGTTTCGAACACGGGACATCAAAAGGGCAGGGCAGCATTTGGACTGATGCACAAATCTGGCGCACCACACACAAATCTGGCGCACCAATTCTCTCCTGGCAGCACCAAGCACGCACCAAGCTCGATCCTGGCAGCACCAAAATTTCCTGCCCTGCCCTCCGCGAGGGCAGGGCAGCATCCTATGCACCACACACAAATCTGGCGCACCAATTCTTAATTCTGGCGCACCAACTCTTGATTCTAGCAGCACCAACAGCGCACCAAGGCATTTCTGGCGCACCAACTTTTCCTGCCCTGCCCTTGGCGCGGGCAGGGCAGTGTTTTGCGCACCAAAGTCGCACCAGACCGCACCAAGGCCGCACCAACATGCACCAAATCCTGCCCTGCCCTCCACAAGGGCAGGGCAGCCTCCTGGGTTCAACTTCTCATGGGCCGAAAATTCAAATTAAATCCCCATTTTAATTCATTTCTTCACCAATTCAAAAGCCCATCCAAATCCAAAAATCCAAGAATAGAAAGTGTATAAATAGGAGTTAGTTTGATGTAATTAGGACCTTTACTTTCACTTTTGAATTTTTCACTTTTTACTTCCACTTTTACCTTGGTTCTCATTTTGGGAACTTTGACCTTTTACTTGATTTTGAATTCTGCAACTTCTCTTGGTGACTTCACCGAGATTTCAGAGAATTGGGGAGGAGAATTGATCTCTCTTCTTCCTCATTCTTGCCTGAGCACTTCTAATCTTCTGTTTCTGAGTTTTGGGTGTGAGAAATTGAGGAAATTCTGTCTCAATTCCCATTCAAATTCTCTTTTAATTCTTTTCTGCATAATTGAATCTATTTACATTCTCTTTACTGCTTCTTCTTCTCATTCTTGTCAATTGCATTGTGAGTTTGGATCTAGGAAGGCAAATAGAGATCTAGGCTCTGCTACCTAGTCTCTTGAGACATGAGACCCAATTTTACTTTTGGTTCTTCTGTGAACCCTGCTGCACTTTAATTTCATTTTCTGTTTGAATTCTCATTGCTTCTAATTCAATTTCTGCTCTCTTAATTGTTGCAATTTACATTCTCTTGTTTAAATTCTGCAATCCCTGTCCTCAATTTCCTTTTACTTTCAAGCAATTTATATTTCTTGCAATTTAAGTTACTGCAATTTACATTTCTTGTACTTTAAGTTTCAGTCATTTACTTTCCTGTTCTTTAAGATTCAGCAACATTTACTTTCCTGTTCTTTAATTTACTGCACTTATCCCTTTCCCTTTTACATGTACTGTCATTTACTTCCTGCTACACACAAATCACTCAACCAAAGCTTGATTCGCTTGACTAAATCAACCACTAAGCTAAAATTGCTCAATCCTTCAATCCCTGTGGGATCGACCTCACTCATGTGAGTTATTATTACTTGATGCGACCCGGTACACTTGCCGGTGAGTTTTGTGTTGGATCGTTTTCCACACATCAAGTTTTTGGCGCCGTTGCCGGGGATTGAAATCGATTGACAATGATTAAGTGAAGTGGAGGTCTAGATTAAGCACTTTTTCTTTTCTGTTACTCTAATTCCTACTAACACACTAACTGTTTGAATTTTTGCTTAAACTAACTAAAACCTCATTCTAGCAATAGATTGAAGTTTTATTGATTGTCTGGGTCTGTGTGTTTATTGTTGTGTGTTTGTATGTCAGGTACAGGAAGATCTTCCCCTATCCTCTCTGAAATTGATCAAAGAACTCTTCGGAGAATAAGAAGAGCTGAAAGAGGGAAGAACGTTATTGGAGAAGAAGAATCTGAGGAGGAATTCCAAGAAATGGAAGGAGATACCAATCAACCAGGAGAAGGAGCCAACAATAACCAACATCAACGAAGAGTCTTGGCTTCATACACATTTGCAAATGCTAGGCACTGTGGAAGTAGCATTCTTCCTCCTAATGTCAATGCAAACAATTTTGAACTCAAGCCACAACTCATCACTCTGGTTCAAAACAATTGTTCTTTTGGAGGAGGGCCTTTGGAGGATCCAAATCAACATCTATTTACCTTCTTGAGAATCTGTGACACGGTGAAAACCAATGGTGTACCTCCTGATAGCTACAAGTTGCTGCTCTTTCCATTCTCTCTCAGAGATAAGGCTACTCAATGGCTAGAGACCTATCCAAAAGAAAGCATCAACACTTGGGATGACTTGGTGAGCAAGTTTCTTGCCAAATTTTATCCCCCTCAAAGAATCCTAAGGTTGAAGACTGAGGTTCAAACGTTCACTCAATTGGAGGCTGAAAACTTATATGAAGCATGGGAAAGATATAAGGCTCTATTGAGGAAATGTCCACCAGAGATGTTCACTGAGTGGGACAAGTTGCAGAACTTCTATGAGGGACTCACTCTTAAAGCTCAAGAAGCTCTTGATCACTCTGCCGGAGGCTCATTACAACTCATGAAGACCACATAGGAAGCTCAAAACCTCATTGATATGGTGGCCAACAACCAATATTTCTTTTCTCATCAAAGACAACGCCAACCATCACAGAGAAGAGGAGTAATGGAGTTGGAAGGAGTTGATTCTATTCTGGCTCAGAACAAGATGATGTAGCAGCAAATTCAACAACAATTTGAGCAAATGGCCAAAAGGATTGATGGCTTGCAAGTGGCAGCAGTGAGCACCACAAGCCAACCTCCAACCACTTGGGTGCAAAATGAAGAAACTCAAGAGGAGCAACAGCAAGAGCAAGTCCAATACATGCACAACCAAAATCCTGGAACAAATGAAGTTTATGGAGATACTTACAATCCATCTTGGAAGAACCATCCCAACCTCAGATGGGGAGACAACCATAATCAAAATCAACAATCATGGCAAAGAAACACAAGTCAGAACAATTGGAAAAACACAAACCACAACTCCCAGCCAAACACTAACCAAAACTCATACAGAAAACCACAAAACAACTACCCAAACTCTAGCCATCACCTACCCAATAACCACCCAACTAACCAAAACACTTATCATCATCCATCAACACCCCAAAATCAACCCATCTCACAAGACTCACAGAGGATCACTAATCTAGAGTTGCTCATGGAAAAACTGATGAAGAACCAAGAATTGACAACAAAAAACCAAGAAGCTTCCATGAAGAACTTGGAAAGGCAAATTGGGCAAATCTCCAAGCAAATTTCTGTTGAGAAACCATCAAGCTCACTACCTAGTGACACCATTCCCAACCCAAAGGAAGAATGCAAGGTCGTGCAACTAAGAAGTGGAAAAGTGTTAGTGGATGGCAACCAAGGAGCAACCAAGCATAATGACACTGAGCCAACAAAGAATGATGAAGCCATCAACAAAGACATGAGAAGCAAGAATGCTCCAGAAAAACTCACAGAGGAAGACAACAAACCACAGAATTTGAAGAAAGGAAAGCAAATCATGGAAGAACCAAATCCAAGACAACATCAAATGGAGAAGAGCTCAACACCACCATTGCCTTATCCACAGAGATTTCACAAAGAGACAAAGGATCAGCATTTCCACAAATTTCTTGAGACTTTCAAGAAGCTGGAAATTAACATACCTTTAGCTGAGGCTTTGGAGCAAATGCCTCTGTATGCCAAGTTCTTAAAGGAGCTCATTAACAAGAAGAGACAGTGGAATGAAAAGGAGACTGTAATGCTCAGTGAAGAATGCAGTGCACTCATTAAAAAGGGACTCCCTCCCAAGCTTGAAGACCCTGGAGGTTTCTTCTTACCATGCACTATTGGAAACCTATTCATTAACAAGGGGATGTGCTATTTAGGAGCAAGCATAAATCTAATCCCATATTCTTTAGTGAAAAAGCTTGGCATAGAGGAGGTGAAACCAACACAGATGTCCTTGGAATTGGTGGACTAATCAATAGTATATCCTAAAGGGCTGATTGAGAACCTTTTAGTTAAGGTTGACAAGTTTATCTATCCAGCAGATTTTGTGATCCTGGATTCTTCAGAACATGGAAATGACTCCATAATACTTGGTCGACCATTTTTGGCCACTGCTAGAGCCATTGTGGATATAGAGCAAGGAGAGTTAACCCTCAGGATGCATGAGGAGAGCATCATCCTGAAAGTCTTTCCAGAATTACAAAGGGATGAAGAAACAAGCAAAATAAGTGATGATCTGCTTCCAAAGCAATCAACTGACAAGGCAGTAGAACAGAAAAACAAGCAGATGCAAGAAGAAAAAGGGATTCAAAAGGAAGCAGGGGTGATAAGCAAGAAGGAAGGTATCACAACTCAAGTAACTATCAAGAAAGAAAGATCAACAAGAAAGAAAAAGATGAAGAGCAAGAAAAAGGCTCACAAAGGGTGGAAGAACAAGAAAATCCCAACTGAAGGATTTTCTAAAGGTGATAAGGTGCAACTAGTATATCAACAGCTGGGAACAGAAGATTATTACACTGTCAACCAAATACTTTCTCTTGAGCATATGGAAATTGAGCATCAAGGCACACAGAGAAAGCTGACAGTGAGAGGTGACAAGTTGAGACATCACCAACATCAACCACCCTAAAGGGAGTTCAATGTCAAGCTAGTGACAATAAAAGAGCGCTTGTTGGGAGGCAACCCAACCTGAGGTAGTTTTCTTTTTCATAGCTTTTTCAATAAAAATGTTGAATAATTGGTATGCATTGCAAGGAGCTAAGTTTGGTGTTGCACACCAAAACAATTTGAGGGAGAATGAAAATTTCTAAGTTTGGTGTTCCACCAAAAATATCATTTAAAAACACATTCTCACCTCTTGCATGATTCTAGCTCCAAGCAATCAAACACATTATTCAACTGTTGAATTGTTTTCTAGCTTTAATTTCATTAACCTTTAGCAAGGATACATGGTTTCAAATATGGTTGACTTGTTGCATCTGAGGTAGTGGCAAACAATTAAGTTTGGTGTCCCTACACCAAAAATCAATCCTGGAACCACACTCAGTTTATGCATACTAACCATACAATTAAGGGCTTGAGAAGCAAGCAACTTTGAGGATTATGCAGGACATGAGTCAACAATTGAAGACATTATGCATCTTAACTCAAAGAGAACACAACAGAAGGAAAAATCAAAGGGCTGCAACTTCAAAGGTTGTATCTAAAACTTAATCCTTGCTGCTGTGAAATGTTTTGAATCTGGAAACCATTGTATGTCTTGCTAAAGTGTTTATCTAGCTGCAAGTGAAATTGTTTGTTAAAAATGCTAAGTCTGCATAATGCTTGTTATCCATCACTTAGCTTGAAAATTGTTTTGTTTCCCATATGCTTAAATAAAAGAGTTTGGTTTGAATTGAAAAGTGAAATATCCAATGTTGCATAAGTATGAATGGAAGTTGGTGGTGGTATATGTGTTTGATTAAATGCATAACTCATGAAATAATTGTTGCATAATATCATTCTCATTCAAGTGTGAGTTAGCTTGCTGTTGTAAAGACTCTTATCAATAATGAAAAAGTCCTTGGTAACAAAAACAGAAAGAAAAGGGAAAGAAAAAGCCAAAATGGCAAGAAAAACAAAGAATAAAGGTTGGACACCAATAGCTTGGACCTTAGGACATATGCCTGTGGTGTTCTTGTACTAAGATATGCTTGGATGAGTAAATTCTAAGGGGTATTTTAAAACCCGGTCACTTAGATCAACTGATTTGGGATGGCCAATTGAAAATCCACAATAAAGAGCAACTTAGATACAGAACATTTAGTTATCCAAAGAGATGCTGGGCATCAATGATCCTAGGAAGAATTAGTGAGCCATGTGTCTGTGGTGGAAAGATGTTGAGTAAAAAGAAACAGAAAATAAAGCCAAAGGCTAATACTGCAACATTTGACACCAAACCTCTAAAAGAATAATAAGCTTGTTAAGCATTGTAAGCCCAGAAAAGTTAGCAAGGGAGTAATTAAAAAGTGGGTCTTCTAACAGCAACTTTAGCAAGCCTTTGAGGAAAGATGTGTATTATGTAGCAGCAACAATAAGTGAGTTGTCATTGTCTGCATAAAGACTCCATAAATCAAGTTCTGCTATATGCCTAATAAGGATATGTGTTCTTTTCTTATTCATGTCATTTACTCTTATTTTTTGATGCTTGCTTGGGGACAAGCAAGATTTAAGTTTGGTGTTGTGATGACAAGTCATCATATACCCATTTTTCAAGCTAATTTCACTTGTTTTGTTAGTCTTTTTGCACTTTCTTGCTTCTTAAGTAAGTGATTTGGAGTGAAAATGCACAACTTCTTTAAATCAAGCAACCACCATGAAATTAATGTTAATCCATGAGGTTTAAGCTAATTTTAATTGATTTATAAGCCTCTTGAATTTAGTGATACTTTGAGTGGTTGTTTTGGTTTATTGTAGGTGAAGAAAAGAAAAAAAGGAAAAAGCGTGGCCTAAGAAGTGTAGCCCAAGGAAAGGAAAGTGTGGTCAAAGCAAGAGGAAGTGTGCCGCATGCAAAGGGGAGGCAATGTTTGCCCTCCACAAGGGCACACTGCCCTCTAGGAGGGCAACATAAGAAAACCAAGAAGAGAAGGCAACTCTGCCCTGCCCACTCCAAGGGCAGAGCACAAAATGGTGCCTTGGAACCAAGAAGAAGAGAACCTTGCCCTGCCCTCCACAAGGGCAGAATCGGGCTCTCCAAGGAAGAAATTCAAAGGAAAAATGTCACCCATGCATGCCACAAGAATCGAACACGGAACAAGGAAGAAGCAAGGAACTAAGGTTGAGTGCCGTGCCAAGAAACCAAGGAAAATTGAGTAGCGTGTGTGCCAGCCGTGTTTCGAACACGGGACATCAAAGTTGGAGGGCAGGGCAGCATTTGGACTGATGCACAAATCTGGCGCACCACACACAAATCTGGCACACCAATTCTCTCCTGGCAGCACCAAGCACGCACCAAGCTCGATCCTGGCAGCACCAAAATTTCTTGCCCTGCCCTCCGCGAGGGCAGGGCAGCATCCTATGCACCACACACAAATCTGGCGCACCAATTCTTAATTCTGGCGCACCAACTCTTGATTCTGGCAGCACCAACAGCGCACCAAGGCATTTCTGGCGCACCAACTTTTCCTGCCCTGCCCTTGGCGCGGGCAGGGCAGTGTTTTGCGCACCAAAGTCGCACCAGACCGCACCAAGGCCGCACCAACATGCACCAAATCCTGCCCTGCCCTCCACAAGGGCAGGGCAGCCTCCTGGGAGCAACTTCTCATGGGCCGAAAATTCAAATTAAATCCCCATTTTAATTCATTTCTTCACCAATTCAAAAGCCCATCCAAATCCAAAAATCCAAGAATAGAAAGTGTATAAATAGGAGTTAGTTTGATGTAATTAGGACCTTTACTTTCACTTTTGAATTTTTCACTTTTTACTTCCACTTTTACCTTGGTTCTCATTTTGGGAACTTTGACCTTTTACTTGATTTTGAATTCTGCAACTTCTCTTGGTGACTTCACCGAGATTTCAGAGAATTGGGGAGGAGAATTGATCTCTCTTCTTCCTCATTCTTGCCTGAGCACTTCTAATCTTCTGTTTCTGAGTTTTGGGTGTGAGAAATTGAGGAAATTCTGTCTCAATTCCCATTCAAATTCTCTTTTAATTCTTTTCTGCATAATTGAATCTATTTACATTCTCTTTACTGCTTCTTCTTCTCATTCTTGTCAATTGCATTGTGAGTTTGGATCTAGGAAGGCAAATAGAGATCTAGGCTCTGCTACCTAGTCTCTTGAGACCTGAGACCCAATTTTACTTTTGGTTCTTCTGTGAACCCTGCTGCACTTTAATTTCATTTTCTGTTTGAATTCTCATTGCTTCTAATTCAATTTCTGCTCTCTTAATTGTTGCAATTTACATTCTCTTGTTTAAATTCTGCAATCCCTATCCTCAATTCCCTTTTACTTTCAAGCAATTTATATTTCTTGCAATTTAAGTTACTGCAATTTACATTTCTTGTACTTTAAGTTTCAGTCATTTACTTTCCTGTTCTTTAAGATTCAGCAACATTTACTTTCCTGTTCTTTAATTTACTGCACTTATCCCTTTCCCTTTTACATGTACTGTCATTTACTTCCTGCTACACACAAATCACTCAACCAAAGCTTGATTCGCTTGACTAAATCAACCACTAAGCTAAAATTGCTCAATCCTTCAATCCCTGTGGGATCGACCTCACTCATGTGAGTTATTATTACTTGATGCGACCCGGTACACTTGCCGGTGAGTTTTGTGTTGGATCGTTTTCCACACATCAGCAAGCGAAGTAGGGATGTTATATTTTGTCATATTACTATGTGTATATATATAGACTCTTATCCACTTGTACTTTATGTTTAATCCTCCTAGAGGCTTTTTGGAGAACTAGGGGCTTATTTTGTGTCGTTTGGGATACTTTGGGATATGATTATATGTATGTATGTAATTATACTCCGGCCGGCCTTGACTTTGCAGGTCGAGTCTCGAGCTTGATATTTTGTATTCTTGGTATTCTACTCCTTATATTTATGGTTTATCTTTCTATTGATCCGGTTTTCGATTTACGTGTGCGACGTACTTTTCTTTTTACCGTTTTGCTTTAACATTCCTTCAAAACTCCTAGCCACGAATCCTTTCGGCTATATATATATTTATTTATTTATTTATTTATTTTTTTAGAGGTCATAATACCTCACTACCTCTGTTTTATGAATTAAACAAAGCTCTGCGCGATAGAGTGTTACAATATGGTATCAAAGCAGTTCATTCCTATAAAGCCTGAGGGACGGAATGACTATGCTTCTAGGCATAGTCTGGGTGTTTGTATATGCTGAATTAGGATATCTAATTGATATATGTGGCATATATGTTCGTGAGCATACATTTGGTACTTTGAAGCACTAGACTTGAGATATTAAGACTGATCACCTAGATATTAAGACTGATCACCTTGATATCACTTGTAGCATGAACCGAGACCAGATGACAACTCATGGACACGGACGTGGCCATGGGAGAGGTAGAAAGTAGTATGGAACCCGAAACGATGGGAAATAACCTCGTGAACTTTATGGTTGCCCTGGAGAACATGACTCCTGCTATACAGGCTACGACTGCAGTGTTAGGGAATCAAGCTGGTAATGGGAATGGCGTTAACGGAGGGAATGGATCGATGACTTTAGCAACCTTTATGAAAATCAATCCACCAATCTTTTGAGGAACCACAAATCCCACAGATACTGACAATTGGTTTTAGGCAATGAAATGAGAATTACAAGTATAACAAGTGCTGTTGGAGCACTATGTTGAGTTTGCCACTTACCGGATGGTGGGTGAAGCTCAGTATTGGTGGCAGAAAACCCACTGTCTTCTGCAGTGGGATGATGCTGCGATATCATTAGATGCATTCCAAACTGAATTTTATAAAAAGTACTTCCCCAATTCGGTCAAGACTGCAAAAAAAAGGATCTTGAATTGCTACAATTGAAGTAGGGTTCAATGTCAGTAGCCAAGTACACAAACAAATTTGAGGAGTTGTGTCGGTTTTTTAAGATCTATCAGGGTGCTTCGGAGAGCTTCGAAGAATGGAAATACATTAAATACGAAGGTGGACTTTAGAACGACATTATAAGTACCGTGGGCCCAATGGAGATAAGAATTTTCTCTAAATTAGTAAACAAAAGAAGAGTTGCTGAGTATTGTGTAAGAAAGGTGGCATCAGATAAGAGTGATCACCTAGCCTTTGTTAAGGGAGATCAAGAGAAATTTTGCGCCTAGAGGTCTAAATTTCAAGTGAGGTGGCAATAATCTACAACAACATCAAAGTCAGAATAACTTTCAAAGATTTAATAATAACAACAACCAAGGAAGAAGAAAAGGAAAGCAAACTCAGATTCCACCAAATGATTTGAGTTGTAGGAGGTTTTTCGTGTAGGGCTGGTCTAGGTGTATGTTACTACTGTGGAAGAGCTAGACATTTGTCCTGGAATTGTCCGGAGAAGAAGAGTCAGGAAGCTGAGAGAGCCCAATAGCCGGGACGCGTGTACATTATAGTGGTGGATGGAGCTAAGAGCACATATACTCCAATTAGAGGTAATTGTGAACTAATAATTGAAAATTTTTGACTGTCTTGCATAATAATGACATGTAGTATTTATTATAACGGGGTTACCGAGTTGTGATAATTGTGATTTCCAAGTGAACGATCGGCTAATGACTTCCAAATGATGAGACAAAATGACATTTGGCTAACCTAGAGGAGTGACTAGGTTCTTAGAGAATAATAATGAGAGTGATGCAGCAGGAGCGGGTTGAACTATTTTGAGCGAACAACTTGAGTTATATATAAGAGATTGGAAGTGTTGAGGGTTGTGCGGGACTATTATCTGAAACCCAGTGATGGTAAGATACGAGGAAGAGGCATGACCGGGATTTAACCTTTAATTGCTAATCGGTTAGGTGGAGAGAGAGAGAGAGAGAGAGTAAGTTGCGGTAGATTTTAGTACCAGAGGCGAATTAATTCCGATTGCATTACGTATGATGACACCATTAGAACCGGCAGAACTTAGGAGCTAAATGAAGTGAATAATAGAAAAGTGTTCCCGATGTAAAGCACTGGTTATGCCGAAGGATAAGGAAGTTAACAACAGGAGGATGTATACGAGAGGGAGTGTGTCAACGAACCTTCGTGACTCGACTTAGCCTTTCTTTCGTGACTTATATTGGGAATCTATCTTGAATTTCTTTTTGAAAAATGAATTGATCATCTTTCCAATCCTATTCTTTACTTGTATGAATCTTGTTTCTCCTGGGAGGAGCCTGAGCTTGTCTTAGAATAATCACGTAAATCCTTGAATCTTAGGGGCTTTATGCGAGTGGAGTTACTCTCTTCTGAAAACTTGTGTTCCTTTGACATCAGCTGAGCTTTATTTAATCCGGTACGCTTTCTCTCTATCAAGGTTTGATTTCAATTATTTCCTTGGTGTACACCATAATTCTTTTTCTTGTGCACTTTTCTATCTTCTAAGACTTGGTTTAATCACAATACAAGACATCCTTTTATCTTCTAGCAAACACCGTTTGTGTAGTTTAATCATCTTTGGGCTTAATATCTTTTCAAAAATCTAGTCGAGCTTAGTTAGCACCTCGTATAATTTCTAGATATAACTACCAAGATGCTAGTTCCTCAAGACAAAATGCCTGGACACAGAAGAGGAAGTATGTAATTATGTGACCTCAAGAGAAGTTATAGAGCTTTAATTTTTGTCAACCATATCGCCTGTGAATAAGTTAACCCGCTAGGATGCACCATCTGTTTGGATTCCTGAATGCGAAAAAGTTTTCGAACCTGGAGAGAAAAGAGTAGCCTTAGTTCCCATATTCATCATACCTAAACCTAATGAACTATTTGAAAATTCTGCGATGCATTATCCAAGGGCTTGGGATATGCATCGAAGAATTTAATGCCATGAGTAATCGTGAATCAAATGACAAAGTCCACTTACTTTTTGCCTATCGGAGAAAACTATTCATCGGAAAAAAGACAAAACGAATTCGAGTTGAGATTCTAACTGCGCCGAAACCAATAGAAGAGTTATGCCAATAAGAGAAGTGAAGACCTAGATAGTTTGAAGGAGAAAGTTACGCGTTCTTAAAAGTTACTTCAACAGACTAGAATCGGTGAGCAATCGAGACTAAGGGAGTAAGACCGAGATGTATTGAACCGTTTGAAGTATTAAAACAAGTTAGAGGCTGGAGTTGAGAAACACACCTGAGAAATTGAATAAGAAGTATGGAAGGACTGCCCGCACTTATTTTTAGGAAACTGAATTTAAATTTTGGGGAAAAAATTCTTAATTAGGTGGGTAGGATGTAAAACCCGCGAAGTTAAGAAATAATTAGTCAATAAATTAATTATTATTTAAAGAAATTATGAAATTAAATTTTATAATTTAAAAAAGTAAAAATAATTAAAATACGAATTTTGACACTAATTTTAAAGAATTTGGCATAAAATTAGGCCGTTGAACCAAAACCGATTGAACCGGATCCACATTAGGCCCAAGGCCCAACCCATTACCACCAAATGAAATGGCTTCAGCCATTTCTTCTCTCCTTCATATGCAAACATGTTGAACCCAAGAAAGGGGGGGGGGGGGAGAAGAAAATCTCAAACCCTTGGCTCCAGTTTCAACTCACCACAACTTTCATTCCGGAGCTTCGATTGATGAGCCGTTATTGACCATGCGTTCGTCTCAAAATTCTCTACAAAATCCAGTGAAAATTTTGGTAAGAATCTAGTAATTTCTCACTCAGTCACTGATGAGCGGATAATTTATACGCTTTTTGGCATTGTTTTTATATAGTTTTTAGTAAGATTGAGCTACTTTTAGGGATGTTTTCATTAGTTTTTATGTTAAATTCACATTTATGGTCTTTACTATGAGTTTGTGTGTTTTTCTGTGATTTCAGGTAAATTCTGACTGAAATTGAGGGATTTGAGCAAAACTCTGAAAAAGGCTGACAAAAGGACTGCTGATGCTGTTGGATTCTGACCTCCCTGCACTCGAAATGGATTTTCTGGAGTTACAGAACTCCAAATGGCGCGCTCTCAACGGCGTTGGAAAGTAGACATCCAGGGCTTTCCAGCAATATATAATATTCCATACTTTATTCGAAGAATGACGACGTAACTTGGCGTTGAACGCCAAGTACATGCTGCTGTCTGGAGTTAAACGCCAGAAAAACGTCATGATCCGGAGTTGAACGCCCAAAACACGTCATAACTCGGAGTTCAACTCCAAGAGAAGCCTCAGCTCGTGGATTGAACAAGCTCAGCCCAAACATACACCAAGTGGGCCCCGGAAGTGGATTTATGCATCAATTACTTACTCATGTAAACCCTAGGAGCTAGTTTATTATAAATAGGATGAATTACTAATGTATTAGATATCTTTGGTCTCAGTTTTGTTTTATTCTTCATCCTAAGAGGCTATTGATCACGTTTTAGGGGGCTGGCCATTCGGCCATGCCTGGACCTCTTTCACTTATGTATTTTCAACGGTGGAGTTTCTGCACACCATAGATTAAGGGTGTGGAGCTCTGCTGTACCTCAAAGATTAATGAAGTTCTATTTTCTTTTATTCAAATCTCTATCTTATTCTTATTCCAAGATATTCATTCGTACCCAAGAACATGATGATAGTAATGAGTTAGATAACCCTCATCACTATTCTCACTGATGAACGCGCGTGATTGACAACCACTTCCGTTCTACATGCAACAAGGCTTGAATGTGTATCTCTTAGATTCCCCAACAGAATCTTCGTGGTATAAGCTAGATAGATGGCGGCATTTATGAGGATCCGGAAAGTCCAACCTTGTCTGTGGTGTTCCGAGTAGGATCCTGGGAATCCGGAAAGTCTCACCTTGTCTGTGGTATTCCGAGTAGGATTCCGGTAATGAATGACTGTGACGTGCTTCAAACCTGTAACCTGCTGGGCGTTAGTGACAGACGCAAAAGAGGGATTCTATTCCAGTAGGGGAGGGAACCAACCGGTGATTGGCCGTACTGTGACAGAGTGCGTGAGCATTAGCTTTCACTGCGAGGATGGGATGTAGCTATCAACCATGGGTGATGCCTCCAGACTGGTTAGCTGTGCGAGTGACAGTCGCATAGGATATTTCCCCGTGAGGATGAAAGTAGCCACAGTTGATGGTGAACCCCTATACAAAGCTTGCCATGGAAAGGAGTAAGAAGGATTGAGTAGAAGCAGTGGGAGAGCAGGCGTCCGAGAGCTCTACAGCATCTCCATTCCGCTTATCTGAAATTCCTACCAATGAATCTGCATAAGTCTTCTATCCCTTTTTATTATTCCTTTTTATTTACAATCCAATAATCACAATTACCTTTTTAATCTGCCTAACTGAGATTTGCAAGGTGACCATAGCTTGCTTCATACCAACAATCTCTGTGGATTCGACCCTTGCTCACGTAAGGTTATTACTTGGACGACCCAGTACACTTGCTGGTTAGTTGAACGGAGTTGTGAATTCCAATAAAGAAAATAAACAGTGCCCTAAGGGTATATTCATACTAAAGCTCAAAAGATAGAAGAACATAGTGATCACAATTTCGTCCACCAAGTTTTTGGCACCGTTGCTGGGGATTGTTCGAGTATGGACAACTGACGGTTCATCTTGTTGCTCAGATTAGGTAATTTTCTTTTCAAAAATCTTTTAAAAAAAATTTTCTTTTATTTTTCGTTTTTCTTCAAAAATATTTTCGAAAAATATTAATAAAAATCCAAAAAAATTAGAAAATCATAAAAATCAAAAAATAATTTTTTGTGTTTCTTGTTTGAGTATTGAGTCAATTTTTAAGTTTGGTGTCAATTGCATGCTTTTAAAATTTTTCTTGCATTTTTCGAAAATCCCAAGCATTCATAGTGTTCTTCATGATCTTCAAGTTGTTCTTGATAAGTCCTCTTGTTTGATCTTGATGATTTCTTGTTTTATGTCTTTTCTTGTTTTTCATGTGCATCTTTGCATTCATATTTTTCATGCATTAAAGATTTCTAAGTTTGGTGTCTTGCATGTTTTCTTTGCATCAAAAATTTTTCAAAAATATGTTCTTGATGTTCATCGTGATCTTCAAAGTGTTCTTGGTGTTCATCTTGACATTCATAGCATTCTTGCATGCATTCATTGTTTTGATCTAAAAATTTCATGCATTGAGTCAAATTGTTGTTTTTCTCTCTCATAATTAAAAATTCAAAAATCAAAAAAATATCTTTTCCTTATTTTCCTCCAAATTTCGAAATTTTGGGTTGACTTGGTTAAAAATTTTCAAAATTAGTTATTTCTTACAAGTCAAGTCAAAATTTCAATTTTAAAAATCTTATCTTTTCAAAATCTTTTTCAAAAATCATATCTTTTTCATTTTTTATTGTTTTTCGAAAATTTCAATTTTAAAAATCTTATCTTTTTCAAATTAATTTCAAAATCTTTTTCTTATCTTTACATGTAATTTTCGAAAATTCACTAATAATTAATATGATTGGTTCAAAAATTTGAAGTTTGTTACTTTCTTGTTAAGAAAGGTTCAATCTTTAAGTTCTAGAATCTTATCTTGTAGTTTCTTGTTAGTGAAGTAAATAATTTCAAAATTTTTGAATTAAATCTTTTTATCTTTTATTTTGATCTTTTTCAAAATTTGATTTTAAAATATCTTATCTAACTTCTTATCTTCTTATCTTTTTCAATTTTGATTTCAAATCTTTTTCAATCAACTAACTAACTTTTTGTTTGTTTCTTATCTTTTTCAAAATCACCTAACTACTTCTCCCTCTTCTATTTTCGAAAATATCTCTTTCTTTTTCAAAAATTCTTTTTAATTAATTAATTGTTTCATATTTTAATTTTAACTACATTTTATTTCTAATTTTCGAAAATCACTAACTCCTTTTCAAAATTATTTTCGAATTCTCTATTTTCTTCTTATATTTAATTATTTAATTACTAACACTTCTCTTCACCTCTCTTCATCCAAAAAAACCGAACCCATTCTTCATTCTTCTACCCCCTTTCTTTTTCTACTAACATAAAGGAATCTCTATACTGTGACATAGAGGATTCCTCTTCTTTTCTTGTTTTCTTCTCTTTCATATGAGCAGGAACAGGGATAAAGGCACTCTTGTTGAAATTGATCCAGAACCTGAAAGGACTCTGAAGAGAAAATTAAAAGAAGCTAAATTGCAACAATCCAGAAGAGCCCTTCTTGAAATTTTCGAACAAGAGAAAGAGATGGCAGAGGAAAATAACAATAACAATAATGCAAGGAGAATGCTTGGTGACTTCACTAAACCAACGTCCAAGTTTGATGGAAGAAGCATCTCCATTCCTGCCATTGGAGCCAATAACTTTGAGCTTAAGCCTCAACTAGTTGCTTTAATGCAACAAAACTGCAAGTTTTATGGACTTCCATCTGAAGATCCTTATCAGTTTTTAACTGAGTTCTTGCAGATCTGTGAGACTGTAAAGACGAATGGAGTTGATCCTGAAGTCTACAGACTCATGCTTTTCCCTTTTGCTGTAAGAGACAGAGCTAGAGTATGGTTGGATTCACAACCCAAGGACAGCCTGGACTCATGGGATAAGCTGGTCACTGCCTTCTTGGATAAATTCTTTCCTCCTCAAAAGCTGAGCAAGCTGAGAGTGGATGTTCAAACCTTCAAACAAAAAGATGGTGAATCCCTCTATGAAGCTTGGGAAAGATACAAGCAGCTGACCAAAAGATGTCCATCTGACATATTTTCAGAATGGACCATATTAGATATATTCTATTATGGTCTCTCTGAATTTTCGAAAATGTCATTGGACCATTCTGCAGGTGGATCTATTCACCTGAAGAAAACGCCTGGAGAGGCTCAAGAACTCATTGACATGGTTGCAAACAACCAGTTCATGTATACTTCTGAGAGGAATTCCGTGAACAATGGGGTACCTCAGAAGAAAGGAGTTCTTGAAATTGATGCTCTGAATGCCATATTGGCTCAGAACAAAGTGTTGACTCAACAGGTCAACATGATCTCTCAAAATCTGAATGGATTGCAACATGCATCCAACATTACTAGAGAAGCAGCTTCTGAAGAAGCTTATGATCCTGAAAACCCTGCCATAGCAGAGGTTAATTATATGGGTGAACCTTATGGAAACACCTATAACTCATCATGGAGAAATCATCCAAATTTCTCCTGGAAGGATCAACAAAAACCTCAACAAGGTTTTAATAATGGTGGACGTACTAGGCTGGCCAATAGCAAGCCATATCCATCATCTTCTCAGCAACAGACAGAGAATTCTGAACAAAATACTTCTAATTTAGCCAATATAGTCTCTGATCTGTCAAAGGCCACTTTCAGTTTCATGAATGAAACAAGATCCTCCATTAGAAATCTGGAGGCACAAGTGGGCCAGCTGAGTAAGAAAGTCATTGAAACTCATCCCAGTATTCTCCCAAGCAATACAGAAGAAAATCCAAAAGGAGAGTGCAAGGCCATTGATTTAATCAAAATGGCCGAATGCACAAAGGAGGAGGAGGACGAAAATCCTAGTGAGGAAGACCTCCTGGGACGTTCCTCAAGCAAGAAGGAGTTTCCTATTAAGGATCCTGAGGAATCTGAGTCTCACCTAGAGACCATAGAGATTCCATTAAATCTCCTTCTGCCATTCATGAGCTCTGCGGACTATTCTTCCTCTGAAGAGGATGAAGATGTGACTGGAGAGCAAGTTGCTCAATATTTAGGAGCTATCATGAAGCTGAATGCCAAGCTGTTTGGTAATGAGACTTGGGAAAGTGAACCTCCCTTGCTCATTAGTGAACTAGATACTTGGATTCAGAGAACTCTACCTCAAAAGAAACAAGATCCTGGCAAGTTCTTAATACCTTGCACCATTGGCACCATGAGCTTTGAAAAAGCTCTATGTGATCTTGGGTCAGGGATAAATCTTATGCCACTCTCTGTAATGGAGAAGCTGGGGATCATTGAGGTACAACCTGTCTTGTTCTCATTACAATTGGCAGATAAGTCCATAAGACAAGCTTATGGATTGGTAGAGGACGTGCTAGTAAAGGTTGAAGGCCTTTACATCCCTACTGATTTCATAATCCTAGACACTAGGAAAGAAGATGATGAATGCATCATCCTAGGAAGACCATTCCTAGCCACAGCAGGAGCTGTGATAGATGTCAACAGAGGTGAGTTAGTCCTTCAATTGAATGGGGACTACCTTGTGTTTAAAGCACATGGCCATCCCTCTGTGACAAAAGAGAGTAAGCATGAAGAACTTCTCTCAGTTCAGAGTCAAGGAGAGCCTCCACAGTCAAACTCTAAGTTTGGTGTTGTGAGGCCACAACTAAACTCTAAGTTTGGTGTTCAAACCCCATATCCAAACTCTAAGTTTGGTGTTGGGAATACCACACTTAAATTGACCTGATCACCTTGTGGTTCCATGAGAACCACTGTCAAGCTATTGACATTAAAGAAGCGCTTGTTGGGAGGCAACCCAATTTTATTTATCTAATTTTATTTTATTTTGTTTCTTTGTTATTTTTGTGTTTTATTAGGTACATGATCATGAGGAGTCACGAAAAAAATCAAAAAAATTAAAAACAGAGTCAAAAACAGAAGAAAAAAATTTTTCACCCTGGAGGACGCACGGGCTGGCGTTCAACGCCCAGAAGGTGCATCTGGCCGGCGTTCAACGCCAGAACAGAGCACCATTTTGGCATTGAACGCCCAAAACAAGCAACAACCTGGCGTTAAACGCCAGGATGCGCACACAGAGGACAAACTGGCGCTGAACGCCAGAAACAAGCATGAAACTGGCGTTCAACGCCAGAAACATGCATTACATGGGCGTTTAACGCCCAGAACATGCACCAATGGGCGTTTGAACGCCAGGATGGTACATGAAGGCATGTTACATGCCTATATGGTGAAAGAATGGTATTTCTTTTCACCTCAGGATCTGTGGACCCCACAGGATCCCCACTGATGAGCGGATAATTTATACGCTTTTTGGCATTGTTTTTATATAGTTTTTAGTAAGTTTGAGCTACTTTTAGGGATGTTTTCCTTAGTTTTTATGTTAAATTCACATTTCTGGACTTTACTATGAGTTTGTATGTTTTTCTATGATTTCAGGTAAATTCTGACTGAAATTGAGGGATTTGAGCAAAACTCTGAAAAAGGCTGACAAAAGGACTGCTGATGCTGTTGGATTCTGACCTCCCTGCACTCGAAATGGATTTTCTGGAGCTACAGAACTCTAAATGGCGCGCTCTCAACGGCGTTGGAAAGTATACATCCAGGGCTTTCCAGCAATATATAATAGTCCATGCTTTATTCGAAGAATGACGACGTAACTTGGCGTTAAACGCCAAGTACATGCTGCTGTCTGGAGTAAAACGCCAGAAAAACGTCATGATCCGGAGTCAAACGCCCAAAACACATCATAACTCGAAATTCAACTCCAAGAGATGCCTCTACACGTGGATTGATCAAGCTCAGCCCAAGCACACACCAAGTGGGCCCCGGAAGTGGATTTATGCATCAATTACTTACTCATGTAAACCCTAGGAGCTAGTTTATTATAAATAGGATGATTTACTAATGTGTCAATCATCTTTGGTCTCAGTTTTGTTTTATTCTTCATCTTAGGAGATCATTGATCACGGTTTAGGGGGGCTGGCCATTCGGCCATGCCTGGACCTCTTGCTTATGTATTTTCAACGATGGAGTTTCTGCACACCATAGATTAAGGGTGTGGAGCTCTGCTGTACCTCAGAGATTAATGAAGTTCTATTTTCTTTTATTCAATTCCTCTTTTATTCTTATTCCAAGATATTCATTCGTACTCAAGAACATGATGAATGTGATGAGTTAATAACCCTCATTATTATTCTCACTTATGAACGCGCGTGATTGACAACCACTTCCGTTCTACATGCAAAGAAGCTTGAATGTGTATCTCTTAGATTCCCCAACAGAATCTTCGTGGCATAAGCTAGATGGATGGCGGCATTTATCTGGATCCGGAAAGTCCAACCTTGTCTGTGGTGTTCCGAGTAGGATCCTGGGAATCCGGAAAGTCTCACCTTGTCTGTGGTATTCCGAGTAGGATTCCGTTCATGAATGACTGTGACGTGCTTCAAACTTTAACCTGCTGGGCGTTAGTGACAAACGCAAAAGAGGGATTCTATTCCAGTAGGAGCGGGAACCAACCGGTGATTGGCCGTGCTGTGACAGAGTGCGTGCGTAGCTTTCACTGCGAGGATGGGATGTAGCTATCAACCATGGGTGATGCCTCCAGACTGGTTAGCTGTGCGAGTGACAGCCGTACAGGTTATTTCCCCGAGAGGAATGAAAGTAGCCACAGCTGATAGTGAACCCCTATACAAAGCTTGCCATGGAAAGGAGTAAAAAGGATTGAGTAGAAGGAGTAGGAAGGCAAGCGTCCGAGAGCTCTACAGCATCTCCATTCCGCTTATCTGAAATTCCTACCAGTAAATCTACATAAGTATTTCTATCCTTTTTATTATTCCCTTTTATTAGTACAATCCAATTATCACTATTACAAATGTATTAATCCTCCTAACTGAGATTTGCAAGGTGACCATAGCTTGCTTCATACCAACAATCTCTGTGGATTCGACCCTTACTCACGTAAGGTTATTACTTGGACGACCCAGTACACTTGCTGGTTAGTTGAACGGAGTTGTGAAGGAAGGCCAATTTCTAAAAGGAATAATCTCTACTCAGTGCCAATTCCTATAATCCAAATTACAATGAATCAGATCTAAAAAAAGAGGAATCACAATTTCGTCCACCAAGTTTTTGGCGCCGTTGCCGGGGATTGTTCGAGTATGGACAACTGACGGTTCATCTTGTTGCTCAGATTAGGTAATTTTCTTTTCAAAAACTTTTTAAAAAAATTTTTCTTTTCTTTTTCGTTTTTCCAAAAATGTTTTTCGAAAATAATTAATAAAAATCCAAAAATTTTAGAAAATCATAAAATCCAAAAATATTTTGTGTTTCTTGTTTGAGTCTTGAGTTAATTTTTAAGTTTGGTGTCAATTGCATGCTTTAAAAATTTTTCTTGCATTTTTTCGAAAATCCATGCATTCATAGTGTTCTTCATGATCTTCAAGTTGTTCTTGATAAGTCTTCTTGTTTGATCTTGATGATTTCTTGTTTTGTGTCTTTTCTTGTTTTTCATGTGCATTTTTGCATTCATATTTTTCATGCATTAAAAATTTCTAAGTTTGGTGTCTTGCATGTTTTCTTTGCATCAAAAATTTTTCAAAATTATGTTCTTGATGTTCATCATGATCTTCATAGTGTTCTTGGTGTTCATCTTGACATTCATAGCATTCTTGCATGCATCTTGTGTATTGATCCAAAATTTTCATGTTTTGGGTCATTTTTGTGTTTTTCTTTAAAAATTCAAAAATAAAAAATATCTTTTCCTTATTTTCCTCCAAATTTTCGAAATTTTGGGTTGACTTGGTCAAAAATTTTCAAAATTAGTTGTTTCTTACAAGTCAAGTCAAAATTTCAATTTTAAAAATCTTATCTTTTTAAAATCTTTTTCAAAAATCATATCTTTTTCAATTTTTTTATTTATTTTCGAAAATTTCAAAAATCTTTTTCAAATTATTTTCAAAATCTTTTTCTTATCTTTATATGTAATTTTCGAAAATTAGCTAACAATTAATGTGATTGGTTCAAAAATTTGAAGTTTGTTACTTTCTTGTTAAGAAAGGTTCAATCTTTAAATCCTAAAATCTTATCTTGTAGTTTCTTGTTAGTTAAGTAATTTTAAAAATTAAATCTTTTTTTTCAAAAAAATCTTTTTCTAAAAAATCTTTTTATCTTTTTATCTTATTTTTTTTTTTTCAAAAACTTTATCTTTTTCAAAATTTGATTTCAAATCTTTTATCTAACTTCTTATCTTCTTATCTTTTTAAATTTTGATTTCAAATCTTTTTCAATCAACTAACTAACTTTTTGTTTGTTTCTTATCTTTTTCAAAACCACTTAACTACTTTTCCCTCCTCTATTTTCGAAAATATCTCTTTCCTTTTTCAAAAAAATTCTTTTTAATTAATTAATTGTTTCATGTTTTAATTTTAATTACAATTTAATTATAATTTTCGAAAATCACTAACCATCTTTGCAAATTTATTTTCGAAATTTATTTTCTAATTCTTCCTTCTCTTCTCCTCTTCTATTTAATTATTTAATTACTAACACTTCTCCTCACCTCTCTTCATCCAAAATCCGAATCCATTCTTCATTCTTCTACCCCTTTCTTTTTCTACTAACATAAAGGAATCTCTATACTGTGACATAGAGGATTCCTCTTCTTTTTCTGTTTTCTTCTCTTTCATATGAGCAGGAACAGGGATAAAGGCACTCTTGTTGAAATTGATCCAGAACCTGAAAGGACTCTGAAGAGAAAATTAAGAGAAGCTAAATTACAACAATCCAGAAACAACCTTTCAGAAACATTAGCACAAGAGGTGATGGCCGAAAATTATAATAATAATGCAAGGAGAATGCTTGGTGACTTCACAAAGCCAACATCCAAGTTTGATGGAAGAAGCATCTCCATTCCTGCCATTGGAGCCAATGACTTTGAGCTTAAGCCTCAACTAGTTGCTTTAATGCAACAAAACTGCAAGTTTTATGGACTTCCATCTGAAGATCCTTACCAGTTTTTAACTGAGTTCTTGCAGATCTGTGACACTGTAAAGACAAATGGAGTTAATCCTGAAGTCTACAGACTCTTGCTTTTCCCTTTTGCTGTAAGAGACAGAGCTAGAGTATGGTTGGATTCACAACCCAAGGACAATCTGGACTCATGGGATAAGCTTGTCACTGCATTCTTAGATAAGTTCTTTCCTCCTCAAAAGCTGAGCAAGCTGAGAGTGGATGTTCAAACCTTCAAACAAAAAGATGGTGAATCCCTCTATGAAGCTTGGGAAAGATACAAGCAGCTGACTAAAAGATGTCCATCTGACATGTTTTCAGAATGGACTATATTAGATATATTCTATTATGGTCTCTCTGAATTTTCGAAAATGTCATTGGACCATTCTGCAGGTGGATCTATTCACCTGAAGAAAACGCCTGAAGAGGCTCAAGAACTCATTGACATGGTTGCAAACAACCAGTTTATGTACACCTCTGAGAGGAATTCCGTGAATAATGGGGTACCTCAGAAGAAAGGAGTTCTTGAAATTGATGCTCTGAACGCCATATTGGCTCAGAATAAAATGTTGACTCAACAGGTCAACATGATCTCTCAAAATCTGAATGGATTGCAACATGCATCCAATAATACTAGAGAGGCAGCTTCTGAAGAAGCTTATGATCCTGAAAACCCTGCCATGGCAGAGGTTAATTACTTAGGTGAACCTTATGGAAACACCTATAACTCATCATGGAGAAATCATCCAAATTTCTCCTGGAAGGATCAACAAAAACCTCAACAAGGTTTTAACAATGGTGGACGCAACAGGCTGAATAATAGTAAGCCATATCCATCATCTTCTCAACAACAGACAGAGAACTCTGAACAAAATAATTCTAATTTAGCCAATATAGTCTCTGATCTGTCAAAAGCCACTTTCAGTTTCATGAATGAAACAAGATCCTCCATTAGAAATTTGGAGGCACAAGTGGGCCAGCTGAGTAAGAAAGTCATTGACACTCCTCCCAGTACTCTCCCAAGCAATACAGAAGAGAATCCAAAAGGAGAGTGCAAGGCCATAGATTTGATCAAAGTGGCCGAATGCACAAAGGAGGAGGACGAAAATCCTAGTGAGGAAGACCTCCTGGGACGTCCCTCAAGCAAGAAGGAGTTTCCTATCAAGGATCCTGAGGAATCTGAGGCTCATCTAGAGACCATAGAGATTCCATTAAATCTCCTTCTGCCATTCATGAGCTCTGAAGAATATTCATCCTCTGAAGAGGATGAAGATGTGATTGGAGAGCAAGCTGCTCTATATTTAGGAGCTATCATGAAGCTGAATGCCAAACTGTTTGGTAATGAGACTTGGGAAAGTAAACTTCCCTTGCTCAGTAGTGAACTAGACACTTGGATTCAGAGAACTCTACCTCAAAAGAAACAAGATCCTGGCAAGTTCTTAATACCTTGCACCATTGGCACCATGAGCTTTGAAAAAGCTCTATGTGATCTTGGTTCAGGAATAAATCTTATGCCACTCTCTGTAATGGAGAAGCTGGGAATCATTGAGGTACAACCTGCCTTGTTCTCATTACAACTGGCAGACAAGTCAGTGAGACAAGCTTATGGGTTAGTAGAGGACGTGTTAGTAAAGGTTGAAGGCCTTTACATCCCTACTGATTTCATTATCCTAGACACTAGGAAGGAAGATGATGAATGCATCATCCTAGGAAGACCTTTCCTAGCCACAGCAGGAGCTGTGATAGATGTCAACAGAGGTGAATTAGTCCTTCAATTGAATGGAGAATACCTTGTGCTTCAGGCACATGGCAATCCCTCTGTGACAAAAGAGAGTAAGCATGAAGAGCTTCTCTCAGTTCAAGGTCAAGAAGAACCCACACAGTCAAACTCTAAGTTTGGTGTTGTGAAGCCACAACCAAACTCTAAATTTGGTGTCCAAACCCCATATCCAAACTCTAAGTTTGGTGTTGGGAATACCACACTTAAATTGACCTGATCACCTTATGGAGCATTGTCAAGCTAATGACATTAAAGAAGCGCTTGTTGGGAGGCAACCCAATTTTATTTATCTAATTTTATTTTATTTTGTTTCTTTGTTATTTTTGTGTTGAATTAGGTACATGATCATGAGGAGTCACGAAAAAATCAAAAAAATTAAAAACAGAGTCAAAAACAGAAGAAAAAAAAAAAATTTTCACCCTGGGGACGCACGAGCTGGCGTTCAACGCCCAGAAAGTGCATCTGGCTGGCGTTCAACGCCAGAACAGAGCATCTTTCTGGCGCTGAACGCCCAAAACAGGCTACATCCCGGCGTTTAACGCCAGGATGCGCACACAGAGGACAATCTGGCGCTGAACGCCAGAAACAAGCTTGAAACTGGCGTTCAACGCCAGAACCAAGCATTACATGGGCGTTTAACGCCCAGAACAGGCACCAATGGACGTTTGAACGCCAGAATGGTGCATGAAGGCATGTTACATGCCTATATGGTGAAGGAATGGTATTTGTTTTCACCTCAGGACCTGTGGACCCCACAGGATTCCTACCTCAGGATCTGTGGACCCCACAGGATCCCCACCTACCTTTTCTTTTAATCCTATTCACACTTTCCTAATCTAAATCTCATTCCCAATGTCACCCTTCCCAATAAACCTTCATCAATCACCTCAATTCCTCCTCCCAATTTACCCATTCACCATTCACATCAACCTCCTCTTCCCCATAAACCCTACCTACCTCCTTTACATTCAAATTCAATTTCCCACCCTTTCCCACCCAAAATGGCCGAAACCCAACCCCACCTCTCCCTATAAATACCTTTCAATTCTTCTTCATTTTCACACACCACAAACCCCTTCTTCTCTACTATAGCCGAACCCTCTCTTCTCCCTCTCTACCATATTTTCTTCTTTTTCTTCTACTATTCTTTTCTTTTTTCTCGAGGACGAGCAAATTTTAAGTTTGGTGTGGTAAAAAGCCTAGCTTTTTATTTTTTCATTCACCATCAATGGCACCCAAGACCGGAATTTCCTCAAGAAAAGGAAAAGGGAAAGCAAAAGCTTCTTCCTCTGAGTCATGGGAGAAGGAGAGGTTCATCTCCAAAAGCCATCAAGACCACTTCCATGATGTTGTGGCAAAGAAGAAAGTGATCCCTGAGGTCCCTTTCAAGCTCAAGAAAAATGAGTATCCGGAAATCCGACATGAAATTCAAAGAAGAGGTTGGGAAGTCTTAGCCAACCCTATGCAACAAGTCGGAATTCTCATGGTTCAAGAGTTCTATGCCAATGCATGGATCACTAGAAACCATGACCAAAGTATGAACCCAAGCCCAAAGAATTATCTCACAATGGTTAGGGGGAAATACTTGGATTTCAGTCCGGAAAATGTGAGGTTGGCGTTTCATTTACCCATGATGCAAGGTGATGAACGCCCTTACACAAGGAGGGTCAACTTTAATCAAAGGTTGGACCAAGTCCTTATGGACATTTGTGTGGAAGGCGCCCAATGGAGAGTAGACTCCAAAGGCAAGCCAGTCCAACTAAGAAGACTGGACCTCAAGCCTGTAGCTAGAGGATGGTTGGAGTTCATTCAAAGATCCATCATCCCTACAAGCAACCGATCTGAAGTTACTGTGGATCGAGCCATCATGATTCATAGCATCATGATTGGAGAGGAAGTAGAAGTTCATGAAGTCATATCTAATGAACTCTACAAAATAGCTGACAAGCCTTCATACATGGCACGGCTAGCCTTCCCCCACCTCATATGCCATCTATGTTACTCAGCTGGAGTCATCATAGAAGGAGATATCTCAATTGAAGAAGACAAGCCCATCACCAAGAAAAGGATGGAGCAAGCAAGGGAAGCACCTCACGGTCCTCAAGGAGAACATGAGGAAGTTCATCATCAACAAATGCCTCATGGAATGCACTTTCCTCCCAACAACTATTGGGAGCAACTTAGCACCTCCTTGGAAGATTTGAGCCATAATGTGGAACAACTAAGGGTGGAACATCATGAACACGCCCTCACTCTTCAAGAAATAAGAGAAGATCAAAGAGCAATGAGGGAGGAGCAACAAAGGCAAGGAAGGGACATAGAAGAGTTGAAGAACATCATTGGTCCTTCAAGAAGAAGACGCCACTAAAGGTGGATTCATTCCTTGTTCTTTATTTCTTTCTGTTTTCGGTTTTTAATTATTGTGTTTATCTATGTTTTTTGTGTCTCTACTTCATGATCATTAGTGTGTAACCATGCCTTAAAGCTATGAATAAAATCCATTAGTCCTTCACCTCTCTTAAAAGAAAAATGTTTTAATTCAAAAGAACAAGAAGTACATAATTTTCGAAATTATTATTGAATTTAGTCTAATTATATTGATGTGGTGACAAATGCTTTTGTTTTCTGAATGAATGAATGAACAGTGCATATGTCTTTTGATCTTGTTGTTTATGAGTGTTTAAAATTGTTGGTTCTTGAAAGAATGATGAACAAAGAGAAATGTTATTGATGATCTGAAAAACCATGAATTTGATTCTTGAAGCAAGAAAAAGCAGTGAAAAAAAAAAAAAAAAGAGAAGGAGCAGTAGAAAAAGCCAATAGCCCTTAAAACCAAAAGGCAAGGGTAAAAAGGATCCAAGGCTTTGAGCATCAATGGATAGGAGGGCCCAAGGAAATAAAATCCAGGCCTAAGCGGCTAAACCAAGCTGTCCCTAACCATGTGCTTGTGTCATGAAGGTCCAAGTGAAAAACTTGAGACTGAGTGGTTAAAGTCGTGATCCAAAGCAAAAGAGTGTGCTTAAGAGCTCTGGACACCACTAACTGGGGACTCTAGCAAAGCTGAGTCACAATCTGAAAAGGTTCACCCAGTTATGTGTCTGTGGCATTTATGTATCCGGTGGTAATACTGGAAAACAAAATGCTTAGGGCCACAGCCAAGACTCATAAGTAGCTGTGTTCAAGAATCAACATGCTTCACTAAGAAAGTCAATAACACTATCCCAAATTCTAAGTTCCCCCAGAGACGCCAATACCTCTAAACTACAAAGGAAAAAGTGAGATGCCAAAACTGTTCAGAAGCAAAAAGCTACAAGTCCCGCTCATGTAATTAAATTAATATTCATTGATATTTTGGACTTTATAGTATATTCTCTTCTTTTTATCCTATTTGATTTTCAGTTGCTTGGGGACAAGCAACAATTTAAGTTTGGTGTTGTGATGAGCGGATAATTTATACGCTTTTTGGCATTGTTTTTATATAGTTTTTAGTAAGTTTGAGCTACTTTTAGGGATGTTTTCCTTAGTTTTTATGTTAAATTCACATTTCTGGACTTTACTATGAGTTTGTGTGTTTTTCTGTGATTTCAGGTAAATTCTGACTGAAATTGAGGGATTTGAGCAAAACTCTGAAAAAGGCTGACAAAAGGACTGCTGATGCTGTTGGATTCTGACCTCCCTGCACTCGAAATGGATTTTCTGGAGCTACAGAACTCTAAATGGCGCGCTCTCAACGGCGTTGGAAAGTAGACATCCAGGGCTTTCCAGCAATATATAATAGTCCATGCTTTATTCGAAGAATGACGACGTAACTTGGCGTTAAACGCCAAGTACATGCTGCTGTCTGGAGTAAAACGCCAGAAAAACGTCATGATCCGGAGTCAAACGCCCAAAACACATCATAACTCGAAATTCAACTCCAAGAGATGCCTCTACACATGGATTGATCAAGCTCAGCCCAAGCACACACCAAGTGGGCCCCGGAAGTGGATTTATGCATCAATTACTTACTCATGTAAACCCTAGGAGCTAGTTTATTATAAATAGGATGATTTACTAATGTGTCAATCATCTTTGGTCTCAGTTTTGTTTTATTCTTCATCTTAGGAGATCATTGATCACGGTTTAGGGGGGCTGGCCATTCGGCCATGCCTGGACCTCTTGCTTATGTATTTTCAACGGTGGAGTTTCTGCACACCATAGATTAAGGGTGTGGAGCTCTGCTGTACCTCAGAGATTAATGAAGTTCTATTTTCTTTTATTCAATTCCTCTTTTATTCTTATTCCAAGATATTCATTCGTACTCAAGAACATGATGAATGTGATGAGTTAATAACCCTCATTATTATTCTCACTTATGAACGCGCGTGATTGACAACCACTTCCGTTCTACATGCAAAGAAGCTTGAATGTGTATCTCTTAGATTCCCCAACAGAATCTTCGTGGTATAAGCTAGATGGATGGCGGCATTTATCTGGATCCGGAAAGTCCAACCTTGTCTGTGGTGTTCCGAGTAGGATCCTGGAATCCGGAAAGTCTCACCTTGTCTGTGGTATTCCGAGTAGGATTCCGTTCATGAATGACTGTGACGTGCTTCAAACTTTAACCTGCTGGGCGTTAGTGACAAACGCAAAAGAGGGATTCTATTCCAGTAGGAGCGGGAACCAACCGGTGATTGGCCGTGCTGTGACAGAGTGCGTGCGTAGCTTTCACTGCGAGGATGGGATGTAGCTATCAACCATGGGTGATGCCTCCAGACTGGTTAGCTGTGCGAGTGACAGCCGTACAGGTTATTTCCCCGAGAGGAATGAAAGTAGCCACAGCTGATAGTGAACCCCTATACAAAGCTTGCCATGGAAAGGAGTAAAAAGGATTGAGTAGAAGGAGTAGGAAGGCAAGCGTCCGAGAGCTCTACAGCATCTCCATTCCGCTTATCTGAAATTCCTACCAGTAAATCTACATAAGTATTTCTATCCTTTTTATTATTCCCTTTTATTAGTACAATCCAATTATCACTATTACAAATGTATTAATCCTCCTAACTGAGATTTGCAAGGTGACCATAGCTTGCTTCATACCAACAATCTCTGTGGATTCGACCCTTACTCACGTAAGGTTATTACTTGGACGACCCAGTACACTTGCTGGTTAGTTGAACGGAGTTGTGAAGGAAGGCCAATTTCTAAAAGGAATAATCTCTACTCAGTGCCAATTCCTATAATCCAAATTACAATGAATCAGATCTAAAAAAAGAGGAATCACAATTTCGTCCACCACCCACCTACCTTTTCTTTTAATCCTAATCACACTCTCCTAATCCAAATCTCATTCTCAATGTCACACTTCCCAAAAACCTTCACCTATCACCTCAATTTCTCTTCCCAATTACCCCATTCACCATTCACATCAATCCCTCTTCCCCATAAACCCCACATACCTCCATTACATTCAAATTCAATTTCCCACCCTTTCCCACCCAAAATGGCCGAAACCCAACCCCCCCTCTCCCTATAAATACCTTTCCTTTCTTCTTCATTTTCACACAACACAAACCCCTTCTTCTCTCAAATAGCCGAACCCACTCTTCTCCCTCTCTTTCAATATTCTCTTCTTCTTCTTCTACTCTTCTTTTATTTTTTGCTCGAGGACGAGCAATTTTTAAGTTTGGTGTGGTAAAAAGCCTAAGCTTTTTTCATTCACCATCAATGGCACCCAAGACCGGAGTTTCCTTAAGAAAAGGAAAAGGGAAGGCAAAAGCTTCCACTTCCGACTCGTGGGAGAAGGAGAGATTCATCTCCAAGAGCCACCAAGACCACTTCTATGATGTTGTGCCAAAGAAGAAAGTGATCCCTGAGGTCCCTTTCAAGCTCAAGAAAAATGAGTATCCGGAGATCCGACTTGAGATTCAAAGAAGAGGTTGGGAAGTCTTAGCCAACCCCATACAACAAGTTGGAATTTTAATGGTTCAAGAGTTCTATGCCAATGCATGGATCACTAGGAACCATGACCAAGGTATGAACCCAAATCCAAAGAATTATCTCACAATGGTTAGGGGGAAATACTTGGATTTTAGTCCGGAGAATGTGAGGTTGGCGTTTCATTTACCTATGATGCAAGGTGATGAACACCCCTACACTAGAAGGGTCAACTTTGATCAAAGGTTGGACCAAGTCCTTAGGGACATTTGTGTGGAAGGCACCCAATGGAGAATATACTCCAAAGGCAAGCCAGTCCAACTAAGAAGACTGGACCTCAAGCCTGTAGCTAGAGGATGGTTGGAGTTCATCCAAAGATCCATCATCCCTACAAGCAACCGATCTGAAGTTACTATGGATCGGGCCATCATGATTCATAGCATCATGATTGGAGAGGAAGTAGAGGTTCATGAAGTCATATCCAATGAACTCTACAAAATAGCTGACAAGCCTTCATACATGGCACGGCTAGCCTTCCCCCACCTCATATGCCATCTATGTTATTCAGCCGGAGTTATCATAGATGGAGATGTCTCCATTGAAGAAGACAAGCCCATCACCAAGAAAAGGATGGAGCAAACAAGGGAACTCCCTCACGGCCCCCAAGGAGAACATGAGGAAGTTCATCATCAACAAATGCCTCATGGAATGCACTTTCCTCCCAACAACTATTGGGAGCAACTCAGTACCTCTTTAGAGGATTTGAGCCATAATGTGGAACAACTAAGGGTGGAACACCATGAACACGCCCTCACTCTCCAAGAAATAAGAGAAGATCAAAGAGCAATGAGGGAGGAGCAACAAAGGCAAGGAAGGGACATAGAAGAGTTGAAGAACATTATGGGTCCTTCAAGAAGAAGACGCCACTAAAGGTGGATTCATTCCTTGTTCTTTATTTCTTTCTGTTTTCGGTTTTTAATTATGGTGTTTATCTATGTTTTGTGTCTTCATGATCATTAGTATGTAACCATGCCTTAAAGCTATGAATAAAATCCATTAGTCCTTCACCTCTCTTAAAAGAAAAATGTTTTAATTCAAAAGAACAAGAAGTACATAATTTTCGAAATTATTATTGAATTTTGTTTAATTATATTGATGTGGTGACAATGCTTTTGTTTTCTGAATGAATGAATGAACAGTGCATATGTCTTTGGATATTGTTGTTTATGAGTGTTAAAATTGTTGGCTCTTGAAAGAATGATGAACAAAGAGAAATGTTATTGATGATCTGAAAAATTCATGAAATTGATTCTTGAAGCAAGAAAAAGTAGTGAAAAAAAATGGCAAAAATTTTAAAGCAAGGATCCAAGGCTTTGAGTATCACTGGATAGGAGGGCCCAAGGAAAATAAATCCAGGCCTAAGCGGCTAAATCAAGCTGTCCCTAACCATGTGCTTGTGTCATGAAGGTCCAAGTGAAAAGCTTGAGACTGAATGGTTAAAGTCGTGATCTAAAGCTAAAGAGTGTGCTTAAGAGCTCTGGACACCACTAACTGGGGACTTTAGCAAAGCTAAGTCACAATCTGAAAAGGTTCACCCAGTTATGTGTCTGTGGCATTTGTGTATCCGGTGGTAATACTGGAAGACAAAGTGCTTAGGGCCACGGCCAAGACTCAAAAGTAGCTGTGTTCAAGAATCAACATGCTTAACTAGGAAAGTCAATAACACTATCCGAAATTCTAAGTTCCTAGAGATGCCAATCACTCTGAACTTCAAAGGAAAAAGTGAGATGCCAAAACTGTTCAGAAGCAAAAAGCTACAAGTCCCGCTCATGTAATTAAATTAATATTCATTGATATTTTGGAATTTATAGTATATTCTCTTCTTTTTATCCTATTTGATTTTCAGTTGCTTGGGGACAAGCAACAATTTAAGTTTGGTGTTGTGATGAGCGGATAATTTATACGCTTTTTGGCATTGTTTTTATATAGTTTTTAGTAAGATTGAGCTACTTTTAGGGATGTTTTCATTAGTTTTTATGTTAAATTCACATTTCTGGACTTTACTATGAGTTTGTGTGTTTTTCTGTGATTTCAGGTAAATTCTGACTGAAATTGAGGGATTTGAGCAAAACTCTGAAAAAGGCTGACAAAAGGACTGCTGATGCTGTTGGATTCTGACCTCCCTGCACTCGAAATGGATTTTCTGGAGCTACAGAACTCCAAATGGCGCGCTCTCAACGGCGTTGGAAAGTAGACATCCAGGGCTTTCCAGAAATATATAATAGTCCATACTTTATTCGAAGAATGACGACGTAACTTGGCGTTGAACGCCAAGTACATGCTGCTGTCTGGAGTTAAACGCCAGAAAAACGTCATGATCCGGAGTTGAACGCCCAAAACACGTCATAACTCGGAGTTCAACTCCAAGAGAAGCCTCAGCTCGTGGATTGAACAAGCTCAGCCCAAACATACACCAAGTGGGCCCCGGAAGTGGATTTATGCATCAATTACTTACTCATGTAAACCCTAGGAGCTAGTTTATTATAAATAGGATGAATTACTAATGTATTAGATATCTTTGGTCTCAGTTTTGTTTTATTCTTCATCCTAAGAGGCTATTGATCACGTTTTAGGGGGCTGGCCATTCGGCCATGCCTGGACCTCTTTCACTTATGTATTTTCAACGGTGGAGTTTCTGCACACCATAGATTAAGGGTGTGGAGCTCTGCTGTACCTCAAAGATTAATGAAGTTCTATTTTCTTTTATTCAAATCTCTATCTTATTCTTATTCCAAGATATTCATTCGTACCCAAGAACATGATGATAGTAATGAGTTAGATAACCCTCATCACTATTCTCACTGATGAACGCGCGTGATTGACAACCACTTCCGTTCTACATGCAACAAGGCTTGAATGTGTATCTCTTAGATTCCCCAACAGAATCTTCGTGGTATAAGCTAGATAGATGGCGGCATTTATGAGGATCCGGAAAGTCCAACCTTGTCTGTGGTGTTCCGAGTAGGATCCTGGGAATCCGGAAAGTCTCACCTTGTCTGTGGTATTCCGAGTAGGATTCCGGTAATGAATGACTGTGACGTGCTTCAAACCTGTAACCTGCTGGGCGTTAGTGACAGACGCAAAAGAGGGATTCTATTCCAGTAGGGGAGGGAACCAACCGGTGATTGGCCGTACTGTGACAGAGTGCGTGAGCATTAGCTTTCACTGTGAGGATGGGATGTAGCTATCAACCATGGGTGATGCCTCCAGACTGGTTAGCTGTGCGAGTGACAGCCGCATAGGATATTTCCCCGTGAGGATGAAAGTAGCCACAGTTGATGGTGAACCCCTATACAAAGCTTGCCATGGAAAGGAGTAAGAAGGATTGAGTAGAAGCAGTGGGAGAGCAGGCGTCCGAGAGCTCTACAGCATCTCCATTCCGCTTATCTGAAATTCCTACCAATGAATCTGCATAAGTCTTCTATCCCTTTTTATTATTCCTTTTTATTTACAATCCAATAATCACAATTACCTTTTTAATCTGCCTAACTGAGATTTGCAAGGTGACCATAGCTTGCTTCATACCAACAATCTCTGTGGATTCGACCCTTACTCACGTAAGGTTATTACTTGGACGACCCAGTACACTTGCTGGTTAGTTGAACGGAGTTGTGAATTCCAATAAAGAAAATAAATAGTGCCCTAAGGGTATATTCATACTAAAGCTCAAAAGATAGAAGAACATAGTGATCACAATTTCGTCCACCAGTCACTCTCTCCTAAATTTCAAATTTGTGGTTTTGATTTTTAGAGATTATGTAATTTTGGTGTTATAGGATTGAATTAGCTTTGGGTACTTATTGGGTCTTGTCCCAAACTTCTGTTGGTAAGGTAAGAATCTTCAAAACTCTCTATGAATCATTAATTAGTGAAACTCTATGTTGATTTTGAGTGATATTGTTTGGACTAGATTAAATGGTATGTGTTGAGATCAAGTTGGTGAATGTTGGATGATGGATTTGAGCCTCGAAAGTTGAGGTTCTATTTTGGTGAGGAACTTGGAGCTTGAAGCTCGTGGAACAGAGGAATTTGAGGTGTCTTTGACATTAGGGAGGAATCGGCCAAGGTGTGATTTTAGTTTCTCATAGATAATGTGTAAGGTAACATGAAAACTTAGGCTAGTTAATCGTAGGATAAGTTGAACTATGTGCATATGTTGAGGCTAAGTGACTTCTAATGAAACTATTGAGTTTATTATGAAAATGTGATGAATATTGTTATTATGAGGTTTGATGCATGAGCATCTTTCCTTTATTTTTTGTTTATTTTAAGTTAGAATTTAATAAGTTTTAATCTTATTTTAGTGTTTGAAACTTGTTTGGATGCTACTTTGAGTTTCTTTGGTGTTTTAATTATTTCAGGTGATGTTTGGATAAGTTTGGCAGAGTTCGTGTGAAAGAAAAGAGGAGGAATTCAAATCTGCCAAGCTGACGCTGAATGCGGACCTGGGCATTTAGCGCCAGCAAGCCAGAATTAGAAGGAGCGCTTCTATCCTCTAGGGTGCTAAACGCCGAATCTAGTATTTAGCGCCAGCAATGCAGATCACACTTCACCAAAAGAGTATCTTTAGTTGGATTTAGCTTTTAATTGTTCTATTTTAATTTACTTTAGTTATTTTTATTTACAAACAAAATCTTTTAGGTTTATAATTTATTATCTTATTTTAGTTTCGAATCAAATAACGTTAGATATAAAAGGGAAAAGATTCAACCCTTCAAGAATCTTCTCTTTTACGGACTTTCACACTTTCTAAACCCTAGTTTTCTCTCTGAGTCATGAGCCACTAAACTTCCTTAGTTAAGGTTAGGAGCTCTGTTTATTTCTATGGAATAAGACTATTATTATTCTATTTTAATTTATGTATTGATTCAGTTTCAATGATTACTTTCTTTCTTCATCTTATGAATCTGGGTATATGAGAAGAACAATCCTTATTCTACATGCATTCTTGTGATTCTTGGAAAAGTTATCTCACTTGAATATTAGCTTGAAAGTAAACTACTCCTGAGCTGCTAATTACTTGGACTTAATGGGATACGTGACATATAATCCTCTTATATTTGAGTAATTAGGATATTTATGGCCAATAAACTAGAATTGAACCTAACCCTCTAATCTACATTAAGTGACCAAAAAATTGGCAGTTGATTAGGTTAGAAGAGACTAAATCACTAAGGAATTAGGGTTTAATCAATTACAGTTTGTCATGAAATGAATCTTGCATGACTAAAATAGTTGGTAAGAAAACTTAATCCGGATGAATAAATAACTCTAAAACCTTAACTATCTTCTCATATATATTTCACACCAATTTTATTGTTTGCTTCCTTTACTCTCTAAATTTTTGTTTAATGCGAATTACAACTCTCAAAGCACCAACTTCTGCTTGCCTGACTAAGTAATTCATTCGACTAATGTTGCTCAATCCATCAATCCTCATGGGATCGACCCTCACTCACCTAAGGTATTACTTTGTACAACTCGGTGCACTTGCCGGTTAGTTTATCGTATTCAAAATTCTGCATCAAGGTTGATGATAGTTAATGATGATTGTGATAGTTGATGATGAGGATTGCTAATGATTATGAAGGATAATAATTATATATTGATGAATTGTGTTGTTGATTAATGATTTTTAGGTTGGAGTAGCACCCATTGTGGAAAAGATGGTTGAATCGCGTCTCACGTGGTTTGGACATGTGAGAAGAAGACCGATAGAACATCCAGTCAGGAGGGTGGATGAGATGGAAGATGGACAAAGGGCGGCAGGAAGAGGAAGACCTAAGAAGACCATCCATGAGGTGGTCAAACGAGATCTACATGTAAACGGTCTCTCTGTAGACATGATACATGACAGAGCACAATGGCATCGTTTGATTCATGTAGCTGACCCCATTTAGTGGGACAAGGCTTTGTTATTGTTGTTGTTTGTTGTTGTTGTTTGTTTTGTCAAATTCATGTCCTATTTATAGACACTAAATTCATGTATCAATGAAAATATATAATCATGAAGAAAAACATCCCTTTAAAAAGATAAAACTCTTTATTGTATCACAATCTTATAAACAGATACAACCTTTTGAACATACATAACTTTTTATATATTATAAAAATATATCTCATAATAACTAAGTAAAAAGATAAAAAGTAATAATTTATCCTCTTAATTATCTTCTTAATTTTTAAATAAAGAAAATTTTGAAATTTTTATTTTTTTCATGTTTTCAAAAACTAACATATATATTTGAATTTTTAATTATTTAATCATAGAGAATGAATTGAGACTCTCAATCATTATTTGACAACTAACAATTATACTAAAAAAACAAAAATCCAAAGCTAACTTATTTAATTTAACATTCATAATTTCATGCATATAACATTTATAATTATATAATTATTACATCACTTATTACTTCTAGTATTAAACAAAATGCACAAACCGAGTAAGTAACCATAAGTGTTTTTGACTATTTGATAATACTTAAATTACATTTATTAGTGTAAAAATATTCTACAAAATTAAATTGAATATTATTTCTTTATTTTTAATCTATAAATTTTGGTCCATCTATAATTACCTTAATGTTTTTACGTGAGTGAACACTGAACAATGAGGTAAGAGAGCTTGTTAATAGTAGGCAAATGAACAAAGTTTGCTTTATTTTTCAGCCAATAATGTTTCTTTCATAAAGGCAGGCCAAGCATGTCTTGTACCAATAAGTGACCTAAGTGATTATATCCTCTTCTTCATGGAAATTATAAATAATTAAGATTAGGAGGGGGTCCAAATTATGATTAAAGCTCTAGAAAGTAATGAATTTAAATTATTCTTTCTCCAGTATTTTGCAGGCGTGTGTACGCACGCATAGGTTGAGAAAGTCGTTCTATTGTGTGTGTACGCACACTATAGTGTGTATGTATACTTTATTAAAATTGTATTGTGCATGTACACGCATATATGATGCGTAGGCACAACATCCTGTTTTACACAAAAATTTTGTTTTTCACTGTTTGATATTTTCGACAAGCCTGTAAACTTTCGAAAACACTATTTTAATGGAAATTTACCATTTTTGAACTATCAACTATATCTCTAATTTTTCAAATCTCCAAAAACTCTATGAAAGATCCGATGGCTAGGTTTTAGGTGATAGAATAGGAGTAAATATGCTAATAAAGCTAGTTTCGGTGTTGAAAGAGATTTGTAATTGAATATTATTGAGACATTCCTTGACCACTGTACATAAGATGTGACCGGACACTTTAACTCCTCAGGTTTTCCCATAGGTATATATATATATATATATATATATATATATATATATATATATATATATTTGTGCTTAGGGTTTTGTCTCCCCCATGTCAGCTTGAGATTCTTCTCATGGATATTTATGAGCTTGGGGATACACGTACAGAGAGATTGTCCACGGTTAGCTACCAAGACATATCGGGCTGGCTGTGTAACCGACAGATAATATCATCAGCCATAGGATATGCATGCATCATGTGCATTTGAATGATTTGCTTGAGTGTGCATTATCTTGGTTTGCCTAATTGCTTGACTATGTTCATCTATTAATTGCCTATTTGCTGTATTTGCATTTATTTGTGTTTTTCTTGCTTGAATTGTATGTTTATGCAACTGAGAGACCCCTCGTATGGCGAAGGTGTGACTAGGGTAGTTCCACTGGTGTTTCAGAGGATTGGAGGAGGTAAAAGTGAAGTGTTGAGTTAGGGTTAGATTCGAAACTTGAGAACCTTAGACAGTTTGCTTAATTTCTAGTTTAGTTTATTCCTTAAGTTTTAAATCTGAGTGTTGGAGTTCTAGGATTGCCTCTGGCTTTTTCGGGACCTTATATATTATGTACGTGGGCACCTTTACCATGTTGAGAACCTCCAATTCTAATTCCATACATATGTTGTTGTTTTCAAATGTAGGTCGAGATGTACCTCGGTGAGCGTTTGGAGGTTCCTATGGCAAGCGAAGTAGGGATGTTATATTTTGTCATATTACTATGTGTATATATATAGACTCTTATCCACTTGTACTTTATGTTTAATCCCCCTAGAGGCTTTTTGGAGAACTAGGGGCTTATTTTGTGTCTTTTGGGATACTCTGGGATATGATTATATGTATGTATGTAATTATACTCTGGCCGGCCTTGACTTTGCAGGTCGAGTCTCGAGCTTGATATTTTGTATTCTTGGCATTCTACTCCTTATATTTATGGTTTATCTTTCTATTGATCCGGTTTTCTGTTTACGTGTGTGACGTACTTTTCTTTTTACCGTTTTGCTTTAACATTCCTTCAAAACTCCTAGCTACGAATCCTTTCGGCTATATATATATATATATTTATTTATTTTTTTAGAGGTCATAATACCTCACCACTTCTGTTTTATGAATTAAACAAAGCTCTGCGCGATAGAGTGTTACAATATGGTATCAGAGCAGTTCATTCCTGTAAAGCCTGAGGGACGGAATGACTATGCTTCTAGGCATAGTTTGGGTGTTTGTATATGCTGAATTAGGATATATAATTGATATATGTGGCATATATGTTCATGAGCATACATTTGGTACTTTGAAGTACTAGACTTGAGATATTAAGACTGATCACCTAGATATTAAGACTGATCACCTTGATATCACTTGTTTAGTATGAACCGAGACCAGATGACAACTCATGGACACGGACGTGGCCATGGGAGAGGTAGAAAGTAGTATGGAACCCGAAACGATGGGAAATAACCCCGTAAACTTTATGGTTGCCCTGGAGAACATGACTCCTGCTATACAGGCCATGACTGCAGTGTAAGGGAATCAAGCTGGTAATGGGAATGGCGTTAACGGAGGGAATGGACCGATGACCTTAGCAACCTTTATGAAAATCAATCCACCAATCTTTTGAGGAACCACAAATCCCACAGAGGCTGACAATTGGTTTTAGGCAATGGAATGAGCATTACAAGCACAACAAGTGCTGTTGGAGCACTGTGTTAAGTTTGCCACTTACTAGATGGTGGGTGAAGCTCAGTATTGGTGGCAGGAAACCCACTGTCTTCTACAGTGGGATGATGCTGCGATATCATGAGATGCATTCCAAACTAAATTTTATAAAAAGTACTTCCCCAATTTGGTCAAGACAGCAAAGGATCTTGAATTGCTACAATTGAAGTAGGGTTCAATATCAGTAGCCAAGTACACAAACAAATTTGAGGAGTTGTGTCAGTTTTTTAAGATCTATCAGGGTGCTTCAGAGAGCTTCGAAGAATGGAAATACATTAAATACGAAGGTGGACTTTAGAACGACATTATAAGTACTGTGGGCCCAATGGAGATAAGAATTTTCTCTAAATTAGTAAACAAAAGAAGAGTTGCTGAGTATTGTGTAAGAAAGGTGGCATCAGATAAGAGTGATCACCTAGCCTTTGTTAAGGGAGATCAAGAGAAATTTCGCACCTAGAGGTCTAAATTTCAAGTGAGGTGGCAATAATCTACAACAACATCAAGGTGATAAACCCCATTTGTAGGGTTTATCTTGTGCTTGATTTAGGGGATTTTATAACCTTTTACCACATTTATCCATTGAAATAGCATGGTTTTATAACTTCTCCTTTAATTGTGCTTAAGGGTGAAAACATGCTTTTTAGGTCTTAAAATAGCTAAATTTAATTCACCTTGATTCCAGTAGATGCCTTGATATGTTTGTTAAGTGATTTCAGATTTAGGAGGCAAAGATTGGATTAAGGAATAAAGGAAAAGCATGTAAAAATGGAGAACTCATGAAGAAATGAAGGAATCGCAAAAGCTGTCAAGCCGACCTCTTCGCACTTAATCGGCCATAACTTGAGCTACAGAGGTCCAAATGATGTGGTTCTAGTTGGGTTGGAAAGATAACATTTGGGGCTTCAAAATGATATAAGATTTGCCATGATTGCTACACGTAAGGTGACGCGCACTGTACGCGCACGTGTTGTTGCTGCCATATAGTCCACTTAAAGCAATACGTGGCCAGCGAATTCTAAAGCCTTGTGGGCCCAATCCAACTCATTTCTGATGCTATTTAAGCCAAGGATTGAAGGAGAATCAACATACTTTTACATACTTGTCATCATTAGTCATAGTTTAGTAGTTATAGTTAGTTTCTAGAGAGAGAAGCTCTCACTTCTCTCTAGAATTAGGATTAGGTTTAGTTCAATAATCTTAGATCTAGATTTTAATTCATGCTTTCATCTCCTTCTACCTCTCAATTCTTTGTTGTCATATTCATCATTCTTCTATTATTTTGTTGTAATTTCCTTTATGTTGTTCCTATACTTTGTTGTAGATCTACTATTGTTCCTTCCCTTTTCTTTCAATTCAATTTGAGGTAATTCATAATAAGTGTGTTTCTTTTAATTGTTGTTGTTAATTCCTTTCAATAATTGTTGTTAGATTTCATTCTTGTTGTCAATTTACTATGCTTTTTTTTGTGCCTTCCAAGTGTTTGATGAAATGCTTGGTTGGATTTTAGTGTAGCTTTTGTTCCTCTTGGCTTTGGTAGAGTAATTAGTGACTCTTGAGTTATCTAATCCCTTTGTTGATTGATAATTAGAAGTTGCTAATTGATTGGAATGCCTCTAAAGCTAGTCTTTCCTTTAGGAGTTGATTAGGACTTGAGAAATCAAATTGATTCATCCACTTGATTTTCCTCCTTAGTTAGAGGTTAACTAAGTGGTAGCAATGAATAAATTGTGGTCGCAATTAAGGAGGATAACTAGGATAGGATTTCTAGTTCTCATATCTTGCCAAGATCTTTGTTAGTTGTTAGTTTATTTTCTTTGCCATTTATATTTCTTGTCTAAAATCTCAAAAACCCTAAATTAACTCACAACCAATAACAAGACACTTTATTGTAATTCCTAGGGAGAACGACCCGAGGTTTGAATACTTCGATTTATAAATTTTAGGGATTTGTACTAGTGACAAACAACTTTTTGTATGAAAGGATTATTGATTGGTTTAGAAACTATACTTGCAACTAGAATTCATTTGTGAAATTCTATACCATCAAAAATTCAATCATCAAAATGGCGCCGTTGCCGGGGAAATTACAATGGTGTTATGTTATTGGTTATTGTATATATGTGAATATTGTGAATAGCTTGATTTTTGGATTGCTTGTTAGTTTTTGCTTGTCTTAGTATTTTGTTTCATTATTTCTTATCAGTTTTTGTTTCATGTTTCCTCTTGCTATCCTGAATTCTCACCTTGGCTATGAGTTTGGTTATCCACATGTTGTAGGAAATGAAGACTATAATGAAGATGTGTATCAAGGATGGGACAACCAAAGGTGAGAAGAGCCATATGCATATGATCAATCTTCTTGGCAACAACCTCCACCAATGCACTATGAAGAAGAGCCATTCTATGATGCATACCAATCAAATGGCTATGGTGAATCTCCTTGTGACTTTCAAGAACCACCACCATATGCCTATGAATCATATCCTCAATATGATCATCAACTATACTCACAAGCCTCTTTTCACCAAATACCTCCATATGACTCTAATCCTTATCCACCATACCAACCTCCTTTTGAACCATATGAGCCATACATGGAACCACAATTCCAAGATTACTACTCCCAAGAACCACCTCAATACACACCACCACCTTACCAAGAAGAACCACCTTCCTATAATGAACCCTTTCTCCAAGACAATGAACCCTCTTATCTACTCCAATCCTCAATGGATGAAATCCTTAGCCTTATACTTCAAGGGCAAGGAGAAATACAAAGGGAGACACTAGAATTTATGGCTACCTTGGCCAAGGTAGTAAGCATTTTAGCCTCCCAATGCTTGAGCACTCAAAGCACTCCCATGGTCACATGTGGAGAATCGATTAAAGAGCATAGCATGAAGGAGAGATTGGAAACTCCGGTGGAAAATGAGGAATGCTACTTTGTGTTAGAACAATTGGAGGAACCTATGACCATTGAAGAAAAGGAAGAAGTGGTTGAAGACTTAGGAGATGCGGAACCTCCATGGGGACCTAGAGTTATAGAAAACTCCTCCAAGAAGATTGAAGTTGATGTTGAGGAGGAATGTGCACAACCTCCGAGGCATATTCTATATGAAGACTTGGAGAGAATGAAGCAAGAATTGAGTTCCCTTGGTGATGAAGATCATGCATCCAATTTTCTTGGTGAAGAATCCTTTGAATTTGAAGAACCTTCTCCCAATGAATTTGAAAGTGATGTGGAGGTAGATTTCTCTCAACCTCCCATTTATGACTTGAGTGATGGAGAAGAGTTAGATGAAGTTGATGAACAAAGGATTGAGAATGAAGAAGTTTATTAAGAGGTGGAGATTGACAAGGAAGCAAACAAGGGAGTAGAGCTTGCAAGCACATTGGAGATACCTCTCCCCAAGCCACCACCATCCATTCTCTCATTCAAGTGGGTAAATTCCTTATACTTAAGCTTTGTTATTCCCTTTGAATATGGTTTGCTTGAGACGGATGGTCAACTTAGAAAAATTAGTGGCTTTAAGAGTAAAAAGGAGATGGTTAATGGTTGGAAGCATCATTCTAGGTTCATTATGGTCACATGTCCAAAGCTTGATAGCAAAGGTTGGTGTATAACTAGAGTACATGGGTCTAGAAGGATGTTTGGTCACTTTGTTGAGAATTCACCTTGCTCACCACCCATATGGATTAATGATAACCAACTTGGAGCTGGGTGTGAAGACAAAATATGGGATCCCGGAACACATAAGTATCAACATTGGGAGCCCATGGTTTGTGAAGAACTCCATCAAAGATTGGAGATATTAATCTTGAATGATGGAGCTTATTGGAAGTCCAAGCATTGGTGGAAGTTCCAAGATGAATTCAAGCACAAGCCACCTTGAGAGGAGCTCTCCATAAGTCCAACTTAAGGACAATAAATAAAAGTGCTAGGTGGAAGACACCCCACCATGGTAAATTCTTTTCATTTTCTCTTTTTGTACATATTAGTGATTAGTTTAAATTCATGTTTTTGGTTGATTTGTTGAGTTTGATTGGTAGTATAATATGTTAAATAAGGTTTTATGGCGTTTTGGTAGCTGTTTGGAGGTTTAAAATGCTTAGATTGGTGCAAAAAAAAAAACAAAGAAAAATTTTGAAAAACAGAGCACCATCCACGCGTACGCGCACTGCACGTGTACGCGTGCATCAAGCATTTTCACCTACCCACGCGGCCGCGCACACGACGCGTACGCGTGGATTGAGAAGTTCCACCTTCCCTACATTGACCCGAGAGTTAGGCATGCACTGTGCGGAAATTGGGCCTGAGGCACAAACCAACTCGCGCGTATGCACACCTGCCGCGTACGCGCCACTCTCGGAATAATCCATCGACGCGGACGCACTGGTGCGCGAAATTGTGAACTATACTTTTTCAAAACTCTCATAATCCCTGGTAATGGCTCCAAAAACGTGGTAGCCCAATACCATGGCATTACACAACTTCGCACAACTAACCAGCAAGTGCACTGGGTCGTCCAAGTAATAAACCTTACGTGAGTAAGGGTCGATCCCACGGAGATTGTTAGTATTGAAGCAAGCTATGGTCATCTTGTAAATCTTAGTCAGGCAAACTCAGATATATATGGTGATGAACGAAAATAACATAAAAGATAAAGATAGTGATACTTATGTAATTCATTGGTAGGAACTTCAGATAAGCGCATGAAGATGCCTTCCCTTCCGTCTCTCTGCTTTCCTACTGTCTTCATCCAACCCTTCTTACTCCTTTCCATGGCAAGCTCGTGTAGGGTCTCACTGTTGTCAGCAGCTACCTCCCATCCTCGCAGTGAAAGCTAATGCACACACTCTGTCACAGTGCTGCCAATCACCGGTGTGGTTCCCTCCCCTACCGGAATAGAATAACTCTTTTGCGTCTGTCACTAACGCCCAGTAGGTTACAGGTTTGAAGCACGTCACAGTCATTCAATCATTGAATCCTACTCAGAATACCACAGACAAGGTTAGACCTTCCGGATTCTCTTGAATGCTGCCATCAGTTCTTGCCTATACCATGAAGACTCTGATCTCACGGAATGGTTGGCTCGTTTGTCAGGCGAGCACTCGGTTGTCAGGCGATCAACCATGCATCGTGCAATCAGGAATCCAAGAGATATTCACCAAGCCTCAAATGCTTGTAGAACAAGAGTGGTTGTCAGTCACTTTGTTCATGAGTGAGAATGGTGATGGGCGTCAATCATCACCTTCATCATGTTGAAGAACAAGTGATATCTTGGATAAAGAACAAGCGGAATTTGAATGAAAGAACAATAGTAATTGCATTAATACTCGAGGTACAGCAGAGCTCCACACCTTAATCTATGGTGTGTAGAAACTCCACCGTTGAAAATACATAAGCATAAGGTCTAGGCATGGCCGAATGGCCAGCCTCCCAATGATCTAAGAACTAGAATGTCCAAAGATGATCTAGAGATCTAAAAGTGATCAAAAGATTTCTATACAATAGTAAAAGGTCCTACTTATAAGAAACTAGTAGCCTAGGGTGTACAGAAATGAGTAAATGACATAAAAATCCTCTTCCGGGCCCACTTGGTGTGTGCTTGGGCTGAGCAATGAAGCAATTTCGTGTAGAGACTCTTCTTGGAGTTAAACGCCAGCTTTGGTGCCAGTTTGGGCGTTTAACTCCCATTTGGGTGCCAGTTCCAGCGTTTAACGCTGGGATTCCTTGAGGTGACTTTGAACGCCGGTTTGGGCCATCAAATCTTGGGCAAAGTATGGACTATTATATATTGCTGGAAAGCCCAGGATGTCTACTTTCCAACGCCGTTGAGAGCGCGCCAATTGGGCTTCTGTAGCTCCAGAAAATCCGCTTCGAATGCAGGGAGGTCAGAATCCAACAGCATCTGCAGTCCTTTTGAGTCTCTGGATCAGATTTTTGCTCAGGTCCCTCAATTTCAGCCAGAAAATACCTAAAATCACAGAAAAACACACAAACTCATAGTAAAGTCCAGAAAAGTGAATTTTAACTAAAAACTAATAAAAATATACTAAAAACTAACTAGATCATACTAAAAATATACTAAAAACAATGCCAAAAAGTATATAAATTATCCGCTCATCACAACACCAAACTTAAATTGTTGCTTGTCCTCAAGCAACTGAAAATCAAATAAGATAAAAAGAAGAGAATATGCAATGAACTCCAAAAACATCTATGAAGATCAGTATTAATTAGATGAGTGGGGCTTTTATCTTTTTGCCTCTGAATAGTTTTGGCATCTCACTCTATCCCTTGTAATTCAGAATGATTGGCTTCTTTAGGAACTCAGAATCCAGATAGTGTTATTGATTCTCCTAGTAAGGTATGATGATTCTTGAACATAGCTATTTCTTGAGTCTTGGCTGTGGCCCAAAGCACTCTGTCTTCCAGTATTACCACCGGATACATACATGCCACAGACACATAATTGGGTGAACCTTTTCAGATTGTGACTCAGCTTTGCTAAAGTCCCCAATTAGAGGTGTCCAGGGTTCTTAAGCACACTCTTATTGCCTTGGATCACAACTTTATTCTTTTCTTTTTTTTTCTTTCTTCTTTTTTTTTTTTGGTTTTTTTTTTTTCGCTTTCTTTCTTCCTTTTTTTGTATTCACTGCTTTTTCTTGCTTCAAGAATCATTTTATTGATTTTTCAGATCCTCAGTAACATGTCTCCTTTTTCATCATTCTTTCAAGAGCCAACATTCATGAACCACAAATTCAAAAGACATATGCACTGTTTAAGCATACATTCAGAGAACAAAAATATTGCCACCACATCAAAATAATTAAACTATTATAAAATTCAAAATTCATGCAATTCTTTCTTTTATCAATTAGGCACGTTTTTATTGAAGAAAGGTGATGGATTCATAGGACATTCATAACTTTAAGGCATAGACACTAAGACACTAATGATCATAAGACACAAACATGGATAAACATAAGCATTAAAATTCGAAAAACAGAAGAACAATAACAAGGAAATCAAAGAACGGGTCCACCTTAGTGATGGCGGCTCTTTCTTGCTCTTGAAGATCCTATGGAGTGCTTGAGCTCCTCAATGTCTCTTCCTTGTCTTTGTTGCTCCTCCCTCATGATTCTTTGATCTTCTCTAATTTCATGAAGGATGATGGAGTGTTCTTGATGCTCCACCCTCAGTTGTCCCATGTTGGAACTTAGTTCTCCTAGGGAGGTGTTTAGTTGCTCCCAATAGTTTTGTGGAGGAAAATTCATCCCTTGAGGAATCTCAGGGATCTCATGATGAGTGAGATCTCTTGTGTACTCCATCCTTTTCTTGGTGATGGGCTTGTCCTCATCAATGGGAATGTCTCCCTCTATGTCAACTCCAACTGAATAACAGAGGTGACAAATGAGATGAGGAAAGGCTAACCTTGCCAAGGTGGAGGTCTTGTCCGCCACCTTATAGAGTTCTTGGGCTATAACCTCATGAACCTCTATTTCTTCTCCAATCATGATACTATGGATCATGATGGCCCGGTCTATGGTAACTTCGGACCGGTTGCTAGTGGGGATGATTGAGCGTTGTATGAACTCTAACCATCCTCTAGCCACGGGCTTGAGGTCATGCCTTCTCAATTGGACCGGCTTTCCTCTTGAATCTTGCTTCCATTGTGCGCCCTCTTCACATATGACTGTGAGGACTTGGTCCAACCTTTGATCAAAGTTGACCCTTCTAGTGTAAGGATGCTTATCTCCTTGCATCATAGGCAAGTTGAACGCCACCCTCACACTCTCCGGACTAAAATCCAAGTATTTTCCCCGAACCATAGTGAGATAATTCTTTGGATTCGGGTTCACACTTTGGTCATGGTTCTTTGTGATCCATGCATTGGCATAGAACTCTTGAACCATCAAGATTCCGACTTGTTGAATGGGGTTGGTAAGAACTTCCCAACCTTTTCTTCGGATCTCATGGCGGATCTCCGGATATTCACCCTTTTTGAGTGAAAAGGGGACCTCGGAGATCACCTTCTTCAAGGCCACAACTTCATAGAAGTGGTCTTGATGCACCCTTGAGAGGAATCTATCCATCTCCCATGACTCGGAGGTGGAAGCTTTTGCCTTCCCTTTCCTCTTTTTAGAGGTTTCTCCGGCCTTGGATGCCATAAATGGTTATGGAAAAACAAAAAGCAACGCTTTTACCACACCAAACTTAAAATGTTTGCTCGTCCTCGAGCAAAAGAAGAAAGAAGAGAGTAGAAGAAGAAGAAATGAGGAAGAGGGAGATGGTGGTGTATTCGGCCAAGAAGGGGGAAGAAAGGGTGTTTAGGTTGTGTGAAAATGAAGAGTTGAAGAAGGGTATTTATAGAGAGAGGGGGTAAAGGTTCGGCCATTATGGGTGGGTTTGGGAGGGAAAGTGGTTTGAATTTGAAGGGTGAGGTTGGTGGGGTTTTATGAAGGATGGATGTGAGTGGTGAAGAGAAAGATGGGATTTGATAGGTGAGAGGTTTTTGGGGAAGAGGTGTTGAGGTGATTGGTGAATGGGGGAAGAAGAGAGAGAGTGATGGTAGGGTCCTGTGGGGTCCACAGATCCTGTAGTGTCAAGGAAAAGTCATCCCTGCACCAAATGTTGCTCAAAATCACGTTTTGAGCCATTTCTGGCGTTAAACGCCGGGCTGGTGCCCATTCCTGGCATTTAACGCCAGGTTCTTGCCCTTTACTGGCGTTTAACGCCAGTCTGGTGCCCCTTTCTGGCGTTAAACGCCCAGAATGGTGCCAGACTGGGCGTTAAACGCCCAACAGCTAGCATTACTGGCGTTTGAACGCCAGTTTCTTCTCCTCCAGGGTGTGCTGTTTTTCTTCCTGTTTTTCATTCTGTTTTTGCTTTTTTCATTGTTTTTGTGACTTCTTATGATCATCAACCTACAAAAAAGATAAAATAACAAAAGAAAATAATTAATTATAAAACATTGGGTTGCCTCCCAACAAGCGCTTCTTTAATGTCATTAGCTTGACAGAGGACTCTCATGGAGCCTCAGAAATGCTCAGAACCGTGTTGAAACCTCCCAACACCAAACTTAAAGTTTGAATGTGGGGTTTCAACACCAAACTTAGATTTTGGTTGTAGCCTCCCAACACCAAACTTAGAGTTTGACTGTGGGGGCTCTGCTTGGCTCTGTCTTGAGAGAAGCTCTTCATGCTTCCTCTCCATGATGATAGAGGGATGTCCTTGGGTCTTAAACACCAAGGATTGTCCATTCACTTGAATGATCAACTCTCCTCTATCAACATCAATCACAGCCTTTGCTATGGCTAGGAAGGGTCTGCAAAGGATGATGGATTCATCCATGCACTTCCCAGTCTCTAGGACTATGAAATCAGTAGGGATGTAATGGTCTTCTATCTTCACCAAAACATTCTCTACAAGTCCATGAGCTTGTTTTCTTGAGTTGTCTGCCATCTCTAATGAGATTCTTGCAGCTTGCACCTCTAAGATCCCTAGTTTCTCCATTACAGAGAGGGGCATGAGGTTCACACTTGACCCTAAGTCACACAAGGCCTTCTTGAAGGTCATGGTGCCTAGGGTACAAGGTATAGAAAACTTCCTAGGATCCTGCCTCTTTTGAGGCAGTTTCTGCCTAGACAAGTCATCCAGTTCTTTGGTGAGCAAGGGAGGTTCATCCTCCCAAGTCTCATTTCCAAATAACTTGTCATTTAGTTTCATGATTGCTCCAAGGTATTTAGCAACTTGCTCTTCAGTAACATACTCATCCTCTTCAGAGGAAGAATACTCATCAGAGCTCATGAATGGCAGAAGTAAGTCCAATGGAATCTCTATGGTCTCATTTTGAGCCTCAGATTCCCAAGGTTCCTCATTGAGGAACTCAGAGGAGAGTGGTGCACGCCCACTGGGGTCTTTCTCAGTGGCGTCTTCTTCCTCTCTATGATCTCCATATTCGGCCATGTTGATGGCCTTGCACTCTCCTTTTGGATTTTCTTCTGTATTACTTGGGAGAGTACTAGGAGGGAGTTCAGTAACCTTCTTGCTCAGCTGACCCACTTGTCCTTCCAAATTTCTGATGGAGGACCTTGTTTCATTCATGAAACTTTGAGTGGTCTTTATTAGATCAGAGACCATTGTTGCTAAGTCAGAAGTATTCTGCTTAGAACTCTCTGTCTGTTGCTGAGAAGATGATGGAAAAGGCTTGCCATTGCTAAACCTGTTTCTTCCACCATTATTGTTATTGAAACCTTGTTGAGGTCTCTCTTGATTTTTCCATGAGAGATTTGGGTAATTTCTCCATGAAGAATTGTAGGTATTTCCATAGGGTTCTCCTAGGTAATTCACCTCTTCCATGGAAGGGTTCTCAGGATCATAAGCTTCTTCCTCAGATGAAGCATCCTTTGTACTGTTTGGTGCATTTTGCATTCCAGACAGACTTTGAGAAATCAAATTGACTTGTTGAGTCAATATCTTGTTCTGAGCCAATATGGCATTCAGAGTGTCAATCTCAAGAACTCCTTTCTTCTGACTAGTCCCATTGTTCACAGGATTCCTTTCAGAAGTGTACATGAATTGGTTATTTGCAACCATTTCAATCAATTCTTGAGCTTCTGCCGGCGTCTTCTTCAGATGAAGAGATCCTCCAGCAGAGCTATCCAAGGACATCTTAGATAGTTCAGAGAGACCATCATAGAAAATACCTATGATGCTCCATTCAGAAAGCATGTCTGAAGGACATCTTCTGATTAATTGTTTGTATCTTTCCCAAGCTTCATAGAGGGATTCTCCATCCTTCTGTCTGAAGGTTTGGACTTCCACTCTAAGCTTACTCCATCTTTGTGGTGGAAAGAACTTTGCCAAGAAGGCATTGACTAGCTTTTCCCAAGAGTCCAGGCTTTCTTTAGGTTGAGAATCCAACCATATTCTAGCTCTGTCTCTTACAGCAAAAGGGAATAGCATCAGTCTATAGACCTCAGGGTTAACCCCATTAGTCTTGACTGTGTCACAGATTTGCAAGAATTCAGCTAAAAACTGATGAGGATCTTCCATTGGAAGTCCATGGAACTTGCAATTCTGTTGCATTAGAGAAACTAATTGAGGCTTAAGCTCAAAGTTGTTTGCTCCAATGGCAGGGATAGAGATGCTTCTCCCATAGAAGTCGGGAGTAGGTGCAGTAAAGTCACCCAGCACCTTCCTTGCATTGTTGGCATTGTTGTTGTTTTCGGCTGCCATGGGTTCTTCTTCTTTGAAGAATTCGGTCAGGTCCTCTAAAGAGAGTTGTGCTTTGGCTTCTCTTAGCTTTCTCTTCAAGGTCCTTTCGGGTTCAGGATCAGCTTCAACAAGAATGCCTTTGTCTCTGCTCCTGCTCATATGAAAGAGAAGAGAAAAAGAAAATGTGGAATCCTCTATGTCACAGTATAGAGATTCCTTGAAATGTCAGAGGAAAAGAGAAATAGAAAGAAGAAGGGGAAGAAGAATTCGAACTTTAATTAGATAAGGTTCGAATTGTGCATTTAGAAGGAGTGGTATTCCATAAATAGAAGGATGTGAGAAGGAGGGAAGAGGATTTTCGAAAATTCAATTAAAAGATTTTGAAAACATTTTGAAAATTTGATTGATAATTTTTGAAAATTGAAAGTGGAAGAGAAATCAAGTGATTTTTGAAAAAGATTTTGAAATTAGAAACTAAAAAGATTTGATTGAAAACTAATTTGAAAAAGATATGATAAAAAAAATATGATTGAAAGGTTATTGTCTTAAAAAGATGTGATTGAGAAGATATGATTTGAAAACCATTTTAAAAGATATGTTTTGAAAATTATTTTAAAAGATTTGATTTGGAAAATTAGTGACTTGCCTAACAAGAAAAGATATGATTCAAACATAAAACCTTCCTTAACAGAAAAGGCAAAAAAAATGTTCAATCAAATCATTAATTGTTAGTAAGTATCTTTGAAAGGAAAGAAATTAATTTTGAAAACATTTGAGTGAAAAGATTTGATTTGAAAAAGATTTGATTTTGAAAACTTGAAAAAAAATTGATTTTGAAAACAAAATCTTCCCCCTAGCACCATCCTGGCGTTAAACGCCCAGAATGGTATACATTCTGGCATTTAACGCCCAAAATGCTACCTCTTTGGGCGTTAAACGCCCAACCAGGTACCCTGGCTGGCGTTTAAACGCCAGTCTGTCTTCTTCACTGGGCATTTTTGAATGCTCAGCTTTTTCTGTATAATTCCTCTGCAGTGTGTTCTGAATCTTCAATCCCTTGTATCATTGACTTGAAAAGACACAAATTAAAAATATTTTTGGATTTTTAATAATTAAAATGCAACAAGAATCAAATAACAATGCATGCAAGACACCAAACTTAGCAGTTTGTATACTACTGACACTAATGAACTGAAAATGCATATGAGACACACAAAATACTCAAGTCAATAGAATTCAAAGATCAGAGCAAGTGAATCATCAAGAACATCTTGAAGATCACTAAGACATATGAATGCATGCAATTGACACCAAACTTAGGATGAGACACTAGACTCAAACAAGAAATATTTTTGAATTTTATGATTTTTTTATTTTTTTATTTTTTTGTGTTTTTCGAAAATTAAGTGGAAAAAGAAGGTATCAAAATTCTTAATGAGAATTCCAGGAATCAGTGCAATGCTAGTCTAAGACTCCGGTCCAGGAATTAGACATGGCTTCACAGCCAGCCAAGCTTCCAAAGAAAGCTTCGGTCCAAAACACTAGACATGACCAAAGGTCAGCCAAGCCTTAGCAAATCACTGCTCCAAAAGCAAGATTGATACGAAATCAACAAGCTCTTGTGGTGATAAGTTGAAACCTCGGTCCAATCAGATTAGACATGGCTTCTCAGCCAGCCAGATTTCAACAAATCATCATGAAACTCTAGAATTCATCTTCAAGAATTTCGAAAAAAAAAATACCTAATCTAAGCAACAAGATGAACCGTCAGTTGTCCAGCCTGAACAATCCCGGGCAATAACACCAAAAATTTAATGTTGTTGCCGGATCTTGGCACTGATGTTACCAAAGGCTTGCTCAAAACTAGAACAATCCCCGGCAACGGCGCCAAAAACTTGGTGCGCGAAATTGTGAACTATACTTTTTCACAACTCTCATAATCCCTGGTAATGGCTCCAAAAACGTGGTAGCCCAATACCATGACATTACACAACTTCGCACAACTAACCAGCAAGTGCACTGGGTCGTCCAAGTAATAAACCTTACGTGAGTAAGGGTCGATCCCACGGAGATTGTTAGTATTGAAGCAAGCTATGGTCATCTTGTAAATCTTAGTCAGGCAAACTCAGATATATATGGTGATGAACGAAAATAACATAAAAGATAAAGATAGTGATACTTATGTAATTCATTGGTAGGAACTTCAGATAAGCGCATGAAGATGCCTTCCCTTCCGTCTCTCTGCTTTCCTACTGTCTTCATCCAACCCTTCTTACTCCTTTCCATGGCAAGCTCGTGTAGGGTCTCACTGTTGTCAGCAGCTACCTCCCATCCTCGCAGTGAAAGCTAATGCACACACTCTGTCACAGTGCTGCCAATCACCGGTGTGGTTCCCTCCCCTACCGGAATAGAATAACTCTTTTGCGTCTGTCACTAACGCCCAGTAGGTTACAGGTTTGAAGCACGTCACAGTCATTCAATCATTGAATCCTACTCAGAATACCACAGACAAGGTTAGACCTTCCGGATTCTCTTGAATGCTGCCATCAGTTCTTGCCTATACCACGAAGACTCTGATCTCACGGAATGGTTGGCTCGTTTGTCAGGCGAGCACTCGGTTGTCAGGCGATCAACCATGCATCGTGCAATCAGGAATCCAAGAGATATTCACCAAGCCTCAAATGCTTGTAGAACAAGAGTGGTTGTCAGTCACTTTGTTCATGAGTGAGAATGGTGATGGGCGTCAATCATCACCTTCATCATGTTGAAGAACAAGTGATATCTTGGATAAAGAACAAGCGGAATTTGAATGAAAGAACAATAGTAATTGCATTAATACTCGAGGTACAGCAGAGCTCCACACCTTAATCTATGGTGTGTAGAAACTCCACCGTTGAAAATACATAAGCATAAGGTCTAGGCATGGCCGAATGGCCAGCCTCCCAATGATCTAAGAACTAGAATGTCCAAAGATGATCTAGAGATCTAAAAGTGATCAAAAGATTTCTATACAATAGTAAAAGGTCCTACTTATAAGAAACTAGTAGCCTAGGGTGTACAGAAATGAGTAAATGACATAAAAATCCTCTTCCGGGCCCACTTGGTGTGTGCTTGGGCTGAGCAATGAAGCAATTTCGTGTAGAGACTCTTCTTGGAGTTAAACGCCAGCTTTGGTGCCAGTTTGGGCGTTTAACTCCCATTTGGGTGCCAGTTCCAGCGTTTAACGCTGGGATTCCTTGAGGTGACTTTGAACGCCGGTTTGGGCCATCAAATCTTGGGCAAAGTATGGACTATTATATATTGCTGGAAAGCCCAGGATGTCTACTTTCCAACGCCGTTGAGAGCACGCCAATTGGGCTTCTGTAGCTCCAGAAAATCCGCTTCGAATGCAGGGAGGTCAGAATCCAACAGCATCTGCAGTCCTTTTGAGTCTCTGGATCAGATTTTTGCTCAGGTCCCTCAATTTCAGCCAGAAAATACCTGAAATCACAGAAAAACACACAAACTCATAGTAAAGTCCAGAAAAGTGAATTTTAACTAAAAACTAATAAAAATATACTAAAAACTAACTAGATCATACTAAAAATATACTAAAAACAATGCCAAAAAGTATATAAATTATCCGCTCATCACGCACCCTGTACGCATACGCGTTGTATCCATTGCAACACCATCCGTGCGCGCGCCCCCCCACGCATACGCGCGGATGTCCTTCTTTCACTACATTTCTTTTCTTCTCCTCCTTCCATTTCTGCCCTTCTCCTTTCTTCTTCCCTTCTTCTACCTCTCATCCAATACTTCCAAACACCATTGATAACCATTTATTTTAGTTAACTAATTAGTTAGTTAATTAGTTGATAGTTAGTTTTAGTTAATTTTTCATTTCATTTTCTCTTTTTCATTGTAAGTGTTGGATTGTTATTCTTGTTTACCATTAATTGTTGCTGAGTATTAAAAAGGGATGTTATCTTAACATCATTATGTTTATAATCTTTGTTGGATTCTATGATTGAGGTTATATTTTGCTACTTGGTTTTGAGTTTTTCATGCTCACATTTTAAGAATACCAAGTGATGAGAATTGCCTTCGAGCTTGTAACTCTTCATGAATTACATGATTTGGCCACCATGTGATTTGAGCCTTATTCTGTGATTAGGCAACCTCTTGATTGATGATGTTATGCATCTACCTTAATGCATTGTGTTCATGATTATATGCATCCATATATGTTTGACTTGAATGCTTTCACGCTTCTTTAATGCTTGTTTTACCTTACAAGTTTACTTAAAGCATCTCAAGCACACTAGGATAAGTGAAGTGCATGCTTCTTTTGTGACATCGCCTTTTTATGCTAATGTGTGTTCTAAATCGCGCAAGTTAGAATTTACACACATATTTGTCATTAATGTCACACTAATTCACTCACCTCATTCTAGTGATTTACCTCATTCCAACAATGTATGCTTCCTTGCTTTTCTATCTTCTCATCTTATGGTGTTATATTTTTATTTTTCATGAACAATGCACCATAAGCAAACATGGAAGCGGAAGAAAGAACACGCAGCAATCTGGAGATTCGCCGTACCCCCTTGCTCATCTTTGAGTGCACCGAGGACGGTGCAAACTTTTAAGTGTGGGGAGGTCGTCCGACCGATCGGCGATCTTGGGTGACAAATTTCTAATCTCAACACTTTTGCATTTCATTTTAGGTTTTTTGGATTTTTACCTGCATTTTCTTATTTTTGCATACATATACACAATAAGCTTAGTCAAAATAATGAAAATTTTCAAGATTTCTATCTATAGGGCACCTCAATTGATTTGAGTGAAAACTTTTCATAGAACTTGCTTGAATTATATATCTTGTGGATCATGTTTGGAGCTAAGAACACAAGCTAGTGAGATTTGAGCCTAATGGTGTGGTTACATCTTATAACCACTTATTTTCCTTCTTGTGTGCATTATTCTCTTTCTATGAATGTAATCCTTGATTTGTTTTGATTCTTTATGTCCATTATTTTATGTATACATGCATTTATATGATTGAGGCCATCATTTCATTTAGCTTACTTACCCGAAAAGCCTTACCTTTTATCATCCATTGTTAGCCAATTTGAGCCTACGCTTAACCCACTTTGTTCTTAATTTAGCACATTACAAGCCTTAAAGCGAAAAATAATAAATGTCCTTAATTTGGATCTTTGATTGGCTTAGGCTAGTGTGAGTGAGTACCATTCAAGTGTGGGAATCTTGGGACATTGGGGGAATAAAAAGGTAGTTTTGTATTTTTATTGAAATTATTGGGAATTGGGTAATACTCATGTATTCATCAAATGTAAAACCTTATGCATTGATGCTCTTGTATATAAAAAAATGAGAAAAAGAAAAGCAAAAAAAAGAAAAAAAACAATATGTAAAAGAAAAAAAATATAGAAAAAGAAAGAAAAAAGAAGAAAAAGAAAGAAATAAAAAAAGGGATAAAATGCCCCAAAGCAAAGTGTAGTCCAATAAAATCAATGCATATGTGTTGTGAAATAAAAAAGGAATGCATGAGTATGTTAAAAAAGTGAAAAATGGGTAGTTAGGTTAGAATTTAATTGTATAGGATGTCATAAGTTAGGTGGGAAGTTTAAGCTTATCAAAGATTCAAATTTCAAGCTCACTTGACCAAATATGCATCCTACCTTGACCCTAGCCCCATTACAACCAAAGAAAAGACCACATGATAGATGTATGCATGCATGAAATATATGTTGATTGTTAGAAGAAAAACAAATCTTAGAAAGCATGATTAGGAGAGAATTGAGAGAATCAACCCTAAACACCTGAGCGAATAGAGTGCAAACGCTACCGGTGAGGGTTCGATTGCTCAATTACATGTTCCCACCCATAAGTGCCAATTTTCATGCAAGTTTGTAAAAATATTTAATAGCTCAATTCAATTGTGGTTTGGCATGGTTGTTAATACCTTTAGCCCTTGTGCATATATGCTTCTTGGGAATTGATTTATTTTGACCAAGCAATTGCATTCATTTAGATAGTTGCATATAGGTAGATTGTATTTAGTTAGTTTCCGTTGAAAAAATGCCATACCCTTACTTCATTCTTGGTTTTAGCATGAGGACATGCTTGGTTTAAGTGTGGGGAGGTTGATAAACCCCATTTGTAGGGTTTATCTTGTGCTTGATTTAGGGGATTTTATAACCTTTTACCCACATTTATCCATTGAAATAGCATGGTTTTATAACTTCTCCTTTAATTATGCTTAAGAGTGAAAACATGCTTTTTAGGTCTTAAAATAGCTAAATTTAATTCACCTTGATTCCAGTAGATGCCTTGATATGTTTGTTAAGTGATTTCAGATTTAGGAGGCAAAGATTGGATTAAGGGAATAAAGGAAAAGCATGTAAAAATGGAGAACTCATGAAGAAATGAAGGAATCACAAAAGCTGTCAAGCCGACCTCTTCGCACTTAATCGGCCATAACTTGAGCTACAGAGGTCCAAATGATGTGGTTCTAGTTGGGTTGGAAAGCTAACATCCGGGGCTTCAAAATGGTATAAGATTTGTCATAATTGCTACACGTATGGTGACGCGCATGCGCACTGTACGCGCACGCGTCGTTGTTGCCATATGGTCCACTTAAAGCAATACGTGGCCAGCGAATTATAAAGCCTTGTGGGCCCAATCCAACTCATTTCTGATGATATTTAAGCCAAGGATTGAAGGAGAATCAACATACTTTTACCTACTTGTCATCATTAGTCATAGTTTAGTAGTTAAAGTTAGTTTCTAGAGAGAGAAGCTCTCACTTCTCTCTAGAATTAGGATTAGGTTTAGTTCAATAATCTTAGATCTAGATTTTAATTCATGCTTTCATCTCTTTCTACCTCTCAATTCTTTGTTGTCACATTCATCATTCTTCTATTATTTTGTTGTAATTTCCTTTATGTTGTTCTTATACTTTGTTGTAGATCTACTATTATTCCTTCCCTTTTCTTTCAATTCAATTTGAGGTAATTCATAATAAGTGTGTTTCTTTTAATTGTTGTTGTTAATTCCTTTCAATAATTGTTGTTAGATTTCATTCTTGTTGTCAATTTACTATGCTTTTCTTTTGTGCCTTCCAAGTATTTGATGAAATGCTTGGTTGGATTTTAGTTTAGCTTTTGTTCCTCTTGGCTTTGGTAGAGTAATTAGTGACTCTTGAGTTATCTAATCCCTTTGTTGATTGATAATTAGAAGTTGCTAATTGATTTGAATGCCTCTAAAGCTAGTCTTTCCTTTAGGAGTTAATTAGGACTTGAGAAATCAAATTGATTCATCCACTTGATTTTCCTCCTTAGTTAGAGGTTAACTAAGTGGTAGCAATGAATAAATTGTGGTCACAATTGAGGAGGATAACTAGGATAGGATTTCTAGTTTTCATATCTTGCCAAGAGCTTTGTTAGTTGTTAGTTTATTTTCTTTGTCATTTATATTTCTTGTCTAAAATCTCAAAAACCCCAAAATAACTCACAACCAATAACAAGACACTTTATTGTAATTCCTAAGGAGAACGACCCGAGGTTTGAATACTTCGGTTTATAAATTTTAGGGGTTTGTACTAGTGACAAATAACTTTTTGTATGAAAGGATTATTGATTGGTTTAGAAAATATACTTGCAACGAGAATTCATTTGTGAAATTATATACCATAAAAAATCCAATCATCACAAGGTCAGAATAACTTTCAAAGATTTAATAATAACAACAACCAAGGAAGAGGAAAAGGAAAGCAAGCTCAGATTCCACCGAATGATTTGAGTTGTAGGAGGTTTTTCGTGTAGGGCTGGTCTAGGTGTATGTTACTATTGTGGAAGAGCTAGACATTTGTCCTGGAATTGTCCGGAGAAGAAGAGTCAGGAAGCTGTTGACAAACCCCATTTGTAGGGTTTATCTTGTATTGATTTTAGGGGATTTTATCACCTTTCACCCACATTTATTCAATAAAATAGCATGGTTTTGTATATTCTCCTTTAATTGTGCTTAAGAGTGAAAATATGCTTTTTAGGACTCAAAATAGATAAATTTAATTCACCTTGACTCTATTAGATGACTTGATATGTTTGTTAAGTGATTTAAGGTTTAAGAGGCAAAGATTGGATCAAGGGAATGAAGAAAAAGCATGTAAAGTTGGAGAACTCATGAAGAAATGATGGAACCAAAAAGCTGTCAAGCCTGACCTCTTCGCACTTAATTGACCATAACTTGAGCTACAAAGATCCAAATGATGCCGTTCCAGTTGAGTTAGAAAGCTAACATCCGGGGCTTTGAAACGATATAAGATTTGCCATAGTTGCATCACGCATAGGGGCACGCATGCGCACGGTACGCGGACGCGCCGATGGTGGCACATGACCCACTTAATGCAACATGTGGCCAGCGATTTTAGAAGCCTTGTGTGCCCAATCCAACTCATTTCTGATGCTATTTAAGCCAAGGATTGAAGGGGAATCAACATACTTTTAGATACTTTTAGATACTTTTCAAACTTTTAACCATTAGTTTAGTTTAGTAGTTTAGAAGTAGTTTCTAGAGAGAGAAGCTCTCACTTCTCTCTAGAATTAGGATTAGGATTAGGTTTAGTTCTTAGATCTAGGTTTTAATCTTTGCTTTCTTCTACTTCTATCTCTCAATTCTTTGTTGCTACATTCATCTTCTTCTACTCTTTTGTTGTAATTTCCTTTATGTTGTTCTTATATTTTGTTGTAGATCTAGTATTGTTCCTTTTACATTCTTCCAATTCAATAAGAGGTAATTCATACTAAATGTTCTTCTTTGCTTTTCCATTGTTAATCTCTTGCCTTTGTAGTTAGATCTCTCTTTAATTCTTGCAATTTATGTTGTTTACTTTTATTGCACTTTATGTGTTTGTTGAAATGCCTCTTCTAGATATAGTATAGATTTTGTTCCTCTTGGCCTAGGTAGAGTAATTAGTGACTCTTGAGTTATCTAATTCCTTTGTTGATTGATAATTGGAGAGATTGCTAATTGGTTTGGAGTGCACTAAAGCTAGTCTTTCCTTGGGAGTTGGCTAGAACTTGTGGCTCAAGTCAATTCATCCACTTGACTTTCCTTTATCTAGTAAGGGTTAACTAAGTGGTAGCAATGAACAATTCTCATCACATTTGAGAAGGATAACTAGGATAAGACTTCTAATTTTCATACCTTGCCAAGAGCCTTTTATAGTTGTTAGTTTATTTTCATTGCCATTTACTTTCATGCCTCTTATCAAAACCCCAAAAATAACTCATAACCAATAACAAGACACTTCATTACAATTCCTAGGGAGAACGACCCGAGGTTTGAATACTCGGTTTATAAATTTTAGGGGTTTGTACTAGTGACAAACAACTTTTTGTATGAAAGGATTATTGATTGGTTTAGAAACTATACTTGCAACGAGAATTCATTTGTGAAATTCTATACCATCAAAAATCCAATCATCAAAATGGCGCCGTTGCCGGGGACTTGCAATGGTGTTACATTATTGGTTATTGTGAATATTGTGAATATGTTTGTCTTTTGCTTGTTTGTTAGTTTTTGTTAGGTTTAGGACTTCGTTGCTTATCTTTGTTAATTTTTGTTTTCTTTGCTATTATGAATTCTCATCCTCACTTTGGCTATGAGTTTGGCTCAAATTATGTTGTAAGAAATGGGAACTACAATGGTAATATGCATCAAGGATTTGGGCACAACCAAAGATGGGAAGAGCCTCAAGGGATTGATCAACCTTCTTGGCAACAACCTCCAACTCCTTATGGGTATAACTCTTATCCTAATACATATCAATCTAATGGATGTGGTAACCCTTATTGTGATTGTCAACAACCACTACCACATGCCTATGAACCACCCCCTCAACATGATTTTGAACCACCTTGCTCACAAGCCCCATATCACCAAAACCCTCCATATGACTCCAATCCTTATCCACCATACCCACCACCTTATGAGCCATATGAACCATACATGGAACCACCACCATTCCAACACAATTACTCTCAAGAACCACCTCAATGGACACCATCTTCATACCCTTACCAAGAAGAACCACCTTCCTACTATAAACCATCTCTCCAAAATAATGAACCCTTTTATCCACCCCAAGCCCCAATAGATGACTCTCTCACATTGCTACTTCAAGGACAAGCGGATATGCAAAGGAACACCCTAGAGTTTGTGACTAACTTGACCAAGGTAGTGTCTACCTTAGCCTACAAATTCTTGAACAATCAAGGTGCTTCCGTGGCCACATGTGAAGAATCCATTGAAGATCATAGCATGAAGGAGAGATTGGGAAACCCGGTGGAAAATGAGGGAGGCTATTTTGTATTAGAGCAATTGGAGGAGCCTATGGTTATTGAAGAAAAGGAAGAAGTAGTTGAAGATTTAGGAGACGTTGAGCGTCCATGGGAATGTAGCATCATGGAAAACTCTTCCAAGAAGCTTGACATTGATGTTGAGGAGGGTGCGCAACCTCCAAAGCATATCATGGTTGAAGACTTTGAAGAGGTTGATCAAGAGATGCATTCAATTATTGATGAGTTCCTATCCACAATTGAATCCTCTCCCATTGAGCTTGACATAGAGGGTAAGGAAGAAGATACCTCACCTCCCATACCCTTGGTAAGCCACGAAGAAAATATTAAATTGGAAGGAAGCTACCAAGAGGAAGAGGTTGAAGTTGATATAAGTTGTCAAGAGATGGAAGTTATAAGGGAAGAGCACAAGAGCGTAGACATCGCAATGGCTAAGTGTGGGGAGGTCCCCCTTCCCAAGCCACCATCACCTAACATAACATTCAAGTGGGTAAAATTTCTATCCCTAAGCTTCACTTTCTCACTTGAATATGGGTTGATTGAAAATGATGGTCAACTTAGAGCTCTTTGTGGAGTTAAGAGTAAGAGGGAGTGGTGTAATGGTTGGAAAAAGAATGTTAGGCTCATTAAGGTTAAACCCTCAAGGCATAAATACTATGGTTGGAGGAATGCTAAATTGTATGGGTCTAGAAGGAGAATTTGGTGTATAAAGGAGAATTCTATATGCCTACCACCCAAGTTGAATCATGATGATCAACTAGAAGATGGGTGTGAAAATAAGATATGGGATCCCGGATCACAACATGAAGACCAATTTTGGGAGCTCATATCTTGGGGAGAACCTCACCCAAGTTTGGTGAAGATGGTTGGAAATTCTGTCAAGCAATTGAGAAGCAAAGATCCTTGGAGATTCAAGGATGAGTACAAACATAAGCCACCATGACAATAAGCTCCTCAAAATGTCCAACTTAAGGACTTAAACTAAAAGTGCTAGGTGGGAGACACCCCACCATGGTAAACTCTTTCCATCCTCTTTTAGTTTTGTTTAATAAGTGATTTGAGTTGCCATTGTAGGTAGATTTTCATTTCATATTGATTTGTTGGTAAAGATTGGTTGTTAGTACGTTGTATTCATTAGTAGTAGATGAATAAATCCTAAAATCAAATTGCATTTTTGTGAATTGTTTGATATTTGATTGAATAAAGAAGAGTTTTGAACATAATAGGGAGCTCTTGGGCATTTTTTCTGCTTTTTGGGCAAAAAAAAAAAGGCCATCGGCGCGCTAGCACGCTGTGCGCGCGCGCGCACATTGCACTTCTGCAACTTCTGGTACAAAAACCAGAGAGTTGTGCGCGCGTTGTGCCAACATTGTGCTGGGAGCACAAGCTCATCCACGCGTAAGTGCGCTGTGCGCGCGTGCGCGGATCGTCCCTGCTACATCCACGCGTGAGCGCACTGTGCGCGCGCGCGCGGATTGTCCCAACCTCATCCACGTGTAAGCGCGCTGTGCGCGCGCGCGCGGATTTGCCCCCTGCTTTTCCCCTTCCTCCTTTCTCCTTCTTTCCTCTTCTCTTCTTCTTTCTTTCTCATTTTTTTTCTTTTTTTTCTTCTTCCTCTCTTGAAAGATTTTTTTTTCTTTTCTCTTTTAATATAAAAAAAAAGAAAAATTTTTTTTAATAAAAAAATATAATAATAATAAATAAATAAATAAATAAAATACTAAAAAATAAAAAAAATTAAAAATATAAATTTTTTTTCTCTTTTTCCATTTCCTTTTGTCTATTACAATTGCATACTTTTATTCTTTGCATTTTAATTTTGTTTCTATAATTTGTTCTCATTTTATTTTCTAAATTTCTCATTTTAATAATGGTGTTGAATTCTCTCACTCAATTGTTAAGAATTTCTTGCATTTGTTTTGGTGCTTCATGACTTGTTACATTAATTGTAATATTTGTCAACACACAAGATTAGTGCTTTAGTCCTTCCTAATTCATTACCCTTTGTTTTTTTTCTTGTACCGCTTCATCATTGAGTTAGGATAGAATTAAATGCTTTCATGCGTATCACTAATCTTGTTTGTGTCAATTCTTCTTTGATCTTGATGCTCAATATACTCTCCATGCTTTAACTTTACTCTTGCATCAAGTATCAGTTGATTTGCCTTTTGCTTATATTGATTTCTCACTCACATGTTGTAGCTACCATGTAGTAGGGAATCATACTCTTATTTGGCATTAGCCCCCGTCCACGCTCTATTTGCCTTGATATCTTTGTTATAGGCTTAATTTTCTTTCCTTTTCTTTCCTTCTAGGTTGGCCACCAAGAAGGGAGAAAGGAAAAATTTCTAAATGGGGCAACAAACAAGTCATCCGCACAACCTTTTGAAGGAGCTCATCAATTGTAGCAACCCGTCCACCTTGCTCTTCTTTGCATGCACCGAGGACGGTGCAATCTTCAAGTGTGGGGAGGTCGTTCGACCGATCTTCATGGGTAAAAAAAAAAATTTCTTTTTCAACACCAATGTTAGTTAGTTATTGCATTTGCATGATAGGTTGCATGTTAGTTAGAATTTGTACATATTTTTACCATTTTTTTCTTATTAGGACTACTTGGTTAGGGTGATGATTTCCTTTCCAAGAAACTGTTTTAGGGCACCCTATCAATTTGAAAATTTTTTTTGTTGAACTTGCTTGAAAGAATGTATTTTGGAACATGGTTTTTGAGCTAAGAACACAAGATTGCGAGTTTTGAGCCTATTGGTGTGGTTACATCTTATAACCACTTATTTTTCCATTCTTGTGTGCATTATTCTCTTTCTATGATTGTAATCTTTGATTTGTTTGATTCTTTATGTCCATTATTTTGTGTATTCATGCATTTATATGATTGAGGCCATTATTTAATTAGCTCACTTACCCAAATAGCCTACCTTTTACTCTCCATTGTAACCAAATTTGAGCCTACGCTTAACCCACTTATTGTCAATTTTAGCACATTACAAGCCTTAAAGCGAAAAACAATAAATGTCCTTTATTTGGATCTTTGATTAGCTTAGGCTAGTGTGTGTGAGCATCATTCAAGTGTGGGAAACTTGGGAGGGACATTGGTTGAGGTAAAAGGATGTGTTTTGTTTTGTACTCTTATATTTGGGAATCGGGTACATACTCATGTGTTAATTAAATGTAAGACCTTATGCATTAATATTCTAGAAAAAAAATGAATGAAAATGAGAAAAAACAAAAGGAAAAAAAATGATATATATGAAAATAGAAAAGAAAGAAAAAAAAAAGAAAGAAAAAGAAAAGCAATAAAGGGGACAAAATGCCCCAAAGTAAAGTTCAAATAAAATCAATGCATAAGTGTTGTGAAATGAATGGAAAATGCATGAGTATGTGAAAAAGTGAGGAATGGGTAGTTAGATTAGTAATTAATTGTATAGGATGTCATAGGTTAGGTGGGAAGTCTAAGCCTATCAAAGATTCAAATTTCAAGCTCACTTGACCAAATATGCATCCTACCTTAACCCTAGCCTCATTACAACCTAAAGAAAATACCTCATGATACATGTATGCATGCATTGAATAATTGTTGATTGTTAGATGAAAAAACAAATCTTGGAAAGCATGATTAGGGGAGAATTGAGTGAATCAACCCCAAACACCGAGCGACTAGAATGCAAACACTTCCGGTGAGGGTTCGATGCTCAATCCCTTGATTCCCGGCTTTCACGAGCGTTCCTCTTGCAAGTCTATGTGAACTTCATGTTTATACTTCAATTGGTAGGACTCATGAATCGTTATATGATCTTGTCCCTACTTGTGCATATATGTCTTGGAGATTGATTTATTTTTAACTAAGTAGGTAAAACCATTTCGCATTTAGTTGCATATAGTTTAGGTTGCATATAGTTTATTTACATTGAATAAATGTTGATGCCCTTTACTTTCTCTTGGCTTAAGCATGAGGACATGCTTGGTTTAAGTGTGGGGAGGTTGACAAACCCCATTTGTAGGGTTTATCTTGTATTGATTTTAGGGGATTTTATCACCTTTCACCCACATTTATTCAATAAAATAGCATGGTTTTGTATATTCTCCTTTAATTGTGCTTAAGAGTGAAAACATGCTTTTTAGGACTCAAAATAGATAAATTTAATTCACCTTGACTCTATTAGATGCCTTGATATGTTTGTTAAGTGATTTAAGGTTTAGAAGGCAAAGATTGGATCAAGGGAATGAAGAAAAAGCATGTAAAGTTGGAGAACTCATGAAGAAATGATGGAACCAAAAAGCTGTCAAGCCTGACCTCTTCGTACTTAATTGACCATAACTTGAGCTACAAAGGTCCAAATGATGCCGTTCTAGTTGGGTTAGAAAGCTAACATCCGGGGCTTCAAAATGATATAAGATTTGCCATAGTTGCATCGCGCATAGGGGCGCGCACGTGCACGGTACGCGGACGCGCCGATGGTGTGGCACATGACCCACTTAATGCAACATGTGGCCAGCGATTTTAGAAGCCTTGTGGGCCCAATCCAACTCATTTCTGATGCTATTTAAGCCAAGGATTGAAGGGGAATCAACATACTTTTAGATACTTTTAGATACTTTTCAAACTTTTAACCATTAGTTTAGTTTAGTAGTTTAGAAGTAGTTTCTAGAGAGAGAAGCTCTCACTTCTCTCTAGAATTAGGATTAGGATTATGTTTAGTTCTTAGATCTAGGTTTTAATCTTTGCTTTCTTCTACTTCTATCTCTCAATTCTTTGTTGCTACATTCATCTTCTTCTACTCTTTTGTTGTAATTTCCTTTATGTTATTCTTATATTTTGTTGTAGATCTAGTATTGTTCCTTCTACATTCTTCCAATTCAATAAGAGGTAATTCATACTAAATGTTCTTCTTTGCTTTTCCATTGTTAATCTCTTGCCTTTGTAGTTAGATCTCTCTTTAATTCTTGCAATTTATGTTGTTTACTTTTATTGCACTTTATGTGTTTGTTGAAATGCCTCTTCTAGATATAGTGTAGATTTTGTTCCTCTTGGCCTAGGTAGAGTAATTAGTGACTCTTGAGTTATCTAATTCCTTTGTTGATTGATAATTGGAGAGATTGCTAATTGGTTTGGAGTGCACTAAAGCTAGTCTTTCCTTGGGAGTTGGCTAGAACTTGTGGCTCAAGTCAATTCATCCACTTGACTTTCCTTTATCTAGTAAGGGTTAACTAAGTGGTAGCAATGAACAATTCTCATCACAATTGAGAAGGATAACTAGGATAGGACTTCTAATTTTCATACCTTGCCAAGAGCCTTTTATAGTTGTTAGTTTATTTTCATTGCCATTTACTTTCATGCCTCTTATCAAAACCCCAAAAATAACTCATAACCAATAACAAGACACTTCATTACAATTCCTAGGGAGAACGACCCGAGGTTTGAATACTCGGTTTATAAATTTTAGGGGTTTGTACTAGTGACAAACAACTTTTTGTATGAAAGGATTATTGATTGGTTTAGAAACTATACTTGCAACGAGAATTCATTTGTGAAATTCTATACCATCAAAAATCCAATCATCAGCTGTGAGAGAAAAGAGTAGCCTTAGTTCCCATATTCATCATACCTAAACCTAATGAACTATTTGAAAATTCTGCGATGCATTATGCAAGGGCTTGGGATATGCATCGAAGGATTTAATGCCATGAGTAATCGTGAATCAAATGACAAAGTCCACTTACTTTTTGCCTATCAGAGAAAACTATTCATCGGAGAAAAGACAAAGCGAATTCGAGTTGAGATTCTAACTGCGCCAAAACCAATAGAAGAGTTATGCCAATAAGAGAAGTGAAGACCTAGATAGTTTGAAGGAGAAAGTTACGCGTTCTTAAAAGTTACTTCAACAGACTAGAATCGGTGAGTAGTCGAGACTAAGGGAGTAAGACCGAGATGTATTGAACCGTTTGAAGTATTAAAACAAGTTTGAGGCTGGAGTTGAGAAACACACCTGAGAACTTGAATAAGAAGTATGGAAGGACTGCCCACACTTATTTTTAGGAAACTGAATTTAAATTTTGGGGAAAAAATTCTTAATTAGATGGGTAGGATGTAAAACCCGCGAAGTTAAGAAATAATTAGTCAATAAATTAATTATTATTTAAAGAAATTATGAAATTGTATTTTATAATTTAAATAAGTAAAAATAATTAAAATACGAATTTTGACACTAATTTTAAAGAATTTGGCATAAAATTAGGCCGTTGGACCAAAATCGATTGAACCGGATCCACATTAGGCCCAAGGCCCAACCCATTACCACCAAATGAAATGGCTTCAGCCATTTCTTCTCTCCTTCATATGGAAACATGCTGAACCCAAGAAAGGGGGGGGAGAAGAAAATCTCAAACCCTTGGCTCCAATTTCAACTCACCACAACTTTCATTCCGGAGTTTCGATTGATGAGTCGTTATTGACCATGCGTTCGTCTCAAAATTCTCTACAAAATCCAGTGAAAATTTTGGTAAGAATCTAGTAATTTCTCACTCAGTCACTCTCTCCTAAATTTCAAATTTGTGGTTTTGATTTTTAGAGATTATGTAATTTTGGTGTTATAGGATTGAATTAGCTTTGGGTACTTATTGGGTCTTGTCCCAAACTTCCGTTGGTAAGGTAAGAATCTTCAAAACTCTCTATGAATCATTAATTAGTGAAACTCTATGTTGATTTTGAGTGATATTGTTTGGACTAGATTAAATGGTATGTGTTGAGATCAAGTTGGTGAATGTTGGATGATGGATTTGAGCCTCGAAAGTTGAGGTTCTATTTTGGTGAGGAACTTGGAGCTTGAAGCTCGTGGAATAGAGGAATTTGAGGTGTCTTTGACATTAGGGAGGAATCGGCCAAGGTGTGGTTTTAGTTTCTCATAGATAATGTGTAAGGTAACATGAAAACTTAGGCTTGTTAATCGTAGGATAAGTTGAACTATGTGCATATGTTGAGGCTTAGTGACTTCTAATGAAACTATCGAGTTTATTATGAAAATGTGATGAATATAGTTATTATGAGGTTTGATGCATGAGCATCTTTCCTTTATTTTTTGTTTATTTTAAGTTAGAATTTAATAAGTTTTAATCTTATTTTAGTGTTTGAAACTTGTTTGGATGCTACTTTGAGTTCCTTTGGTGTTTTAATTATTTCAGGTGATGTTTGGATAAGTTTGGCAGAGTTCGTGTGAAAGAAAAGAGGAGGAATTCAAATCTGCCAAGCTGACGCTGAATGCGGACCTAGGCATTTAGCGCCAGCAAGCCAGAATTAGAAGGAGCACTTCTATCCTCTAGGGTGCTAAATGCCGAATCTAGCATTTAGCGCCAGCAATGCGGATCACACTTCACCAAAAGAGTATCTTTAGTTGGATTTAGCTTTTAATTGTTCTATTTTAATTTACTTTAGTTATTTTTATTTACAATCAAAATCTTTTAGGTTTATAATTTATTATCTTATTTTAGTTTCGAATCAAATAACGTTAGATATAAAAGGGAAAAGATTCAACCCTTCGAGAATCTTCTCTCTTACAGACTTTCACACTTTTTAAACCCTAGTTTTCTCTCTGAGTCATGAGCCACTAAACTTCCTTAGTTAAGGTTAGGAGCTCTGTTTATTTCTATGGAATAAGACTATTATTATTCTATTTTAATTTATGTATTGATTCAGTTTCAATGATTACTTTCTTTCTTCAACTTATGAATCTGGGTATATGAGAAGAACAATCCTTATTCTACATGCATTCTTGTGATTCTTGGAAAAGTTATCTCACTTGAATACTAGCTTGAAAGTAAACTACTCCTGAGCTGCTAATTACTTGGACTTAATGGGATACGTGACATATAATCCTCTTATATTTGAGTAATTAGGATATTTGTGGCCAATAAACTAGAATTGAACCTAACCCTCTAATCTACATTAAGTGACCAAGAAATTGGCAGTTGATTAGGTTAGAAGAGACTAAATCACTAAGGAATTAGGGTTTAGTCAATTACAGTTTGTCATGAAATGAATCTTGCATGACTAAAATAGTTGGTAAAAAAACTTAATCCGGATGAATAAATAACTCCAAAACCTTAACTATCTTCTCATATATATTTCACACCAATTTTATTGTTTGCTTCCTTTACTCTCTAAATTTTTGTTTAATGCGAATTACAACTCTCAAAGCACCAACTTCTGCTTGCCTGACTAAGTAATTCATTCGACTAATGTTGCTCAATCCATCAATCCTCATGGGATCGACCCTCACTCACCTAAGGTATTACTTTGTACAACCTGGTGCACTTGCCAGTTAGTTTGTCGTATTTAAAATTCTGCATCAAGGTTGATGATAGTTAATGATGATTGTGATAGTTGATGATGAGGATTGATAATGATTATGAAGGATAATAATTATATATTGGAAGTGAGAAAATTGAGCATAGGGATGTTATGGAAGAGATGAGAAGGATATGGGATTGCTTTGAAAGTATTTGGTGTTGTTTGAATTGTGAAACTTTGGTTTGAATGAGAAATCGGAAAATAGAGGTTTTTAACTCTTTTGGTAAAAATAGATTTTTAATTAAATTTGGAGGTCCATAACTTGAGTCTCGGATTTTAGATTTGAGTGAATTTTGATTCAAATTAAAGATAGTTTAAGAGCTTCAAAATGGTTTAAAGTTTGTGAAAATTGGAAGTTTGTAGAGGAAGTTATGGACATCAGAAGTTGGCTACCGAAAATTGAAATTTGACTAAGTTGTAGAAAATCTGAAATCTGGTGTACGTGCGTACGCACACTATGGTGTGCACGCATGGACCAGGGCATTTGTTGAGCTCGTGCGTACGCACATCCTGAGGATTTTGCAGGTGTGCATACACATACTGTGGTGCGCACGCACAGTATGGTACGTACACACACTTTGTTAAAATTGTATTGTGTGGGCGCGTACATGATGCGTACGCACAACACCCAGTTTTACACAAAAATTTTGTTTTTCATTGTTTGACCTTCTTGGCAAGCCTGTAAACCTCCGAAAATACTATTTTGATGGAAATTTACCATTTTTGAACTATCAAATATACTTCTAATTTTTCAAATCTCCGAAAACTTTGTGAAAAATCTGATGGCTAGGTTTTATGTTATAGGATATGGGTAAATGTGTTAATGAAGCTAGTTTTGGTGTTGAAGGAGATTTAGGAAGTGAGCAAGTAACGTGATGAGGCATTGGAAATGATGAATGGGATACAATTGATGAATGATGGATGATCCACGATTAACAGTAATGATGATAATAATGATGAATTGAGATGAAATGAGCTATGAAATATTGATGAGAATGATATTAAAATTGATGATTTATAAATTGAATAATCACATGATTTATGTAATTGAATACTATTGAGACATTCGTTGACCCCCTATACGTAAGATGTGACCGGACACTTTAACTCCCCGAGTTCTCCCATGGGAATGCATATATATAATTTGAGCTTGGGGTATTCCCCATGTATGAATTTGAGCTTTGGATTTCGTCTCCCCCATGTCAGCTTGGGATTCTTCTCATGGATTTTTTTGAACTTCGGGATGCGCGTACAAAAGGACTGTCTATGGTTAGCTACCAGGACATGTCAGATTTGGATTCTTCACATAGGACATGCATGTATCATGTGTATTTAAATGATTTGCTTGAGCGTGTGGTGCACGGAATTGTGATTCACAATTCCGATACAACTGACCAGCAAGTACACTGGGTCGATCCCACAGAGATTGTCGGCTTGAAGCAAGCTATGGTCATCCTTGTTGATCTCAGTCGGGTGGATTCAATTGATTATAAGGTTTTGATAATTAAAAGATAAATAAAACATAAAATAAGATAGAGATACTTATGTAATTCATTGGTAGGAATTTCAGATAAGCGTTTGGAGATGCTTTGTTGCTTCTGAACCTCTACTTTCCTATTGTTTCCATCCAATCATGCGCACTCCCTTCCATGGCAAGCTATATGATCCTCTCAGTGAAAATGGTCCTCTACGATTTCTGTACGGCTAATCAATTGTCAGATTTCTCGTCTCGGATGAAAAATACCGGGTATAGCTACCGCATGGCTAATCATCTGTCGGTTCTTGCTAGCGTCGAAATAGGACCCTGATCCTTTTGCACACTGTCACTGCACCCAACATTCGCAAGTTTGAAGCTCTTCACAGTCATCGCTTCCCAAATCCTACTCGGAATACCACAGACAAGGTTTAGACTTTCTGGATCTCAAGAATGCTGTCTATTGTTCTAGCCTATACCACGAAGGTTCTAATCTCAGATTCAGATGCTCTATTGTCAGGAGAGACGATGTAAATCATTGATTAGAAATCCAAGAGAATATACTCCAGCTGGCGTCCAATGACTATGTTGAATATCATGTAGACCGCTATGGTTCTTAGGCACGCGGATCTTGGCTAAGCGATTACTGAAGATAGTGGGTGATTATCACAGGTCACCCCTTCAGTCTTGACTTAACTGAATTAAGTACGAGAGTATATCTTGGAAAAGAAGTAGGCGTGAATTGAAGGAAAAACAATAATACTTTGCATTATTTCATGAGGAACAGCAGAGCTCCTCACTTTAATCTATGAGGTGTAGAAACTCCACCATTGAAGATACATAAGAACAAGGTCTAGGCATGGCCGTGAGGCCAGCCTCCTAAAAGGGTTCAAAGACTAAAAGATCATCTGAAAGATCCTAGGGTTCGAAGACCACTAATACAATAGTAAAAAGTTCTATTTATACTAAGCTAGTAAACTAGGTTTACAGAAAAATGAGTAAATAGGTGCAGATAGTGCAAAAATCAAATTTTGGGGCCCATTTGGTGTGTGCTTGGGCTGAGCTTTGAGCTTTACACGTGCATAGGCCATTCTTGGAGTTAAACGCCAGCTTTGGTGCCAGTTCTGGCGTTTTACACCAGAAAAGGGTCTTTGAGGGGCATTTGAACACCAGTTTGGGCCATCAAATCTCGAGCAAGGTATGAACTATTATACATTATTGGAAAGCCCAAGATGTCTACTTTCCAGCGCAATTGAGAGCGCACCAATTGGGCTTCTATAGCTCCAGAAAATCCATTTCGAGTGCAGGGTGGTTAGAATCCAACAGCATCTGCAGTCCTTTCTCAGCCTTTGAATCAGATTTTTGCTCAAATCCCTCAATTTCAGCTAGAAAATACCTGAAATTACAGAAAAATACACAAACTGAAACATTGGCTATTGTTTCCTCAGAGGTTTCATGAGCAGTTTGATAGGCTGTGCCTACCATGGTCATATGCTGAAGCATGCTCATGATATTGTATTCAGTTTTGCCATTTATGTTCCATTCATAGACATTGTTGGCATTGAAGCTGACAAAACCTAGTCCCTTTCTTTGAGAGCTAGACCAGGGGCAGAAACATGATTATAACTATACGCAGAAGGTTTGGTTAAACCCTTCCACTTAGTCATAAAATTGGTCATGATTGGGCTAACTTTGAGGGGTGATTTGTCAGAATCATCACTTTGGTCCAAAGAAGACTCATTAGAGCCTTGGTTAAGGGCATTAATGGCTTTGGATGCGCGAGTTTGTATCCAAGATATAGATTCACCAGAGTTTGTAGTAGTTTCAGGGACAGAACTAAGACGATTTAAAAGTTGATCGATCTTTTGCATGACTTCAGAATCACTAGATTCTTGTTTTAAAATAGAAGTTTTAAGACTCTATTTAGCCTTATTACTCATTTTGAAAGGTTTAAAAAGGGATTTTTCAATAGTTTTAGAAGTAGAGGCTTCAGGGACATTTTTCAAAGACAAAAGAGATCCTAGAGATGAAAGGTTGTCACCCAAACATTGTAAAAACCTATTAGTATAATTTGATTGCTCAATGAGATTTTTAATATCTTTTAGGGTGACAGCTTCATCTACATTTTTTGTTTTAAATGGAGAGGCCCTAACTGGGTTATGTCCTTCCATATTTGAAATAACAAAAGATCCTTTTGGAGGAAACTCGGATCTGATTAAATTTCCATCTTTAACTTTTCAGGTTGAAATAACATTCGCTGAAGACGAAAGTTTTTTATTTTTAAAAGGATAATTGATATTATTTTTAATGGAATAAGCATGAAACCATTCAAAGAAAGAAATATGCATTCTTACCTCATTGAGAAAACTGTATTACTTTTCTTTAAATGATGAGATTTGAGAAGCCGTGTATGTACGTAAATACCATTCTCTATGGAGATTATACTCCTTAGAGTAAAGATTTTTACGTAAAGCTTCTTTGTTTATAAAAAATTCTGTGCTATTCATGGGCATCATCATTCAAAGAAGAGTATGTTGGAGATTGAACCGATTATAATTCAACATCATCATCAGATTGATAAAATAGTTGAGAAATGTTTGAATTATTTTGTACCCCTGAAATATTAATTCCAAAATTTACAGATCTGGGAATTTTACTTGTAAAATGAGTTTGTGAAGTCATAGAAAAAGATCTTCTTGCTGAAGCAAAATTGTTAGATGTTCCTGCTTCAGATCTAAAGGAAAAAGAATTTCGTCTGTCAAAGAAAATCTCTACTTTTCCTTATTCATCCTGTTTTATCCTCGTAAGAGAGGTGCTTGTCTAGGTTGCGTTGGAATGGCTCGATCAAATGACCATGACTGGGGAAGGACAATTTCATCGCACTTTATGAGCCTTCGGACCGTGACGTTGGCCTTTGTCATGTCTGTAACAAACAAAGTGGTTTCACGATCTTGAGATTTAAGAAGGACTCTAGAATTACAAGTGTTCATGACCTTGTATTGAATCAAATAAGAGATCTTGATCTTTGGATAAAACATTAATCTCCTTGACATCATAATCTGTGGATGATCCAATATCATCAACTTGGATATTATTAATATCATCCGAAGATTTCGGTCCAGAATCATCATCTGAACTTTCAATTAAAAGATTGTTAATCTGTTCCTCAATCTGAGGATCAAGGTTCAGATTATTAATCTTTCCTTTTAACCTACAGTATTTGCTAACATGTCCGGGTTTTTTACATGTATAGCAAATAATGGGGTTTTTCTGGGGATACTTTTGAAAATTTTTTTGAAATTTATTTTCATTTTTGGGTTTTTGAAAATGTTTTCTGGGTCTTCTGAAATTCTTTTCAGGATTAGGTTTAAAAACTTTTATGTTGGATGGCCTTCTAGATTTTCTTAGATGACAAGAAGGAAGACCAAATTGTTCTCAAAAAGTTCCCAAATCGATGCGATTTTGTGCTTTCTCACGAGCAAGTTGCCTTTGGATTTTATCATCTTGACAGATCTTTAGAGAAATTTTTTAGATGAAAGAAATAATTTGACCATAACTTAACGCATCATAGGGAATTATCCCATCTGAAGTTAAGCTGCGAATTTTGTCCCTTACTTTATCTCCCAGGTATTTGGAAAGTCCGGCTAAGAATTTTTCCTTCCAGAATGGTTGTTGACTGTCTTCTCCAGTATAGACTCTAGTAAGAAAGGTGTCCTTGTACCATCTGAAGTTGTCCTTTTTTAAACAAAAATCTGTTTTCTTGGCCACATGATTTTCTAAGGAACAATAACTCCAATTGAAAGATCAATGTTATTTGCAAAAAAATTGTTCAGACTATATCCTTGACAAACCTCAACTCTAAAGGTTCCTAGGATGTCTTAATTATGTTTCGGAATTCATCCTAAATCTTAACAATCTTATTAAGCCTCTTCACGATAGGCTTAAGAAAAATCCTCCGCCAAGGACAGATAAATATTCTGAAATCATCAGATTTCTTAAAACCAAAGTTTGCAATCTTCTTTGTCTCTACCTACCTGTTCCTCATGCATTCAAAATAGTTGAAACAGATGCATCTGATTTAGGATATGGTATTATCTTAAAATAAAAACTGCATGATAAAGAGTGTATCATTGCATTTACATTCAAACATTAGAATAGTACTCAACTTGGGCTCTGATACCAGATGGCCCAAAGCGGATCAAGGAGGGAAAGGAGAAGAAGGACCAGATGGCCCGAAGCGGATCAAGGAGGGAAAGGGGAAGAAGGCATAAAAGAAAATGCAGAAATTAAGATGCAGGTGCAGAAACAAGGAAGTAAATATGAAGTTAGATGCGGCGGTAGTCCGCACGCATATGCAAGTTAGTATGAAGTTAGATGTGGCGGTAGTTCGCACACATATGCAGATGCAACAAAATTAAACTAAAAAATGAAGAACTAGAAAATTATTGATTGAATTTGATTTGATTGAAAAGGAGAAGGGGAAAGGAAAAGAACTGGAGAGCTTACAAGGGGACTCTTAGAGCTTCTCTCTCTAACTTCTCTCTATGATTCTGTAAATGAAAGGGTGCCTCACAATGAGAACGAGGCCTCCTTTTATAATTGAAAATGTTACTGTTTCTACAGTATAAGTAAACATGACCTAGACTATAGCCACAGTACCGGTTACAATAACTTCAAATTTAATCATCACCTAGACAAACTTCAAAACAGTCTTCATTAACTTGACTGTCTTGACCTTCGTCATCACTTTCTTCTTTAGATGAAGACTCTTCATCTTCTTGAAGCAAGTGAAGGATCTGCTGAAGCTTTCCTTTGATTCTTTTGATTGTGAGGCTACAAGGGCTGCCTGGATTTGTGCTTTCTGATTGAGAAACAAGGCCGTTTTTGGATCTGAGATCTTCTGACTCTTGGGATTGGTTTTGAACAATTTTCTGACCTTTTCTGGGTAGGCCATTGAAGAATCAAATTGAGACCACCATTTGACATAAGCATGCCTTTGTAAATTGGGAATGCTTTAGGATGGTCTGATTTTATATATTGGTATCACCACAAGAAAACCCATGACAATGAGAAGATTGAGAAAAATTTTAACATTACAAGAACGCATGTTTCCTATTTGTCAAATTTTAATTGAAATAGTTTATACCCTTCATTAGTAGGTGAGGGTAGGATTTCTGGAATTGGTCCAAAGGAGTCCCACCATTGGTAGAACCAATTTGGAAAAATATAGTTTGAATTTCTTTTAAAATAAATTAGCCATGAATGTCTGTACTGAGTATTTTGAAACCAAAATACTTTAGTCCAGGCCTCCATGTAGTTCCAATAATTAAAATCTATTAGGTCATAATTTTGAGAAAACTTTTGATTTTTGTTTAGATTGTTCCCAAATTGCTTTGAGGTCATGACTCTGAGGATTTGGATTGTAGAATGGGTTATGAGTTCGGGATTGGTTTTGTCCTTATAGTGTTTAATAAATACCGAGTCAGTACCTACTAAAATGTATTCATAAAATTGGAGAGTTTTATTGGGTGAGATTGGTTTGAAATGGAATCCGGTTGGAAAGATTTTTGGGATAACTTTGTTTGGCGATTCATCACAAAATTCAGGCTCCATTTGGATAATGTTTGAAATTTTATTTGTGGGGACATAATTGGTTTGGGCCTTTTGTGTTTTTGCTGTGATTGAGGATGTTTGTGGTGTTAGAGCTATGGCTTTTTCTTTTGGTTTGTGTGCGATTATTTTCTGATTGACTACTTGGGATATGAGCTGGGTCAGGTCAATTTCTTCATCTGACTCGCTACATATATCAGCCAAGATTTTTTTTTTTATTTTGGTGACACCTTGGTCTTGTAAGGCCATAAGGGTTTGGATTGGGAAGGCGTAATCTGCCTTGCTTTGTTTGGCTTGATTGGTGGCTGGTTCAATAGATTGTTGGGTTAATTTTTTGTTGGGTTGTTGGGTAGAAGACCCAGATTCATGATCAGATTGAGATTGCTTGGACGGCCTTGTAAGGGCTAATCGAATACCTTTGCCTCTGCCTCTTGAAGAGGCGATGATTGCCTTTTTAGGCATCTTGACCTTGTTTGACTCCCTGCAAATATTTACGTGTAAGAAAGTCAGGGAGAGAGTTTGAGTTGCCCTTGATGTGCTCAACATCAAAATCAAAAACGTTTAAAATAGCTTGCCACCTGGCAAAAATTTGTTTTGATGCAAGATTTTTAACATCCTTTTGTAAAACTTCTTTAGCCGATTTGCAATCACTCGGACTAAAAAATTTTTATTAAGTCAGATTGAAATTTTGTGATGCATAAAACTATGGCTAAAATTTCCTTTTTGATTGTGGAATAGATTTGTTGAGTACTATTCCAATGTTTGGATGTAAATGCAATGATACACTCTTTATCATGCAGTTTTTATTTTAAGATATCACCATATCCTAAATCAGATGCATCTGTTTCAACTATTTTGAATGCATGAGGAACAGGTAGGTAGAGAGAAAGAAGATTGTGAACTTTGGTTTTAAGAAATCTGATGATTTCAGAATGTTTATCTGTCCATGGCGGAGGATTTTTCTTAAGCCTATCGTGAAGAGGCTTAATAAGATTTTTAAGGTTTGGGATGAATTCCAAAACATAATTAAGACATCCTAGGAACTTTTGGAGTTGAGGTTTGTCAAGGATATAGTCTGGAAATTTTTCTGCAAATAAAATTGATCTTTCAATTGGAGTTATTGTTCCTTGGGAAATCATGTGGCCAAGAAAACAGATTTTTGTTTGAAAAAGGATAATTTTTTATTTGAAAACAGCAAGTCCATTTTTCTAGATGTTGTGCATAAAAGTTTTAATATGTTTGAAGTGTTTTTCTAATGTTTGAGAAAAAATTAAGACATCATCTATGTAAACGATTGCAAAGTTTGAATATGGGTTGAAATGTCGTTCATGATTTTTTGAAATTCAGAACGAGCATTTTTCAGACCAAAAGGCATTACATTCCATTCATATTGACCAAATGGAATTGTAAATGTAGTTTTATATCTGTCAGATTCTTTGATTTGGATTTGCCAAAAACCAGATTTCATATTAGAATTTGAAAAGATATTTGCTGAGTTTAGCCTATTGAGCAAATCTTTTTTGTTTGGAATAGGATAACGAATCCATTGTAAAGCTTGGTTTAACGGTTTGTAATTGATGACAAGCCTGGGAGTTACTCGTTCTATCTCAGCTTGTTTGTTGACATAAAAAGCTGAGCAAGACCAAGGACTCTTACTTGGACGAATTAATCCTTTGTCCAAAAGATCTTTAATCTCCTTTTGACAATGCTGCAAAAGCTGCTCATTCATTTGAATGGGGCGAGCTTTTGTAGGGATTTGTGATTCTTTAAACTCTTTTTCATAAGGAAGATCAACAATGTGTTCTTTCCTTTTCCAGAAGGCATGAGGCAAATCTGAACAGATAGACTTTTCAATTTGGTTTAAAAGATTTTTGATTTCATCTTGAACCCTTGGTTTGGAAAGTTAGGATTCAAGAGTTTTGAAAGAGATTTCTTCTTTCAGAAAACAAATTTGTTTGATTTTGGATTCAATTTGGTTTAAAGCTTTCTGGGTTGGTGAGTCTAGGAATTCAAAGAAAGTTATCTGTCCTCCCACAAAAGAGGTAAGTCCAGGAAAATTTACTAGGTATGGAAACAAAAGGATTATAAAAGGTGTCCCCAAGACCACATCGTTTTTTATATCTTTTGCTATGATAAAATTAGTTGGGATCCTAAGATTACCCTTTTCAACAAAAGCATAGGTTAATTTGAAATTGATTTTTAGTCTTTCACCCATTATTGAGCTAAGACGTTTAGTAGTTTTTTCAAAATACTTTGTGGGGATCAGACCTTCTTTAATACAATTTGAATCTGCACCTGAGTAAAAAATGCGATGGTTTCGAGAACAAAATCTTTAACGATAATTTGGATATTAACACGATGTTTCATAAATGAGAATATATTTATTATTCTCAAGATTTCTTTTCCATTATTGTCATTAGAAATTTCATTTTCATGTTTTTCAGAAAACTCAGGTTATTTTTTAAGAGAGTCAAGTTTTTCATCATCAAACTCTTCACCTTGCATTAATTGCGAGAGAATAAGTTGATGATCTTCTTGATTTCTTTTGATTCCTTGGATTTCCTTCTTAAGGTTGTTAACCTCATTCTGGAGATCCTGAATGGTTATAGGACGAATAACTTGTTTTTCTAATTTTTTGAAAATGAGTTTGACGTCATATTTATTGCTGAGGATAAGATTTTTGGGCTTTTTTTCTTTTTGTAAAGATCTTTTAAATTTAAAAAGAAAGTCTTTCTTTTGCTCTGGATCACCAATAACCTCTATTGCATCAAATAAGAGATCTTGATCATTGGATAAAACATTAATCTCTTTGACATCAGAATCTGTGAATGTTCCAATATCATCAACTTGGATATTATTAATATCATCCAAAGATTCCGGTCCAGAATCATCATCTGAACTTTCAATTAAAAGATTGTTAATCTGTTCCTCAATCTGAGGATCAAGGTTCAGATTATTAATCATTCCTTTTAACCTATAGTATTTGCTAACATGTCCGAGTTTTTTACATGTATAGCAAATAATGGGGTTTTTCTAGGGATACTTTTGGAAATTCTTTTGAAATTTTTTTTCATTTTTGGGTTTTTGAAAATGTTTTCTAGGTCCTCTGAAATTCTTTTCAGGATTAGGTTTAAAAACTTTTCAGTTGGATGGCCTTCTAGATTTCCTTGGATGACAAGTAGGAAGACCAAATGGTTCACAAAAAAATTTCCAAATCGATGCGATTTTGTGCTTTCTCACGAGCAAGTTGCATTTGGATTTTATCATCTTGACAGATCTTTAGAGCAACTTTTTGGATGAAAGAAATAATTTGACCATAACTTAACGCATCATGGGGAATTATCCCATCTGGAGTTAAGCTGTGAATTTTGTCCCTTACTTTATCTCCCAAAGATTTGGGAAGTCTAGCTAAGAATTTTTCCTTCCAGAATGGTTGTTGACTGTCTTCTCTGGTATAGACCCTAGTAAGAAAGGTGTCCTTATACCATCTGAAGTCAGACAAAGTTTTGCATCTGAGATTGGAAAGTAATTCAGCAGAACGATCCTTCCAAAGAGATGGATCACCGATGAAATGGCTTGCTATAGTAAAGATTAAGGTGTTATCTGCATCAGGAATAGGTTCCCCGTTATCTCCAACGATGGGTTTATTTTGATCATTAACCTTTATAGCAGAAACGATTGATTTTTTTTTGTCATCAGAAAGGTAATTATCCCACCAACCTTTGAGTTGACCAAAGAATCCAGAAACAATAACATTGGCTATTACTTCCTTAGAGGTTTCATGAGCAGCTTGATAGGCTGTGCCTACCATGGTCATATGCTGAAGCATGCTCATGATATTGTATTCAGTTTTGCCATCTATGTTCCATTCATAGACACTGTTGGCATTGAAGCTGACAAAACCTAGTTCCCTTTCTTCGAGAGCTAGACCAGGTGATGATTGGATTTTTGACGGTTTAGAATTTCACAAATGAATTCTCGTTGCAAGTATAGTTTCTAAACCAACAATAATCCTTTCATACAAAAGATTGTTTGTCACAAGTAACAAACCCCTAAAATTAATAACCGAAGTATTCAAACCTCGGGTCGTTCTCCCTAGGAATTACAATAAAGTGCCTTGTTATTGGTTAGAAATGTGTTTTGGGGTTTTTTGATAAGAAGCATGAAAGTAAATGGCAATGAAAATAAACTAACAACTATAAAAGGCTCTTGGCAAGGTATGAAAATTAGAAGTCCTTTCCTAGTTATCCTTCTCAATTGTGATGAGAATTGTTCATTGCTACCACTTAGTTAACCCTTACTAAATAAAGGAAAGTCAAGTGGATGAATTGACTTGAGCCACAAGTCCTAGCCAACTCCCAAGGAAAGACTAGCTTTAGTGCACTCCAAACCAATTAGCAATCTCTCCAATTACCAATCAACAAAGGAATTAGATAACTCAAGTGTCATTAATTACTCTACCTAGGCCAAAAGGAATAAAATCTATACTATATCTAGAAGAGGCATTTCAACAAACACATAATAGGCAATAAAAATAAACAACATAAATTGCAAGAATTAAAGAGAGATCTAACTACAAAGGCAAGAGATCAACAATAGAAAAGCAAAGAAGAACAATTATTATGAATTACCTCTTATTGAATTGAAAGAAAATGGAAGGAACAATAGTAGATCTACAACAAAGTATAAGAACAACATAAAGGAAATTACAACAAAAGAATGGAAGAAGAATGAATGTAACTACAAGGAATTGAGAAGATAGAAGTAGAAGAAGATGAATTAAAATCTAGATCTAGGAACTAAACCTAATCCTAATCCTAATCCTAGAGAGAAGTGAGAGCTTCTCTCTCTAGAAACTAACTCTAACTACTAAACTAAACTAATGGTTAAAAATTAGTTGATTCCTCTTCAATCCTTGGCTTAAATAGCATCAGAAATGAGTTGGATTGGGCCCACAAGGCTTCTAAAATCGCTGGCCACATTTTGCTTTAAGTGGACCAGGTGGCAGCAACGGCGCGTGCGCGTACTATGCGCGTGCGCGTACTATGCGCGTGCGCGCCACCATACGTATGGCAACTATGACAAATCTTATATCGTTTCGAAGCCCCGGATGTTAGCTTTCTAACCCAACTGGAACCGCATCATTTGGACCTTTGTAGCTCAAGTTATGGTCGTTTAAGTGCGAAGAGGTCGGCTTGACAGCTTTCCGGTTCTTTCATTTCTTCATGAGTTCTCCAACTTTTCATGCTTCTTTCTTCATTCCCTTGATCCAATCTTCGCCTCCTAAACCTTAAATCACTTAATAAACATATCAAGGCATCTAATAGAATCAAGGAGAATTAGATTTAGCTATTTTAGGTCCTAAAAACATGTTTTCACTCTTAAGCACAATTAAAGGAGAAGTTATAAAACCATGCTATTTCATTGAATAAATGTGGGTAAAAGGTCATAAAATCTCTTAAATGAAGCATAAGATAAACCCTACAAATGGGGTTTATCACCAGGGGCAGAAACACGATTATAACTATACGCAGAAGGTTTGGTTAAACCCTTCCACTTAGTCATAAAATTGGTCATGATTGGGCTAACTTTGAGGAATGATTTGTCAGAATTATCACTTTGGTCCGAAGAAGACTCATTAGAGTCTTGGTTAAGGGCATTAATGGCTTTGGATGCGCGAGTTTGTATTCGAGATGTAGATTCACCAGAGTTTGTAGGAGTTTCAAGGACAGTACTAAGACGATTTAAAAGTTGATCGATCTTTTGCATGACTTCAGAAACACGAGATTCTTGTTTTAAAAAAGAAGTTTTAAGACTCTGTTTAGCCTTGCTACTCATTTTGAAAGGTTTAAAAATGGGTTTTTCAATAGTTTTAGAAGTAGAGGCTTCAAGGACATTTTTCAAAGACAAAAGAGATCCTGGAGATGAAAGGTTATCACCCAAACATTGTAAAAACCTATTAGTATAATTTGATTGCTCAATGAGATTTTTAATATCTTTTGGGGCGACAGCTTCATTTACATTTTTTGTTTTAAATAGAGAGGCCATAACTGGGTTATATCCTTCTGTATTTGAAATAACAAAAGATCCTTTTGAAGGAAACTCAGATCTAAATAAATTTCCATCTTTAACTTTCCAGGTTGAAATAACATTTGCTGAAGACGAAAGTTTTTTATTTTCAAAAGGATAATTGATATTATTTTTAATGGAATAAGCATGAAACCATTCAAAGAAAGGAATATGCATTCTGACCTCATTGAGAAAACTGTAATACTTTTCTTTAAATGATGAGATTTGAGAAGCTGTGTATGTACGTAAATACCATTCTCTATGGAGATCATACTCCTTAGAGTAAAGGTTTTTACTTAAAGCTTCTTTATTTATAACAAATTATGTGCTATTCATGGGCATCATCATTCAAAGAAGAGTATGTTGGAGATTAAACATATTGTAATTCAACATCATCATCAGTTTGATAAAATGGTTGAGAAATGTTTGAATTATTTTGTACCCCTGAAATATTAATTCCAGAATTTACAGATCTGGAAATTTTACTTGAAAACTGAGATTGTGAAGTCACAAGAAAAGATCTTCTTGCTGAAGCAAAATCATTAGATGTTCCTACTTCAGATCTAGAGGAAAAAGAGTTTCGTTTGTCAAAGAAAATCTCTACTTTTCCTGATTCATCCTGTTTTATCTCTCGTAAGAGAGGTGCTTGTCTAGGTTGCGTTGGAATGACTCGATCAATTGACCATGACTGGGGAAGGTCAATTTCATCCCACTTTATGAGCCTTGGGACCGTGACGTTGGCCTTTTTCATGTCTGTGACAAACAAAGTGGTTTCACGATTGATGAGCGGATAATTTATACGCTTTTTGGCATTTTTTTAGGTAGTTTTTAGTAAGTTCAAGCTACTTTTAGGGATGTTTTCATTAGTTTTTATGTTAAATTCACATTTCTGGACTTTACTATGAGTTTTTGTGTTTTTCTGTGATTTCAGGTAATTTCTGGCTGAAATTGAGGGACCTGAGCAAAACTCTGATAGAAGGCTGACAAAGGACTGCTGATGCTGTTGGAATCTGACCTCCCTGCACTCGAAATGGATTTTGTGGAGCTACAGAACTTTGAATGGTGCGCTCTCAACGGCTTTGGAAAGTAGACATCCAGAGCTTTCCAGCAATATATATTAGTTCATACTTTATTCGGTAATTGACGACGTAAACTGGCGCTCAACGCCAGTTCCATGTTGGTGTCTAGAGTAAAACGCCTGAAACACGTCACGACCCGGAGTTGAACGCCCAAAACACGTTACAACTTGGCGTTCAACTCCAAAAGAAGCCTCAGCTCATGGATAGATCAAGCTCAGCCCAAACATACACCAAGTGGGCCCTGAAAGTGGATTTATGCATCAATTACTTACTCATGTAAACCCTAGTAGCTAGTCTAGTATAAATAGGATAATTTACTATTGTATTAGACATCTTTGGTCTCAGTTTTGTTTTATTCTTCATCTTAGGAGACTATTGATCACGTTTTGGGGGCTGGCCATTTGGCCATGCCTGAACCTTTCACTTATGTATTTTCAACGGTGGAGTTTCTACACACCATAGATTAAGAGTGTGGAGCTCTGCTGTACCTCAAGTTTCAATGCAATTACTACTATTTTCTATTCAATTCTCTTTATTCCTATTCTAAGATATTCGTTGCACTTCAACTTGATGAATGTGATGATCCGTGACACTCATCATCATTCTCACCTATGAACGCGTGTGACTGACAACCACTTCCGTTCTACCTTAGGCCGGACGCATATCTCTTGGATTCCTTAAACAGAATCTTCGTGGTATAAGCTAGAATTGATGGCGGCATTCATGGGAATCCGGAAAGTCTAACCTTGTCTGTGGTATTCCGAGTAGGATTCCGGGATTGAATGAGTGTGACGAGCTTCAAACTCCTGAAGGCTGGGCATTAGTGACAGACGCAAAAGAATCAAGGGATTCTATTCCAACCTGATTGAGAACCGACAGATGATTAGCCGTGCTGTGACAGAGCATTTGGACCATTTTCACTGAGAGGATGGGATGTAGCCATTGACAACGGTGATGCCCTACATACAGCTTGCCATGGAAAGGAGTAAGAAGGATTGGATGAAGCAGTAGGAAAGCAGAGATTCAGGAGGAGCACAGCATCTCCATACACCTATCTGAAATTCCCACCATGGAAATACATGAGTAATTTTATCTTTATTTCCTGTTTATTATTTATTATTATTCAAAAATCCATAATCAATTATAATCTGCCTGACTGAGATTTACAAGATGACCATAGCTTGCTTCATACCAACAATCTCTGTGGGATCGACCGTTACTCACGTAAGGTATTACTTGGATGACCCAGTACACTTGCTGGTTAAGTTGAACGGAGTTGTGACCACACATAGTTGTGAACCATGGTATTGGCATCATGTTTTTGGCACCATTGCCAGGGAAAGAAAAAGCAATGAATTTTACAAAATACAATAACAAATGAATCACAATTTCGTCCACCAAGTTTTTGGCGCCGCTGCCGGGGATTGTTCGAGTATGGACAACTAACGGTTCGTCTTGTTGCTCAGATTAGGTAATTTTCTTTTCAAAAAGTTTTCAAAAAAATTTTTTTTTCTTTATTTTCGTTTTTCTAAAGAATATTTTCGAAAAAAATAATAAAAATACAAAAAAAATCTTAAAATCATAAAAATAAAAAATATTTTTGTTTCTTGTTCAAGTCTTGAGTCAACTTTTAAGTTTGGTGTCAATTGCATGCTTTAAAAAATTTTTTCTTGCATTTTTCAAAAATTCATGCATTCATGGTGCTCTTCATGATCTTCAAGTTGTTCTTGACAAGTCTTCTTGTTTGATCTTGATGTTTTCTTGTTTTGTGTTGTTTGTTGTTTTTCATATGCATTTTTTGTTTGTTAGAGTCCATGCATTAAAGATTTCTAAGTTTGGTGTATTGCATGTTTTCTTTGCATCAAAAATCTTTCAAAATTATGTTCTTGATGTTCATCATGATCTTCATAGTGTTCTTGGTGTTCATCTTGACATTCATAGTGTTCTTGCATGCATTCTTTGTTTTGATCCATAAAGAAAAGAGAAAAACACAAAAATGACGTTTTTAATTTTTTTCTCTCATCTTTAAAAATTCAAAAATCAAAAAATATATCTTTTCCTTATTTCTCTCCAAATTTTCGAAATTTTGGGTTGACTTGGTCAAAATTTTTTAAAATTAGTTGTTTCTTGCAAGTCAAGTCAAATTTTCAATTTTAGAAATTTTATCTTTTCAAAATCTTTTTCAAAAATCATATCTTTTCAATTTTATCTTTGTTTTTCGAAAATTTTCAAAAATCTTTTTCAAATTATTTTCAAAATCTTTTTCTTATCTTTATATCAAATTTTCGAAATTACACTAACAATTAATGTGATTGATTCAAAAATTTGAAGTTTGTTACTTTCTTGTTAAGAAAGGTTCAATCTTTAAAATACTAGAATCTTATCTTTTAGTTTCTTGTTAGTTAAGTAATTAATTTTAATTTAAAAAAAATTAAATCTTTTTATCATATCTTTTTATCTTATCTTTTATCATATCTTTTTCAAAATTTTATCTTTTTCAAAATTTGATTTCAAAATATCTTATCTAACTTCTTATCTTCTTATCTTTTCAAATTTGATTTTAATATCTTTTTCAACTAACTATTTGACTTTTTATTTGTTTCTTATCTTTTTCAAAACTACCTAACTACTTTTCCCCTCTAATTTTCGAAAATACCTCCCTCTTTTTCAAAAAAAAAAAATCTTTTTAATTGTTTAAATTTTAATTTTAATTATATCTTATCTTTAATTTTCGAAAATCACTAACCACTTTTTCAAAATTATTTTCGAAATTCTCTATCTCTCATTTTTTTATTTATTCATTTATTTACTAACACTTCTCTTCACCTCTCTTCATCTCAAATCACTACCTCTATCTTTAACCATTCTTCTTCACTCTTCTTTCCTTCCTTCTTCTACTAACAACAAAGGATCCTCTTTACTGTGACATAGAGGATTCCTCTTTCTTTTCTTGTTCTCTTCTTCCCTATATGAGCAGAAATAAGGAAAAAGACACTCTTGTTGAAGCTGATCCAGAACCTGAAAGGACTCTGAAGAGGAAACTAAGAGAAGCTAAACTACAACAATCCAGAAGCAACCTTTCTGAAATTTTCGAACAAGAGAAGGAGATGGCAGCCGAATCCAACAACAATAATGCAAGGAGAATGCTTGGTGACTTCACAAAACCAACGTCCAAATTTGATGGAAGAAGCATCTCCATTCCTGCCATTGGAGCCAACAATTTTGAGCTTAAGCCTCAACTAGTTGCTTTAATGCAACAGAACTGCAAGTTTTATGGACTTCCATCTGAAGATCCTTACCAGTTTTTAACTGAGTTCTTGCAGATTTGTGAGACTGTTAAGACGAATGGAGTAGATCCTGAAGTCTACAGGCTCATGCTTTTCCCTTTTGCTGTAAGAGACAGAGCTAGAACATGGTTGGATTCACAACCTAAAGATAGCCTGGACTCTTGGGATAAGCTGGTCACGGCCTTCTTGGATAAATTCTTTCCTCCTCAAAAGCTGAGCAAGCTTAGAGTGGATGTTCAGACCTTCAAGCAAAAAGATGGTGAATCCCTCTATGAAGCTTGGGAAAGATACAAGCAGATGACCAAAAAGTGTCCTTCTGACATGTTTTCAGAATGGACCATATTAGATATATTCTATTATGGCCTATCTGAGTTTTCCAAGATGTCATTGGACCATTCTGCAGGTGGATCTATTCACCTAAAGAAAACACCTGAAGAGGCTCAAGAACTTATTGACATGGTTGCAAATAACCAATTCATGTACACTTCTGAGAGAAATTCCGTGAATAGTGGGACGTCTCAGAGGAAGGGAGTTCTTGAAATGGATGCTCTGAATGCCATATTGGCTCAGAACAAAGTGTTGACTCAGCAAGTCAGCATGATCTCTCAAAGTCTGAATGGATGGCAGAATGCATCCAACAGTACTAAAGAGGCAGCTTCTGAAGAAGCTTATGATCCTGAGAACCCTGCAATGGCAGAGGTTAATTACATGGGTGAACCTTATGGAAACACCTATAAATCATCATGGAGAAATCATCCAAATTTCTCATGGAAGGATCAACAAAAGCCTCAACAAGGCTTTAATAATGGTGGAAGAAATAGGCTCAGTAACAACAAGCCTTTTCCATCATCTTCTCAGCAACAGACAGAGAATTCTGAGCAGAGCCCTTCTAATTTAGCAAATTTAGTCTCTGATCTGTCAAAGGCCACCCTAAGTTTCATGAGTGAAACAAGGTCCTCCATTAGAAATTTGGAGGCACAAGTAGGCCAGCTGAGTAAGAAAGTCATTGAAACTCCTCCCAGTATTCTCCCAAGCAATACAGAAGAGAATCCAAAAGGAGAGTGCAAAGCCATTGATGTGATCAAAATGGCTGAATGCACAAGGGAGGAGAAGGATGAAAATCCTAGTAAGGAAGACCTCCTGGGACATCCCTCAAGCAAGAAGGAGTTCCCTATTGAGGACCCAAAGGGAACTGAGGCTCATATAGAGACCATAGAGATCCCACTAAATCTCCTTCTGCCATTCATGAGCTCTGAAGACTATTCTTCCTCAGAAGAGGATGAAGATGTGACTGGAGAGCAAGTTGCTCAATATCTAGGAGCTATCATGAAGCTGAATGCCAAGTTGTTTGGTAATGAGACTTGAGAAGGTGAATCTCCCTTGCTCATTAGTGAACTAGATACATGGATTCAGAAAACTTTACCTCAAAAGAGACAAGATCCTGGTAAATTCTTAATACCCTGTGCTATAGGCACCATGACCTTTAACAAGGCTCTGTGTGACCTGGGGTCAGGCATAAATCTTATGCCACTCTCTCTAATGGAGAAACTAGGGATCATTGAGCTACAACCTGCCTTATTCTCATTACAATTAGCAGACAAGTCAGTAAGACAGCCTTATGGATTAGTAGAGGACGTGTTAGTAAAGGTTGAAGGCCTTTACATCCCTACTGATTTCATAGTCTTAGACACTAGGAAGGAAGAAGATGAATGCATCATCCTTGGAAGACCCTTTCTAGCCACAGCAGAAGCTGTGATTGATGTTAACAGAGGAGAATTAGTCCTTCAATTGAATGGGGACTACCTTGTCAAGGATCTCCCTCTGCAATCATAGAGAGGAAGCATGAAAAGCTTCTCTCAGTACAGAGTCAAGAAGAGCCCCCACAGTCAAACTCTAAGTTTGGTGTTAGGAGGCCACAACCAAACTCTAAGTTTGGTGTTAAATCCCCACAACCAAACTCTAAGTTTGGTGTTGGGACTATACAACATTGACCTGATCACCTTTGTGGCTCCATGAGAGCCCACTGTCAAGCTAGTGACATTAAAAGAGCGCTTGTTAGGAGGCAACCCAATTTTTATATATCTAATTTTAATTTTATTTTATTGTTATTTTGTGTTTATTAGGTTCATGATCATGTGGAGTCACGAAAAAAATACTAAAATTAAAAACAGAATGAAAAATAGCAGAATAAAAATCACACCCTAGGAAGGACTTACTGGCGTTTAAACGCTAGTAAGGTGCATCTGGCTGGCGTTCAACGCCAGAACAGAGCATGTTTCTGGCGCTGAACGCCAGAAACAAGCAACATCCTGGCGTTTGAACGCCAGGAATGTGCCTTGAGGAATGCTGGCGCTGAACGCCAGTAACAAGCATGGAACTGGCGTTCAACGCCAGAAACATGCTGCACATGGGCGTTGAACGCCCAGAGTGTGCATCACTTCGGCGTTTAAACGCCAGAATGGTGTGTAAAGGCATTTTACTTGCCTAATTAGTGCAGGGATGTAAATCCTTGACACCTCAGGATCTATGGACCCCACAGGATCATCTCAAGATCTGTGAACCCCACAGGATCCCCACCTAACATATTATCCCCTCTTCTCACTATTCATTCTCTCCTCCCCATAAACACACATCCCAACAACTTTAATCTCTCTTTCCAATTATCCCCTTCACCACTCACATTCATCCACTCTTCCCCATAAACCCCACCCACCTTCAAAATTCAAAAATCTTTCCCACCCAAACCCACCCTAAATGACCGAAACTACACCCACTCCCCTCCCTATATATACCCTTCCATTCTACTTCATTTTCACACATCACAAACCCCTCTTCTATACCTTGGCCGAAACACCTTCCCTCACTCTCCTCCATATTTTCTTCTTCTTCTTCTTCTCTTCTTTCTTCTCTTGCTCGAGGGCGAGCAATATTTTAAGTTTGGTGTGGTCAAAGCATAATCTTTTTGTTTTTCCATTACCATCAATGGCACCTAAGGCCGGAGAATCCTCTAGAAAAGGAAAAGGGAAGACAAAAGCTTCCACCTCCGAGTCATGGGAGATGGAAAGATTCATCTCCAAAAGCCATCAAGATCACTTCTATGATGTTGTGGCAAAGAAGAAGGTGATCCCTGAGGTCCCTTTCAAACTCAAGAAAAATGAGTACCCGGAGATCCGACATGAAATCCGAAGAAGAGGTTGGGAAGTCCTAACCAACCCCATGCAACAAGTCAGAATTTTAATGGTTCAAGAGTTCTATGCCAATGCATGGATCACTAGGAACCATGATCAAAGTGTGAACCCGAGTCCAAAGAATTATCTCACAATGGTTCAGGGGAAATACTTAGATTTTAGTCCGAAAAATGTGAGGTTGGCATTCAACTTGCCCATGATGCAAGGAGATGCACGCCCCTATACTAGAAGGGTCAACTTTAATCAAAGGTTGGACCAAGTCCTCGTGGACATATGTGTGGAAGGAGCTCAATGGAAAAGAGACTCCAAAGGCAAGCCAGTTCAATAGAGAAGACTGGACCTCAAGCCTGTAACTAGAGGATGGTTGGAGTTCATTCAACGCTCCATCATTCCCACTAGCAACCGATCCAAAGTTACTGTGGATCGGGCCATCATGATTCATAGCATCATGATTGGAGAGAAAGTAGAAGTTCATGAAGTCATCTCCCATGAAATCTACAAAATAGCCGATAAGCCCTCCAACACGGCAAGGCTAGCTTTTCCTCATCTTATTTGCCATCTATGTTACTCAGCTGGAGTTATCATAGAAGGAGACATCCTCATTGAAGAGGATAAGCCCATCACCAAGAAGAGGATGGAGAAAGCAAGAGAGACCCTCCACGGATCTCAAGAGATGCATGAGGAAGCTCATCATCAAGAAATCCCTGAGATGCCTCAAGGGATGCACTTTCCTCCCAACAACTATTGGGAACAACTCAACACTTTCCTAGAGGATTTGAGCTACAATATGGAACAATTAAGGGTGGAACATCATGAGCACTCCATCATTCTCCATGAAATAAGAGAAGACCAAAGAGCAATGAGGGAGGAGCAACAAAGGCAAGGAAGGGACATAGAAGAGCTTAAGGATATTGTTGATCCTTCAAGAAGAAGACGCCACTAAGGTGGATTCATTCCTTGTTCTTATTTTTTCTGCTTTTCGGTTTTTATGTTATATGTTTATCTATGTTTTGTGTCTCTACTTCATGATCATTAGTAGTTAGTAACTATGTCTTAAAGTTATGAATAATTCCATTAATCCTTCACCACTCTTAAATGAAAAATGTTTTAAGTCAAAAGAACAGGAAGTACATGAATTTCGAATTTATCCTTGAATTTAGTTTAATTATATTGATGTGGTGACAATACTTTTTGTTTTCTGAATGAATGCTTGAAGAGTGCATATTTTTTATCTTGTTGTTTATGAATGTTAAAATTGTTGGCTCTTGAAAGAATGATGAACAAAGAGAAATGTTATTGATAATTTGAAAAATCATGAAATTGATTCTTGAAGCAAGAAAAAGCAGTGAAAAACAAAAGCTTGCGAAAAAAATAGAAAGAAAAAGAAAAAGCAAGCAGAAAAAGCCAATAGCCCTTAAAACCAAAAGGCAAGGGTAAAAAGGATCCAAGGCTTTGAGCATCAATGGATAGGAGGGCCCAAGGAAATAAAATCCAGGCCTAAGCGGCTAAATCAAGCTGTCCCTAACCATGTGCTTGTGTCATGAAGGTCCAAGTGAAAAGCTTGAGACTGAGTGGTTAAAGTCGTGATCCAAAGCAAAAGAGTGTGCTTAAAAGCTCTGGACACCTCTAACTGGGGACTCTAGCAAAGCTGAGTCATAATCTGAAAAGGTTCACCCAGTCATGTGTCTGTGACATTTATGTATCCGGTGGTAATACTGGAAAACAAAGTGCTTAGAGCCACGGCCAAGACTCATAAGTAGCTGTGTTCAAAAATCAACATACTTAACTAGGAGAATCAATAACACCATCCGAAATTCTAAGTTCCTAGAGAAGCCAATCATTCTGAACTTCAAAGAAAAAAGTGAGATGCCAAAACTGTTCAGAAGCAAAAAGCTACAAGTCCCGCTCATCTAATTAGAATTAATATTCATTGATATTTTGGAATTTATAGTATATTCTCTTCTTTTTATCCTATTTGATTTTCAGTTGCTTGGGGACAAGCAACAATTTAAGTTTGGTGTTGTGATGAGCGGATAATTTATACACTTTTTGGCATTGTTTTTAGGTAGTTTTTAGTAAGTTCAAGCTACTTTTAGGGATGTTTTCATTAGTTTTTATGTTAAATTCACATTTCTGGACTTTACTATGAGTTTGTGTGTTTTTCTGTGATTTCAGGTAATTTCTGGCTGAAATTGAGGGACCTGAGCAAAACTCTGATAGGAGGCTGACAAAGGACTGCTGATGCTGTTGGAATCTGACCTCCCTGCACTCGAAATGGATTTTGTGGAGCTACAGAACTTCGAATGGCGCGCTCTCAACGGCGTTGGAAAGTAGACATCCAGAGCTTTCCAGCAATATATATTAGTTCATACTTTATTTGGGAATTGACGATGTAAACTGGCGCTCAACGCCAGTTCCATGTTGGTGTTTGGAGTAAAACGCCTGAAACACGTCACGACCCGGAGTTGAACGCCCAAAACACGTTACAACTTGGCGTTCAACTCCAAAAGAAGCCTCAGCTCGTGGATAGATCAAGCTCAGCCCAAACATACACCAAGTGGGCCCTGGAAGTGGATTTATGCATCAATTACTTACTCATGTAAACCCTAGTAGCTAGTCTAGTATAAATAGGATAATTTACTATTGTATTAGACATCTTTGGTCTCAGTTTTGTTTTATTCTTCATCTTAGGAGACTATTGATCACGTTTTGGGGGCTGGCCATTTGGCCATGCCTGAACCTTTCACTTATATATTTTCAATGGTGGAGTTTCTACACACCATAGATTAAGGGTGTGGAGCTCTGCTGTACCTCAAGTTTCAATGCAATTACTACTATTTTCTATTCAATTCTCTTTATTCCTATTCTAAGATATTCGTTGCACTTCAACTTGATGAATGTGATGATCTGTGACACTCATCATCATTCTCACCTATGAACGCGCGTGACTGACAACCACTTCCGTTCTACCTTAGGCCGGACGCATATCTCTTGGATTCCTTAAACAGAATCTTCGTGGTATAAGCTAGAATTGATGGCGGCATTCATGGGAATCCGGAAAGTCTAACCTTGTCTGTGGTATTCCGAGTAGGATTCCGGGATTGAATGACTGTGACGAGCTTCAAACTCCTGAAGGCTGGGCGTTAGTGACAGACGCAAAAGAATCAAGGGATTCTATTCCAACCTGATTGAGAACCGACAGATGATTAGCCGTGCTGTGACAGAGCATTTGGACCATTTTCACTGAGAGGATGGGATGTAGCCATTGACAACGGTGATTCCCTACATACAGCTTGCCATGGAAAGGAGTAAGAAGGATTGGATGAAGCAGTAGGAAAGCAGAGATTTAGGAGGAGCACAGCATCTCCATACACCTATCTGAAATTCCCACCATGGAAATACATGAGTAATTTTATCTTTATTTCCTGTTTATTATTTATTATTATTCGAAAATCCATAATCAATTATAATCCGCATGACTGAGATTTACAAGATGACCATAGCTTGCTTCATACCAACAATCTCTGTGGGATCGACCCTTACTCACGTAAGGTATTACTTGGATGACCCAGTACACTTGCTGGTTAAGTTGAACGGAGTTGTGACCACACATAGTTGTGAACCATGGTATTGGCATCATGTTTTTGGCGCCATTGCCAGGGAAAGAAAAAGCAATGAATTTTACAAAATACAATAACAAATGAATCACAATTTCGTCCACCAACGATCTTGGGATTTAAGAAGGACTCTGGAATTACAAGTGCTCATGACCTTGTATTGAATCCGATAGATTAAAGTGGCTAGGATAGATCCTTCCTTCATGTTAAGACCATGAATTCAGATTTTTAGGAAAAGGGAGTCAAGGATGTTGACATCTAACAAACTGACCATTTTGTTTGGGAAACAGTTGACGTAAACCAGACCGTGTCCTAGGCTTGTTTCAACTGTTCCGATTAAGGAATCTTGGAAATCATTGTGCCTAATGTCTCTAAGGCACATAAGAATAGAGGCATTAAGACCTTCTCTGATAAGAGGATTGATAGCTACTTGAACACACCCTATATTAAGATATTTTTAGTGACGGGCATGTTCTCTGACAGATTGCTTGGTTAAAAGATGGAATTCCTCACCGGAGTCAGGTCCTAGAGGAATATTGTTTTCAGCAGTTTTGATATTGTAATATGATTTTCTTTTGTTGTCATCAGGGACATATATCTCATCTTGAGGGATATTAGGTATTTCCCATTGTCTATAGCTTGATTGATATATTCGAAGCAAACTTCTTCTTCAAAGATGTTGTGTTTGGGAGAAAGTTCCTCAAGCCGAGTTACTTTCTCAATAAGAGGATTGGAAGAATAATGGGGTAAAGAAGTGGAAGAAGAAGACAGTGAAGATCCCCTAATGGAGAGACGTCTAGAAAGTGAACAGAAGAGGTTAGACATATTAAACAGAAATCTGATATCATTGCCCTCCTTTGGTTCAGAAAGAACATGTATATTATCACTAAACTATCACTCAAATTTTTGAATCCGGAGTTATAACTTTTTTTTAACGATCTTTAAATCCATAGCCACCAGGAGTTCTTACGTTCGGATCTTATCACCTTCAAGAACATCGTCAAATTAGCCTTATTGCCCATCAATTTGATATGTACGCAATTATACTCCTGCTGATCTTGACTTCGCAGGTCGAGTCTGGAGCTTAATATTCTGTATTCTTGGTACTCTACTCCGTATATTTATGGTTTATCCTTTCTGTTTATGTGTGTGATGCACTTTTCTTTTTGCGGTTTTACTTGAACTTTCCTTCAAGGCTCCTAGCTACAAATCCTTTTGACTATATATATATATATATATATATATATATATATATATATATATATATATTATTTTTAGAGGTCATGATATCTCACCACCTTTGTTTTACGACTTAAGTGTAAAGCTCTGTGTGGTATGGTGTTACAGACTTCCCTCAAAACACCCACACTAAACCTTACACATTTCACTCACCCTCCCTTTTGTCATGCTAGCCACCCACGCCGAGAAGAAAGAGAGAAATAGAAGAGAGGCATCACTGCAGTACTACTGCCAAGCCTGCTCCGTCGCTGTCGTCGTGTCGCTATTGCCATCGCGGGAGAGAGGAGAAGCGTGACCTAGGGATGCACACGAGGGTGGAAGGCATTGAGAAGAGTGTCGCGTCGTTGCTGCGAGCTCACCATTGCCAAAGGCCCGTCTCCATCGTGGAGCATTAATGGCAGAGAGAACCTGGATGTTGCTGCTACAAGAGTCACTGCCAAAGGAGGAGGAGGGGTTTTGTCACTGACGGAGCTCACCATAGTTGCTCGAAGGTTGCCGCCATGCCTGTGGCTGCTAGAGTCACCGCCGGAGCTGCTACTGTCCGGTTCAATTGTTCCCCCTTAGGTACAGTAAGCGTTTTCGTTCCAAAACCCTTGAGAATTAATATTCTATTATGGGTTGTTAAGGTTCTGAGGTTTGGTAACGTAGGTTTGAGTTATGATCATTGCATGTTGCGATTAAAGCTGCCACTATTGCTGCGAAAGTAAGGTAGAGCTGTGGTTACGGCTGCTGCTATTGCGGACTGAGAGAAAAGGGATTTGCTGCATTTAATAATTATCGAGTTTCGACATTGAGGTAGGGGAGTTTTCTTAAAACTTGTTTTAATTACAAGAATGATTACAAGTCGATATCAATGAAAATATTTATAGTTATAATGATGTGATTCTTATGAATTGAATTGGGTTGTTTTGGATTGATATAATTATTTGTTTAATTGATTTAGAATGTTTAATTAGTTATCATTGAAATGTCGTTGTATTTGTTGTGGAACCGAGATATAATGAGTATTTAATTAGGTTAGAGTCATTGAGAATTCTAATTTATTTATTGATTGAGAGGGTTGGATGTTTTGGTTGTTAATTGATTTTATTGAATTGGTGGTGAGTGAATTGGTTTTCTTGAACTGTTGAAAAGTGATTCGATATTGAAATTGGTTTGATTTCAGAATGGTTTGACATTGAAATGGTTCGATAATTGGAAATCTGAATTGTGTTTTATCGGAAAATGATTTGGCTTTGAATCCGTTAGAAAGGGTTGAGAAAATGTTTTGGATGGGACCCGAAAAGGGTGGCAAAATCCGAATTTTAGGGAAGGTGTTGTTGAAATTTTCATAAATTTTGATTAAATTGAATAATGAAGAAAATGAGAATTTATTTACTTTAATTTGGTTAATTAAGAAAATGGGTATTTAGGAGTAAATGAAGTTCATGATTGTTTTGGAAACTTGGTTGAATGAAAAAGAGTTTTACTCAATTTTTATGAACCATGGAAAAGACTTCGTTTCTAGAGCGTTCTTGAATGAAATTGTTTAAAATAAAAATGAGATTAGTTGTCTCTTTCCTAATGTTTAGAGACTTTTTCACAGAATTTAATTTAATAAATGTTGATTTAAGGTAATTTAATCTAATTTAATAACTTATTTTGGCTTGGATTGATTTTGAGAAAAGAATTATGTTTTGGGACCTTGGGAAAAGGCTTTGAAAGTTTTTTAGTGGTCTTCAAAAGCAATTGAATTCAAATGTTTAAACTTGAGATGGATTATTGACGTTAATTTGCGACTTTCGATTGGGTGAAAATGGGTTTTTGAAAGAGATATACATGGTACTAAACCCTGCGAGGTGCACAGAACACTCAACCATGTGAGGTGCACAGGGCACTCAACCCTGCGAGGGTCTCTCAGATGACGAAGTGTACAACGCACTCACCCTGCAAATATACAGGAAATTTTGCCTGCTAGGAGTACAATGCACTCAGTCTGCGAGACATATAGTGTACATATATGCAAGAAAACCTCAGAGGAAAAATGTTTGAGTCCTGGCAATGTAACCAATACGTGAGGTTACGGCCAGTAGGACAGTCATGCATCATACTGCATTTGTTTGCTATTGTTTGGATGTGCTTAAGTGTTTTGGTTTTTCTATCTGATGAATCATGTTAACTGTTAATAGTGGTACTTGATATTACTATTCTCTTATTGTGTTTGCCTTATATTTTGTGTGCCTGTGATTGATTCTATTTTGAGACCGAGTGGAGATTTGTTTGTTTGTTAGGCCGGAGGCTGAGAGTCGTTTATATGTTAGACAGGAGGCCGAGAGTCATTTGTATGTTGGGCTGGAGGCTGTGACTTGATTTTGTGTTAGATTGGATGCCGTACTTGATTATGTTATAGGATATTATTTAAGCTTTGGAATTCTTATATTAAAGAAGAGAACTTTGAATCTTGGATAAGTAAATGTGTGGTTTTGAAATAGTTCACAAGACAAATGATGATCTTTGCTTTTGAAATTCATTCTTCTTCTTATATGTATCCTCTTATGACAATTCTTAAACCCTCTATTGAGAACCTGCGAGGATGATGTTCTCACCCCTACAGACTTCTCTTTTCAGGACAGACGAGGAAGCTGTGTGAAGTTTTTACTCAGTTTTTAGCTATGATGTTTTGTTTGGATATATTAGTCATAGTCTTTTTTCCTTGCCTTTGTCATTATGATTTGTAAGAGGGATAGGAGTTATAATGATATGTATATATAAATTTGTAAGTTGCTTGTGTAAGAAATTTTGTATATATGTATATGTATGTTTGTAAAGTGAAAAATAATTTCTGATTTTTCAAAGAAAACATCGATACAGTTTTATTTTAAAAAGGTTCCTATTTTATTATTAAATATATAAAATTCATCGTAATATCCTCGCTATCAAAGTGATGCAACCGGAAGCATAATTCTGTTAGTAAGGATGTTACATTCTCTCCATAAAAAATCATTAGATATCATTAGAAGCCAATAAGGCAATAACTAATTCTAAAGGAGATATTATTGTTAGTTTTTCAAAGTAATAACATAAAGTTAATTATCTTTCTACTGGTTTCTTAGTGATGGTATCACAATTCGGGTTGACCCGCCTTGTTCCACTTCATCCCGTCTCATTTTGGGTCGAGTTTTTCAAAGATTGACTGAATTTTAGGCGAGTTTTGATAAAATCTACTTGTGCTTATTTAGGTTTGGGTGAGTGGTGCACGGAATTATGATCATCAATGGCGCTATCAACATGGTACGCTCAATTGCAATCTCAACTCTTTATCACAACTTCGCACAACTAACCAGCAAGTGCACTGGGTCGTCCAAGTAATAAACCTTACGCGAGTAAGGGTCGATCCCACGGAGATTGTTGGTATGAAGCAAGCTATGGTCATCTTGTAAATCTTAGTCAGGCATATTCAAATGGTTATGAATGATATATGAATAAAGTATAAAGATAGAGATACTTATGTAATTCATTGGTGAGAATTTCAGATAAGCGAATGGAGATGTTTTGTCCCTTCCGTCTCTCTGCTTTCCTACTGTCTTCATCCAATCCTTCTTACTCCTTTCCATGGCAAGCTGTATGTTGGGCATCACCGTTGTCAGTGGCTACAGTCCCGTCCTCTCAGTGAAAATGTTCAACGCACCCTGTCACGGCACGGCTAATCATCTGTCGGTTCTCAATCAGGTTGGAATAGAATCTAGTGATTCTTTTGCGTCTGTCACTAACGCCCAGCCTTCAGGAGTTTGAAGCTCGTCACAGTCATTCAATCATTGAATCCTACTCAGAATACCACAGACAAGGTTTAGACCTTCCGGATTCTCTTGAATACCGCCATCAATTCTAGCTTATACCACGAAGATTCCGATTAAGGAATCCAAGAGATAAACATTCAAGCCTTGTTTGCTTGTAGAACGGGAGTGGTTGTCAGGCACGCGTTCATAAGTGAGAATGATGATGAGCGTCACATAATCATCACATTCATCAAGTTCTTGAGTGCGAATGAATATCTTGGAATATGAACAAGCTGAATTGAATAGAAGAACAATAGTAATTGCATTAATACTCGAGGTACAGCAGAGCTCCACACCTTAATCTATGGTGTGTAGAAACTCCACCGTTGAAAATACATAAGAACAACGTCTAGGCATGGCCGAATGGCCAGCCCCCAATGATCTAAGAACTAGATGTCCAAAGATGATCCTAAGATCGAAAAATGATCCAAAGATAAAAAATACAATAGTAAAAGGTCCTATTTGTAGAGAACTAGTAGCCTAGGGTTTACAAAGATGAGTAAATGACATAAAAATCCACTTCCGGACCCACTTGGTGTGTGCTTGGGCTGAGCATTGAAGCATTTTCGTGTAGAGACTTTTCTTGGAGTTAAACGCCAGCTTTTGTGCCAGTTTGGGCGTTTAACTCCCATTCTTGTGTCAGTTCCGGCGTTTAACGCTGGGCATTCTTGAGCTGATTTGGAACGCCAGTTTGGGCCATCAAATCTCGGGCAAAGTATAGACTATTATACATTGCTGGAAAGCCCAGGATGTCTACTTTCCAACGCCGTTAAGAGCGCGCCAATTGGGCTTCTGTAGCTCCAAAAAATCCACTTCTAGTGCAGGGAGGTCAGAATCCAACAGCATCTGCAGTCCTTTTCAGCCTCTGAATCAGATTTTTGCTCAGGTCCCTCAATTTCAGCCAGAAAATACTTGAAATCACAGAAAAACACACAAACTCATAGTAAAGTCCAGAAAAGTGAATTTTAACTAAAAACTAATAAAAATATAATTAAAACTAACTAAAACATACTAAAAACATACTAAAAACAGTGCCAAAAAGCGTACAAATTATCCGCTCATCACAACACCAAACTTAAATTGTTGCTTGTCCCCAAACAACTGAAAATCAAACAAGATAAAAAGAAGAGAATATGCAATGAATTCCAAAAACATCTATGAAGATCAGTATTAATTAGATGAGCGGGGCTTTTAGCTTTTTGCCTCTGAATAGTTTTGGCATCTCACTCTATCCTTTGAAATTCAGAATGATTGGCTTCTATGGGAACTCAGAATCCAGATAGTGTTATTGATTCTCCTAGTTAAGTATGATGATTCTTGAACACAGCTACTTTATGAGTCTTGGCCGTGGCCCAAAGCACTCTGTCTTCCAGTATTACCACCAGATACATACATGCCACAGACACATAATTGGGTGAACCTTTTCAGATTGTGACTCAGCTTTGCTAGAGTCCCCAATTAGAGGTGTCCAAGGTTCTTAAGCACACTCTTTTTGCCTTGGATCACAACTTTATTTTTTTCTTTTTTTTTTCTTTTTTTTTCATTTTTCTCTTTCTTTTTTTTTTTGCATATACTCTTTTTTTTGTATTCACTGCTTTTTCTTGCTCCAAGAATCATTTTTATGATTTTTCAGATCCTCAGTAACATGTCTCCTTTTTCATCATTCTTTCAAGAGCCAACATTCATGAACAACAAATTCAAAAGATATATGCACTGTTTAAGCATACATTCAGAAAACAAAAGTATTGCCACCACATCAAAATAATTAATCTGTTATAAAATTCAAAATTCATGCAATTCTTCTCTTTTTCAATTAAGAACATTTTTTATTTAAGAGAGGTGATGGATTCATAGGACATTCATAACTTTAAGGCATAGACACTAAGACACTAATGATCATGTAATAAGACACAAACATGGATAAACATAAGCATCAAATTCGAAAAACAAGAAAATAAAGAACAAGGAGATTAAAGAACGAGTCCACCTTAGTGATGGCGGCTCGTTCTTCCTCTTGAAGATCTTATGGAGTGCTTGAGCTCCTCAATGTCTCTTCCTTGTCTTTGTTGCTCCTCTCTCATGATTCTTTGATCTTCTCTAATTTCATGGAGGAGAATGGAATATTCTTGGTGCTCCACCCTTAGTTGTCCCATGTTAGAACTCAATTCTCCTAGGGAGGTGTTGATTTGCTCCCAATAGTTTTGTGGAGGAAAGTGCATCCCTTGAGGCATCTCAGGGATTTCATGATGAGTGGGATCCCTTGTTTGTTCCATCCTTTTCTTAATGATGGGCTTGTCCTCATCAATGGGGATGTCTCCCTCTATGTCAACTCCAACTGAATAACAGAGGTGACAAATGATATGAGGAAAGGCTAACCTTGCCAAGGTAGAGGACTTGTCCGCCACCTTATAAAGTTCTTGGGCTATAACCTCATGAACTTCTACTTCTTCTCTAATCATGATACTATGGATCATGATGGCCCGGTTTAGAGTAACTTCGGACCGGTTGCTAGTGGTAATGATTGAGCGTTGGATAAACTCCAACCATCCCCTAGCCACGGGCTTGAGGTCATGCCTTCTTAGTTGAACCGGCTTCCCTCTTAAATCTCTCTTCCATTGGGCGCCCTCTTCACAAATGTCTATGAGGACTTGGTCCAACCTTTGATCAAAGTTGACCCTTCTAGTGTAAGGGTGTTCATCTCCTTGCATCATGGGCAAGTTGAATGCCAACCTTACATTTTCCGGACTAAAATCTAAGCATTTCCCCTGAACCATTGTAAGCCAATTCTTTGGGTCCGGGTTCACACTTTGATCATGGTTCTTGGTGATCCATGCATTGGCATAGAACTCTTGAACTATTAAGATTCCGACCTGTTGAATGGGGTTGGTAAGAACTTCCCAACCTCTTCTTCGAATCTCATGTCGGATCTCCGGATATTCCTCTTTTTGAGTTTAAAAGGGACCTCGGGGATCACCTTCTTCAAGGCCACAACTTCATAGAAGTGGTCTTGATGCACCCTTGAGATGAATCTCTCCATCTCCCATGACTTGGAGGTGAAAGCTTTTGCCTTCCCTTTCCTCTTTCTAGAGGTTTCTCCGGCCTTGGATGCTATAAATGGTTATGGAAAAACAAAAAGCAATGCTTTTACCACACCAAAATTAAAAGGTTTGCTCGTCCTCGAGCAAAAGAAGAAAGAAGAGAGTAGAAGAAGAAGAAATAGAGGAGATGGAGATGGCTTTGTGGTTCGGCCAAAGGGGGAGTAGTGTTTAGGTTGTGTGAAAATGAAGGAGTGAAGATGGGTTTATATAGGGGTGGAGGAAGGGATAGGGTTCGGTTATGAATGGGTGGGTTTGGGAGGGAAAGTGGTTTGAATTTGAATGGTGAGGTAGGTGAGGTTTTATGAAGGATGGATGTGAGTGGTGAAGAGAAAGATGGGATTTGATAGGTGAGGGGTTTTTGGGGAAGAGTGGTTGAGGTGATTGGTGAATGGGTGAAGAAGAAGAGAGAGGGTGGTGGGGTAGGTGGGGATCCTGTGGGATCCACAGATCCTGAGGTGTCAAGGAAAAGTCATCCCTGCACCAAGTGGCGAGCAAAAATGCTATCTATGCCAATTCTGGCGTTAAATGCCGGGCTGGTGCCCATTTCTGGCGTTTAACGCCAGCTTCTTGCCCTTTCCTGGCGTTTAACACCAGTCTGGTGCCCCTTTCCGGCGTTAAACGCCCAGAATGGTGCCAGACTGGGCGTTAAACGCCCATTTGCTGCCCTTACTGGCGTTTAAACGCCAGCAAGGTCTTCCTCCAGGGTGTGCTATTTTTCTTTCTATTTTTCATTTTGTTTTTGCTTTTTCAATTGATTTTGTGACTTCCCATGATCATCAACCTACAGAAAACATAAAATAACAAAGGAAAATAGATTAAATATAACATTGGGTTGCCTCCCAACAAGCGCTTCTTTAATGTCAGTAGCTTGACAGTGGGCTCTCATGGAGCCTCACAGATACTCAGAGCAATGTTAGAACCTCCCAACACCAAACTTAGAGTTTGAATGTGGGGGTTCAACACCAAACTTAGAATTTGGTTGTGGCCTCCCAACACCAAACTTAGAGTTTGACTGTGAGGGCTCTGTTTGACTCTGTTTTGAGAGAAGCTCTTCATGCTTCCTCTCCATGGTGACAGAGGGATATCCTTGAGCCTTAAACACAAAGGATTCTTCATTCACTTGAATGATCAATTCTCCTCTGTCCACATCAATCATAGCCTTTGCTGTGGCTAGGAAGGGTCTGCCAAGGATGATGGATTCATCCATGCACTTCCCAGTCTCTAGGACTATGAAATCAGCAGGGATGTAATGGTCTTCAATCTTTACCAGAACATCCTCTACAAGCCCATAAGCTTGTTTTCTTGAATTGTCTGCCATCTCTAGTGAGATTCTCGTAGTTTGTACCTCAAAGATCCCTAGCTTCTCCATTACAGAGAGAGGCAAGAGGTTTACACTTGACCCTAGGTCACACAAGGCCTTCTTGAAGGTCATGGTGCCTATGGCACAAGGTATTGAGAACTTTCCAGGATCTTGTCTCTTTTGAGGTAATTTTTGCCTAGACAAGTTATCCAGTTCTTTGGTGAGCAAAGGAGGTTCGTTCTCCCAAGTCTCATTACCAAATAACTTGTCATTTAGCTTCATGATTGCTCCAAAGTATTTAGCAACTTGCTCTTCAGTGACATACTCATCCTCTTCAGAGGAAGAATACTCATCAGAGCTCATGAATGGCAGAAGTAAATCCATTGGAATCTCTATGGTCTCAGTGTGAGCCTCAGATTCCCATGGTTCCTCATTAGGGAACTCATTGGAGGCCAGTGGACGTCTATTGAGGTCTTTCTCAATGGCGCTCACTGCCTCTTCATCCCCTCCAAGTTCGGCCATGTTGATGGCCTTACATTCTCCTTTAGGATTCTCTTCTGTATTACTTGGAAGAGTACTAGGAGGGAGTTCAGTAACTCTCTTACTCAGCTGTCTCACTTGTGCCTGCAAGTTTCTAATGGAGGACCTTGTTTCAGTCATGAAACTTTGAGTGGTTTTGATTAGATCAGAGACCATGGTTGCTAAGTCAGAGTGGTTCTGCTTAGAATTCTCTGTCTGTTGCTGAGAAGATGATGGAAAAGGCTTGCCATTGCTAAACCTGTTTCTTCCACCATTATTATTGTTGAAACCTTGTTGAGGTCTCTGTTGATCCTTCCATGAGAAATTTGGATGATTTCTCCATGAAGAATTATAGGTGTTTCCATAGGGTTCTCCCATGTAATTCACCTCTTCCATTGAAGGGTTCTCAAGATCATAAGCTTCTTCTTCAGATGAAGCATCCTTAGTACTGCCTGGTGCATTTTGCATTCCAAACAGACTTTGAGAAATCAAATTGACTTGCTGAGTCAATATTTTGTTCTGAGCCAGTATGGCATTCAGAGTATCAATCTCAAGAACTCTTTTCTTCTGATTTGTCCCATTGTTCACAGGATTCCTTTCAGAAGTGTACATGAATTGGTTATTTGCAACAATTTCAATTAGTTCTTGAGCTTCTGTAGGCGTCTTCTTCAGATGAAGAGATCCTCCAGCAGAGCTATCCAATGACATCTTGGATAGTTCAGAGAGACCATCATAGAAAATACCTATGATGCTCCATTCAAAAAGCATGTCAGAGGGACACTTTCTGATTAATTGTTTGTATCTTTCCCAAGCTTCATAGAGGGATTCTCCTTCCTTCTGTCTGAAGGTTTGGACTTCCACTCTAAGCTTACTCAATTTTTGAGGTGGAAAGAACTTTGCCAAGAAGTCATTGACTAGCTTTTCCCAAGAGTTCAGGCTTTCTTTAGGTTGTGAGTCCAATCATATCCTAGCTCTGTCTCTTACAGCAAAAGGGAATAGCATAAGTCTGTAGACCTCAGGGTCAACCCCATTAGTCTTGACAGTGTCACAGATTTGCAAGAACTCAGCTAAAAACTGATGAGGATCTTCCAATGGAAGTCCATGGAACTTGCAATTCTGTTGCATTAGAGAAACTAATTGAGTCTTAAGCTCAAAGTTGTTTGCTCCAATGGCAGGGATAGAGATGCTTCTCCCATAGAAGTCGGGAGTAGGTGCAGTAAAGTCACCCAGCACCTTCCTTGCATTGTTGGCATTGTTGTTGTTTTCAGCTGCCATGGGTTCTTCTTCTTTGAAGATCTCTGTTAGGTCCTCTACAGAGAGTTGTGCCTTAGCTTCTCTTAGCTTTCGCTTCAAGGTCCTTTCAGGTTCAGGGTCAGCCTCAACAAGAATGTTTTTGTCTTTGTTCCTGCTTATATGAAAGAGAAGAGAACAAGAAAATATGGAATCCTCTATGTCACAGTATAGAGATTCCTTGAGGTGTCAGAGGAAAAGAAAAATAGAAGGAAGAAGTAGAAGAATTCGAACTTATCAAGAGAGATGGAGTTCGAATTGTTCATTGAGGAACAGTGTTAGTCCATAAATAGAAGGATGTGAGAAGAGGGGAAGAAATTTTCGAAAATTAAGTATAAGATTTTAAAAACATTTTGAAAAATAGTAATTGATTTTCGAAAACTAAGATTGGAAAAAAAATCAAGTGATTTTTGAAAAAGATTTTGAAATTAGAGATTAAAAAGATATGATTGAAAACTATTTTGAAAAAGATGTGATTAAAAAGATATAATTGAAAAGTTATGGTTTTAAAAAGATATGATTGAGAAGATATGATTTGAAAAATAATTTAAAAAGATTTGATTTTAAAAATTGATGACTTGGCTAACAAGAAAAGATATGATTCAAACATTAAACCTTTCTCAACAGAAAAGGCAACATACTTGAAATGTTGAATCAAATCATTAATTGATAGCAAGTATTTTTGAAAAAGGAAAGAAATTGATTTTGAAAACATATGATTGAAAAGATATGATTTGAAAAAGATTTGATTTTGAAAAATTTTGAAAACTTGAAAAAAAATTGAATTGAAAACAAAATCTTCCCTCTTGTGCCATCCTGGCGTTAAACGCCCAGAATGGTGCACATTCTGGCGTTTAACGCCCAAAGCTCTACCCTTTTGGGCGTTAAACGCCCAGCCAGGCACCATGGCTGGCGTTTAAACGCCAGTTTGCCTTCTTCACTGGGCATTTTGAACGCCCAGCTTTTTCTGTGTAATTCCTCTGCTGAATGTTCTGAATCTTCAATTCCCTGTATTATTGACTTGAAAAGACACAAATTAAAATTTTTTTGGATTTTTGATGATGAGGAATAATCAAAATACAACTAAGATTAAATAACAATGTATGCAAGACACCAAACTTAGCAGTTTGTATACTACTGACACTAACAAAATGAGAATGCATATAAGAAAACACTCAAGTCAAGAGAATTCAAAGATCAAAGCAAGGAAATCATCAAGAACATCTTGAAGATCTCTTAAGACACATGAATGAATGCAAGAAGAACAGAAACATGCAATTGACACCAAACTTAAAATGAGACACTAGACTCAACAAGAAACATAAAATATTTTTGGTTTTTATGATTTTGTAATTTTTTTTGGATTTTTTTTCGAAAATTAAGTGGAAGAAGAAAATAAAGACATCAAAATTCTTAATGAGAATTCCAGGAATCATGCAATGTTAGTCTAAAGCTTTAGTCTAAAGAAATTAGACATGGCTAGCCAAGCTTCGGCAGGACATTACTTTCAAGAGCTAAATTGATGAGAATCAATCAGCTTTGGTGATGATAAGAACATCATCTTGAAACACTAGAATTCATTCTTAAGAACTCTGAAGATAAATACCTAATCTAAGCAACAAGATGAACCGTCAGTTGTCCATACTCGAAACAATCCCCGGCAACGGCGCCAAAAACTTGGTGCACAAAATTGTGATCATCAATGGCGCCATCAACATGGTACGCTCAATTGCAATCTCAACTCTTTATCACAACTTCGCACAACTAACCAGCAAGTGCACTGGGTCGTCCAAGTAATAAACCTTACGCGAGTAAGGGTCGATCCCACGGAGATTGTTGGTATGAAGCAAGCTATGGTCATCTTGTAAATCTTAGTCAGGCAGATTCAAATGGTTATGAATGATATATGAATAAAGTATAAAGATAGAGATACTTATGTAATTCATTGGTGAGAATTTCAGATAAGCAAATGGAGATGCTTTGTCCCTTCCGTCTCTCTGCTTTCCTACTGTCTTCATCCAATCCTTCTTACTCATTTCCATGGCAAGCTGTATGTTGGGCATCACCGTTGTCAGTGGCTACAGTCCCGTCCTCTCAGTGAAAATATTCAACGCACCCTGTCACGGCACGGCTAATCATCTGTCGGTTCTCAATCAGGTTGGAATAGAATCCAATGATTCTTTTGCGTCTGCCACTAACGCCCAGCCTTCAGGAGTTTGAAGCTCGTCACAGTCATTCAATCATTGAATCCTACTCAGAATACCACAGACAAGGTTTAGACCTTCCGGATTCTCTTGAATACCGCCATCAATTCTAGCTTATACCACGAAGATTCCGATTAAGGAATCCAAGAGATAAACATTCAAGCCTTGTTTGCTTGTAGAACGGGAGTGGTTGTCAGGCACGCGTTCATAAGTGAGAATGATGACGAGCGTCACATAATCATCACATTCATCAAGTTCTTGAGTGCGAATGAATATCTTGGAATAAGAACAAGCTGAATTGAATAGAAGAACAATAGTAATTGCATTAATACTCAAGGTACAGCAGAGCTCCACACCTTAATCTATGGTGTGTAGAAACTCCACCGTTGAAAATACATAAGAACAAGGTCTAGGCATGGCCGAATGGCCAGCCCCCAATGATCTAAGAACTAGATGTCCAAAGATGATCCTAAGATCGAAAAATGATCCAAAGATAAAAAATACAATAGTAAAAGGTCCTATTTGTAGAGAACTAGTAGCCTAGGGTTTACAAAGATGAGTAAATGACATAAAAATTCACTTCCGGGCCCACTTGGTGTGTGCTTGGGCTGAGCATTGAAGCATTTTCGTGTAGAGACTTTTCTTGGAGTTAAACACCAGCTTTTGTGCCAGTTTGGGCGTTTAACTCCCATTCTTGTGCCAGTTCCGGCGTTTAACGCCGGGCATTCTTGAGCTGATTTGGAACGCCAGTTTGGGCCATCAAATCTTGGGCAAAATATGGACTATTATACATTGCTGGAAAGCCCAGGATGTCTACTTTCCAACGCTGTTGAGAGCACGCCAATTGGGCTTCTGTAGCTCCAGAAAATCCACTTCGAGTGCAGGGAGGTCAGAATCCAACAGCATCTGTAGTCCTTTTCAGCCTCTGAATCAGATTTTTGCTCAGGTCCCTCAATTTCAGCCAGAAAATACTTGAAATCACAGAAAAACACACAAACTCATAGTAAAGTCCAGAAAAGTGAATTTTAACTAAAAACTAATAAAAATATAATAAAAACTAACTAAAATATACTAAAAACATACTAAAAACAGTGCTAAAAAGCGTACAAATTATCCACTCATCAGTGAGTATGGGTAATGGTTGTCCTATCCTATTTCACTCTGAGTATACACACATTTTTTTCGATAGGTACACACTCATAAAACATCAATAAGTATTGAGCTAGTTACACCATATAACAACCAATCATACTACCCAAGTTCAAAATACACTAATAATACAATTCAAACCGATACAATATGAATACAAACAAGTAAAACAAAGAATCAGAACACAAAAGCTAAACACGATGACCACATCAATAGACTAGAAAATAACTCTAAAACAAGACAATAGTCTTAGACCGTAATTCCACTTTCTTTCAATTTATTCCTCTCGCATGTCACCTATTATGCTGCAACTCTTTCGCTATTCTTTCAGCTCTCACTTCCTCCTTCCTAAAATTTTATTATTTCTAACATTCCACAAAGTTCATACCACTACGAAAAAGGATATAATTCAAACTTCTTTATACCTCCTTGACAGCATTCTTCCTATCTATAGTTCATAGCATAAACGACCATCTCCTCTCCACACCTAATCTGAATTAAATCCTTTAACAAAACATTCCATATTTCCCATAATACACCACACATAGAAAATAGATGAACTGACTCAACACCATAGTCACACAGAACATAATTTGTTATAAAGTAATCAATGATATCACATCTACTTATTTTATCTCTAGTGTTCAATTTCTCAAGTATCACAAACCAAGTCAATAATTCTATTTGTGGAAAAACCATATCTTTCCATAGGATTTTTCAGAAGTTATACATATGTATCTCAACCTCTTTCTTTTTGTTCTTGTAATGCCATAAATTGACTCAACCACTACATCATTAGCTCTAATAATGATCTGGTGCAATATTATAACATTAAACCCTGATCACTTATCTTTAAATAACATTTTTTTGTCTAAAAAGTATTTAACTAATTTTATATCTTTTCATTTTGTTTATAAATATGAGTAGGCAAATGCTACCGTGTAAAAAGAAAAAATTTAAAATATAGAAAAAGACTCATGTCAACACTTTGGCACATTGTAATTTTATGCAGAAAATAGATGTACCTATATCAGACTTCACATACGTGCCTTTAAGGGAACAACAATGGCAGTCATATAGAATTTGCAGACCTTGGGTTAGTAGATTAAGTGTTTAACAATTTTGTATGGTACCATCCAAGTTAATTTTGTATCCTTATAAAATTTTGTCTATGTCTTTGTTCTCACAAACTTTTGTGTATGTTCTTATATTTTAAGGATAAAGTACTAAATTTGTCCCCTACGTTTGGGTCTAATCCTATTTTGGTCCCTAAGGTTTAATGTGTCCTATTTGAATCCAAAAAAAATTCATTTAGCTTTAATGTAGTCCTACCGTGAAGTCAATATTAAATAATTAATGTCACTGTTCCACCAAACCTTAATGTCATTCCCTAAAGAAGAGGTAAAAACTCGAGAGGTACAGGATCAGCAGCGGATGCATCACCGCAAGCCACTAGCCTTAGTTCAAGCACATGGAGAAACTCTCCTCAGCAACCAAAGAGTTTGGTTATATAAGTTTTCTATATCTGAAAACTAAGTTTCATTAGTTATTTAACATTGACTTCACGGCAGGATTACATTGAAGTTAAATGAAATTTTTTTGGATTCAATTAGGATGCTTTAAACCTTAAAGACTAAAACAGGATTAGGCCCAAATATAGGAGACCAATTTAATACTTTACCCTATATTTTAACAAACAAAATCTAACTTTAAACAGTTTTGTAAGAAAAAAAATTGTTAAATAAGATGAGATCATAAATCAAATGGTATAATATTACTGTAATAAAACTTTTTTCTTTAACAAATAATCAACTGATAAAATAATATATAAAAAAATATTAAGAGGAAAAAAATGTAAAGGAAAAAAGAATACTAATGGAAAAAATTGATCTATAATTTATTTTCTTTAACTATCTCTCTTTTTCTCTCCAAAAAAAGGAGGAACTAAAATGGAGAAATTGAGATGTTAATATGTATATATGAAATTAAAGATTCAACAAAAAAATTAAGAAAGATGATAGATAAACAACGAATGAGGCTTAGAGGCAAATATAGAAGTTAGGGTAATTAAGGACACGTGTCAAAGAAAGTGGGAAGTTAAAAAAAGAAGAGCATTAAGTATAAGTATAGACACACAAAATCTACGTTTCTCCCCCCATCTTAGATTTATAGCGATAAACTATCTTTTCTCTCTTCCCTTGCTTCTGCTATTACTGTAATAAAATTTTTTTCTTTAACAAATAATCAACTGATAAAATAATATATAAAAAATATTAAAAGGAAGAAAAAATGTAAAGGAAAAAAATATTAATGGAAAAAATTGATCTATAGTTTATTTTTCTTTAACTATATCTCTTCCTCTCTCCAAAAAAGAAGGAATTAAAATGGAAAAATTGAGATGTTAATATGTATATATGAAATTAAAGATTCAATAAAGAAAATTAAGAAAAGATGATAGATAAATAATGAATGAGGCTTAGAGGCAAATATAGAAGTTAGGGTAATTAGGGACACATGTCAAAGAAAGTGGGAAGTTAAAAAAAGAAGAGCATTAAGGATAAGCATAGACACACAAAACCCATGTTTCTCCCTCCGTCTTAGGTTTATAACGTTAAACCAACTTTTCTTTCTTCCCCTGCTTCTACTTCTTCTAACACTTAACACTAAAACACTTCACACACGCGTCGCCGCCAACTTTAACCCCCTATCTCTCCCTTTCCATCTTCCTCTCCTTCCTTCTCTATCTCCCTCTTCTTCTCCCTCTCGCTCTCTCTCCCTATCTCTCTCTCTCTCTCTCCCCTTCTCCCCCCTCTCTCTTTCCCTCCCTCTCTCTCCCTCTCTCTCTCTCTTTCTCTCTCTCCTCTCTCTCTCTCTTTCTTTTTCCCTTTCTCTCTCATATTACACTTTTGCATATCCTCATACTTCACACTATCCTTCTAATTCTCACTCAGCTAAAGGTGTTGTTATCTGCTAGTTGAATAACGCATGCTCGCGTATTTTTTTGTTTTGTTTTTCTTTTTTACTCTCTTGTACATTTTTGTGCTTCAATTAACTTAGTCATTGCCTTGGTTTTCTTCTTATTCCAAAACTTTATTCTAACATGTTTATCTTTATAGTGAGTGAACTTGCTTGTAGTAACGAAGAATCTTAGCAATTGTACTACTATTTTTTTTGTAACTATTTTTTTAGCGTTACTGACTTCAATTTCGCTAGATGATGATAATGATGATGATGATGAAAAATAATATTGATATCTCTGCCAACTGTGTAGTTTGATTTTCTTTTGGAATCATAATTTGAAATTTCAATTCTTGAGTGATTGGCTGCTAGCTACTTGTTATTTTCAAATGAATAAAAGTTTCGATATGTACTTTTTGACTTTGGTATTTCTGTGTTCTTTGAATTGAAATCAATATCTATATTATTCCCTCAATGAATTGATTTGGAGTTGGTTGAATTTCTTAAGGAAGTTCGAACAATTCTCAATTTAACCAGGTCGAACAGATCTATGTTTGTTAAGAAATGCCCTAGTCATCTATTCATAGATAATGGCAAAAATGAGGCTAAACCAATATTTACTATAAGAGTGATATTAATTTGAGGAGATGGCGGAATAAATAGGGTTTGAGTTTAACATGGATGAGAAGAAGCCCATCATCAAGGTTGAGCCAATTCTGGACGAACAAATTAACACTTCAAATGTAATCGAGGATACGGATATTGATATTGTAAGTTGGACAAACAAGGGTGATTTGGCATCAAATAAAAATGAAGACCCTTATGCAACTAAGTATTCAAGTTTATTTGCTGACACTACGTTCGATATTGAAATTGATTGTAGATAGAGTGATGCTGAGGTGGAGTTAGAATTCTTAGGTAATAGTGGCTTGGCATGCAACTTTGATGCTTTTTCCTCCGCATTCTATATGAGGTGATTCTTGTTCCATAGCAAATAATTTTGAATTATCTTCCTTACATAGTTGTTTTAATATGTAAGCAAGGAACCTTGGTCTTGTGAATTTGTTGGCAACTGATTATAGTTTGTCATTGCAACCAAATTATGCATTTAAATCTTCAAATTAGATAGTTAATTGGAACATCCATCCGTTGAATTCGTAATCATATACATAGTTCATGTGTTTGATTTCTAATAACACTTACACGTTAACACTCAAGGTGTTTAGTACACGTAAGAATGAGTAAGGTGACTTCTGTCGATATCTCACAAGGATTCACTATAAGAAAAATACTGAGTACCGTCGGATTAGCGTCGCAGAATAACGGCGAATTTATTGGCAGATTTATCGATAGTGAAGGCATCAAATTCGTCAAGTCAAATTATTACCAGTGGATTTATGTTTCCGACGGTAAATTCGCCTGTAATAATTGGAGAAAAACAAAAAAAATAGGCGCGTAAGTTAGTATCAAAATTATCGTCGAATGAATTTGCCGATAAACCCAGTTAGTGAAAATGATGTATTTTAGCAACCTACAATGGTTTATCATCGAATTTTCTAACAGTAACTGTGCCATAAATTTAAAGCGTGAACCTTCTTTCCCCTCATTCAAATTTCTCTCTCTCTCTCTCTCTCTCTCTCTCTCTCTCTATAACCCTTTCACCTCCCATTCTCTCTCTACCCCCTTTTCTTTGAGAACCACTCCTCGTCGTTTTTTCTATCACCGTTGTAGCTACCAAATTTTGAACAAGCCACTACCGTTGCTTCTATCGCCGTCTACGCCGCTACTTATGCGGCCGTCTATGCCGCTTGCCATCTACGCCGCTTCTTCTCAGCTCTGGTGCTCTTCTTCAGGTAATGCTTCTTAACTTAGAATTTCTAAAATTCTGATTTGTTGATATAATTTATAAGGTTTATTTGATGTTCTAAGACTTCTGATTATGGTCAATTATTTAGTTCTGAACTTAGGGTTTTGATCTTGTTTTGAACTTAGGGTTTTCTAAAATTCTAAACTTAGGGTACTGAAATTATTTAGTTTTAATTTTAGTTAGAATGTGTTCTGATTTGTGTTCCTTATTTAGTTCTGAACATAGGGTACTGAACTTGTTTTGAACTTAGGATTTTATAAAATTCTGAACTTAGGGCACTGAACTTGTTTAGTTTCAATTTTAATTAGAACATTGATAAACCACAATTTTATGACTTATTTTGGATTGAAATGAGTGGATTTTGGCAACTTATTTTTCACTTATTCACCAAAATTGCATGCTTTTATAATTTCTTCCGAAATTACGGTTCAGAGTTAAAAACATGCTTTTAGGCCTTAAAAATATCAATTTTAATCCACTTCTATTTCCATTCGATGCCGTGATGCATTTGTTGAGTGCTTTCAGATTCAATAAGGCAAGGATGGCTTGGAAGATGGAATGGAAGCATACAAAAGTGGAAGAATCATGAAGAATTAAAGATTTGAGGATTTGGCACTTGCGCATACGAGCACATGCTAATGATTTCTGGACCACTTTTCAAGACCAATTTTGCTCAATTCTAAAGGAAGGAAGGCCTAAACAAAAGGGGGTGGAGAGACAGAAGCATACATACATTCATGTAATTTTTTAGCTTGTTTTTGTTCTTAGTTTTTTAGAAAGAGAAACTCTCCCTTCTCTCTAGGTTTTAATGTTATTTGATAATCTTTTTTCTAATTCTTGGATTGAATTTTGTTTAATTTCAGTTTTGTTGTCTTAATTGTACTTTCTCTAGTTTTAATTTCACTTAGAAATCTCGCAAGTTATTTTCTCTTAGTTCGTTAACTTGTGGATCTTGTTAAACTTTGAATTTCTATTAATGCATTGAGGTTTTCATGTTTTATATGTGTTATTTGAGTTACTATTGTTGATAATTGTTAGTAGATAGATTCAACTCTTACTTAATTTTCTCAATTTCATGATGTTTCTTTTTATCACCCACCAAGTGTTTGATAGAATGTTTACTTTAATTATGGAGTAGATTTTTATTCGTGGCTTGGGGGTTAAGTAATTAGGGATACTTGATTTGTCAGTGTCCAATATTGATTAGTAATTTAGGATCGTTAGTTGGTTTGGTTTCCACTAACGCTAGTCTTTCACTAAGTCTAATTAGCGAGTTGGCTAGAATTTGTGGATTGAAACCAATTATGCCTACTTGACTTTCCTTCGATGTTAGAGGATGACGAAGTAAGAATAACTCTTAATAATTACCATGTTTGTGGTTGACAACAAGGATAGAAATCTAATTTTTCACACCTAGCCAAGGCCCTTTTTGATTAATTGATTGCCATCTCTTTCGTTGACTTTATCCTCTTAGCTCTTTTAGCTTGGATTCATTGGTTCTTAGTATAGTTGCCTTTTTATTATTATCATCTTTATTGCATGCTTGCTAGATAGTTGTTTACTTGCTTATTGTTCTTACTTTTTGCAATTTATTTGCTAATTGTTCTTTGACTTCTAGTCTCTTTCGTATTCAAAACCTCCGAATTTTCTAACCAATGATGTGCATCCAACTGCAAGTCCTAAGAAAAATGACATGGGATTCTATTCTTAGTTATTGATTTGACTTTTGTGATATTTTTTTAAACTTTGATTGAGGGTTAGTTTCCAGTTCAGACTATACTTGTGACACATTTGAGTTTGAAAACTTGTGAAATTCTGAGCCAACATCTAAACTCTTATCAAACATGCTCTGATTTGTGTTCCGTATTTAGTTCTGAACTTAGGATACTAAACTTGTTTTGAATTAGGATTTTCTAAAATTTTGAACTTAGGGTACTAAACTTATTTAGTTTCAATTTTAATTAGAACATGTTCTAATTTCTATTCCTTACTTAGTTCTTATTTGTTTTTATTCTAATTAAATCATGTTTTGATTGTTGTTGATTTGTTCTGAACTAGTTATTATAATTTATAAGGTTGATTTGTTGTTCTGAATTTTTTATTATTGTTGATTTGTTCTCTTTGTTTGGTTTTGATTAAAGACTCCGATAATAAGTCACATTAATTTTCGATATGTTATAAGAGTGAAAATGAAAGTAAATTAACAAAAAAAAAATCAAATATGAGATCATTTAAATGTCCTATGGATGACTTTTTATTTGCATACAGACAAAATTATACATGTAGTAATATATATTACTAAATATTTGTGAAGTTGTAATGTGCACTTACCTCTTTTATTTTTTCTTGATTTCAACAAATAATGTATTTCTTTAACTAAGTTTAAGGTAGTTTATTTTAATTAAGAATTTTGAATGATGTTGTGAATATGTTTAGCATATTTTTAATTGGTATATGCTCGTTGCAGACTCGACGACAGGTAGAGGTGTTGCGGATCAGCCTAGTGGTCGTGGTCGTGGTAGAGGGAGGATTTCTGCCGGTACTCCCAGGGAATTCTAGATCCTCTCCCTCTGATCCGACAGACCTGATGATGTCACAGGTTGCGGGTACATTGGAACAACTGTTCATCATGGTTCCTAACTCCAACTACGTCTATGCATCTACGGCAACGATGCTGCCTCCATCCGCTCAGTAGCCCACTGTCTCAGGGATGACGCGGCGCCGAAATCCTCTCATGGAAGCCAGCCAGCTGATGCCCCTCCACCACCTCCCATCATATGGATTACGATTTGGCCTGATGGCGGAATGATGAGCGGATATTTTATACGCTTTTTGGCATCATTTTCATATAGTTTTTAGTATGTTTTGTTTAGTTTTTATTATATTTTTATAGGTTTTTGTGCCAAATTCATATTTATTTAATTATACTTTGAGTTTGTGTGTTTTTGTGAAATTTTAGGTATTTTCTGGCTAAAATTGAGGAGCTGGAGCAAAAGTCTGATTCAGAGACAGAGAAAGCACTGCAGATGCTGTCTGGATCTGATGTCTTTGCACTCAAAAGAGCTTTTCTGGAGCTATAGAAATCCAAATAGAGTGTTCTTAATGGCTATGGAAAGCTGACTTCCAGAGCTTTCCAAAAATATATAATAGTTTATACTTTGCTTAAGAATAGAAGGTCCAAAATTGGCGTCCAACACCAGCCACCTGCTCCCTTCCAAGCGTCCAGCGCCCAAGGAGTAGAGACCAGCGTCTAAATGCCTAAAAAAGACACCCTAGCCAGCTTTCAACGCCCTAGAGGCCTCTTAGCACGTGGATCTCATCAAAACTCAGCCTAAACACTCACCAAGTGGGCCTCAGAAGTGGATTTTTGCACTAAAAGACTATTTTACCCTTCTTATGTAATCCTTAGTCATCAGTTTAGTATTTAAGGGATATTTTACATAAGACCTAGAGACTTTTACCCCATATTTTTGTTTACAATATTGTATTTCCTTTTAGTATGACTTTCTAAACCTCCTAGGTGGAGGGGAGGAGCCCTGTTGAGTCCTATGAATTAATAAAAGTATTACTGTTTCTCTTCGATCCGTGTTTGATTCAATTCTAAGATGTATACTCGTTCTTCAACATGGTGAATAGGATGATCAGTGACAATTAGCTCTTTTCATCATACTAGGACTGCATGCCTAACAACCACCCGTGTCTACTTGGGTTCGTGTGAATACGTGACTGGAAAGCATGAACCGCCAGCTTGATTATACATCTCTTAGACGGCTAATCCACGACTTTGTTGGGGACTTCTTGAGACACCAGTTCAGCCGATTTCTGGGGAGATTAGGATCTCTGTGGTAGAGGCTAGAACCCAAAGAAGCAGCATTCTCTGATCCAGAAGATTCGACCTTGTCTGTGGGGTTTTGAGTAGGATGGCCAAGAGAATGAACTGCTAGAGCTTCACCCTCGTTCAGATTGGATGACCGCGGCCATACGGTGTTTGATCTGAAGCAAAGGAGATTGATGACCACGGTCAATGGCATTGATCACATACAACCTGCCATAGAAAAAATCACTCACAAGCAAAGAAGACAGTATTACTAGAGTTAATTGAGAAAGACAAAGCAACTCTAATCCTTAACCATATTTCTATTTCTGATTCCATTTAATTTACAAAGTATTTCATTTATTCTTTACATGTCAATCTAGTTTAGATCTAACAAATACAAATATAAAATTAACCTCTTGATTCGCCTGACTAAGACCTGCAAGATAACCATAGCTTGCTTCAAACCACAATCCTCATGGGATCGACCCTGACTCGCTCAAGTATTACTTGGACAACCTAGTGCACTTGCTGGTACAGTTGTCCGGAGTGTGGGGATTTGTGCACCAAGTTTTTGGCGCCATTGCCGGGGATTGTTCGAGTTTGAACAATAGACGGATTATCTTGTTCTCTAGTTCAGGTAATTTTTATTTTAGTTGAGCCTTTTATTTTTGTTTTCTTTTTCTTATTTTCGGAAAAATCAAAAACTTTTTCAAAAAAAAATACTTTTCTTTTCTTTGTTTAATCTTTGTTTTTGGTTTGAGTCTTTTGTTTTTGTTCTTGGTTAAATTTTCGAAAATTTTGAGTCTTTCTTTCAAAAATTTTTCAAAAATAGTTTCTTTGGTTAAATCTTGTGTCAATTTTTAAGTTTGGTGTCTTCTTGTTGTTTTTCTTTTAATTTTTTGAAAATTTATGTTTGGTTTTCTAAAAATTTTAAGTTTGGTGTTCTTTGCATGTTCTTGTGTTATTTGAGTCTTTGAGTCTTGTTCTTTGTGTTCTTCTCAATCTTCAAATTGTTCTTCTATTTTCTTTTTGTTTTGATCTTAAAAGTTTTAAGTTCGATGTCCCTTTGTGTTTCCCTCCAAATTTTCGAAATCTAGGTGGTTTTGATTTAAAAATTTTAAATTTTGTGTCTTTTACTTGTTTTTCTCTCTCCTCATTAAATTTAAAAATAAAAAATATCTTTTCTATTTTTATTTTAACTTAATTTTAGAAATTTTCATTAAAAATTCAGATTTAAATTTTAAATTTTTATCTTATCTTATCTTAGTTTTAAAAATCAAAATTCAAATCTTTTCAAAAATAAAATCTTTTCAAAATTAAAAATCTCATCTTTTCTTTTTCAAATTTAAAAATTAAGAATTCAAATTTCAATTTTCAAAATTCAATTTTTTCTCAAAATCAAATTTCAAATCTTATCTTTTTCAAATCTTTTTTGTTTCTTATTTTATTTTTTCTAATTTCAATTTTTTAAAATGAAATCATTTTTAAATCTTTTTAATTTCTTATCTTTTCTAATTTCAATTTTTTAAATTCAAATCTCTTCTTATCTTCTATCTTATTTTAAATTTCAATAATAAATTTTCAATTCCTTTTAATTAACTAACCTTAATTTTCGAAAATCATAAATAAATAAAAAAATATTTTAATTCTTATTTATCTCTTTTATTTCTAATTCTCTTCTTCTCTACTTCTATTTATTCGAACTCCTCTTTCCCTATTTTCAAAGTATTCTTCTTCTCCTTCTTCTTTCTTCATTCTTCTTCTCTTCTTTCTTCACATCTCACAAGGAGTCCTCTGTTCTTGAACAAAGAACTCCCATTTGGCTTCTATTTATCGTCTTTCTTCTTTTCTTGTTTATGACCAGGAATATGGATAAAGAACCTCACTTTAATCCTGATCCTGAACCTGAAAGGACTTTAAAGAAAAGCTTACAACAAGCTAGAGCACAACACTCTGGAAGAAGCCTTTCAGAAAACTTTGAACAAGAAATAGGAGACATGGCCGAATGGTGGACGAAATTGTGATCACATCAATGTAGTACTCTTTGTTGTTGTATGGAATCTTTATTGTGGCTCTTGGCTATGTGTGGACACAACTCCATTCAACTTAACCAGCAAGTGTACTGGGTCATCCAAGTAATACCTTACGCGAGTAAGGGTCGATCCCACAGAGATTGTTGGTATGAAGCAAGCTATGGTCACCTTGTAAATCTCAGTTAGGCAGATTAAATGGTTATGGGTTTCGAAAATTAATAATAAATAGAAAATAAAAAGGGATAGAAATACTTATGTAAATTAATAGTGAGAATTTCAGATAGGCGTATGGAGATGCTGTGCTCCTCTTGAATCTCTATTTTCTCATTGCTTTCATTCAATCCTTCTTACTTCTTTCCATGGCAAGCTGTATGTAGGGCATCACCATCATCAATGGCTACTTTCAATCCTCTCGGGAAAATGGTCCTATGCGCTGTCACTGCACGGCTAATCGTCTGGAGGCATCACCCTTGCTGATGGTTACATCCCATCCTCTCAGTGAAAACGTTCCAAATGCTCTGTCACAGCACGGCTAATCATCTGTTGGTTCTCAATCAGGTTGGAATAGAATCCCTTGATTCTTTTGCGTTTGTCATCACGCCCAGCCTTCAGGAGTTTGAAGCTCGTCACAGTCATTCAATACCAGAATCCTACTCGGAATACCACAGACAAGGTTAGACTTTCCGGATCCCCATGAATGCCGCCATCTATCTAGCTTATACCACGAAGATTCTGTTGGGGAATCTAAGAGATATGCGCCCGGCCTAAGGTAGAACGGAAGTGGTTGTCAGTCACGCGCGTTCATAGGTGAGAATGATAATGAGTGTCACGGATCATCACATTCATCAAAGTGTTGGGCAACGTATATCTTGGAATAAGAATAAAAGAGAATTGAATAGAAAGTAATAATAATTGTATTGAAACTTGAGGTACAGCAGAGCTCCACACCCTTAATCTATGGTGTGCAGAAACTCCACCGTTGAAAATACATAAGTGAAAGGTTCAGGCATGGCCGAATGGCCAGCCCTCTAAAACGTGATCAATAGCCTCTTAAGATGAAGAATAAAACAAAACTGAGACCAAAGATGAAACGTGGTCAAAAAGACGTCTAATACAATAGTTAAATGCTCTATATATACTAGACTAGCTACTAGGGTTTACATGAGTAAGTAATTGATGCATTGATGAGCGGATAATTTGTACGCTTTTTGGCATTGTTTTTAGTATGTTTTTAGTAGTTTTAGTTGAGTTCTTAGTATATTTTTATTAGTTTTTAGTTAAAATTCACTTTTCTGGACTTTACTATGAGTTTGTGTGTTTTTCTGTGATTTCAGGTATTTTCTGGCTGAAATTGAGGGACCTGAGCAAAAATCTGATTCAGAGACTGAAAAGGACTGCAGATGCTGTTGGATTCTGACCTCCCTGCACTCGAAGTGGATTCTCTAGAGCTACAGAAGCCCAATTGGCGCGCTCTCAACGGCGTTGGAATGTAGACATCCTGGGCTTTCCAGCAATATATGATAGTCCATACTTTGCCCAAGATTTGATGGCCCAAACCGGCGTTCAAAGTCACCTACAGAAATTCCAGCGTTAAACGCCGGAACTGGCACCTAATTGGGAGTTAAACGCCCAAACTGGCATAAAAGCTGGCGTTTAACTCCAAGAGAAGTCTCTACACGAAAATGCTTCATTGCTCAGCCCAAGCACACACCAAGTGGGCCCGGAAGTGGATTTTTATGTCATTTACTCATCTCTGTACACCCTAGGCTACTAGTTTTCTATAAGTAGGACCTTTTACTATTGTAATGGATATAGAGAGTCTTTTGATCATGTTTTGATGATTGAACTCACTTCGGGAGGCTGGCCATTCGGCCATGCCTAGACCTTGTTCTTATGTATTTTCAACGGTGGAGTTTCTACACACCATAGATTAAGGTGTGGAGCTCTGCTGTACCTCGAGTATTAATGCAATTACTATTGTTCTTCTATTCAATTCCGCTTGTTCTTTGTCCAAGATATCACTTGTTCTTCAATCTGATGAAGGTGATGATTGACACTCATCATCATTCTCACCTATGAACAAGGTGACTGACAACCATTCTTGTTCTACAAGCATCTGAGGCTTAGTGAATATCTCTTGGATTTCTGATTGCATGATGCATGGTTGATCGCCTGACAACCGAGTGCCGCCTGACAAACGAGCCAACCATTCCGTGAGATCAGAGTCTTCGTGGTATAGGCAAGAACTGATGGCGGCATTCAAGAGAATCCGGAAGGTCTAACCTTGTCTGTGGTATTCTGAGTAGGATTCAATGATTGAATGACTGTGACGTGCTTCAAACTTGTAACCTGCTGGGCGTTAGTGACAGACGCAAAAGAGGGATTCTATTCCAGTAGGAGCGGGAACCAACCGGTGATTGGCCGTACTGTGACAGAGTGCGTGAGCATTAGCTTTCACTGCAAGGATGGGAGGTAGCCACTGACAACGGTGAAACCCTACATGAGCTTGCCATGGAAAGGAGTAAGAAGGACTGGATGAAGGCAGTAGGAAAGCAGAGAGACGGAAGGGAAGGCACCTTCATACGCTTGTCTGAAGCTCTCACCAATGATATACATAAGTATCTCTATCTTTATCTTTTATGTTATTTTCGTTCATCACCATATCCATTTGAGTCTGTCTGACTAAGATTTACAAGATGACCATAGCTTGCTTCATACCACCAATCTCCGTGGGATCGACCCTTACTCGCATAAGGTTTATTACTTGGACGACCCAGTGCACTTGCTGGTTAGTTGTGCGAAGTTGTGTTTATGCCATGGTATTGAGCACCAAGTCTTTGGAGCCATTACTAGGGATTGTTTATGTTTTGAAAAGTATTGATCACAATTTCGTGCACCAAATTTTTGGCGCCGTTGCCGGGGATTGTGTTTGAGTATGGACAACTGACGGTTCATCTTGTTGCTTAGATTAGGCATTTATTTTTTTCGAAATTCTTGAAGATGAATTCTAGAGTTTCATGATGATTTGCTGAAATCTGGCTGGCTGTAAAGCCATGTCTAATTTCATTGGACCGAGGTTTCAACTTATCATCACAAGAGCTTGTTGATCTTGCTTTTGGAGCAGTGATCTGCTAAGGCTTGGCTGGCCTTTGGCCATGTCTAGTGTTTTGGACCGAAGCTTTCTTTGAAAGCTTGGCTGGCTGTGAAGCCATGTCTAATTCCTGGACCGGAGTCTTAGACTAGCATTGCACTGATTCCTGGAATTCTCATTAAGAATTTTGATATCTTTTTCCAATTAATTTTCGAAAATCACAAAAAAAAAATTTACAAAATCATAAAAACCAAAAATATTTCTTGCTTGAGTCTAGTGTCTCATCTTAAGTTTGGTGTCAATTGCATGCATTCATTCTTGTGTCTTAAAGATCTTCAAGTAATTCTTGATGATTTCTTACTCTGATCCTTGAATTCTTTTGACTTGAGTGTTTATGTGTCTCATATAGTGTCAGTAGTATACAAACTGCTAAGTTTGGTGTCTTGCATGCATTGTTATTTGATTCTTGTTGCATTTTGATTGTTAAAAATCCAAAAATATTTTTAATTTGTGTCTTTTCAAGTCAATAACACAAAGAATTGAAGATTCAGAACATACTGCAGAGGAATTATACAGAAAAAGCTGAGCATTCGAAAATACCCAGTGAAGAAGACAGACTGGCGTTTAAACGCCAGCCAGGGTACCTGGTTGGGCGTTTAACGCCCAAAAAGGGTGCATTTTGGGCGTTAAACGCCAGAATGGATACCATTCTGGGCGTTTAACGCCAGGATGGTGCTAGGGGGAAGATTTTGTTTTCAAAATCAATTTTTTTCAAGTTTTCAAAGTTTTTCAAAATCAAATCTTTTTCAAATCATATCTTTTCAATCAAATGTTTTCAAAATCAATTTCTTTCCTTCTTCAAAGATACTTACTAACAATTAATGATTTGATTGAACATTTTTTGCCTTTTCTGTTGAGGAAGGTTTCATGTTTGAATCATATCTTTCCTTGTTAAGCAAGTCATCAATTTTTTTTTAAAAAAAAATCAAATCTTCTAAAATTGTTTTCAAATCAAATCTTTTTAAAATGTTTTTCAAATCATATCTTTTTTAAAATTGTTTTCAAATCATATCTTTTCATCACATCTTTTTAAAACCAATCATATCTTCTTAACTACATCTTTTTCAAAATAGTTTTCAATCAAATCTTTTTTATTTCTAATTTGAAAATCTTTTTCAAAAAACACTTGGTTTCTTTTCCACTTTGATTTTCGAAAATCAATTAATGTTTTTCAAAAATGTTTTCAAAATATTTTAATTAATTTTCGAAAATCTTCTTCCCTCCTTCTCACATCCTTCTATTTATGGAGTACCACTCCTTCTCAATGCACAATTCGAACCTTATCTAAGTAAAGTTCGAATTCTTCTTCTCCTTCTTCTTTCTATTTCTCTTTTCCTCTGACACCTCAAGGAATCTCTATACTGTGACATAGAGGATTCCACATTTTCTTGTTCTCTTCTCTTTCATATGAGCAGGAGCAGAGACAAAGGCATTCTTGTTGAAGCTGACCCTGAACCCGAAAGGACCTTGAAGAGAAAGCTAAGAGAAGCCAAAGCACAACTCTCTTTAGAGGTCCTGACCGAATTCTTCAAAGAAGAAGAAGACATGGCAGCCGAAAACAACAATAATGCAAACAATGCAAGGAAGGTGCTGGGTGACTTTACTGCACCTACTCCCGACTTCTATGGGAGAAGCATCTCTATCCCTGCCATTGGAGCAAACAACTTTGAGCTTAAACCTCAATTAGTTTCTCTAATGCAACAGAATTGCAAGTTCCATGGACTTCCAATGGAAGATCCTCATCAGTTCTTAGCTGAATTCTTGCAAATCTGTGACACAGTCAAGACTAATAGGGTAGACCCTGAGGTCTATAGACTGATGCTATTCCCTTTTGCTGTAAGAGACAGAGCTAGAATATGGTTGGACTCACAACCTAAAGAAAGCCTGGACTCTTGGGAAAAGCTAGTCAATGCCTTCTTGGCAAAGTTCTTTCCACCACAAAGATGGAGTAAGCTTAGAGTGGAAGTCCAAACCTTCAGACAGAAGGATGGAGAATCCCTCTATGAAGCTTGGGAAAGATACAAACAATTAATCAGAAAATGTCCTTCTGACATGCTTTCTGAATGGAGCATCATAGGTATTTTCTATGATGGTCTCTCTGAACTGTCCAAGATGTCTTTGGATAGCTCTGCTGGAGGATCTCTTCATCTGAAGAAGACGCCTACAGAGGCTCAAGAGCTAATTGAGATGGTTGCAAATAACCAATTCATGTACACTTCTGAAAGGAATCCTGTGAACAATGGGACTAGTCAGAAGAAAGGAGTTCTTGAGATTGACACTCTGAACGCCATTTTGGCTCAGAATAAAATATTGACTCAACAAGTCAATTTGATTTCTCAAAGTCTGTCTGGAATGCAAAATGCACCAAGCAGTACTAAGGAGGCTTCATCTGAGGAAGAAGCTTATGATCCTGAGAACCCTTCAATGGAAGAGGTGAATTACCTAGGAGAACCCTATGGTAATACCTATAATTCTTCATGGAGAAATCACCCAAATCTCTCATGGAAGAATCAAGAGAGACCTCAACAAGGTTTCAATAATAATGGTGGAAGAAACAGGTTTAACAATGGCAAACCTTTTCCATCATCTTCTCAGCAACAGACAGAGAATCCTAAGCAGAACCTCTCTGACTTAGTAACCATGGTCTCTGATCTAATTAAAACCACTCAAAGTTTCATGACTGAAACAAGGTCCTCCATTAGGAATTTGGAAGGACAAGTGGGACAGCTGAGCAAGAAAGTTACTGAACTCCATCCAAGTACTCTCCCAAGCAACACAGAAGAAAATCCAAAAGGAGAGTGCAAAGCCATCAATATGGCCGAATTGGGAGAGGATAGAGAGGAAGTGAACGCCACTGAGGAAGACCTCAATGGGTGTGCACTAGCCTCCAATGAGTTCCCCAATGAGGAACCATGGAAATCTAGGACTCAAAATGAGACCATAGAGATCCCATTGGACTTACTTCTGCCTTTCATGAGCTCTGATGAGTATTCTTCCTCTGAAGAGGATGAGTATGTCACTGAAGAGCAAGTTGCTAAATACCTTGGAGCAATCATGAAGCTAAATGACAAGTTATTTGGAAATGAGACTTGGGAGGATGAACCTCCTTTGCTCACCAAAGAGCTGGATGACTTGTCTAGGCAGAAATTACCTCAAAAGAGACAAGATCCTGGGAAGTTTTCCATACCTTGTACCATAGGCACCATGACCTTCAAGAAGGCTCTGTGTGACTTAGGGTCAAGTGTAAACCTCATGCCTCTCTCAGTAATGGAGAAGCTAGGCATCTTTGAGGTACAAGCTGCAAGAATCTCACTAGAGATGGCAGACAACTCAAGAAAACAAGCTCATGGACTTGTGGAGAATGTTTTGGTAAAGGTTGAAGACCATTACATTCCTACTGATTTCATAGTCCTAGAGACTGGGAAGTGCATGGATGAATCTATCATCCTTGGCAGACCTTTCCTAGCCACAGCAAAGGCTGTGATTGATGTTGATGGAGGTGAACTGATCATTCAAGTGAATGGAGAATCCTTTGTGTTTAAGGCTCAAGGATATCCCTCTGTCACCATAGAGATGAAGCATGAAGAGCTTCTCTCACATCAGAGTCAAGAAGAGCCCCCACAGTCAAACTCTAAGTTTGGTGTTGGGAGGCCACAACCAAACTCTAAGTTTGGTGTTGAACCCCCACATTCAAACTCTAAGTTTGGTGTTGGGAGGTTCCAACATTGCTCTGAGTATCTGTGAGGCTCCATGAGAGCCCTCTGTCAAGCTACTGACATTAAAGAAGCGCTTGTTGGGAGGCAACCCAATAATTATAATTTATATAGTTTCTTTTGTTATTTTATGTTTTTTGTAGGTTGATGATCATAAGAAGTCACAAAATCCATTGAAAAAGCAAAAACAAAATGAAAAACAGGAAGAAAAACAGCACACCCTGGAGGAAGATGTTGCTGGCGTTCAAACGCCAGTAAACCTAGCAGTTGGGCGTTTAACGCCCAGTCTGGCACCATTCTGGGCGTTTAACGCCAGAAAGGGGGCACCAGACTGGCGTTAAACGCCAGAAAAGGGCAAGAACCTGGCGTTAAACGCCAGGAATGGGCACCAGCCCGGCGTTTAACGCCAGAAATAGCTCAAAACGTGATTTTGAGCAACATTTGGTGCAGGGATGACTTTTCCTTGACACCACAGGATCTGTGGACACCACAGGATCCCCACCAACCCCACCACCACTCTCTCTCTTCTTCCCCCATTCACCAATCACCTCAATACCTCTTCCCCAAAACCCCTTCACCTATCAAATCCCATCTTTCTCTTCACCACTCACATCCATCCTTCATAAAACCCCACCAACCTCACCCTTCAAATTCAAACCACTTTCCCTCCCAAACCCACCCAATATGGCCGAACCCCATTTCCCCTCTCTCCTATAAATACCCTTCTTCACTCCTTCATTTTCACACAACCAAAACACCACTTCTCCCCCTCTTTGGCCGAATACACCACCATCTCCCTCTTCCTCATTTCTTCTTCTTCTACTCTCTTCTTTCTTCTTTTGCTCGAGGACGAGCAAACATTTTAAGTTTGGTGTGGTAAAAGCGTTGCTTTTTCGTTTTTCCATAACCATTATGGCATCCAAGGCCGGAGAAACCTCTAGAAAGAGGAAAGGGAAGGCAAAAGCTTCCACCTCCGAGTCATGGGAGATGGATAGGTTCATCTCAAGGGTGCATCAAGACCACTTCTATGAAGTTGTGGCCTTGAAGAAGGTGATCCCTGAGGTCCCCTTTTCACTCAAAAAGGGTGAATATCCGGAGATCCGCCATGAGATCCAAAGAAGAGGTTGGGAAGTACTTACCAACCCCATTCAACAAGTTGGAATCTTGATGGTTCAAGAGTTCTATGCCAATGCATGGATCACCAAGAGCCATGATCAAAGTATGAACCCGGATCCAAAGAATTATCTTACTATGGTTCGGGGGAAATACTTGGATTTTAGTCCGGAAAGTGTGAGGGTGGCGTTCAACTTGCCTATGATGCAAGGAGATGAACATCCTTACACAAGAAGGGTCAACTTTGATCAAAGGTTGGACCAAGTCCTCACAATCATATGTGAAGAGGGCGCACAATGGAAGAGAGATTCAAGAGGCAAGCCGGTTCAATTGAGAAGGCATGACCTCAAACCCGTGGCTAGAGGATGGTTGGAGTTTATCCAACGCTCAATCATTCCCACTAGCAACTGGTCCGAGGTTACTTTAGACCGGGCCATCATGATCCATAGCATCATGATTGGAGAAGAAGTGGAAGTTCATGAGGTTATAGCCCAAGAACTCTACAAGGTGGCGGATAAGTCCTCTACCTTGGCAAGGTTAGCCTTTCCTCACCTCATTTGTCACCTCTGTTATTCAGTTGGAGTTGACATAGAGGGAGACATCACCATTGATGAGGATAAGCCCATTACCAAGAAAAGGATGGAGCACACAAGAGACCCCTCTCATCATGAGATCCCTGAGATGCCTCAAGGGATGCACTTTCCTCCACAAAACTATTGGGAGCAACTAAACACCTCCCTAGGAGAATTGAGTTCCAACATGGGACAACTAAGGGTGGAGCACCAAGAACACTCCATTCTCCTCCATGAAATAAGAGAAGATCAAAGAATCATGAGAGAGGAGCAACAAAGGCAAGGAAGAGACATTGAGGAGCTCAAGCACTCCATAGGACCTTTAAGAGGAAGGAGGAGCCGCCATCACTAAGGTGGACCCGTTCCTTGATTTCCTTGTTCTTTATTCTTCTGTTTTTCGAATTTTAGTGTTTATGTTTATCCATGTTTGTGTCTTATGATCATTAGTGTCTTAGTGTCTATGCCTAAAAGTTATGAATGTCCTATGAATCCATCACCTTTCTTAAATAAAAACGTGCTTAATTGAAAAGAAAATGAATTGCATGAATTTTGAATTTTATAACAGTTTAATTATTTTGATGTGGTGGCAACACTTTTGTTCTCTGAATGTATGCTTGAACAGTGCATATGTCTTTTGAATTTGTGGTTCATGAATGTTGGCTCTTGAAAGAATGACGAAAAAGGAGACATGTTACTGAGGATCTGAAAAATCATAAAAATGATTCTTGATGCAAGAAAAAGCAGTGAACACAAAAAAAAAAAGGGAGAAGCAAAAAGCAAACAAAAAAAAACAAAAAAAAAGAGAAAGAAGAAAAGAGAAAGAGAAAGAAAGAAATAAAGTTGTGATCCAAGGCAATAAGAGTGTGCTTAAGAACCCTGGACACCTCTAATTGGGGACTTTAGCAAAGCTGAGTCACAATCTGAAAAGGTTCACCCAATTATGTGTCTGTGGCATGTATGTATCCGGTGGTAATACTGGAAGACAGAGTGCTTTGGGCCACAGCCAAGACTCAATAAAGTAGCTGTGTTCAAGAATCATCATACTTAACTAGGAGAATCAATAACACTATCTGGATTCTGAGTTCCTAAAGAAGCCAATCATTCTGAGTTCCAAAGGATAAAGTGAGATGCCAAAACTATTCAGAGGCAAAAAGCTAAAAGCCCCGCTCATCTAATTAATACTGATCTTCATAGATGTTTTTGGAGTTCATTGCATATTCTCTTCTTTTTATCTTATTTGATCTTTAGTTGCTTGGGGACAAGCAACAATTTAAGTTTGGTGTTGTGATGAGCGGATAATTTGTACGCTTTTTGGCATTGTTTTTAGTATGTTTTTAGTAGTTTTAGTTGAGTTCTTAGTATATTTTTATTAGTTTTTAGTTAAAATTCACTTTTCTGGACTTTACTATGAGTTTGTGTGTTTTTCTGTGATTTCAGGTATTTTCTGGCTGAAATTGAGGGACCTGAGCAAAAATCTGATTCAGAGACTGAAAAGGACTGCAGATGCTGTTGGATTCTGACCTCCCTGCACTCGAAGTGGATTTTCTGGAGCTACAGAAGCCCAATTGGCGCGCTCTCAACGGCGTTGGAAAGTAGACATCCTGGGCTTTCCATAAATATATGATAGTCCATACTTTACCCAAGATTTGATGGCCCAAACCGGCGTTCAAAGTCACCTACAGAAATTCCAGCGTTAAACGCCGGAACTGGCACCTAATTGGGAGTTAAACGCCCAAACTGGCATAAAAGCTGGCGTTTAACTCCAAGAGAAGTCTCTACACGAAAATGCTTCATTGCTCAGCCCAAGCACACACCAAGTGGGCCCGGAAGTGGATTTTTATGTCATTTACTCATCTCTGTACACCCTAGGCTACTAGTTTTCTATAAGTAGGACCTTTTACTATTGTAATGGATATAGAGAGTCTTTTGATCATGTTTTGATGATTGAACTCACTTCGGGAGGCTGGCCATTCGGCCATGCCTAGACCTTGTTCTTATGTATTTTCAACGGTGGAGTTTCTACACACCATAGATTAAGGTGTGGAGCTCTGCTGTACCTCGAGTATTAATGCAATTACTATTGTTCTTCTATTCAATTCCGCTTGTTCTTTGTCCAAGATATCACTTGTTCTTCAATCTGATGAAGGTGATGATTGACACTCATCATCATTCTCACCTATGAACAAGATGACTGACAACCATTCTTGTTCTACAAGCATCTGAGGCTTAGTGAATATCTCTTGGATTTCTGATTGCATGATGCATGGTTGATCGCCTGACAAACGAGCCAACCATTCCGTGAGATCAGAGTCTTCGTGGTATAGGCAAGAACTGATGGCGGCATTCAAGAGAATCCGGAAGGTCTAACCTTGTCTGTGGTATTCTGAGTAGGATTCAATGATTGAATGACTGTGACGTGCTTCAAACTTGTAACTTGCTGGGCGTTAGTGACAGACGCAAAAGAGGGATTCTATTCCAGTAGGAGCGGGAACCAACCGGTGATTGGCCGTACTGTGACAGAGTGCGTGAGCATTAGCTTTCACTGCGAGGATGGGAGGTAGCCACTGACAACGGTGAAACCCTACATGAGCTTGCCATGGAAAGGAGTAAGAAGGACTGGATGAAGGCAGTAGGAAAGCAGAGAGACGGAAGGGAAGGCACCTTCATACGCTTGTCTGAAGCTCTCACCAATGATATACATAAGTATCTCTATCTTTATCTTTTATGTTATTTTCGTTCATCTCCATATCCATTTGAGTCTGTCTGACTAAGATTTACAAGATGACCATAGCTTGCTTCATACCACCAATCTCCGTGGGATCGACCCTTACTCGCGTAAGGTTTATTACTTGGACGACCCAGTGCACTTGCTGGTTAGTTGTGCGAAGTTGTGTTTATGCCATGGTATTGAGCACCAAGTCTTTGGAGCCATTACTAGGGATTGTTTATGTTTTGAAAAGTATTGATCACAATTTCGTGCACCATGCATAAATCCACTTCCGGGGCCCACTTGGTGTATGCTTGGGCTGAGCTTGATCTATCCACGAGCTGAGGCTTTTCTTGGAGTTGAACTCCAAGTTATAACGTGTTTTGGGCGTTCAACTCCGTATCATGACGTGTTTCTGGCGTTTAACTCCAGACAGCAGCATGTACTTGGCGTTCAACGCCAAGTTACGTCATCAATTTCCGAATAAAGTATGGACTATTATAGGCGTTTCTGGATGTCTACTTTCCAACGCCGTTGAGAGCGCGCCATTTGGAGTTTTGTAGCTCCAGAAAATCCATTTCGAGTGCAGGGAGGTCAGAATCCAACAGCATCAGTAGTCCTTTTGTCAGCCTTTTTCAGAGTTTTGCTCAAGTCCATCAATTTCAGCCAGAAATTACCTGAAATCACAGAAAAACACACAAACTCATAGTAAAGTCCAGAAATGTGAATTTAACATAAAAACTAATGAAAACATCCCTAAAAGTAGCTTGAACTTACTAAAAACTACCTAAAAATAATGCCAAAAAGCGTATAAATTATCCGCTCATCACCGAACCTAAAGAAGATGCCAGAATGGTTCTTGGTGACTTCACCATGCCTATCTTTGACTTTTATGGCAGAAGTATCTCTGTACCTACCATTGGAGCTAACAATTTTGAGCTTAAGTCTCAGTTAGTCTCTCTTTTGCAACAGAATTTCAAGTTTCATGGACTTCCAATGGAAGATCCACATCAATTCCTATCAAAATTCTTGCAAATCTATGATACTATCAAGACCAATAGAGTAAATCCTGAGGTCTATAAACTTACGTTCTTTCCCTTTGCTGTAGGAGACAAAGCTAAGATATGGTTGGATTCTCAACCAAAATAGAGCTTAGACTCTTGGGAAAAGCTAGTTAATGCTTTTCTGGCTAAATTCTTTCCTCCTCAAAGGATGAACAAAATTAGAGTGGAAGTTCAAACCTTCTGACAAAGAGAAGGTGAATCCCTCTATGAAGCTTGGGAAAGATACAAGCAATTGATCAAGAGATGTCCTCTTGACATGCTCTCAGAATAGTCTATTATAGGCGTGTTCTATGATGGTCTATCTGAGATATCCAAAATTTTATTGGACAGCTTTGCAGGTGGATCACTCCACTTGAAGAAAATGCCTGCAGAAGCTAGAGAACTCATTGAGATGGTTGCTAACAACCAGTTCATGTACACTTCTGAAAGAAATCCTGTAAATCAAGGAGTCTCTCAGAAGAAAGGAGGTGTTGAAGTTGATACTCTGAATGCCGTATTGGCTTAGAACAAGATCTTGACCCAACAGGTCAATATGATCTCTCAACATTTGACTGGAATGCAAACTGCAACTGGCAATACTGAGGAAGCTTCTTCTGAAATAGAAGCTTATGATCCTAATCAACCTACCATGGAGGAGGTGAATTACATGGGAGAACCCTATGAAAACACCTACAACCCTTTCATGGAGGAATCATCCTAATCTTTCATGGAAGGATCAACAGAAACCTTAGCAAGGTTTCAATAACAAACAAGGTGGAAGGAACCAGAATAGGTTCAACAACAGACCACCATTCCCATCTTCTCAAGGGAACCTGGAAACCCCTAAGCAGAGCCTCTCTGACTTAGTTACTCTGGTTTTCAGCCTCTCTAAGACCACCCATAGTTTCATAAATGAAATAAGTCCTCCATTAGAAACTTGGAGGTACAAGTTGGTCAGCTGAGCAAGAGGATCCCTGAGACTCCGCATGACACTCTTCCAAGCAATACTGAAGTGAACCCCAGAGAAGAGTGCAAGGCCATCACCATGGAGGCTGAGGCCAAAACTGGAGCTAATGAGAAGGCATTGAACGTTAGTGAGGAAGTCCTCACTCAGCGTTCAACGCCCAATCATACAGCAAAGCTGGCGCTGAACGCCAGTGAGGAACCCCACAATGGGTGTTCAATGCCCACACAGCCAGGGAAGCTGGCGTTGAACACCAGCAAGGATACCCCTACTGGGCATTCAACGCCCAAAAGGATAGAGGAACTAGCGTTTAATGCTAGTAAGGGTGCACAGCATGGGCGTTCAATGCTCAAAGAGCTAACAGAGCTGGTGTTGAATGCCAGTAAAAGCATATCCCCTGAGTGTTCAATTCCCACTCAAGAAAACTCTATCCCAGAACCGAAGAAACCAAGGCTGACATAAAGACCATAGAGGTTCCTTTGCATGCACTTCTGCAGTGCATGAGTTCTGATGATTACTCATCCTTGGATGAGGATGAAGACACTAGGAAAAAGCAAGTTGCTCGCTACCTAGGAGCTCTAATGAAGCTAAATGTCAAGTTATTTGGTACAAAACCTTTAGAGGAAGAACCTCCACTACTTTCCAAAGAACTCCATGCTTTGGTTCAGCAGAAGTTACCTCAGAAGCTTCCAGGTCCGGGACGCTGATGAGCGGATAATTTGTACGCTTTTTGGCATTATTTTTAGTATGTTTTTAGTAGTTTTAGTTGAGTTCTTAGTATATTTTTATTAGTTTTTAGTTGAAATTCACTTTTCTGGACTTTACTATGAGTTTGTGTGTTTTTCTGTGATTTCAGGTATTTTCTGGCTGAAATTGAGGGACCTGAGCAAAAATCTGATTCAGAGACTGAAAAGGACTGCAGATGCTGTTGGATTCTGACCTCCCTGCACTCGAAGTGGATTTTCTGGAGCTACAGAAGCCCAATTGGCGCGCTCTCAACGGCGTTGGAAAGTAGACATCCTGGGCTTTCCAGCAATATATGATAGTCCATACTTTGCCCAAGATTTGATGGCCCAAACCGGCATTCAAAGTCACCTACAGAAATTCTAGCGTTAAACGCCGGAACTGGCACCTAATTGGGAGTTAAACGCCCAAACTGGCATAAAAGCTGGCGTTTAACTCCAAGAGAAGTCTCTACACGAAAATGCTTCATTGCTCAGCCCAAGCACACACCAAGTGGGCCCGGAAGTGGATTTTTATGTCATTTACTCATCTCTGTACACCCTAGGCTACTAGTTTTCTATAAGTAGGACCTTTTACTATTGTAATAGAGATATGGAGAGTCTTTTGATCATGTTTTGATGATTGAACTCACTTTGGGAGGCTGGCCATTCGGCCATGCCTAGACCTTGTTCTTATGTATTTTCAACGGTGGAGTTTCTACACACCATAGATTAAGGTGTGGAACTCTGCTGTACCTCGAGTGTTAATGCAATTACTATTGTTCTTCTATTCAATTCCGCTTGTTCTTTGTCCAAGATATCACTTGTTCTTCAATCTGATGAAGGTGATGATTGACACTCATCATCATTCTCACCTATGAACAAGGTGACTGACAACCATTCTTGTTCTACAAGCATCTGAGGCTTAGTGAATATCTCTTGGATTTCTGATTGCATGATGCATGGTTGATCGCCTGACAACCGAGTGCTCGCCTGACAAACGAGCCAACCATTCCGTGAGATCAGAGTCTTCGTGGTATAGGCAAGAACTGATGGCGGCATTCAAGAGAATCCGGAAGGTCTAACCTTGTCTGTGGTATTCTGAGTAGGATTTAATGATTGAATGACTATGACGTGCTTCAAACTTGTAACCTGCTGGGCGTTAGTGACAGACGCAAAAGAGGGATTCTATTCCAGTAGGAGCGGGAACCAACCGGTGATTGGCCGTACTGTGACAGAGTGCGTGAGCATTAGCTTTCACTGCGAGGATGGGAGGTAGCCACTGACAACGGTGAAACCCTACACGAGCTTGCCATGGAAAGGAGTAAGAAGGATTGGATGAAGACAGTTGGAAAGCAGAGAGACGGAAGGGAAGGCACCTTCATACGCTTGTCTGAAGCTCTCACCAATGATATACATAAGTATCTCTATCTTTATCTTTTATGTTATTTTCGTTCATCACCATATCCATTTGAGTCTGCCTGACTAAGATTTACAAGATGACCATAGCTTGCTTCATACCACCAATCTCCGTGGGATCGACCCTTACTCGCGTAAGGCTTATTACTTGGACGACCCAGTGCACTTGCTGGTTAGTTGTGCGAAGTTGTGTTTATGCCATGGTATTGAGCACCAAGTCCTTGGAGCCATTACTCGGGATTGTTCTGTGTAAAAGTATTGATCACAATTTCGTGCACCAAGTTTTTGGCGCCGTTGCCGGGGAATTAAATGTCCTAACTATGGTTTCGCATTTGTTCCCTGCAATAACAGTGCCAAGTTTTGATCCGGCAACAACACCAAGTTTTTGGCGCCGTTGCCGGGGATTGTGTTTGTGTATGGACAACTGACGGTTCATCTTGTTGCTTAGATTAGGCATTTATTTTTTTTCGAAATTCTTGAAGATGAATTCTAGAGTTTCATGATGATTTGCTGAAATCTGGCTGGCTGTAAAGCCATGTCTAATTTCATTGGACCGAGGTTTCAACTTATCATCACAAGAGCTTGTTGATCTTGCTTTTGGAGCAGTGATCTGCTAAGGCTTGGCTGGCCTTTGGCCATGTCTAGTGTTTGGACCGAAGCTTTCTTTGAAAGCTTGGCTGGCTGTGAAGCCATGTCTAATTCCTGGACCGGAGTCTTAGACTAGCATTGCACTGATTCCTGGAATTCTCATTAAGAATTTTGATGTTTTCACTTAATTTTCGAAAAACGCAAAAAAAAAATTTAGAAAATCATAAAAACCAAAAATATTTCTTGCTTGAGTCTAGTGTCTCATCTTAAGTTTGGTGTCAATTGCATGCATTCATTCTTGTGTCTTAAGGATCTTCAAGTAATTCTTGATGATTTCTTACTCTGATCTTTGAATTCTCTTGACTTGAGTGTTTATGTGTCTCATGTAGTGTCAGTAGTATACAAACTGCTAAGTTTGGTGTCTTGCATGCATTGTTATTTGATTCTTGTTGCATTTTGATTATTAAAAATCCAAAAATATTTTTAATTTGTGTCTTTTCAAGTCAATAACACAAAGAATTGAAGATTCAGAACATACTGCAGAGGAATTATACAGAAAAAGCTGAGCATTCGAAAATGCCCAGTGAAGAAGACAGACTGGCGTTTAAACGCCAGCCAGGGTACCTGGTTGGGCGTTTAACCCCAAAAAGGGTGCATTTTGGGCGTTAAACGCCAGAATGGATACCATTCTGGGCGTTTAACGCCAGGATGGTGCTAGGGGGAAGATTTTGTTTTCAAATCAATTTTTTTTCAAGTTTTCAAAGTTTTTCAAAATCAAATCTTTTTCAAATCATATCTTTTCAATCAAATGTTTTCAAAATTAATTTCTTTCCTTTTTCAAAGATACTTACTAACAATTAATGATTTGATTGAACATTTTTTTTGCCTTTTCTGTTGAGGAAGGTTTCATGTTTGAATCATATCTTTTCTTGTTAAGCAAGTCATCAATTTTTTTTTTTAAAAAAATCAAATCTTCTAAAATTGTTTTCAAATCAAATCTTTTTAAAATGTTTTTCAAATCATATCTTTTTTAAAATTGTTTTCAAATCATATCTTTTCATCACATCTTTTTAAAACCAATCATATCTTCTTAACTACATCTTTTTTCAAAATAGTTTTCAATCAAATCTTTTTTATTTCTAATTTAAAAATCTTTTTCAAAAAATCACTTGGTTTCTTTTCCACTTTGATTTTCGAAAATCAATTAATGTTTTTAAAAAATGTTTTCAAAATATTTTAATTAATTTTCGAAAATCTTCTTCCCTCCTTCTCACATCCTTCTATTTATGGAGTACCACTCCTTCTCAATGCACAATTCGAACCTTATCTAAGTAAAGTTCGAATTCTTCTTCTCCTTCTTCTTTCTATTTCTCTTTTCCTCTGACACCTCAAGGAATCTCTATACTGTGATATAGAGGATTCCACATTTTCTTGTTCTCTTCTCTTTCATATGAGCAGGAGCAGAGACAAAGGCATTCTTGTTGAAGCTGACCCTGAACCCGAAAGGACCTTGAAGAGAAAGCTAAGAGAAGCCAAAGCACAACTCTCTTTAGAGGACCTGACCAAATTCTTCAAAGAAGAAGAAGACATGGCAGCCGAAAACAACAATAATGCAAACAATGCAAGGAAGGTGCTGGGTGACTTTACTGCACCTACTCCTGATTTTTATGGGAGAAGCATCTCTATCCCTGCCATTGGAGCAAACAACTTTGAGCTTAAACCTCAATTAGTTTCTCTAATGCAACAGAATTGCAAGTTCCATGGACTTCCAATGGAAGATCCTCATCAGTTTTTAGCTGAATTCTTGCAAATCTGTGACACAGTCAAGACTAATGGGGTTGACCCTGAGGTCTATAGACTGATGCTATTCCCTTTTGCTGTAAGAGACAGAGCTAGGATATAGTTGGACTCTCAACCTAAAGAAAGCCTGGACTCTTGGGAAAAGCTAGTCAATGCCTTCTTGGCAAAGTTCTTTCCACCACAAAGATGGAGTAAGCTTAGAGTGGAAGTCCAAACCTTCAGACAGAAGGATGGAGAATCCCTCTATGAAGCTTGGGAAAGATACAAACAATTAATCAGAAAATGTCCTTCTGACATGCTTTCTGAATGGAGCATCATAGGTATTTTCTATGATGGTCTCTCTGAACTGTCCAAGATGTCTTTGGATAGCTCTGCTGGAGGATCTCTTCATCTGAAGAAGACGCCTACAGAGGCTCAAGAACTAATTGAGATGGTTGCAAATAACCAATTCATGTACACTTCTGAAAGGAATCCTGTGAACAATGGGACTAGTCAGAAGAAAGGAGTTCTTGAGATTGACACTCTGAACGCCATTTTGGCTCAGAATAAAATATTGACTCAACAAGTCAATTTGATTTCTCAAAGTCTGTCTGGAATGCAAAATGCACCAAGCAGTACTAAGGAGGCTTCATCTGAGGAAGAAGCTTATGATCCTGAGAACCCTTCAATGGAAGAGGTGAATTACCTAGGAGAACCCTATGGTAACACCTATAATTCTTCATGGAGAAATCACCCAAATCTCTCATGGAAGAATCAAGAGAGACCTCAACAAGGTTTCAATAATAATGGTGGAAAAAACAGGTTTAACAATGGCAAACCTTATCCATCATCTTCTCAGCAACAGACAGAGAATCCTAAGCAGAACCCCTCTGACTTAGCAACCATGGTCTCTGATCTAATTAAAACTACTCAGAGTTTCATGAATGAAACAAGGTCTTCCATTAGAAATTTGGAAGGACAAGTGGGACAGCTGAGCAAGAAAGTTACTGAACTCCCTCCAAGTACTCTCCCAAGCAACACAGAAGAAAATCCAAAAGGAGAGTGCAAAGCCATTACTATGGCCGAATTGGGAGAGGATAGAGAGGAAGTGAACGCCACTGAGGAAGACCTCAATGGGTGTGCACTAACTTCCAATGAGTTCCCCAATGAGGAACCATGGGAATCTGAGGCTCAAAATGAGACCATAGAGATTCCATTGGACTTACTTCTGCCTTTCATGAGCTCTGATGAGTATTCTTCCTCTGAAGAGGATGAGTATGTCACTGAAGAGCAAGTTGCTAAATACCTTGGAGCAATCATGAAGCTAAATGACAAGTTATTTGGAAATGAGACTTGGGAGGATGAACCTCCTTTGCTCACCAAAGAGCTAGATGACTTGTCTAGGCAGAAATTACCTCAAAAGAAACAAGATCTTGGGAAGTTTTCCATACCTTGTACCATAGGCACCATGACCTTCAAGAAGGCTCTGTGTGACTTAGGGTCAAGTGTAAACCTCATGCCTCTCTCAGTAATGGAGAAGCTAAGGATCTTTGAGGTACAAGCTGCAAAAATCTCACTAGAGATGGCAGACTGGTGCACGAAATTGTGAACAATACTTTTACACAAGAACAATCCCCGGTAATGGCTCCAAAGACTTGGTGCTCAATACCATGGCATAAACACAACTTCGCACAACTAACCAGCAAGTGCACTGGGTCGTCCAAGTAATAAACCTTACGCGAGTAAGGGTCGATCCCACGGAGATTGGTGGTATGAAGCAAGCTATGGTCATCTTGTAAATCTTAGTCAGGCAGACTCAAATGGATATGGTGATGAACGAAAATAACATAAAAGATAAAGATAGAGATACTTATGTATATCATTGGTGAGAGCTTCAGACAAGCGTATGAAGGTGCCTTCCCTTCCGTCTCTCTGCTTTCCTACTGTCTTCATCCAATCCTTCTTACTCCTTTCCATGGCAAGCTCGTGTAGGGTTTCACCGTTGTCAGTGGCTACCTCCCATCCTCGCAGTGAAAGCTAATGCTCACGCACTCTGTCACAGTACGGCCAATCACCGGTCGGTTCCCGCTCCTACTGGAATAGAATCCCTCTTTTGCGTCTGTCACTAACGCCCAGCAGGTTACAAGTTTGAAGCACGTCACAGTCATTCAATCATTGAATCCTACTCAGAATACCACAGACAAGGTTAGACCTTCCGGATTCTCTTGAATGCCACCATCAGTTCTTGCCTATACCACGAAGACTCTGATCTCACGGAATGGTTGGCTCGTTTGTCAGGCGAGCACTCGGTTGTCAGGCGATCAACCATGCATCATGCAATCAGAAATCCAAGAGATATTCACTAAGCCTCAGATGCTTGTAGAACAAGAATGGTTGTCAGTCACCTTGTTCATAGGTGAGAATGATGATGAGTGTCAATCATCACCTTCATCAGATTGAAGAACAAGTGATATCTTGGACAAAGAACAAGCGGAATTGAATAGAAGAACAATAGTAATTGCATTAATACTCGAGGTACAGCAGAGCTCCACACCTTAATCTATGGTGTGTAGAAACTCCACCGTTGAAAATACATAAGAACAAGGTCTAGGCATGGCCGAATGGCCAGCCTCCCAAAGTGAGTTCAATCATCAAAACATGATCAAAAGACTCTCTATATCTATTACAATAGTAAAAGGTCCTACTTATAGAAAACTAGTAGCCTAGGGTGTACAGAGATGAGTAAATGACATAAAAATCCACTTCCGGGCCCACTTGGTGTGTGCTTGGGCTGAGCAATGAAGCATTTTCGTGTAGAGACTTCTCTTGGAGTTAAACTCCAGCTTTTATGCCAGTTTGGGCGTTTAACTCCCAATTAGGTGCCAGTTTCGGCGTTTAACGCTGGAATTTCTGTAGGTGACTTTGAACGCCGGTTTGGGCCATCAAATCTTGGGCAAAGTATGGACTATCATATATTGCTGGAAAGCCCAGGATGTCTACTTTCCAACGCCGTTGAGAGCGCGCCAATTGGGCTTCTGTAGCTCCAGAAAATCCACTTCGAGTGCAGGGAGGTCAGAATCCAACAGCATCTGCAGTCCTTTTCAGTCTCTGAATCAGATTTTTGCTCAGGTCCCTCAATTTCAGCCAGAAAATACCTGAAATCACAGAAAAATACACAAACTCATAGTAAAGTCCAGAAAAGTGAATTTCAACTAAAAACTAATAAAAATATACTAAGAACTCAACTAAAACTACTAAAAACAATGCCAAAAAGCGTACAAATTATCCGCTCATCACAACACCAAACTTAAATTGTTGCTTGTCCCCAAGCAACTAAAGATCAAATAAGATAAAAAAGAAGAGAATATGCAATGAACTCCAAAAACATCTATGAAGATCAGTATTAATTAGATGAGCGGGGCTTTTAGCTTTTTGCCTCTGAATAGTTTTGGCATCTCACTTTATCCTTTGGAACTCAGAATGATTGGCTTCTTTAGGAACTCAGAATCCAGATAGTGTTATTGATTCTCCTAGTTAAGTATGATGATTCTTGAACACAGCTACTTTATTGAGTCTTGGCTGTGGCCCAAAGCACTCTGTCTTCCAGTATTACCACCGGATATATTCATGCCACAGACACATAATTGGGTGAACCTTTTCAGATTGTGACTCAGCTTTGCTAAAGTCCCCAATTACAGGTGTCCAGGGTTCTTAAGCACACTCTTATTGCCTTGGATCACAACTTTATTTCTTTCTTTCTCTTTCTCTTTTCTTCTTTCTCTCTCTTTTTTTTTCGTTTGCTTTTTGCTTCTTTTTTTTTTCTTTTTTGTGTTCACTGCTTTTTCTTGCTTCAAGAATCATTTTTATGATTTTTCAGATCCTCAGTAACATGTCTCCTTTTTCGTCATTCTTTCAAGAGCCAACATTCATGAACCACAAATTCAAAACATTTGGTGCAGGGATGACTTAAATTGTTAAACGCCAGAAATAGCTCAAAACGTGATTTTGAGCAACATTTAGTGCAGGGATGACTTTTCCTTGACACCACAGGATCTGTGGACCCCACAGGATCCCCACCAACCCCACCACCACTCTCTCTCTTCTTCCCCCATTCACCAATCACCTCAATACCTCTTCCCCAAAACCCCTTCACCTATCAAATCCCATCTTTCTCTTCACCACTCACATCCATCCTTCATAAAACCCCACCAACCTCACCCTTCAAATTCAAACCACTTTCCCTCCCAAACCCACCCAATATGGCCGAACCCCATCTCCCCTCTCTCCCATAAATACCCTTCTTCACTCCTTCATTTTCACACAACCAAAACACCACTTCTCCCCCTCTTTGGCCGAATACACCACCATCTCCATCTTCCTCAATTCTTCTTCTTCTACTCTCTTCTTTCTTCTTTTGCTCGAGGACGAGCAAACATTTTAAGTTTGGTGTGGTAAAAGTGTTGCTTTTTCGTTTTTCCATAACCATTATGGCATCCAAGGCCGGAGAAACCTCTAGAAAGAGGAAAGGGAAGGCAAAAGCTTCCACCTCCGAGTCATGGGAGATGGATAGGTTCATCTCAAGGGTGCATCAAGACCACTTCTATGAAGTTGTGGCCTTGAAGAAGGTGATCCCTGAGGTCCCCTTTTCACTCAAAAAGGGTGAATATCCGGAGATCCGCCATGAGATCCAAAGAAGAGGTTGGGAAGTACTTACCAACCCCATTCAACAAGTTGGAATCTTGATGGTTCAAGAGTTCTATGCCAATGCATGGATCACCAAGAGCCATGATCAAAGTATGAACCCGGATCCAAAGAATTATCTTACTATGGTTCGGGGGAAATACTTGGATTTTAGTCCGGAAAGTGTGAGGGTGGCGTTCAACTTGCCTATGATGCAAGGAGATGAACATCCTTACACAAGAAGGGTCAACTTTGATCAAAGGTTGGACCAAGTCCTCACAATCATATGTGAAGAGGGCGCACAATGGAAGAGAGATTTAAGAGGCAAGCCAGTTCAATTGAGAAGGCATGACCTCAAACCCGTGGCTAGAGGATGGCTGGAGTTTATCCAACGCTCAATCATTCCCACTAGCAACCGGTCTGAAGACCGGGCCATCATGATCCATAGCATCATGATTGGAGAAGAAGTGGAAGTTCATGAGGTTATAGCCCAAGAACTCTACAAGGTGGCGGATAAGTCCTCTACCTTGGCAAGGTTAGCCTTTCCTCACCTCATTTGTCACCTCTGTTATTCAGTTGGAGTTGACATAGAGGGAGACATCACCATTGATGAGGATAAGCCCATTACCAAGAAAAGGATGGAGCACACAAGAGACCCCTCTCATCATGAGATCCCTGAGATGCCTCAAGGGATGCACTTTCCTCCACAAAACTATTGGGAGCAACTAAACACCTCCCTAGGAGAATTGAGTTCCAACATGGGACAACTAAGGGTGGAGCACCAAGAACACTCCATTCTCCTCCATGAAATAAGAGAAGATCAAAGAATCATGAGAGAGGAGCAACAAAGGCAAGGAAGAGACATTGAGGAGCTCAAGCACTCCATAGGACCTTCAAGAGGAAGGAAGAGCCGCCATCACTAAGGTGGACCCGTTCCTTGATTTCCTTGTTCTTTATTCTTCTGTTTTTCGAATTTTAGTGCTTATGTTTATCCATCTTTGTGTCTTATGATCATTAGTGTCTTAGTGTCTATGCCTTAAAGTTATGAATGTCCTATGAATCCATCACCTTTCTTAAATAAAAACGTGCTTAATTGAAAAGAAAAAGAATTGCATGAATTTTGAATTTTATAACAGTTTAATTATTTTGATGTGGTGGCAACACTTTTGTTCTCTGAATGTATGCTTGAACAGTGCATATGTCTTTTGAATTTGTGGTTCATGAATGTTGGCTCTTGACAGAATGACGAAAAAGGAGACATGTTACTGAGGATCTGAAAAATCATAAAAATGATTCTTGAAGCAAGAAAAAGCAGTGAACACAAAAAAGAAAAAAAAAGAGAAGCAAAAAGCAAACGAAAAAAAAAAGAGAAAGAAGAAAAGAGAAAGAGAAAGAAAGAAATAAAGTTGTGATCCAAGGCAATAAGAGTGTGCTTTAGAACCCTGGACACCTCTAATTGGGGACTCTAGCAAAGCTGAGTCACAATCTGAAAAGGTTCACCCAATTATGTGTCTGTGGCATGTATGTATCCGGTGGTAATACTGGAAGACAGAGTGCTTTGGGCCACAGCCAAGACTCAATAAAGTAGCTGTGTTCAAGAATCATCATACTTAACTAGGAGAATCAATAACACTATCTGGATTCTGAGTTCCTAAAGAAGCCAATCATTCTGAGTTCCAAAGGATAAAGTGAGATGCCAAAACTATTCAGAGGCAAAAAGCTAAAAGCCCCGCTCATCTAATTAATACTGATCTTCATAGATGTTTTTGGAGTTCATTGCATATTCTCTTCTTTTTATCTTATTTGATCTTTAGTTGCTTGGGGACAAGCAACAATTTAAGTTTGGTGTTGTGATGAGCGGATAATTTGTACGCTTTTTGGCATTGTTTTTAGTATGTTTTTAGTAGTTTTAGTTGAGTTCTTAGTATATTTTTATTAGTTTTTAGTTGAAATTCACTTTTCTGGACTTTACTATGAGTTTGTGTATTTTTCTGTGATTTCAGGTATTTTCTGGCTGAAATTGAGGGACCTGAGCAAAAATCTGATTCAGAGACTGAAAAGGACTGCAGATGCTGTTGGATTCTGACCTCCCTGCACTCGAAGTGGATTTTCTGGAGCTACAGAAGCCCAATTGGCGCGCTCTCAACGGCGTTGGAAAGTAGACATCCTGGGCTTTCCAGCAATATATGATAGTCCATACTTTTCCCAAGATTTGATGGCCCAAACCGGCGTTCAAAGTCACCTACAGAAATTCCAGCGTTAAACGCCGGAACTGGCACCTAATTGGGAGTTAAACGCCCAAACTGGCATAAAAGCTGGCGTTTAACTCCAAGAGAAGTCTCTACACGAAAATGCTTCATTGCTCAGCCCAAGCACACACCAAGTGGGCCGGAAGTGGATTTTTATGTCATTTACTCATCTCTGTACACCCTAGGCTACTAGTTTTCTATAAGTAGGACCTTTTACTATTGTAATAGAGATATGGAGAGTCTTTTGATCATGTTTTGATGATTGAACTCACTTTGGGAGGCTGGCCATTCGGCCATGCCTAGACCTTGTTCTTATGTATTTTCAACGGTGGAGTTTCTACACACCATAGATTAAGGTGTGGAGCTCTGCTGTACCTCGAGTGTTAATGCAATTACTATTGTTCTTCTATTCAATTCCGCTTGTTCTTTGTCCAAGATATCACTTGTTCTTCAATCTGATGAAGGTGATGATTGACACTCATCATCATTCTCACCTATGAACAAGGTGACTGACAACCATTCTTGTTCTACAAGCATCTGAGGCTTAGTGAATATCTCTTGGATTTCTGATTGCATGATGCATGGTTGATCGCCTGACAACCGAGTGCTCGCCTGACAAACGAGCCAACCATTCCGTGAGATCAGAGTCTTCGTGGTATAGGCAAGAACTGATGGCGGCATTCAAGAGAATCCGGAAGGTCTAACCTTGTCTGTGGTATTCTGAGTAGGATTCAATGATTGAATGACTGTGACGTGCTTCAAACTTGTAACCTGCTGGGTGTTAGTGACAAACGCAAAAGAGGGATTCTATTCCAGTAGGAGCGGGAACCAACCGGTGATTGGCCGTACTGTGACAGAGTGCGTGAGCATTAGCTTTCACTGCGAGGATGGGAGGTAGCCACTGACAACGGTGAAACCCTACACGAGCTTGCCATGGAAAGGAGTAAGAAGGATTGGATGAAGACAGTTGGAAAGCAGAGAGACGGAAGGGAAGGCACCTTCATACGCTTGTCTGAAGCTCTCACCAATGATATACATAAGTATCTCTATCTTTATCTTTTATGTTATTTTCGTTCATCACCATATCCATTTGAGTCTGCCTGACTAAGATTTACAAGATGACCATAGCTTGCTTCATACCACCAATCTCCGTGGGATCGACCCTTACTCGCGTAAGGTTTATTACTTGGACGACCCAGTGCACTTGCTGGTTAGTTGTGCGAAGTTGTGTTTATGCCATGGTATTGAGCACCAAGTCCTTGGAGCCATTACTAGGGATTGTTCTGTGTAAAAGTATTGATCACAATTTCGTGCACCAGGCGCTTCCTGATTTTTTGCACCATAAGCACCATGACCTTTGAAAAGGCTCTGTGTGACCTAGGGTCAAGCATCAACCTCATACCACTCTCTGTAATGGAGAAGCTGGAAATCCTTGAGGTACAAGCTGCAAACATCTCACTAGAGATGGCAGACAAGTCTATAAAGAAGCCATATGGCTTAGTAGAGGATGTCTTAGTGAAGATTAAAAACTACTACATCCCTGCAAACTTTATAGTCTTGGACATAGGAGAGGATAAGGATGAATCCATCATCCTTGGAAGACCTTTCCTAGCTACTACAAAAGCCATGATTAATGTGGCAAAGGAGAAATGGTCTTCCAACTAGGAGAGGACTACATCTTGTTCAAGATGTCCAATCCCAACTCTCCCTCTGATAAGAAAGAGACAGTGGTACAATACCTAGTGTTCCAACCCTCTCTTTCTATGCAGAGCTTTACAGAGCCCCCAGAGATCAATTCTAAGTTTGGTGTTGGGCAGCCATCAACAAGCTCTAAGCACAGAGGTACTAGGAAGAAAGTACCTAAAGGCTGGAGGGACAAGAAAGTCCCAACTGAAGGCCTCTCACCTGGCATGAGAGTTGTCTTCGCAAAGAAACCAGTCATACCACATACAGTGAGTCGTGTCCTATCTCTAGAGCATGTGGAGTTCATTTATGAGGAGACAGGAAGAAAGTTCACTGTAAGGGGTGAAACTCTAAGCCCATACTCACCTCTATAAAGAGCTAACCGTCAAGCTAATGACGTTAAAGAAGCGCTTGTTGGGAGGCAACCCAACCTTAATTAATTATTATTTATTATTTCTATTTCTTATTTTTATTTTTCTTTAAAGTTATTTTTTTTAGTTCATAATCATGTGCAGTAGTCAGAACAGAGACATAATTGTTTAGCAGTGAAAACAGAACAGAGACATAATTGTTTAAAGGATAGAGTGTTATTGAACGCCAGCCAGGGAGTAGCCCCTGGGCGTTCAAATGCTAGTGCAGAAGGCAGGGAATCTGGATTCCCTAGCCTCTCAGGACCAGTGGGTTCCACAGCATCTTTACCTACCCTACTTATTCTTTCTTAATTTCACACTACCCCATACACACTTCTCTATAAACCCTAACCCAATCACATCCATATCACTTCTCCAAAACCATCATAACTTCCATCAACCCTCACCCAATTCAAAATCAAATTTCCCACCCAATTCCCCACCCATGACCGAACCCAACCATACCCACGTCCTATAAATACCCCTCTTTATAAGCCTTCATACACACACCTCTCATACACTACAAAACCCCCCATGGCCGAGCCCTCTCTCTCCCTCTATCTCCTTCTATTTTCTTCTATTTCTACTATATTCTTCTCTTTTCTTTATTTTTGCTCGAGGACGAGCAAAGTTTTAAATTTGGTATTGGAAAAGCATAGCTTTTTTCTTTCCATTACCATTCATGGCACCCAAGTTTGCAGAACCCTCTAGAAAGAGGAAAGGAAAGGAAGTAGCCACCTCCTCTGAATCTTGGGAGATGGAGAGATTCATCACCAAAGCCCATCAAGACCACTTCTATGCAGTAGTGGTAGAGAAGAAAGTGATCCCTGAGGTCTCTTTTAGGCTCAAGAAGAATGAGTATCCGAAAATCTGAAGAGAGATCCGGAGAAGAGGTTGGAAAGTCCTAACTAATCCCATCCAAGAGGTTGGGATCCTAATGGTGCAAGAGTTCTACGCTAATGCATGGGTTACTAAAAACCATGACACTAGTGTGAACTCAAATCCAAGGAATTGGAGCACCATGGTCCGAGGGAGAATCTTATATTTCAGCCCAGAAAGTGTGAGGTTAGCATTCAAATTGCTTCTAATGCAAGGAGATCCTCATCTTTACACTAGAAGAGTCAACTTTGATCAGAGATTGGATCAAGTTCTCTCAGATATCTGTGTGGAAGAAGCATAGTGGAAAAGGGATTCCCAAGACAAGCCCATTCAACTAAGAAGGCTTGACCTCAAGCCCATAGCTAGAGGATGGTTGGAATTCATCCAATGTTCCATCATCCCCACTAGCAACCATTCAAAAGTGACTATTGAAAGAGTTATCATTATCCATTACATCATGATTGGAAGTGAGGTGGAAGTACATGAGGTAATCCCTCAAGAACTGTACAAGATAGCTGAGAAGCCATCCACCAATGCAAGGTTGGCATTCCCACACCTTATTTGTCATCTATACAATTTAGCTGAAATTGTCATAGAGGGAGATATCTCCATTGGGGAGGACAAGCCCATCACTAAGAAGTGGATGGAGCAAACTAGAGAGCATGCACAAGAGTCTGTGCAACTGCCTTAGCATGAGATCCCTGAGATGCCTCAAGGGATGTATTTTCCTCCTCAAAGCTATTAGGATTAATGCCAGACTTCTCTTGGAGAACTAAGCACTAACATAGAGCGATTGAGGGTGGAGCATCAAGAGCACTCCATCACCCTCAATGAAATAAGGAAAGACCAAAGATCCATTAGAGAAGATCAAAGGGCTATGAGGGAAAAACAACAAAGGAAAAAGGAGTGACATTGAAGAGATCAAGCATCACATTGGATCCTCAAGAAGGAGCACTAACCGCCACCATTAAAGGTGGATTCGTTCTCTTTATCTCCTTTCCTGTTGTATTTTTCTATTTTTTGTTATGTTGTTTTATCTGTTCTCTTGTTCTTGTTGGATGATCATTTGCATTGATATCTTAAAGATGTAAAATGTCCCATATATCTCTCACCTTGCTTAAAAAAAATTTATTTGAAAAGAATTGAGACATACATGAATTTCAAGTTTAAAATAAGAATAGTTTAATTATTTTGATGTGGTGACATTACTTTTGTTTTCTGAATGTATGAATAAATAGTGCATATTTGAAGTTGGAATTTTAGAATGTTGGCTCTTGACGGAATGAGGAAAAAGGAAAAGTATTATTGGTGATCTGAAAAATTAAAAAATTGATTCTTGAAGCAAGAAAAAGCAGCAAAAAGCAAAAGAAAAAACCATGTTGCATGCGAAAAAAAAGAGAAAGAAATGGCAAAAAATAAATAAAATAAATAAATAAATAGAAAAATCCATTACTGCAAAAAAATGTAAGAAAAAGAGGGCAAATTGAAAAAGTCACCCTTTAAACCAAAAGACAAGGGTAAAAGGATCCAAGGCTTTGAGCATCAATGGATAGGAGGGCCTAAAGGAATAAAATCCTGGCCTAAGTGGCTCAAACAAGCTGTCCCTAACCATGTGCTTGTGGCGTGAAGGTGTCAAGTAAAAAGCTTGAGACTGAGCAGTTAAAGTCGTGATCCAAAGTAAAAAGAGTGTGCTTAAGAACTCTGGATACCTCTATCTGGGGACTCTAGCAAAGCTGAGTCACAATCCAAAAGGGTTCACCCAGGAAAAGTGTCTCTGGCATTTATGTATCCGGTGGTAATACTGGAAAACAAAATGCTTAGAGTCACGACCAAGACTCTAAAAATTGTGTTCAAGAATAAAAAATAACTGAACTAGGAGAGTCAATAATATCATTTGGATTCTAAGTTCCGAAGCCAACCATTCTGAGTTTCAATGGATAGTGATATGCCAAAACTATTCAAAAGCAAAAAGCTACCAAGTCCCGCCCATCTAATTGAAAATGAGCTTCATTGGAAACTTTTGTATCTTACTTTTCTTTTTATCTTGCTGTGTTTTTAGTTGCTTGGGGATAAGAAACAGTTTAAGTTTGGTGTTGTGATGAACAGATATTTTATACGCTTTTTGCCATCATTTTTATATAGTTTTTAGTAAGTTTTGTTTAGTTTTTATTATATTTTTATAGGTTTTTGTGCCAAGTTCACATTTTTGGATTATACTTTGAGTTTGTGTATTTTTATGCAATTTCAGGTACTTTTTGGCTAAAATTGAAGAGCTGGAGCATAAGTCTGATTTAGAGACAGAGAAAGCACGGCAGATGCTGTCCGAATCTGACCTCCTTGCACTCGAAAGAGATTTTCTGGAGCTACAAAAGTTCAAATGGAGCTTTCTCAACGGCTATGGAAAGCTGACTTCTAGAGCTTTCCAGCAATGTATAATAGTTCATACTTTGCTTCAGAATAGAAGGCCCAAAACTGGCGTTCAACGCCAGCCTCCTGCCCCCTTCTAGGCGTCCAACACCGAAGGAGTAGAGACCAGCGTCTAAACGCCCCCAAGAGGACCCCTTAGCCAGTGTTCAACACTTTAGAGGCCTCCTAGCATGTAGATATCATCAAAGCTCAAGCCAAACACTCACCAAGTAGGCCCTAGAAGTGGATTTTAGCACTAAAAGACTCTTTTACCCTTCTTATGTAATCCTTAATCATCAGTCTAGTATTTAAGGGATATTTTACATAAGACCTAGAGACTTTTGCACCATATTTTCATTTACCACATTGTATTTCCTTTCAGTATGAGTTTCTAAACCTCCTATCTTGAAGGGAGGAGCCCTGCTCAGTTCTATAAATTAATAAAAGTATTATTGTTTCTCTTCGATCCGTGTTTGATTCAATTCTAAGATGTATACTCGTTCTTTAACATGGTGAATAGGATGATCAGTGACAATCAGCTCTGTTCATCATACTAGGACCGTGTGCCTGACAACCACCCGTGCCTACTTGGGTTCGTGTGAATACGTGACTGGAAAGCACAAACCGCCAGCTTGATTATATATCTCTCAGACGGCTAATCCACGACTTCGTTGGGGACTTCTCGAGATACCAGTTAGCCAATTTCTGAGAAGATTAGGGTCTCTGTGGTAGAGGCTAGAACACAAAGAAGCAGCATTCTCTGATCCGAAAGATTCGACCTTGTTTGTGGCATTTTGAGTAGGATCGCCAAGAGAATGAACTGCTAGAGCTTCACCCTCGTTCAGATTGGATGACCGCGGCCATATGGCGTTTGATCTGAAGTAGAGGAGATTGATAACCACTGCCAATGGCATTAATCACATACAGCCTGCCATAGAAGAAATCACTCACAAGCAAAGAAGACAGTATTACTAGAGTTAATTCAGAAAGACAAAGCAACTCCAATCCTTAACCATTTTCTTATTACTGATTCCATTTAATTTACAAAGTATTTTATTTTATTCCTTACATGTCAGTCTAGTTTAGATCTCACAAATAAAAATTAAGAATAGCCTCTTGATTCGCCTAACTAAGACCTGCAAGATAACCATAGCTTGCTTCAAACCACAATCCTCGTGGGATCGACCTTGACTCGCTCAGGTATTACTTGGACAACCTAGTGCACTTGTTGGTACAGTTGTACAGAGTGTGGGGATTCGTGCACCACGGAATGACATAAGTACTACTTTAAGTCTTTTATATTCTGAAAGTGTTTGATATATTGTGATTAGGGATTTATTGATTCTAATTTTAGTGGATTTAGGGTCGTAGGTTTGAACTGCTGAAAGTGTTTGATATATCATGATGAGTGATTCTTGATTATTGATTCTAGTTTATGTGGATTTAGGGTTGTAAGTTTGAACTATTGAAAGTGTTTGATATATCTTGATTATTGATTCTTGATTATTGATTCTAGTTTAGTGGATTTATGGATGTTGCTTCTTGATTATTGATTGTTGACAATTGGTGTTGTTTAAGATTATTGTTAATGAATAATGTTTGTGGCGCATTCCAATTATAGATGAAACTCTGCCAAAATTTCATAAAAAATCTTTATATATTATGGTTATTTGCTTCTGAAGTTTTAATTTATATTGTCGTACTGGTTTGTTTGTGAATTATTGATAGATTTGTGCCAAACAACAACACATGTGCTCAGGAGATGACCAACGTCATCAAGCTGATGTATGACCATCCATGGCCGAGCTATAAGAAGATCCTCTCTGAGACCAGAGAGCAATGGTTTCAGAAGTGGGCGGTAAAAACTTAATATAGTCAAACCTTATTAGCTGGTTTATATCTTCTATTTTATTTAATACGATGTATTTTGATTAACTAATTTTAAAGTTTCTTTGTGCAGGTGAACTTTATATGGGACAAGAAGCATGATGCCCTCATCAGGAAGATATACGACCATCGAATGGGTAGGCAGCTGCAACAAATGCTGGAGGATGTATGTAAGAGGCGCGACCACCTCATTTCCTGGCTTTGCCCAGAAATTAAGAAGGATCGGTACATTCAATGGGAGACTGATGAGGGGTTCAGACATCGGTGTCTCACAAACAGAGCTAACAGGGCATCAGCCAGGTCATCCAAGTATACCGCGGCTTAGCGACCTTCATGAAGGCTAAGGTCAGGCTGGTATGTAGCTTCTCTAATTTTGTTATAACTTAGTTATATTCTTTGACATATCATTAGTAGGCATCCTAATATATTGTTTCAATGTACCATGTGTAATCGAAGTCGTTTGATCGCGATGCAACATTGGCGGAGACCTTCAAATGCACTAACACTTTGAAGGAGAACAAAGAGAGATTTGCTTATCAGCGGTCTATGGATCACTATTTGAGTAAACATTTGATCTTGTGATATAAAAATTTCAATTAACTACACAACTATTGTCCTAATCAATAATAACATGTGTTACACAGGAGTTCTACATGTAGAGACTGGAGGCCGCAACTCAGCAATCTCAGCAAAGTGGGGAGGATGCAAGTGGCTCTATTGCTTCAGTCGTCAATCCCAGTGGTTTGGCGTGAGACCACCTCAGAGCCGTACAAGAACCGCGTATACGAGCTGGGTTTTTTTTTTCCAGCAGTGACGATCGGATTTCTATCGGTAAAGAAATTCACAAATATAATCGCGCTGTAGGTATAGTTTCTAAACCAACAGAGAATTCTTTCGTACAAAAGTTTCTTTGTCACTTAAGCAAACCCAATAAAAATAAATAACCTAAGTATTCAAACCTCGGGTCGTCTTCTCAAGGAATTGCAGGGAAGTATAATTTATTATTGGTTATGGAAAACAGTTTTTTTTTTTTTTTGAAATAAGGAACAAGTAATTTAAATGACAAGAAAAATAAATTAATAATTAAGAAAACTCTTGGCAAGGTATAAAAATTAGAAGTCCTATCCTAGTTATCCTTATCGATTGTGATGAGAATTGCTCGTTGCTCCCACTTAGTCAACCTCTAACTATGAAGGTGAGTGGATAAATCAATATGAATCCTCAAGTCCTAGTCAATTCCCAACGAAAGACTAGAGTTAGTGGAATTCAAGTCAATTAGCAACTTCCAATTATCAATCAACAAAAGAGTTTGATAACTCAAGAGTCTCTAATTACTCAACCAAAGCCAAAAGGAGAAAAATCCAAATTATTTATATCATAAATAAAAGAAACAAATCATATATCTGAAATACCTCAAAAATTCATTAAATAGAAAATCCAAATCTAACATGAAGAGTTCATAAGCCAATTTGACAACATAAGTCATGAATAAATAAAAGCATTAAAGTATCTAAAAGTATAAGAGAAGTCAAAATAAAGGAATATTGAACCTGGTATGAAGAAACAATCCTAATAACTAAAAGAAATCCTAATCCTAAAACCTAAGAGAGAGGAGAGAACCCCTCTCTCTAAAAACTACATCTAAATTATGAAAAATGAATTATGAGTCGTCTAAATTCTTCCCTTATGAATGGACGCATTCTCCCACTTTATAGCCTCTAATATGTATTTTCTGGGCCGAGAACTGGGTCAAAAACAGCCCAGAATTCGCTGGTTATGAAATCAAACACGCTGATTTTCGTCACTGCGACGCGTCCGCGTGGAGCACGCGTTCGTGTCGCCTATCTGTACGGTCACTATGGTAAATTAAGCTCCGTTTGGTTTGTGTATGTACTAAGACAGAGACATTAAGACATAGACACTTGAGACATAGACATTAAATATTTGTGTTTATGTATGATGTTTGCATATAATGAACATGACATTAGTGTAGTGTCTAATGTTATGTTTAGTTAATAAAACACAAGAACACTACATAATTAGAATGACTATTTTGCCCTCCTAATTTAAATTAAAAATTCAATAATTAAGAAAAAAAATCCAGAGAGGCAGAGCCCCAAATTGATTCCAGGTTTCTACTTTGTCCCTCTAACCTCAAGCCCCCAGAAATCTCCCTCTTGTGCGATCTCCTTCTTCGCGGTGATACTTTCTTCCTCAAACGTCAAGCCCCTAGAAATCTCCCTCTTGTGCGATCTCCTTCTTCGCGGTGCTCTTCCCTCGTGTGCGATCCCCTGGTTCGCGGTCTTCTTCTTCTTCTTCTTCTTAATTGTTGGTATTAATTATTGCGAGTGTGTTTGATAGGTTCCGTTTACGAGAGGGAAAGAGGAAGGCGGCTCATTGATGAAAAGCCTGTGTTGAATTAGCGTCGAAGAAGAAGTCGTTTCCTCCGCGTTTGGCAGGTATCTATTTACAGCTTATACTATATTTTTAAGAGTTAGGAGTTTGCAATTTACGGTTTAAGGTTTACCACATTTTGGGAATACGGTCCTTGAAATATCTAGCTGCTGCAATTTTGGGAATACGGTGCTTAAAATAGTAGTAATTGAAAAAATTTACTTATGAAACTTTACAAATTAGTGGATACTTTAGTCGATACTTTTGATATATTTAGAATTTTATGGTGATCAATTGTTGTGATGATAGTTCGTTGGGCTTAACTTGGTAAGTGCTTCATAGGATGGAATATTTCTTCTTCTTGTTTTTCTTTCCCCTTTTGTTTTCTGCTGCAATGTAATCAATGCCGAAATAACACTTGAACGACAGCATGTACAAGTTATTCATAAATTCATTTATCTTGGTGAAACAACCACACATGAAAGTTAGGGTTTGCTTTGCTTGTTGTGTACTGTGTTCAACCGATTGATGGCTTCAACATCTGTCTACTTGTTTGTGTTGTTATTTTTCTTGTTTTCATATGGCGAAGAGCAATTAACTACAGTTGTTGGCCTGATTTGCGTCAATACTCAGTATTGCAATTCTTAATGCTTTGCAATTACAAATATCCATATTTTAATTTTGATCTAAATATATTTAAGTATTTAGCTTATAATCCTGAGTAGATTGAAGTGTTTAGGTGACATCTTGAAAGATGCATTATATATTGATATTAGGCTTCATGTTGTTGATGCTTTTTATTATTTATTATTGTTGGAAATGTTGATGAAATCCATATTTATAATCCATCCATTTACCAGTGAATTCATGCTAATACTTTGAGAATAGAAATTGGTGTTTGAGCTATATGCTTTTTTGTGGTAATGCATTTAGCTTAAGCTGTCTCTTATTTCAATCTTTGAATGTGTTTATTGAATTTCTTTTTGCAAGAAATGTTTGTGCCTGCTATCAAAGGATCAGACAGTTATGAACAGCAGCAGAAATGGTTGGCTTTGGCTTATAAGATGCAAATAATTGGTTGGTATGCACAAACAGAACTTGGTCATGGATCAAATGTTGAACGGCTTGAGACAACTGCAACTTTGGAACAAATATTACTTTATCAAGTTGTAATTTTTTTCAATTATGTGGCACTGTATTTGTACAATAAACATCTGAGAAACAATAGCATAAGAGTTCCATTGGTATAGTTTTAGGATTCAACATAATTGTATGATTGAAAATTGTATGAATTGAAAATTGAATGAAAAGTGGTTTCTTTGAAATTTAATTTGGCCTGTTGTTTGCTTTCAGCAATGAGTATTTGAAGTATATTTTGTTTGCATTGCACTAATATGTAACTGGAGAATTTGAAACTCAAGCTGTAAACATCATGTATGAAATCAATACAGGAAGTGCAGTATTTTAATGTACCTAAAAATTGATTCAAATTTTGCAGAAGTGCACAACTTTGTTGTGTTCAAATTTTACAGAAGTGCACAACTTTGTTGTGCAAAAGTAAGCTGCACAATTAAAATTCAACTGTACCTAAGTGCAGAAAATTAACAAACAGAATGCAGAAATTAATTTTAAATATGCAGAAGTAAATAACTTTAAGGACAAAATTACACAATACATTCGAAAATCGACAACAGAATTACAGAATTTGATTGCAATAATGCATAATTGCACAGTATAAAATGTAAATTTGCATAATATAATTAATAAACACCTGAGGCATAACTTAGGTGCATAAACCAAAATATCAACACATATTATTGCAGATTACAAATAAAAGTCAATTCATGCATAAATTAGGTGCATATATAGCTATTGCACTTTAATAATACAACAATTACCTAAACCCTGTTCAATTATAACAAAGTACCCACAGTATTTAGCAATAGACCTTAATAAGATAACAACTAATTAAACCAACAACACTAATAATAGCTAAAAGTTTTCCATTATATCTCGTACGAATACTGCCTTTTCCTCGTCCAAACTCCAAAAGGTTGCCTTCAATTCCGGATTCTATACAAATTTCTTTGCAACTTGCACAATCTCCATTGTGTCAAAGCCAATACTCTTTAAAGTTCTGCCCAGATTCACTTGGTCATTTACCCCACTCATTGCATTTGCTAGTACTTGCACATGCTTTTCTTGATCTTCTACTACGGACTTAAAAGTTTTAGCCAAGTTTGATAGGATTGCAGCATCATTGGTTTTCTTAGTTGTAGATTAACGTCCTTGATTTCTCTCACTTGATGAAGCAAAAGAAGTCGAGAAGGTGTTGGGTAATTCACTCTTAGTAGCCCCTAAATCCTCCATGTCAATATCTTCGCTGCCTAATCCCAAGCCACCAGCTGTGGCCGCAGCAAATGTAGATCTCGGAGTAACATCTTCTTCAGCATCTTTGCCACTGCATGCTTCAACACCGGTAGCTCTATCCTTACCAAAAGTATTGCCAAGACGTTCAAACAAAGGAAACGGCTTGCCGGGAGTGTAGAGGGTGACGTTGCGACCCTATACCATAAACCAACGTCGACATTAATAAACATAGCAAAAATGAAATTCAGATTTGTAAATTTAAAAATCTTGCAAGAGGAGTGATTAAAAACGAAAAACATACCTTTCCCCAAGCTTCCAATACTTGCTTGCTATCGACTTCAACACACATTTTTTTCCGAATTTCATCCAAAGCCGCTACAACCCAACATCTCAGCCACATACATATATTTTTCTTTTAGTCGCTTGTGTTTATTTCTGATGTGCTTCACAATGAGGCCACATCCAGGAAACTTCTCATTCATCTTATCTGCCAGCTTTTGAAATGCCCCGGGTTTAAATTGACCGGCATCCGCCCTCTTGCCTTCAACAACCAATTCCTCCATGAAGACCACAAATTGTTCAGTTTCCTGTTCAGTCCACTGACGAGGTATGGAAGCCATTGATGCTGAATAATGTAGTTGCACAATAAAGGAAAAAGAGCACCAGACCAACGGAATTACTATCGGAATTATAAATCAGTTACAGCAGAATCTTTATCAGCATTACAACAGACTTACAATAACAGCAACTACAGAATAAATATCAAGTGACTAGCAGAATTTTAGCAAATTAATACTGGCTAGCAGATTTGTAATAGAGTAACACTACAATAAATTAACAATTGCAACAGAATTTAAATAATCACTAGTAGAATATCAACATAATTCAACAATTTCAACCAAATTAGAACACAACTAATTAAACCTAGTATGCAAATACATTACGCCTTAGAAAAACTCAAACAATTTCAAGAGAAACAATTCATAGTACACGACAATTGCAGATATGATAAAACTAGGAAAAATTTGAAACTCTACGCTCCATGTTCTCCTCTCCATATTTTCCACATCTCAGTTGTTAAGTCCTCATGCCATTGAGTCTACTCATGGCTACTTTCCACAGCATCAATTACGTCGGCTTCATCAACAACAGTGCATCTCCAACGAGTATATGCTCCGGTAAAAGAGTTGCATCTTTTTCGGGATCAACATCCATGTTCATACGAATAAAATTTTGTAACAAACAACACACAATAATAATGTGGCTTTGGATTCTAATTGGATAGAATGAAGGGTTTCGTAGAATTGCCCATCTCTTCTTAAGCAGCCCAAAGAACCGCTCAATCACATTCCTAGCCGATGAATGCTTCTTATTAAATAACTCTAGACGATTTTGTGGTGCACGATGACCTTGAGTCCACTCATTGATATGATACCGGACATTTCTATAAGGAGATAAAAATCCTCTACCATTGGTATAGCCAGCGTCCACTAAATAATAAGACCCTAAAATGGAAGGATGGAAAAATTATAAGGGGTATATCGTAATTCTTTAATAGATAGCTAATGCACTTATCAAGAGATTAATTTAAACATACCAACAGGTATTTTCAAGCCATTACGTCGAGTAATGGCATCTCTAAGTACCCTTGAATCAGATACCGATCCTTCCCAACCGCTAAGGACATAGACGAAATTCATGTTTCGATTACAAACTCCTAAGACATTGGTGGATATTCTAGATTTCCTTGTCCGATACCTAGATTTATCACTCTTGGGGACTGTGACATCTATGTAAGTGCCATCTAATGCTCCTAGACAACCCTATCAAATGGACAAAACAAAATAGTTATTATATACAAATAAAGTTGACCAATACAAATTTAAAGTTTATACAATACCTTACCTTAAACCATTTCCATCTGGGATCTATAGAATCCTCTGGTACAGGGTCTGCCTTTGCAAATAACACACTTTGGACACGCAAAACTGAACCTAACACCTTATGAAAATACCTACTAACAGTTTCACCAGACCTATAAAACCTAACTTGTTCACTGCGATTTTTGGTATGAAGAGCTAATATAATCAAGAAAGTTGCTACTTGCTCGCCGATGCCAACATGACCATCATCATCTAACCCACCTTGAACTTGTAGCAATTCACACAAATTAGCAAATGCATTCAAACTCATTCTTAACTTCCATATGCAATTTCTATCTCCACCCGTCCCAATGATGTTATCTAATGCATCTCGCCTTAATGGCAATGTGTTCACTCTTCGCCCAATTGAAGAATGACCCCTCCTTCTATTCCTAATATACATATATAAAGTAACTAAAAGAAACAACATCATCGTGTCAGATTGCGTTCTCATGATCCAGTAATATCCAACACATAGCTTAATTTGTTCAGAACGATCCATCATCACTTCCTAAGAAACAATAAAAAATAAATGCATAAAAATAAAATAAATTCTAAAACCCAGTTTGACAACACTCAAGAGTAAACTTTTTTTATCATTTTAATTAAACTACAAGTAGATAAAACACCCATTACATAATCACATACTCATATTAGCAAGCTAACAGTTTTTGATACAAAAACTCTTAATTTATTACAGTTGCTAATTTTTTCTGCACTATAAATTGAAAATAAAATTCAAGGTAAAAATATACTAATAAATATCAAAACTAAGCAATCAACCAGCTGGCTCAGATTCCATGAACAAAACAACAAATAAATTATTGGGATCTAATTAAATATAAGTCATCAAGTGGAGATACACAATGCTCTATTATGATAACAAGTTTACAATTGGGACTAAGTACAAGAAGCTCTCACATGGACTCAAATTCATAATTTTAAAACATCAAACTGATTCAAATTGAACCATAATACTATGACATTATCTTTTTATTTGTTACCATCACTTATAATTTATTTTATTGACCAAATCAGAAAAAACATGATAACCCAACATAATACTCCAACCGAACCCCATTAAAAATACATATCCAAAACAGAAGATTACCCAACATATAAGTTGTTCCGAGGGTTACCTGAAACGTATAGCTCGGTCGTCTGGCAAGGCCCGAGGTAGGGGTTCTGTGACCCGAGCTTGGTGTGTTGAACGGGGGGTGGTACCTGCAATGACACTCCGATGCTTAAGTTAGCATGGGTCCAAGCAGATATTGAGTAGAATCAGAGTATGAGTTATACCTGGGTGCTCCAGTGTATTTATAGTAGTTGGTCGTGATCTTCCCTGGATAAGATATTCTTATCTTATCTTATCTTTTGGGAGTTTTATCTTCTATCTTTGCGGAACCGCCTTTTCCCAGGCCTTTTCGGCCTTTAGGTTTTGGGCTACGTTCCTTTTGATGGGTCTTCTTTAGCCTATTTGTCCGAGGTCCGACCTCAGGCGTGGGCCTTGGGATGAGGTCGGACCTTCTGTGATCTGACCGACTTTGGGGAGCTCGGTCAGGGTATGAACAATGCCCCTGCCTGAGTTCGTCCTTTCGAGAGATCGAGCTCAGGCATAGTAGTTCTTTTCAAATTTTCGAAAAATGGCCGTTTCTGCATTTATTGCATTTTACCGTTTCTTCCTTGATTTCCGTTCGGACTCTGTGAAGGCATTATATATTTGCCCCTTTTTCTCGTTTTTTCTTCGTTTGTTCTGTTCCTTTTCCGCTTCCTGAGTTTTCGCCACCTTTGAGCGCCGCTCCTTTTTTGTTCTTCTTCTCCGATTCTTTCTGTGCGTTTTTCCGGGGTTTCCTTTGCGCCGCTGTTCTCGTTTTCCCCGTATCGGAGCTCGTCGTCTTCTTTCCAGGTTTGCTCTTGTCTTTCATTTTCTTTGTGTACATATGCTTCTGCTTCTTTTTCTTCTGTTTGCCTGGGTTGCCCCGAAAAGAGGCGCCGCCATTGCTTTGTTTGTATGTATGTGGGGGGGGCTCTTTTCTCCTGTTTATTTTGTTTCGGGTTGCCGCATTTTCTTTCTAAAAGAATTTTGCTTTCTTTTGCTTTTGCTGAATGGGTTTTTTCTGCTTTTTGTGTGATTTTTGCCTTGCTGTTGTATTCTTTCTTTGTAGGCAAGATTTTTATGTCTCGAAAGGTGTTTCAAGCAATGTCGACCAAGATTCCGAGTGGTCTTGGTTGGGTAGATCCTGCTCCTCTAAGGGTCCCTTCTGTTGTAGATTCTGAGTATCTAGTTAGGTTCCGTAGGGAGTGTAGTATATGTGAGAATAGGGAGTCTGAGCGGGATTATGAGTTAGTAGCCCCGGAGTCCGAGGAGAGAGTGTGTTTCCCGCCTTTAGAAAGTTCTGAGAAGCTCTTCTTCTATGCTTACGATTGTTTTTTCTCTAAGCTGGGTGTACGACTTCCTTTTACCGACTTGGAGTCCGAGGTCCTTTGGTCTTGTAACCTTGCCCCTACGCAACTCCATCCGAATTCTTGGGCGTTTTTAAAGCTGTTTCAACTTTTGTGTCAGTTTTTGGGCGTCTCCCCTTCTGTTTCCCTGTTTTCTTATCTGTTTGTGTTGACGAAGCCGGGGTCGGGTGGAGGGAAGGTGTCTTGGGTCTCTTTTAGGGCAAACGCCGGAAAGAAGTTTTGTACCTTGTACGATGAGTCATTTCATGATTTTAAGAACTACTATTTCAAGGTCCGGGCTGCTGGAGATGTCCGACCTTTCTTTCTAGATGAGAGTGGGGAGCCTTCTTTTCCTCTTCGTTGGCAGGAGAATGTAGTGTCGGTTAAGTATACCTTTGAGAGCCTAGATGAGGTGGAGCAGGCTTTTGTGGGTGTGTTGAGCAGTTTATGGGGTCGGGCACCTCACTTGGATACGAAGAAAATGTTGGGAGATCCAAGCCTTCTCCGTTCCGAGTTAGGTAGTTCCCGACCTCTTTGAGATTTCGTCTTTAGTATTTTGACTTTATTTTGGTGATTTTTTCTGTTGTGATAATCCCTTTCTTTTGTTTCTGTAGAGATGTCTTCTCAGGCTGATTCCATGAAGTTCCTTCGTCGGTCGAAGAAGTCTGCTGCTGCTCGGAATATCGAGGCCGAGGCTTCTGCCCGATCTTCTCCGCAGAAGATTACTGTGGGTGTTCAGACTCGGTCGAAGACCATTTCGACTCCTCAGTTCCGAGCTATAACTCAAGATCCTCCGACTTCCGGACTCGGTCACCTTTCCCCGTCTTCGACCTCGGGTCCTCCCCCCAAGAAACAGAAGACCTCTCAAGAGCTTGCCGGCTTCAATGATAAGGACTTTGACGCTCTTGGTTGGATTGAGCAGCACATTCTCCCCCAGACCTTTATTTCTACTGATGATGCGTCTATGGAGCATCACTTTCAGTATATGGCACGGAGCTGTGTTCGGATGGCTAGTCTTCATGCCGCCATTGCTCGGGAGTTCAAGAAAGCTCCCCTTGGGGCGACCAGCTCCCGACTTGAGAAGGCATGGTCCGAGCTTGACAAAGTTAGTCAACTGAAGGCTGCCAGGATTGCTGAGTTGGAGGCCTCTTTGGAGGAAGAGAAAACTAGGGCTACTGCGGCTGTGGCGGCGGCGAAGACTTCTGAGGAGATGGCGAGGGTGGCGACGGAGAACTATACTAAGCTGTATGCCGAGCTTGTGGAGACGAAGGAGAAGTTGCAATCTGCTCGGGATGAATTTTACGAGCTGGAAGATAATGTGGCCAAGGGTATGGATGCTATGTTTGTGAATTTGAGGGATCAGGTCCGGGTTCTTGCTCCCGATCTGGATCTGAGTTTATTCAGTACGGATAACATGGTTGTGGAGGGGAAGATTGTTCCTGCTCCTGCCGAGGATGAGGCTCCGGTGTCCGACCCCAAGGCTCCAGTGTCCGACCCCGAGGTACCGGTTGTGAATCCGACTTCACCCCTGGCTGAGGACAGGCCTGGTGTGGAGGTTTCAAGCCGGGACGATGGTGCTGTAGATGCAGTCCCGATTTCGATGTTCCCTCCGGAGCCTTCTGTTGATGTGGAGACCGGGAAGGTCCTTGATCCTCTGTGATCTCTTTGTTTTTGGCTTTTCTGCCCGGCCTGTGGGCCTTTTTTGCTTTTTTGGATGTTTTCTGTAAACGCTTTGGGACACTTTCTTGCTATTTTAGCTACTCTGTAGTAACTTTTTAGCTTATTATGCCGTGTTTTGCGTTTTGACTTTTCTTGTTCCGCTTTTTATGCTTTCTTTAGTTGTTTTTGGATAACAACTTTTTAGCTAGCGTTTTGACTTCTTGTTTTCGCTTTGGTGCTTTTTAGTTGTCTTTGGATAACAACTTTTTAGCTAGCGTTTTGACTTCTTGTTTTCGCTTTTGTGCTTTTTAGTTGTCTTTGGATAACAACTTTTTAGCTAGCGTTTTGACTTCTTGTTTTCGCTTTTGTGCTTTTTAGTTGTTTTTGGATAACAACTTTTTAGCTAGCGTTTTGACTTCTTGTTTTCGCTTTTGTGCTTTTTAGTTGTCTTTGGATAACAACTTTTTAGCTAGCGTTTTGATTTCTTGTTTTCGCTTTTGTGCTTTTTAGTTGTTTTTGGATAACAACTTTTTAGCTAGCGTTTTGACTTCTTGTTTTCGCTTTTGTGCTTTTTAGTTGTCTTTGGATAACAACTTTTTAGCTAGCGTTTTGACTTCTTGTTTTCGCTTTTGTGCTTTTTAGTTGTTTTTGGATAACAACTTTTTAGCTAGCGTTTTGACTTCTTGTTTTCGCTTTTGTGCTTTTTAGTTGTCTTTGGATAACAACTTTTTAGCTAGCGTTTTGACTTCTTGTTTTCGCTTTTGTGCTTTTTAGTTGTTTTTGGATAACAACTTTTTAGCTAGTGTTTTGACTTCTTGTTTTCGCTTTTGTGCTTTTTAGTTGTCTTTGGATAACAACTTTTTAGCTAGCGTTTTTCGAAATCTTGGTTCTTTGCCGTTTTAAGGCTTCTTTCTTGGATCCGAGCTTTTTCCTCGGACATCGGGTGCTCGAGTACCTCCTTTTTTGGTTAGGTCCGACTTTGTCGTTTGGCCGGTTCTTTTGAGTTATTTCTGTAATCTCTTTTTGTTTTGGCTTTTCGGGCCAAACAAGAGTTACTTTATAACTTTCCCGACTTCGTCGTATGGTCGGCCTTTTTTTTTTTAAGTTATTTTTGTAATCTCTTTTTATTTGGCTTTTCGAGCCATTTCAGAGTTACTTTATAACTTCTCACATTAATTTGAACCTCGTCGCTTTATCTTTGCCGACCTTGTATGGTCTCTTGGCAAATGATTTTTTGCGTTTTGCCGAGCATAAATTAATGCGCCTTGGTGGGGTACTTTCTAAGATTTGCTTCATCACGAGGAAGAAAAAATAGAGAAATTTGATTAGTATTTAAAAAAGAAGAATATTTACAAAGTGTTTACCCTTTGACTAGGTCGGGTATCCTACTTAACCGGGTGTCTCATTAAAAAACCCTTGTAGGGAAAAAGAGTACACCTTGGGTTAAGTTTTTCTAGCTGTAGTACCGTCTCAGGTTACAGGCGTGCCAGGCCCTGGGCAGCTCATTGCCTTCTAGGTCGGATATTTTGCAGTAGCCTGTCCCTAAGACTTCTGTTACCTTATAGGGCCCTTTCCAATTTGCGGCTAGTTTTCCTTCTCCCGACTTTTGTGTTCCGGTGTCATTTCGGATTAAAATCAGGTCGTGAATGGAGAAGCTTCGCTTTATTACCTTTCGATTGTATCTGAGGGCCGTTCGCCGTTTTAGGGCTTCTTCTCGGATTCGGGCTCTTTCTCGGACCTCGGGGAGGAGGTCGAGTTCTTCCCTTTGTGCCTGTAGGTTGCCTCCTTTGTTGTAGAAGATGACTCTGGGCGACCCTTCATCTATTTCGACAGGAATCATTGCCTCCATCCCGTAAGCTAGCCGGAATGGGGATTCTCCCGTTGTAGAGTGCGGGGTTGTCCGATATGCCCATAGTACCTGGGGGAGTTCGTCGGCCCACGCCCCTTTGGCCTCTTGGAGTCTTCGCTTTAACCCGGCCAAGATGACTTTATTTGCAGCCTCTGCTTGTCCATTGGCTTGTGGGTGCTCGACTGATGTGAATTGCTGTTTGATCTTTAGTTCGGCCACCAAGTTCTAAAAACTCGAGTCCTGTGAACTGTGTTCCATTGTCCGTTGTGATGGAGTAGGGGACTCCGAACCTCGTGACAATGTTTTTGTATAGGAATTTACGGCTTTTCTGAGCCGTAATAGTGGCTAAGGGTTCGGCTTCGATCCACTTTGTGAAGTAGTCGACCCCTACTATGAGGTATTTGACTTGCCCCGGTCCTTGTGGAAACGGGCCGAGTAGGTCGAGTCCCCATTTTGCGAAGGGCCATGGCGTAGTGATGCTGATAAGGTCTTCGGGCGGCGCCTTATGAAAATTGGCGTGTTTTTGGCGGGGGGGGGCATATTTTCACAAACTCTGTTGCGTCTCTTTGCAAGGTCGGCCAGTAGAACCCGGCCCTAACTACTTTTTTGGATAGTGCCCGAGCTCCGAGATGATTCCCACACATGCCTTCGTGGACTTCTTCGAGGACGCTCTTTGTTTCTGAGGTCGGAACGCACCTAAGGAGGGGGTTTGAGAACCCTCTTCTGTATAATACGTCGTGAATTAGCGTATAATTCTGGGCGTCCTTTGTAAGCCTTTTAGCTTCTTTTCTTTCGATGGGGAGAGTTCCTGACTTCAGGTAGTTGAGTATGGGGGTCATCCATCCTTGCTGATGGTTGGATACATTTAACGTTTCTTCCTCTCTTAGCACGGAGGGAGATTGTAGGGTTTCTTGGAGAAGACTTCTGTTGTTGCCTCCGGGTTTGGTGCTAGCAAGCTTCGAGAGGGCGTCTGCCCGGGCACTTTGTTCCCGAGGTATGTGTTGGATTTGTATTTCCGGGAAGTGTCGTAATTGTTCCTGTGTTTGGTCCAGGTATTTTTTCATAGTAGGGTCTTTGGCCTGGTAACTTCCATTTACTTGTGATGTGACGACCTGGGAGTCGCTGAATATCGTGATTTTCTGGGCTCCGACTTCTTCGGCTAGCTTTAGTCCTGCTAGTAGGGCCTCGTATTCGGCTTGGTTGTTCGAAGCCTGGAACTCGAATTTTAGGGATAGCTCTATCCGTGTTCCTTGGTCACTTTCGAGTATGACCCCGGCTCTGCTTCCCGTTTTGTTTGAGGATCCGTCGACATACAGATTCCACGAGAGTGGGGTTCCCGGGGTCTCAGTATATTCTGCGATGAAGTCGGCTAGATATTGAGATTTTATGGCAGTCCGGGCTTCATAGTGGAGGTCGAACTCGGACAGTTCCACCGCCCATTGTAGGATTCGTCCTGCCATATCTGTCTTTTGTAGGATGTGTCTCATGGGTTGGTTTGTCTGGACTTTGATGGTGTGGGCTTGAAAGTAGGGACGGAGCCTCCGAGCTGTGAACACTAGGGCGTAGGCGAATTTTTCTATTTTTTGATAGTTTAATTCGGCCCCTTGTAGTGCCTTGCTTACGAAGTATATGGGGTGTTGTCCTTGGTCATTTTCCCGTATTAATGCTGAAGCGACTGCCCGATGTCCGACTGAGAGGTATAGTACGAGCTCTTCCCCTTTTAGAGGTCGGGTTAGGATTGGTGGCCGCCCTAGGAATTCCTTGAATTCTTGGAAGGCCTTTTCGCACTCCGGGGTCCATGAGAAGGATTTCCCTTTCTTTAGGAGTGAGTAGAGAGGTAGTGACTTTATCGCTGATCCTGCCAAGAATCTTGATAGGGCGGCTAGCCTCCCGTTCAGTTGTTGTACTTCTTTGACACACGTCGGGCTTTTCATATTGAGTATTGCTTGGCATTTGTCTGGGTTTGCTTCGATGCCTCTTTGAGTCAGCATGAAGCCTAAGAACTTTCCGGCTTCTGCGGCGAAGGTGCACTTTGTCGGGTTAAGTCTCATGTTGTGTTTCCTGAGAGTGTCGAAGACACTGGTGAGGTCGGCCACCAAGTTTCTGTCTTCTTGTGTTTTTACCAGCATGTCGTCGACGTACACCTCTAGCTGTAGTCCGATGTGTTCTGAGAACACTTTGTTCATTAGCCTCTGGTAGGTTGCCCCTGCGTTCTTTAGCCCGAAGGGCATTACTACGTAGCAGTAGTTTGCCTTTGGGGTTATGAACGAGGTCTTTTCTTGGTCGGGTCTGTACATCGGGATTTGATTGTATCCCGAGTATGCATCCATGAAAGAGAGGTATCTGTAGCCCGAGGCTGCATCGACTAAGGTGTCGATGTTTGGTAGTGGATATGGGTCTTTGGGGCAGGCTTTGTTGAGATCCGTGTAGTCGACACACATCCTCCATTTTCCATTGGGCTTTTTTACCAGGACCACGTTTGCGAGCCATAGGGGGTATTTTACTTCCCTAATGAACCCTGCATCTAGTAGTGTTTGTACTTGTTCTTCTATCGCTTGCATGCGTTCGGGCCCGAGCTTCCTGCGTCTTTGTTGGACAGGTCGGGATCCCGGGTACACTGATAGCTTATGGCACATTAGGTCGGGGCTTATGCCTGGCATGTCGGAGGCTTTCCAGGCGAAGAGGTCGGAATTCTCCCTTAAGAGGGTTGTGAGTTTTTCCTTCAGGCCTGCTTCGAGGTTTGCCCCTATGTTTGTTGTTTTTTCGGGTGCGTTCCCGATTTGGATCTTTTCGGGTTCTCCCTCTGGTTGTGGCCGAAGATCTTCTCGGGTTTGAACCCGCCCGAGTTCTATTGTGTTGACCTCTTTCCCTTTTAGGCTCAGACTTTCGTTGTAGCATCGCCGTGCTAGTTTTTGGTCGCCTTTTAAGGTAGCGATTCCCTTTGCGGTAGGGAACTTCATACAGAGGTGCGGGGTCGAGACCACAGCTGCCAGTCTGTTTAGGGTTGGTCGCCCGATGAGGGCATTATATGCTGAAGTGACGTCGACTATGATGTAGTCGATGCTCAATGTCTTAGTTTGCTCGTCTCTTCCAAAGGTGGTGTGTAGCGAGATGTATCCTAAGGGATGGATTGGGGTATCCCCTAGTCCGAATAGGTCGGTGGGATAGGCCTTTAGTTCTTTCTCCTCAAGCCCGAGCTTGTCGAAGGCTGTTTTGAACAGGATATCTGCTGAGCTTCCCTGGTCGATCAGGGTTCGATGTAGGTTGGCGTTTGCTAGAATAATGGTGACCACCATTGGGTCGTCGTGCCCGAGTATTATCCCTTGGGCATCTTCTCGGGTAAATGAGATAGTAGGTAACTCGGGCAGGGGAATATCTTCTCGGACATGGTAGACTTCTTTGAGGTGCCTTTTTCGCGAGGATCTGGAAATTCCTCCGCTTGCAAAACCTCCGTTTATCATGTGTACGTGCCTTTCAGGGGTTCGCGGGGTTCGTTCTGCCCGATCTTCGTTATCTCCCCTCCTTCTTTTCTTGGTCTTTTCTCCTTTTTCTGCTATGTATCTGTCGAGTCTTCCTTCTCTGGCTAGTTTCTCTATTACATTTTTGAGGTCGTGGCAGTCGTTAGTAGAATGACCATAAAGTTTGTGGTATTCGCAGTACTCGGACCGATCTCTCCCTGCTCTCTTGTGTTTTAGAGGTCGGGGTGGTGGGATCCTTTCTGTGTGGCATACTTCTCTGTAGACGTCTACTAGGGAGGCTCGGAGGGGGGTGTAGCTGTGGTACTTCCGCGGCTTGTCCGAGTTGGGTTCTTCTTTCTTCTTTTGTTCCCGATCTCGATCTCGGAGTGGGTAGGTTGATTCTTTTCTGGAGGAGTCTCTCAGCTGGGAGGTTTCCTCCATGTTGATGTATTTTTCTGCCCGCTCCTGCACCTCGTATAGAGAGGTCGGGTATCGTTTGGATAGGGATTGGCTAAACGGTCCCTCCTTTAGGCCGTTTGCCAGTCCCATGATGGCTGCTTCAGTGGGCAAGTGTTGTATATCCAGGCAGGCTTTGTTGAATCGCTCCATGTATTCTCGGAGAGTTTCTTGGTTGCCTTGTTTGATCCCGAGTAGACTGGGGGCATGTTTTGCCTTGTCCTTTTGAATAGAGAACCTTGTTAGGAATTTTTTGGTTAGGTCCTCGAAGCTGGAGATTGATCCTGGTGGCAGGTTGTCGAACCACTTCATGGCCGACTTGGTGAGAGTGGTGGGGAAAGCTTTGCACCGAATCGCGTCGGAGGCGTCGGCTAGGTACATTCTGCTTCTGAAGTTGCTGAGGTGGTGACTTGGGTCGGTGGTGCCGTCGTAGAGGTCCATATCGGGTGGTTTGAAGTTTCGCGGTACCTTCTCCTTCATGATCTCTCGCGTGAAGGGATCATGATTGCCTTCGGGGGTGGTGCCGCGTTCCGTCCGGTCCCTCAGGTTGGCCTCTATTTTCCGCAGTTTTTCTTCTAATTCTCTGCGCTTGCGAGCTTCCCTCCTCAGATCTTGTTCAGTGTCTTTCTGCCTTTTTATGTCTTCTTCGAGCTGTTTCAGCCGGTTTTGCTGTGCTCGTACCGCTTCAAGAATTTCTGAGCCCTTTTCTTTTTCGGGATTTTGTTGATCTTTGTTTGAGAATGATGTCTTTGTGCGATCCTGTTTGTTTCCTCCTGGAGTGCGCGGTGATAGAGGGCTGTCCGGTCTTTCTCCGGTGTCTACTTCCTCCTCTTGCTCTGATGTAGCGTGGTTATTGTTGGGTGGGTCGTCCGCCATGGTGAAGGGATGACTTCCAGGTTCCCCGGCAACGGCGCCAATGTTCCGAGGGTTACCTGAAACGTATAGCTCGGTCGTCTGGCAAGGCCCGAGGTAGGGGTTCTGTGACCCGAGCTTGGTGTGTTGAACGGGGGGTGGTACCTGCAATGACACTCCGATGCTTAAGTTAGCATGGGTCCAAGCAGATATTGAGTAGAATCAGAGTATGAGTTATACCTGGGTGCTCCAGTGTATTTATAGTAGTTGGTCGTGATCTTCCCTGGATAAGATATTCTTATCTTATCTTATCTTTTGGGAGTTTTATCTTCTATCTTTGCGGAACCGCCTTTTCCCAGGCCTTTTCGGCCTTTAGGTTTTGGGCTACGTTCCTTTTGATGGGTCTTCTTTAGCCTATTTGTCCGAGGTCCGACCTCAGGCGTGGGCCTTGGGATGAGGTCGGACCTTCTGTGATCTGACCGACTTTGGGGAGCTCGGTCAGGGTATGAACATAAGTGTTAAAAAAAATGGATATCCAATACAACAACATACAAATACAATATACATACAAACAAGAAGATTACGATTATTTCAAACCTTGAGCTGAGCTTTCTATCACAGATGAAGGAGAAAGATTGTGATAGAACAATAAAAAGCTTCAGCACATCGAACAACACACACAAGTGAAGAAGATTTACAAAGCTGCAAAAGTGAGAAAACAGAGGAGAAGAGGTTAGAACTAGTTAGGGTTTGTGAAAAGGAGAAGGAGATTTTCATAAAATAACAACAAGTTTCACAAAATCAACCAACGCATACATACTATGGAGAATCCACGAAGGTTCAGAAAAACAAATGACAAGGGCTGAGAACTAATTAGGGTTTGTAAATAGAGAAGGAGATATTTGGAATTTTAAAAAATTGATGAGGATAAAATGGTCCAAAAATAAAATTTCAGATCTGTGTCCAAGGCTTTTGTTCTGTGTCTCACCATTTTATTGAGACACTAAAAACATGTATACTGTGTATGCTTACGGGCATGCGTGTATCTCCAATTTTTGTGTCTCATTAACCAAACGCCAGACACGTTCTACCGTGTCTATGTCTTGCCCAGACAGACACACTAACCAAATGCAATGTTATATATCAAATTGAAGCCCCAGACTTTAGCTTTCCAACACAACTAGAACCGCCTCATTTGAACCTCTATAGCTCAAGTTATGACCGTTTGAGTGCGAAGAGGTCAGGCTGGACAGCTTAGCAACTTCTTCAACTTCTTGTATTCCTTCCACTTTTGCATGCTTCCTTTCCATCCTCTGAGCCATTCCTACCCTATAATCTCTGAAAACACTTAACACACATATCAAGACATCGAATGGTAATAAGAGAAGATTAAACATATCAAAATTAAGACCAAAAAAGCATGTTTTCAATCATAGCACAAAATCAGGAAGGAAAACGTAAACTCATGCAAATCATATGAATAAGTGTATGAAAGATTGATAAAATCCACTCAATTGAACACAATATAAACCATAAAATAGTAGTTTATCAACCTCCCCACACTTAAACATTAGCATATCCTCATGCTAAGCTTAAGAGAGCTAAAAAGAGTGAAGGGGAATGGTAAAATATATGAGATGCAATCCTATCTATATGAATGCAACTAAATGTGAAATGCTTCTACCTACTTGGTTAAAAGTAAATAAGTTCTCCAAGACAAATATGAATCAAATTCCACTAATTCAAATTACACAATAAAAAGCAAGTAAACTTGTAAGAAGATAGCTCATGAAAACAGGAAACATAGAATTAAGCATTGAACCCTAACTGGTAGTGTATATCACTCTAGTCTCTCAAGTGTATAGGGTAATTCACTCTACTCTTCTCTAATCATGTTTTCTAAAATTTGTTCTTCATCTAACCAATCAACAAGTATTTATCATACCAATGCAAACATCATGAGGTCTTTTCAGGGTTGTAATGGGGTTGAGGTAAAGGTAAGGATGTATATATAAGGCTAAGTGAGCTAACAAAGTGAATCCTTGATTAGTCTAAGATCTCACCTAACATACACACTTTATATAATTTCAAAGTTTTTTACCTAGCTACCCAAATTTTTCCACTTTTGTATTACATGCTCATGCACCAAATTTATTTTTGACTTTTGTCCCATGTGTATTGGTTCTTTTTATTTTGCATTGGGATAATTTTTGTATCCCCTTATTTAATTACTTAAATTTTTTTTAAAATCTCAATGCACATGATAATTTAATTATTTTAATTTCACATGAGCATGCTTCCCAAATTTGAAATAACTTATTCACTTTGATTCTCTTTTTTCCTATCATCCCATGTTCCCATAAAATTCTCCATACTTAAATTATACACAATATCTATCTTAAGCTTACCAAGGATTCAACTTGGGATTTTTAATTTGTTTTTCTGCTTAAGGCTAGTAATGTGGTTATAAAATAGAAGAGGGGGTCAAAAAGGCTCAAGGGGGCTAACAAAGGTGATTAAAAGGGTATGCTATTTGGGATAAGTGAGCTAATAATCAAATGATGGCCTCAATCATATGCAAGCATGTAAATACACTAAATAATGGACATATAGAATGAAACAAAGCAAAGATTGCAATTATAGAGAAGAAAACACACAAGAATAAAAATTTATGGTTAAATAATGTAACCATGTAAATAAGCTCAAAATCTCACAGGTTGTGTGTTCTTTGGCTCAAAATCCATGTTCCAAATACAATTTTAAACAAATTTAACACAAAAGTTTTGATTTAAATTAGTGAAATTTTTCAAAAATAGGGTCTTAAAAAGAAACTCATTACTTTAACCAAGCAGTAGCTAAATACATAAAATCAAACAAACATGCAAATGCAACAATGTACTAAATAAAATAAAACATTGGTGTTGAGAAGAAAATAACTAACCCGTGGAGATCGGTATCGACCTCCCCACACTTAAAGGTTGCACCGTCCTCGGTGCATGCTAAGATGTACAAGTGGACGGGCTGCTCCAACTGATGCCTTTCTCTATAGATTGTGCAAATTGACTTGCCTGTCTCCCCATATAGAAGTTCTTCCGGTTCTCTTCCCGGTGGCCATCCTGAAAAAAGAGAAAGGGGAAGAAAAATAACCCAAAAACAAAGATAGGAAACAAATAAAATATGGTTCGGTTAATGCCAAATAATGAGGGTCTCAAGTACATGGTAGCTACAACATGCAATTGAGAGAATAATAGAAGCATATGGCATATCAATAGTGCAAGAATTGCAACAAAGGGGCAAAGAGTGTAGGTAATGCAAAATAGTATAAGCTCATGTCAATGCAAAAGGAATAGAAGGATCAGAAAAGATTGACATTGACAGAAGAATAATATCACCTAACAATGTAAAACAAGTCACTAAGCACCAAAATAATACCAGAAAAGATACAACAATTGAATAAGAGAATTTAACACCAATGGAAAAATAATAAATTTAAAAAAAAAATATGCACAAAATTAAAATGCAATGAATGAAAGTATGCAAATATATTAAATAAAATAGAATGAAAGTGAAGAAAGACAAGAAGTTAAAGAGATGAAAAAGAAGAAAGCAAGAAAGAAGGAAGAAAAGATAGAAGAAATTAGGATTAGAAAAGAAAAGATAAGATAGTTGGGGCTGATCTGGATAATCTGTGCGACGCAGGCGACGCGGACGCGTGAGTGACGCGGTCACGTGGTGTGCGATAAGGTTAGATGACGCGGACGCATGAGTCACGCAATCGCGTGGCCTGATTTGTGTGATTGGCGCGAGTGCAGCCTCGCGTTCACGCAACTCTCTGTTTTAAACTCATTTTGCCAAAAATCTGGGTGACGCGTTCGCGGGGGTAACGCGATCGTGTGAATGGCCATTTTTGAAAAACGATGCGGACGCGTAAATGGCCTGTTAGTCTCTCTTCTGCAGTAGAACTGCAAGTTCCATGGACTTTCAATGGAAGATCCACATTAGTTTATAGCTGAGTTCTTGCTAATATGTGATATTGTAAAAACCAATGGAGTAAATCCTGAGGTTTATAAGCTTATGCTCTTTCCCTTTGCTGTAAGAGATAGAGCTAAGACATGGTTGGAAACCCAATCTAGAGAGAGTCTTGACTCTTGGAAAAAGCTGGTTAATGCTTTTCTTGCTAAATTCTTTCCCTCTCAGAGGATGAGCAAAATTAGAGTGGATATTCAAACCTTCAGACAAAGAAAAGGTGAATCCCTCTATGAGGTTTGGGAAAGATACAAGTAACTAGTCAGGAGATGTCCTCCTGACATGCTCTCGGAATGGTCCATCATAGGCGTGTTCTATGATGACTTGTCTGAGATGTCCAAAATTTCATTGGATAGCTCTGCAGATGGATCTCTTCACTTGAAGAAAATGCTTGCAAAAGCTAGAGAACTCATTGAGATGGTTGCTAACAACCAGTTCATGTACACTTCTGAAAGGAATCCTGTAAACCATGGAACCTCTCAGAAAAAAGGAGTTTATGAAGTTGAAACTCTAAATGCCATCCTGGCTCAAAATAAGATCTTGACTCAACAAGTCAATATGATCTCCCAGCATCTGACTAGAATGTAAATGCAGCTGGCAGTGATCAGGAAGCTTCTTCTGAAACAGAAGCTTATGATCCTGATCAACCCACCATGGAGGAGGTGAATTACATGGGAGAACCCTATGGAAACACTTCAACCCTTTATGGAGGAACCATCATAACCTCTCATGGAAGGATCACCAGAAACATCAGTATGGTTTCAGTAACAACTAAGGTGGAAGGAACTAGAATAGGTTCAACAACAGACCACCATTTCCATCTTCTCAAGGGAACATAGAAACCTTTAAGCAAAGTCTTGCTGACTTAGTTATTCTGGTTTTCAGCCTCTCTAAGATCACTCATAGTTTCATCAATGAAACAAGGTCCTCCATTAGAAACTTGGAGGTGCAAGTTCATCAACTGAGCAAGAGGATCCCTGAGACTCCTCCAGATATTCTTCCTAGTAACACTCAGGTGAATCCAAGAGAAGAGTGCAAGGCCATAACCGTGGAAGTGGAGGCTGAGCCTGAGGAGAATGGGGTGGCGTTCAATGCCAGTGAAGAAGCTGATGAGCGGATAATTTGTATACTTTTTGGCATTGTTTTTAGTATGTTTTTGATATCTTTTAGTTAGTTTTTAGTATATTTTTATTAGTTTTTAATTAAAATTCACTTTTCTGGACTTTACTATGAGTTTGTGTGTTTTTCTGTGATTTCAGGTATTTTCTGGCTGAAATTGAGGGACTTGAGCAAAAATCTGATTCAGAGACCAAAAAGGACTGCAGATGCTGTTGGATTCTGACCTCCCTGCACTCGAAGTGGATTTTCTGGAGCTACAGAAGCCCAATTGGCGCGCTCTCAACGGCGTTGGAAAGTAGACATCCAGGGCTTTCCAGCAATATATAATAGTCCATACTTTGTCCAAGATTTGAGGGCCCAAACCCGCGAAGCAATCCGGCCTCAGGAATTCCAGCGTTAAACGCCGGAACAGGAATAAAAGTTGGAGTTAAACGCCCAAACTGGCATAAAAGCTGGAGTTAAACGCCAGGAAGAGTCTCTACACGAAAATTACTTCATTGCTCAGCCCAAGCACACACCAAGTGGGCCCGGAAGTGGATTTTTATGTCATTTACTCATCTTTGTACACCCTAGGCTACTAGTTTTCTATAAGTAGGACCTTTTACTATTGTATTTCATCTTGGTTCTTCTGGTTCCCTCTCTAGGGGCCGAAACCAATGATCACACTGTTCTTATGTATTTTCAACGGTGGAGTTTCTACACACCATAGATTAAGGTGTGGAGCTCTGCTGTACCTCGAGTATTAATGCAATTACTATTGTTCTTCCATTCAATTCCGCTTGTTCTTTTACCAAGATATCACTTGTTCTTCAACATGATGAAGGTGATGATTGACGCCCATCACCATTCTCACCCATGAACAAGGTGACTGACAACCATTCTTGTTCTACAAGCATCTGAGGCTTAGTGAATATCTCTTGGATTCTTCGGAATCTTCGTGGTATAGGCAGGACCTGATGGCGGCATTCAAGAGAATCCGGAAGGTCTAACCTTGTCTGTGGTATTCTGAGTAGGATTCAATGATTGAATGACTGTGACGTGCTTCAAACCTGTAATCTACTGGGCGTTAGTGACAGACGCAAAGGAGTGATTCTATTCCGGTAGAGGAGGGAACCAAACCGGTGATTGGCGGCACTGTGACAGAGTGCTCTGCATTAGCTTTCACTGCGCGGATGGGAGGTAGCTGCTGACAACAGTGAGACCCTACACGAGCTTGCCATGGAAAGGAGTAAGAAAGGATTGGATGAAGACTGTAGGAAAGCAGAGAGACGGAAGGGAAGGCATCTTCATACACTTGTCTGAAGCTCTTACACCAATGATATACATAAGTATCCCTATCTTTATCTTTTATGTTATTTTCGTTCATCACCATATCCATTTGAGTTTGCCTGACTGAGATTTACAAGATGACCATAGCTTGCTTCATACCACCAATCTCCGTGGGATCGACCCTTACTCGCGTAAGGTATTACTGGACGACCCAGTGCACTTGCTGGTTAGTTGTGCGAAGTTGTAGTGATCACAATTTCGTGCACCAAGTTTTGGCGCCGTTGCCGGGGATTGTTCTTGTGTATGGACAACTGACGGTTCATCTTGTTGCTTAGATTAGGTATTATTTTTCTTCAGAGTTCTTAAGAATGAATTCTAGTGTTTCAAAGTGATGTTCTTATCATCACCAAAGCTGATTGATCATCATTAATTTAGCTCTTGAATGCAATGTCCTGCTGAAGCTTAGCCGGCCATGTCTAATTCCTTTAGACTAAAGCTTTAGACTAACATTGCATGATTCCTGGAATTCTCATTAAGAATTTGATACCTTTATTTTCCTTTTCACTTAATTTTCGAAAAAGCCAAAAAAATTACAAAATCATAAAAACCAAAAATATTTTATGTTTCTTGTTTGAGTCTAGAGTCTCATCTTAAGTTTGGTGTCAATTGCATGTTTCTGTTCTTATTGCATTCATGCATGTGTCTTCATTAATCTTCAAGTTGTTCTTGATGATTTCTTTGTTTTGATCTTTGAATTCTATTGACTTGAGTGTTTTGTTGTTTCTCATATGCATTAGTGTCAGTAGTGCTCAAACTGCTAAGTTTGGTGTCTTGCATGCATTGTTATTTGATTCTTGTTGCATTTTAATTTTTCCCTATTATTAAAAATCCAAAAATATTTTTAATTTGTGTCTTTTCAAGTCAATAATACAGAGAATTGAAGATTCAGAACATACTGCAGAGGAATCACACAGAAAAAGCTGGGCATTCAAAATGCCCAGTGAAGAAGACAGACTGGCGTTTAAACGCCAGCCAGGGTGCCTGGTTGGGCGTTTAACGCCCAAAAAGGTATAGGTTTGGGCGTTAAACGCCAGAATGTGCACATTCTGGGCGTTTAACGCCAGGATGGCAAAGGGGGAAGATTTTGTTTTCAAAATCAATTTTTTTCAAGTTTTCAAAGTTTTTCAAAATCAAATCTTTTTCAAATCATATCTTTTCAATCAAATGTTTTCAAAATTAATTTCTCTCCTTTTTCAAAGATACTTACTAACAATTAATGATTTGATTGAACATTTTTTGCCTTTTCTGTTAAGGAAGGTTTTATGTTTGAATCATATCTTTTCTTGTTAGGCAAGTCATTAATTTTTAAAATCATATCTTTTCAAATTGTTTTCAAATCATATCTTTTAAAATTGTTTTCAAATCATATCTTTGAAAATTGTTTTCAAATCATATCTTTTCAATCACATGTTTTTAAAACCAATCATATCTTCTTAACCACATCTTTTTCAAAATAGTTTTCAATCAAATCTTTTTGATTTCTAATTTCAAAATCTTTTTCAAAAATCACTTGATTTCTTTTCCACTTTTATTTTCGAAAATCAATTAGTGTTTTTCAAAAATGTTTTCAAAATCTTTCACTTAATTTTCGAAAATTACTTCCCTTCTTCTCACATCCTTCCATTTCTAGACTAACTCTATTCTTTAATGCAAAATTCGAACTCCATCTTCTTTGATAAGTTCGAATTTTCTACTTCTGTCTTCCATTTTTCTTCCTCTGACACCTCAAGGAATCTCTATACTGTGACATAGAGGATTCCATATTTTCTTGTTCTATTCTCTTTCATATGAGCAGGAACAAAGACAAAGGCATTCTTGAAGCTGACCGAATTCTTCAAAGAAGAAGAACACATGGCAGCCGAAAACAACAACAATGCCAACAATGCAAGGAAGGTGCTGGGTGACTTTACTGCACCTCCTCCCAATTTTTCTGGGAGAAGCATCTCTATCCCTGCCATTGGAGCAAACACCTTTGAGCTTAAGCCTCAATTAGTTTCTCTAATGCAACAGAATTGCAAGTTCCATGGACTTCCAATAGAAGATCCTCATCAGTTTTTAGCTGAGTTCTTGCAAATCTGTGACACAGTCAAGACTAATGGGGTTAACCCTGAGGTCTACAGACTGATGCTATTCCCTTCTGCTGTAAGAGACAGAGCTAGAATATGGTTGGACTCTCAACCTAAAGAAAGCCTGGGCTCATGGGAAAAGCTAGTCAATTTGATTTCTCAAAGTCTGTCTGGAATGCAAAATGCACCTGGCAGTACTAAGGATGCTTCATCTGAGGAAGAAGCTTATGATCCTGAAAACCCTTCAATGGAAGAGGTGAATTACCTAGGAGAACCCTATGGAAACACCTATAATTCTTCATGGGGAAATCACCCAAATTTCTCATGGAAGAATCAAGAGACCTCAACAAGGTTTCAATAATAATGGTGGAAGAAACAGGCTTAGCAATGGCAAGCCTTTTCCATCATCTTCTCAGCAACAGACAGAGAGTTCTAAGCAGAATACTTCTGACTTAGCAACAATGGTCTCTGATCTAATAAAGACCACTCAAAGTTTCATAAATGAAACAAGGTCCTCCATCAGAAATTTGGAAGGACAAGTGGGACAGCTGAGCAAGAAAATTACTGAACTCCCTCCTAGTACTCTCCCAAGTAATACAGAAGAAAATCCAAAAGGAGAGTGCAAAGCCATAAACATGGCCGAATATGGAGAGGAAAGAGAGGAGGAGGACGCCACTGAGGAAGACCTCAGTGGGCGTGTACCAATCTCCTCTGAGTTCCTCAAAGAGGAACCATGGGAATCTGAGGCTCAAAATGAGACCATAGAGATTCCATTGGACTTGTAGAGAATGTTTTGGTTAAGATTGAAGACCACTACATCCCTACTGATTTCATAGTCCTAGAGACTGGGAAGTGCATGGATGAATCCATCATCCTTGGCAGACCCTTCCTAGCCACAGCAAAGGCTGTGATTGATGTTGATGGAGGTGAACTAATCATTCAAGTGAATGAAGAATCCTTGGTGTTTAAGGCTCAAGGATATCCCTCTGTCACCATGGAGAGGAAGCTTGAAGAGCTTCTCTCAAATCAGAGACAAACAGAGCCCCCACAGTCAAACTCTAAGTTTGGTGTTGGGAGGCCACAACCAAACTCTAAGTTTGGTGTTGAACCCCCACATTCAAACTCTAAGTTTGGTGTTGGGAGGTTCCAACATTGCTCTGATCATTTGTAAGGCTCCATGAGAGCCATCTGTCAAGCTACTGACATTAAAGAAGCGCTTGTTGGGAGGCAACCCAATGTTTTATAATTAACTATTTCCTTTTGTTATTTTATCTTTTTTTGTAGGTTGATGATCATAAGAAGTCACAAAAACAATGAAAAAAGCAAAAACAGAATGAAAAACAGGAAGAAAAACAGCACACCCTGGAAGAAGAACCTGCTGGCGTTTAAACGCCAGTCAGGCTAGCAGATGGGCGTTTAACGCCCAGTCTGGTGCCATTCTGGGCGTTTAACGCCAGAAAGGGGCACCAGACTAGCGTTAAACGCCAGTAAAGGGCACCAACCTGGCGTTAAACGCCAGGAATGGGCACCAGCCCGGCGTTTAACGCCAGAAATGGCTCAAAACGTGGATTTTGATGCTATTTGGTGCAGGGATGACTTTTCCTTGACACCTAAGGATCTGTGGACCCCACAGGATCCCCAAACAACCCCACCACTCTCTCTTCTTCTTCACCCATTCATCAATCACCTCAACATCTCTTTCTCTTCACCACTCACATCCATCCTTCATAAACCACCACTTCTCCCCATACATGGCCGAACACAAAGCCATCTCCCTCTCCTCCATTTCTTCTTCTTCTACTCACTTCCCTCTTCTTTTGCTCGAGGACGAGCAAACCTTTTAAGTTTGGTGTGGTAAAGCATTGCTTTTTGTTTTTCCATAACCATTTATGGCATCCAAGCCGGTTCAACTGAGAAGGCATGACCTCAAGCCCATCACTAAGAAGAAGATGGAGCAAACAAAGAGACCCCTCTCATCAAGAAATCCCTGAGATACCTCAAGGGATGCACTTTCCTCCACAAGACTACTGGGAGCAACTGAACACCTCCCTAGAAGAATTAAGTTCCAATGGGACAACTAAGGGTGGAGCACCAAGAACATGCCATCCTCCTCCATGAAATTGGAGAAGATCAAGGATCATGAAAGAGGAGCAACAAAGACAAGGAAGACATTGAGGAGCTCAAGCACTCCATAGGATCTTCAAGAAGAAGAAAGAGCCGCCATCACTAAGGTGGACCCGTTCTTTAATCTCCTTGTTCTTTATTCTTCTGTTTTTCGAATTTTAGTGCTTTATGTTTATCCATGTTTATGATGATCATTAGTGTCTTAATGCCTAAAGCTATGAATATGAATCCATCACTTTCAAATTCATCTTTAAAACTAGCTTAATTAGTTTGATGTGGTGGCAACACTTTGTTTTCTGATGTATGCTTAAACAGTGCATATGTCTTTTGAATTTGTGGTTCATGAATGTTAAAATTGTTGGCTCTGAAGAATGATGAAAAAGGAGAATGTTATTGAGGATCTGAAAAATCATAAAAATGATTCTTGAAGCAAGAAAAAAGCAGTGAATACAAAAAAAAAAAAAAAGAGAGAAGAGAAGCAGAAAAACGAAAAAAAAAAAGGGAGAAAGAAAAAGAAAAGAAAAAGAAAGAAATAAAGTTGTGATCCAAGGCAAAAAGAGTGTGCTTAAGAACCCTGGACACCTAATTGGGGACTTTAGCAAAGCTGAGTCACAATCTGAAAAGGTTCACCCAATTATGTGTCTGTGGCATGTATGTACGGTGGTAATACTGGAAGACAGAGTGCTTTGGGCCACAGCCAAGACTCAATAAGTAGCTGTGTTCAAGAATCATCATACTTAACTAAAAGAATCAATAACACTATCTGGATCTGAGTTCCTAAAGAAGCCAATCATTCTGAATTTCAGAGATAAAGTGAGATGCCAAAACTGTTCGGAGGCAAAAGCTACTAGTCCCGCTCATCTAATTGGAGCTAAGTTTCATTGATATTTGGAGTCTATAGTATATTCTCTTCTTTTTATCTTATTTGATTTTCAGTGCTTGAGGACAAGCAACAATTTAAGTTTGTGTTGTGATGAGCGGATATTTGTATACTTTTGGCATTGTTTTTAGTATGTTTTTGATATCTTTTAGTTAGTTTTTAGTATATTTTTATTAGTTTTAATTAAAATTCACTTTTCTGGACTTACTATGAGTTGTGTGTTTTTCTGTGATTTCAGGTATTTTCTGGCTGAAATTGAGGGACTTGAGCAAAAATCTGATTCAGAGACCAAAAAGGACTGCAGATGTGTTGGATTCTGACCTCCCTGCACTCGAGTGGATTTTCTGGAGCTACAGAAGCCCAATTGGCGCGCTCTCAACGGCGTTGGAAAGTAGACATCCAGGGCTTTCCAGCAATATAATAGTCCATACTTTGTCCAAGATTTGAGGGCCCAACCCGCGAAGCAATCCGGCCTCAGGAATTCCAGCGTTAAACGCCGGAACAGGAATAAAGTTGGAGTTAAACGCCCAAAATGGCATAAAAGCTGGAGTTAAACGCCAGGAAGAGTCTCTACACGAAAATTACTTCATTGCTCAGCCAAGCACACACCAAGTGGGCCGGAAGTGGATTTTTATGTCATTTACTCATCTTTGTACACCCTAGGCTACTAGTTTTCTATAAGTAGGACCTTTTACTATTGTATTTTCATCTTGGTTCTTCTGGTTCCCTCTCTAGGGGCCGAAACCAATGATCACACTGTTCTTATGTATTTTCAACGGTGGAGTTTCTACACACCATAGATTAAGGTGTGGAGCTCTGCTGTACCTCGAGTATAATGCAATTACTATTGTTCTTCCATTCAATTCCGTGTTCTTTTACCAAGATATCACTTGTTCTTCAACATGATGAAGGTGATGATTGACGCCCATCACCATTCTCACCCATGAACAAGGTGACTGACAACCATTCTTGTTCTACAAGCATCTGAGGCTTAGTGAATATCTTGGATTCTTCGGAATCTTCGTGGTAGGCAGGACCTGATGGCGGCATTCAAGAGAATTCGGAAGGTCTAACCTTGTCTGTGGTATTCTGAGTAGGATTCAATGATTGAATGACTGTGACGTGCTTCAAACCTGTAATCTACTGGGCGTTAGTGACAGACGCAAAAGAGTGATTCTATTCCGGTAGAGGAGGGAACCAAACCGGTGATTGGCGGCACTGTGACAGAGTGCTCTGCATTAGCTTTCACTGCGCGGATGGGAGGTAGCTGCTGACAACAGTGAGACCCTACACGAGCTTGCCATGGAAAGGAGTAAGAAAGGATTGGATGAAGACTGTAGGAAAGCAGAGAGACGGAAGGGAAGGCATCTTCATACACTTGTCTGAAGCTCTTACACCAATGATATACATAAGTATCCCTATCTTTATCTTTTATGTTATTTTCGTTCATCACCATATCCATTTGAGTTTGCCCTGACTGAGATTTACAAGATGACCATAGCTTGCTTCATACCACCAATCTCCGTGGGATCGACCCTTACTCGCGTAAGGTATTACTTGGACGACCCAGTGCACTTGCTGGTTAGTTGTGCGAAGTTGTAGTGATCACAATTTCGTGCACCAGAAGCCTTCACTGGGTGTTCAATAAAAATCCAGTGAAAGAGACATGTTACTGAGGATCTGAAAAATCATAAAAATGATTCTTGAAGCAAGAAAAAGCAGTGAATACAAAAAAAAACGAAAACAGGAGAAAGAGAAAAAGAAAGAAAAAGAAAGAAAGTTGTGATCCAAGGCAAAAAGAGTGTGCTTAAGAACCCTGGACACCTCTAGTTGGGGACTCTAGCAAAGCTGAGTCACAATCTGAAAAGGTTCACCCAATTATGTGTCTGTGGCATGTATGTATCCGGTGGTAATACTGGAAGACAGAGTGCTTTGGGTCACGGCCAAGACTCAATAAGTAGCTGTGTTCAAGAATCATCATACTTAACTAGGAGAATCAATAACACTATCTGGATTCTGAGTTCCTAAAGAAGCCAATCATTCTGAATTTCAAAGGATAGAGTGAGATGCCAAAACTATTCAGAGGCAAAAAGCTAAAAGTCCCGCTCATCTAATTGGAGCTAAGTTTCATTGATAATTTGGAGTCTATAGTATATTCTCTTCTTTTTATCTTATTTGATTTCAGTTGCTTGAGGACAAGCAACAATTTAAGTTTGGTGTTGTGATGAGCGGATAATTTGTACGCTTTTTGGCATTCTTTTAGTGTGTTTTTAGTATATTTGGTTTAGTTTTAGTATATTTTATTAGTTTTAGTTAAATTCACTTTTCTAGACTTTACTATGAGTTTGTGTGTTTTCTGTGATTTAAGGTATTTTCTGGCTGAAATTGAGGGACCTGAGCAAAAATCTGATTCAGAGACTGAAAAGGACCGCAGATGCTGTTGGATTTTGACCTCCTGCACTCGAAGTGGATTTCTGGAGCTACAGAAGCCCAATTGGCGCGCTTTAATGGCGTGGAAAGTAGACATCCTGGGCTTTCCAGCAATATATGATAGTCCATACTTTGCCCAATATTTGATGGTCCAAACCAGCGTTCAAAGTCACCTTCAGAAATTCCAGCGTTACGCCGGAACTGGCACCAAAGGGAGTTAAACGCCCAAACTGGCACAAAAGCTGGCGTTTAACTCCAAGAAGAGTCTCTACGAAAATGCTTCATTGCTCAGCCAACACACCAAGTGGGCCCGGAAGGATTTTATGTCATTACCATCTTAGGCTACTAGTTTTCTATAAGTAGGACCTTTACTATTGTGTTATCATCTTTTGATCATGTTTTTATGATTGAACCCTCTTTGGGAGGCTGGCCATTCGGCCATGCCTAGACCTTGTTCTTATGTATTTTCAACGGTGGAGTTTCTACACACCATAGATTAAGGTGTGGAGCTCGGCTGTACCTCGAGTATTAATGCAATTACTATTGTTCTTCTATTCAATTCCACTTGTTCTTGTTCTAAGATATTCATTTGCACCCAAGAACATGATGAAATGTGATGATTATGTGACACTCATCATCATTCTCACCTATGAACGAGTGCCTGACAACCACTTCTGTTCTACAAGCAAACAATGCTATGTTTATCTCTTGGATTCCTGATACACGATGCATGGTTGATCGCCTGACAACCGAGTGCTCGCCTGACAACCGAGCCAGCCATTCTGTGAGATCAGAGTCTCGTGGTATAGGCAAGAACTGATGGCGGCATTCAAGAGAATCCGGAAGGCCTAACCTTGTCTGTGGTATCTGAGTAGGATTCAATGATTGAATGACTGTGACGTGCTTCAAACTCCTGAGGGCGGGCGTTAGTGACAGACGCAAAGAATCAATGGATTCTATTCCGGCCTGAACGAGAACCGACAGATGGATAGCCGGCCGTGACAGGGTGCGTTGACATTTCCACTGAGAGGATGGGAGGTAGCCACTGACAACGGTGAACCCTTGCTAAGCTTGCCATGGAAAGGAGTAAGAAGGATTGGATGAAGACAGTAGGAAAGCAGAGAGACGGAAGGGACACAGCATCTTCATGCGCTTATCTGAAATTCCCACCAATGAATTACATATCTCTATCTTTATCTTTATTTTATCATCATCTATACCCATTTGAGTCTGCCTGACTAAGATTTACAAGGTGACCATAGCTTGCTTCATACCAACAATCTCCGTGGGATCGACCCTTACCGCGTAAGGTTTATTACTTGGACGACCCAGTGCACTTGCTGGTTAGTTGTGCGGAGTTGTGATGAAGATTGAGATTGCAATGAGCGTACCATGTTGATGGCGCCATTGATGATCACAATTCCATGCACCAAGTTTTTGGCGCCGTTGCCGGGGATTGTTGAGTTTGGACAACTGACGGTTCATCTTGTTGCTTAGATTAGGTATTTTTCAGAATTCTTAAGAGTGAATTCTAGTGTTTCAAGGTGATGATCTTACCATCACCAAAGCTGATTGATTATCATCAATTAGCTCTTGAATGCAATGTCCTGCTGAAGCTTGGCTATCCATCTAAATCCTTTAGACTAAAAGCTTTAGACTAACATTGCATGATTCCTGGAATTCTCATTAAGAATTTTGATACCTTATTTTCTTTCCATATAATTTTCGAAAAAAAAAATCCAAAAAAATTTCAAAATCATAAAAACAAAAAAAATATTTTATGTTTCTTGTTTTTTAGTGTCTAATTTTAAGTTTGGTGTCTTG